>NC_055997.1:28716363-29334279 GCF_018446385.1 Zingiber officinale | reverse complement strand
GTTGCGTGCCCTTCACAATCCCAGAAGCAACATTTCTTTAGATGCAGATCTCAGCACGATCAAGTGGTTGCGCCTCTATGGTATCCACACGAATACGTTTCGTTCATCACACGAACACGTCTTCGGAGAAGAACCACCTTCTTGTGCTAGCAAGCAAGAGTGGTTCGGCCATGAGGAAGGATCGACTAAGAGGAAGAAGAGGAGGAAGAAGGATAGGAAGATCAAGGGTCTCATATTTCATCTCTAATGAAAAATCTAATCAAAAACCTATTTATATTCATCCAATGAATACCAAAGGTCATGTATCTTTTGATCTTCCTTCTAGAATTGATCTTAATCATCTTTCATGAAAAGTCTTTTGGTCTTCCTTCTTTAATTCAAATTAATATTTGAATTCTTCATGAGTCAATGGTCATTTTTGAATTGACCTTTTATCTTCCTTGTTGAATTCAAGTTCACCCAACGAGTCTCACTCATTGAACCTTATCAATCCCAATTGACTCCATGAATATGAATCTAAATTGATTTCATGAATCTAATTCGAATTAAACTCAATTCAATAATTAGATTCAATTGAGTCTAACTCAATGACTCTAATTTGGATTAAACGTCTCTTTGTTTTCTTCTTAATGGGTTGGATTATTATATCAGATTAATCATTAAACCAATAACCCAATAAGTCTAATCATCTCATAATTAGCTCTTAGGGTTAATACTAACAGAAGCTCGAATAGATTTGTACGAGATTGATTGTTTACTCAACCAAAGTTGTACCGAGCGGGTTCAATTTTGATTAGTTTGGAGTAAACAATATGGGTTGCAGTTTATATTATCATAAAACTTAAGGTACGAGCAAGTGTAAGCCCAGTCAAAAATAAACTGGAACAAGTTTTAATTATGACCAGTCATAAAGATTGATGTCCTTAGGTGAATTAGCGTTAGGCGCTATAGCTTGGCTGACCTAGATGGTCGGCCTTAAGCATTCTTGCCCTGCCCGGTCCGGATTCTCGTCTGGATGGATTTAGATTATCCTTAATGTAGTGTACATGTGTTAAGTAACACCATAAATACTTTTACAATCAAATTTTAAAGAAAAGACATCTGATAGGTTCAACCCAACAGCATAAACTAATATCCAATTCATTGAATAAGACAAATAAAGGAGAACAAGATAGATCACAATAAGTTTAGAAACAAATCGGGAGGTGTACTACGAGTTATCTTTTTGTGGTCCAAAAAATTGTCAAGAGGATCGGAGGTTAGATATCCATTTTATTTTAATTGCTTCATCGCGCATTCCGCTCCAAGAAAGAGGGCTTTAGTAATGGAGTCAGCGATAGAGACGTTGAAGTCACATGTTAGAAAGAAATCTTTTTTCTTTGCTTCAAATTGTTCGTCCTCTCCCGCTTGATAGACTGCCAACTCTGATCGGACTATTATTGATTCAATCTGAGCAATCATCATATCTGGTAGCATAGAATCCCATTCAGCATTTTGAGCCACCAATTCGAATTCTTTGGCAATTAGTTCAACAGTGTGTGTCGCCTTCAATTCTTGTATTTGAACGGACAATTGTATATTCTCTGTCATTTGTTCGTCGAGCTTCTTTTGTATTTCTACTCGAAAACTTGTTTTTGATTGAAGTTAAGCTTTAAAAGTATCCAGGGCAGTCTTCCATTGGATGGCCTACTCTTTTTCGATTTTAGCTAGCTTTTGAGCTTCTTGTAGTTGGGCATTTAGCTCCTTTATCCACTCAAAAGTACGCATGGAAACTGACTCAATAACTCGTTGCTTTAGTAACTCGTTTTCCCGAGCCAGGTCGTACAATTGTTGAGCGGCCTCGTACTAATTGCCAATGCTAAAAGTGGGAGAAACATAGTTATGGACATCCAAAATGGGTACAAGACAGTCAATTAAAATTATATTACCTTAGTCTTCTCATAGGAGAACTCGTCTGCTAGTTTTATAGGAGTAAACTCACTGAGCTAGTTTTTTACATCCTCCCAAGCACCTATTAAACCATCCCGTAATAATACCGAAAGGGTAGGAGAAGGGGTGGATGTTAAAGAGATCAGAGCTTGGGCAGAGATTAAAGAAAAAATAATTGATGATTGATGAAGCCACTCTGGGGTAGCAGTGGTGGTCTTTTCATGATGAGACACAGAGAAGCTGGGGCCTGAAGAACTACCTGGTAAAGAAACATCCTCTCGAGCTTGAACGAGACCAAGGGTAGAGAGGGCCAGATAAAGAGCAGATAGCGTTTGCTCGGGAGATTACTCTTGTCTATCCTCCGGGGCAGAGTCTTCCTGGGTAGAAGACAATGGTTGAGAAGGTGTCTCCGTGAGGACCACAAACCTCTTGGGAGGAGGGGCAAGGGTAATCTTTCGCCCTTTGCATTTTTTCTTTAGGGAGATATCCTTCTCTATCAGATGATCCTTTGACATTGGAAGCGCATCAGGAGGTAATTCTGCAAAAGTGGTTACCTCAATGGATGCAGTTATGTGATGTCCAGAAGCCTCGCCTGAAGGGGCAGTCAAGGGTAAACCTCGTTCAGCTAGCAATTCTTGCTCCTTTGAGTGAATCTTTTCTACGGTCAGGTCAATTACTACATCAACTAGGGATTTTAAAATGGCATCCACTGCACAAAACAAAAAACACCTTAATTAGCAATAATGTAAGGGATGATTTACCAAAACTTACCAAAAGAACTGGGTAGTTTCTTATGGATAGGGTTTAAGATAAATAGATATAGGAAACCTTCATGTAACCACCTATGAATTTTGAAACGTTGATTATTAAATTTTGAAAGATAGGAAATAAAAATTGGATCTCGTTTAAATTGGCCAGGGTCTGGAAGAGGAGGAAAGGAGGATTACTACCTGGTAGGCCAGGTAGCCGATTCTGGCATTTCCATGAAAAAAGAAATTAGATTTTCAACCTTTGTTCGAAGATGACATGTCCTCAAAGAAGACCACCTTTGGTCGAGACTGGAAAAGAAATGCCCCGAGTTCTGATTTCTTGGGATAGGAGAAGAGAAAAAGATTACGGAGAGAAGGAGAGATGTCAAATAGGCGGAACAACATGAACATTCCACACATGTATCGGAAAGCATTTGGAACGAACTATTGCAAAGGGATTTGGAAGTATCGACTTACTTCCGATAAAAAAGGGTGGATATGAAAGCGTAAACCTGCCGTTAATTAGTTAGAAAAGAAGGTGATGCAATTAGTGTTGGGTTCTTCGGGCCGCGAAAATCGCTTTTTCGCGTCGCGGAAACCCCGAGTCACCCAAAGCCATGGATCTCGTGCAAAGATTCATAAACCAAAATTATCGAAAAACCTTTTTCTTGTACGAGTTTGTAAAAACTTTAGATCTACACTAAAGTTAAGATCATTACCCTTGTAGCAAAGCCCTTCGCGTTCCCGCTTGTCCAAGATGTCGTCGGATCTCTAGTTGTCAAAGTAGACAACCTCTATATGTATCCACACGGACACAAGTAGAAGGAGATGACCAAAACACAAGGTGTGCTAGCACCAATGGAGTGTTCGGCCAAGGAATGGGAGAAGGAGAAGAGAGAGCACCCAAGGGAGAAGAAGAGTGAATCAAAATCAATGAGAGGAAATTCAAACAATCCCTTAGCCATCAAGTGGCCGGCCACTCTAGGAGGTGTAACCCCCACATTAATTCCAATTAATGTGGAGACCATTAAGAGTTGTAACCCCCATGAGGTGGCACTCTAGGATGATGTGAATCAACACTATTGGTCCACATCTTGCCACCTCACTAAATGACATGGCAACAAGTGTAACCTCCTCATTTAATGTGGGTCGGCCACATTAAATGCTATGGAGGCTTGTAACCTCCATGAGGTGGCACACATTGATGATGTGGAGCAATCCTATTGGTCCACATCTTGCCAACTCACTAGTGATGTGGCAAAAAGTCAAGTCAAACATGACTTTTTCTCTTCCTCTCAAATCAAGTCAAACTTGATCAAATCTCTCTCATGGTTGATCTAATCCAACCATATGATTCAAGCCAACTTAATATACTGAATCTAATTCATTAAATTAAGTTGATTTAATGAGTCATAATCTAAATTAGACTCATTGAATACATGAATCAACTTGAGTCCAACTCAATTAGCCCAATTTGGATTACTCTTAATCCAATATGATTCATCAAATGAATCTAATCCTCTTAGTTCATCATATGAACCAAATCTCCATCTAATTGTCCTTAGTGTGTGACCCTATAGGTTCTTGTAACGTTGGCAATGCCCTAAACCCATTTAGGAGCATAAGTAATGAGCGGTATCTAGCAACACATCATTACTACCCAAGTTACAAGAATGTCGAGATCCGACATCACCTTGTGACTACCAATTGTGACTCCTCACAAAATATGTCATTGTCCTTCTATCCTAGACATCTAGATTGATCAATATGAGGCATAGACCGTGTCATCCTCTAATCAATCTGAATCTTGAACTCCAAGTAGACTCACTCGATCAAATGAGCTCAACATCTAATGTTGACTCATTTGGGCATGGCCATGCACTTCGTGGTCTAACTCTATCAAGAATATTGATGTCGCTCCCGTCATATGGGAGGGATAGATCCCATCTACATCACTCACATCCCTCTGCATAATTTGTTACATACCTAGTAATCGCCTTTATAGTCCACCCTGTTACGGGTGACGTTTGACGAAACCAAAGTACATAACTCCTTATGTAGGGATCCATGGTGACTTCAGGTCTAAGGACTAATAGTCATACTAATAGTCACATGAGAAAGTATATGACACTCATATAACGATCCATGATACTTTCTCATAGCGGGTCATTCAGTATACATTCTCCAATGTATACCCATGTGTCAGCTTGATATCTCTATATCTATGATGTAACGCCCACCCTTCTTACCCAAGGGCGGCGCTACGATCTTATACTACTTATGTACATGCTTTACTTATACTATAACAGCGGAAAATTTTAAATCATTCCTTTTATTTAAATAAGCATGATATCACATATTCTGATTAGTTCGAATGTGCATATATTGATCATATAACTAAAAATATTAATTTGTCCGAATCGTTCTTGCCGAGCCACCACCACACACATCACTATCTGCTCCTCCTGCTGCTCCGTCGTTCCGAATATCCGTCCCCCATATCTGCGGTACAAGGAAAGTAAGCTATGAGCACTCATGGCTCAGTAAGTTCCTTTCCTACTCACTAAAACCGAATTCATATCATTGCATATCAATATCATGCGAGGTATCATAAGCATACGACATACAAGGGTATCATATTCATATTCATATCATAATATCACATGACATTATATCTAATCATCAGATAATTCAAGCACATATGTAGGCAATGCATCATGAATTTGAAAACTTATACTTATAAGTACTTGAAATTAATATCATCATTAGAGGGGATCCCGGTTTGTACCACATACATAATGCGCGCGCTTCATAGGTAGGTCCAAGGTAGCAAGTCTTGAACCCTACCATGCATACATACTAGGCCCGAGTCTTACTCCATCGACCTAGGGCATTCAGAGGCCCATTACTGACGAGGCCCGAGTCTTACTCCATCGACCTAGGGCACTCAGAAGCCCATTACTGACGAGGTCCGAGTCTTACTCCATCGACCCCGGGGCATTTACGGAGCCCACCCTTGGTACAAACCATACAAAAATAACTTATCATGCATAACTATCATATCATGTCCCTAACAATCTTTCATGCATTTCCTTTTTCATTTCTTTTCATTATGTATAGCATTTCCTATGCTATAACATATCATGGCATATTACATAATATAATTTCATTTCTTCTCATTATATATAGCATTTCCTATGCTATAACATATCATGGCATATTACATAATATAATTTCATTTCTTCTCATTATGTATAGCATTTCCTATGCTATAACATATCATGGCATGTTACGTAACATAATTTCATTTCTTCTCATTATGTATAGCATTTCCTATGCTATAACATATCATGGCATGTTACGTAACATAATTTCATTTCTTCTCATTATGTATAGCATTTCCTATGCTATAACATATCATGGCATGTTACATAACATAATTTCATTTCTTCTCATTATGTATAGTATTTCCTATGCTATAACATATCCTAGCATATTACATAACATAATTTCATTTCTTCTCATTATGTATAGCATTTCCTATAACATATCATGGCATATTACATAACATAATTTCATTTCTTCTCATTATGTATAGCATTTCCTAGGTTTCTTTCTTTTTTTTTTCTTTTTTTTTCCTTCATGGCCGAAACCTACCAGTCCTTAAGCTAGGTTTCTTAAGTGGCCTAAAGCATAGAAAGCCTAAGTAAATATCATGGCAAAAGTTACTAAGAACATCATACACAAAATTGGATCATAAACAAGTTAGGACTCTTGTGATCTTACATGTCTTATATCATGTAACCAATTTTCTACATTCCAATTAAACATGAGAGCATTAATCAACTTTCATATCATAATATCACAGAGGTCTTGAGCATATTAATATTTTTGTTTAGGCTAATCTAAGCTATCCCTTTTATCATGGCCGAAAAACCCTAAAAAGAGTTCATGAGTTTCTAGCAATAGGAAATCCTTTGAGAAACTTTATATCCTATCATATGAGCATGTTTATTTAAATTTTGAAGGTCTTCCTAACCCTTAACCTTTCTGGTCCGAAACATACAAGTGAGTTTTCTTTTGGTTCCAATTAATTTCCAAGCAAGAAATCCATAGAAAGGTCCTTAGCATTTCATAGAAGGAACCTTGCACTAGTTTGGTTAGACAATAATCTTCCTAACCTCTTTAAAATATTTTTGGTTGAAATCCTAGGGTTAGATACTCCTCTGATCATACATCATATCAGTATAAAATCATGGAAAAGAATCCTTCTACATAGCATAGAAAATCTTATCATGAAATGAGGTCTTGTTTAAATCATCCTAGATTTGAAAACCTTTTCTTTAGCCGAATTTTATTAAATTCTTTCCTAGGTTTTCTAATCCTTATAAATCCGAAAATCACATAAAAGCCTTGTACCACAGGTGAGGGGAAGCTTACCTTCTTTGCTTAAGTTTCCTAGAGTTGAGAACTTGCTTGTGGACCTTTCTTCCTTGCTTGCTTTGCTCGGCACCAATGGAGGAAGAAGTGGCTAGGTCTTTTGGTGGAGAGGAGGAGGAAGAAGAGGAGGCTTCTTCCTCTTGTGTTGCTCGGCAACAAAAAAAAGAAAGAAAGAGGGAGTGTCTCGGCACCTCTAGGAGAAGAGGAGGAGAGTGAGTTGAGGATGAAGCCACCCTCCATGCCTATTTATACTAAAATGAGGGAGGAAAACTTGACTTGATTCAGCCTCCTTATTTATTTCTCCTCTTTAATGATAAGAATATTCTAGAGAAATGCTTCTTGAGTTCTCTCTTTTCTTTCCTTTAATTTCTCTCTTTTCTTTCCTTTAATTAAAATTCCTATCTCTCCTCTTATAATATCCTCTCCTATCACACTTGGTTAACATATGCATACATCCACAAGAGAACCAAGGATCAAAACTTGGTTATGTATATTTTTACTTCTTTTTACTTCCTTTTCCTTTTAAGTAAAAAGAATCCTTTCTTATTCTTAACTACTTAGTCCTTTCTCTCCTTATCAATAATTCTCCTATCCCCTTTGATATCCTATACATGTTCCTTACAAGAGGTCCAAGGTTCAATCTTATTTCTCTTCTAACATATTATTGATATTCTTTTGTACATAATAATTCATATATCACCATATTATGCATTATGCATAAATATTTCATACACATATATATTATCTCATATTCCTTCCTTTTGTTTACATTAATTCCATGTATTATAAATATAGATGATTTATATTCTCAACTTTATTTTCTTTCATAAAGTTTTAATCATCTAAATCCTTCCCATCTTAATATTCAACTTATAATATTTACACCTTCTTTTCACTACCTTCATACTCTCATTATCCTTACTTTCTTATCTAGGCTTTCTAGGGGTGTTACAATCTCCCCTACTTATTGAAAGTTCGTCCCCGAACTTAGAATGACAATTTCTGCTTAGATTCCTTAGACGTTGGTGGAGCTTCCAATCTCCCTTGACTTATTGAAGGTCCCTCAATAGAAGTCTGTAGTTGGTGTAACCTTGCGGGACCACCTTGATTCAGAACATACTGTGGTGCTTTAGATTACCTTACCATTCATACGCGTCAAGATCTAGCCGATGGTATTATCATTCTTACTTGACTCATGCTTAAATTGATACCATTTCTACTCTTTTTATTCATCAAAAGCTTTTATTACATTTTTTTTTTTTTGTTCATAACTTCTTCTCTTAAAAGGCCAGGTAGGTTGTGACTACTCCTGCCATAAAGGACATGAGAGCAGTAGTCATCATCAACCCAACCTGTATCGACTTGGCCAGATCATTCTGGGGTGGATCAGGCATTATCGGAGATTGAATCTCCGATGCCTCTTCCGGGTCGATTATTGTCTCTTCATCCATTCCCTCGTCTTCTTCAACATGTTCGTCCGGTTCCATCGGGTCTTCGTTTAGTTCCCCCTCGAGGTTGTTCAGTCCCCACTCGAAGTCTATTATATCGTTGGGGTTGAAACCCATTTCCATGTATTCAGCAAGGTTAAATTCATCCTCGCTCATCTCAGGAAACTCGTTCTCTCCTTCATAATATTCCATAATTTCTGAATCTTCATCTTCATTATCGTCCGAATTCCCTTCCTCGATTTCCTCGAGATCTTCCTCTCCGAACTCGCCGTGTTCCGGAGATTCCGAGTCGCTCACATAGTTGCCGAAGTATTCCAGCATATCGGGTTCATCCGCGAACTCGAGGTATTCGCCAAGATATTCTACATCCTCGGGATCGTATTCGAACGGGATATAGTCCATTTCTACAAGATTTTAAAGATTCATTATTCCTCTTATGTTATAGCCTAAGGTTCTTGTATCTAGGCTACCATTCATGCATCCTAGAATATCACCTACTTATCATCATGCACCATTCTCTAGGGTATAACTTAAGGTATCCTTCCTAGGCTACCATTCATGCATCCTAGAGTATCATACTATTTTTAACACATACTTGTCATCATGCACCCTTCTCTAGGGTATAACTTAAGGTATCCTTCCTAGGCTATTATTCAGGTATCCTAGAGTATCATTCTAATTTTTGCATATAAATAAATTCATCATGCACCCTTACTTAGGGTAGAGCTTGATGTGTGTTGGTAGGCAATTAGTCATGTATCCTAGCTTACCACCCTTCTTACCCAAGGGCGGCGCTACGATCTTATACTACTTACGTACATGCTTTAGTTATACTATAACAGCGGAAAATTTTAAATCATTCCTTTTATTTAAATAAGCATGATATCACATATTCCGATTAGTTCGAATGTGCATATATTGATCATATAACTAAAAATATTAATTTGTCCGAATCGTTCTTGCCGAGCCACCACCACACACATCACTATCTGCTCCTCCTGCTGCTCCGTCGTTCCGAATATCCGTCCCCCATATCTGCGGTACAAGGAAAGTAAGCTATGAGCACTCATGGCTCAGTAAGTTCCTTTCCTACTCACTAAAACCGAATTCATATCATTGCATATCAATATCATGCGAGGTATCATAAGCATACGACATACAAGGGTATCATATTCATATTCATATCATAATATCACATGACATTATATCTAATCATCAGATAATTCAAGCACATATGTAGGCAATGCATCATGAATTTGAAAACTTATACTTATAAGTACTTGAAATTAATATCATCATTAGAGGGGATCCCGGTTTGTACCACATACATAATGCGCGCGCTTCATAGGTAGGTCCAAGGTAGCAAGTCTTGAACCCTACCATGCATACATACTAGGCCCGAGTCTTACTCCATCGACCTAGGGCATTCAGAGGCCCATTACTGACGAGGCCCGAGTCTTACTCCATCGACCTAGGGGCATTTACGGCCATTATTGACGAGGCCCGAGTCTTACTCCATCGACCCCGGGGCGTTTACGGAGCCCACCCTTGGTACAAACCATACAAAATAACTTATCATGCATTACTATCATATCATGTCCCTAACAATCTTTCATGCATTTCCTTTTTCATTTCTTTTCATTATGTATAGCATTTCCTATGCTATAACATATCATGGCATATTACATAATATAATTTCATTTCTTCTCATTATGTATAGCATTTCCTATGCTATAACATATCATGGCATATTACATAATATAATTTCATTTCTTCTCATTATGTATAGCATTTCCTATGCTATAACATATCATGGCATGTTACGTAACATAATTTCATTTCTTCTCATTATGTATAGCATTTCCTATGCTATTATAACATATCATGGCATGTTACATAACATAATTTCATTTCTTCTCATTATGTATAGCATTTCCTATGCTATAACATATCCTAGCATATTACATAACATAATTTCATTTCTTCTCATTATGTATAGCATTTCCTATAACATATCATGGCATATTACATAACATAATTTCATTTCTTCTCATTATGTATAGCATTTCCTATAACATATCATGGCATATTACATAACATAATTTCATTTCATCTCATTATGTATAGCATTTCCTAGGTTTCTTTCTTTTTTTTTCTTTTATTTTCCTTCATGGCCGAAACCTACCAGTCCTTAAGCTAGGTTTCTTAAGTGGCCTAAAGCATGGAAAGCCTAAGTAAATATCATGGCAAAAGTTACTAAGAACATCATACACAAAATTGGATCATAAACAAGCTAGGACTCTTGTGATCTTACATGTCTTATATCATGTAACCAATTTTCTACATTCCAATTAAACATGAGAGCATTAATCAACTTTCATATCATAATATCACAGAGGTCTTGAGCATATTAATATTTTTGTTTAGGCTAATCTAAGCTATCCCTTTTATCATGGCCGAAAAACCCTAAAAAGAGTTCATGAGTTTCTAGCAATAGGAAATCCTTTGAGAAACTTTATATCCTATCATATGAGCATGTTTATTTAAATTTTGAAGGTCTTCCTAACCCTTAACCTTTCTGGTCCGAAACATACAAGTGAGTTTTCTTTTGGTTCCAATTAATTTCCAAGCAAGAAATCCATAGAAAGGTCCTTAGCATTTCATAGAAGGAACCTTGCACTAGTTTGGTTAGACAATAATCTTCCTAACCTCTTTAAAATATTTTTGGTTGAAATCCTAGGGTTAGATACTCCTCTGATCATACATCATATCAGTATAAAATCATGGAAAAGAATCCTTCTACATAGCATAGAAAATCTTATCATGAAATAAGGTCTTGTTTAAATCATCCTAGATTTGAAAACCTTTTCTTTAGCCGAATTTTTCTTAAATTCTTTCCTAGGTTTTCTAATCCTTATAAATCCGAAAATCACATAAAAGCCTTGTACCACAGGTGAGGGGAAGCTTACCTTCTTTGCTTAAGTTTCCTAGAGTTGAGAACTTGCTTGTGGACCTTTCTTCCTTGCTTGCTTTGCTCGGCACCAATGGAGGAAGAAGTGGCTAGGTCTTTTGGTGGAGAGGAGGAGGAAGAAGAGGAGGCTTCTTCCTCTTGTGTTGCTCGGCAACAAAAAGAAAGAAAAGAGGGAGTGTCTCGGCACCTCTAGGAGAAGAGGAGGAGAGTGAGTTGAGGATGAAGCCACCCCTCCATGCCTATTTATACTAAAATGAGGGGAGGAAAACTTGACTTGATTCATCCTCCTTATTTATTTCTCCTCTTTAATGATAAGAATATTCTAGAGAAATGCTTCTTGAGTTCTCTCTTTTCTTTCCTTTAATTTCTCTCTTTTCTTTCCTTTAATTAAAATTCCTATCTCTCCTCTTATAATATCCTCTCCTATCACACTTGGTTAACATATGCATGCATCCACAAGAGAACCAAGGATCAAAACTTGGTTATGTATATTTTTACTTCTTTTTACTTCCTTTTCCTTTTAAGTAAAAAGAATCCTTTCTTATTCTTAACTACTTAGTCCTTTCTCTCCTTATCAATAATTCTCCTATCCCCTTTGATATCCTATACATGTTCCTTACAAGAGGTCCAAGGTTCAATCTTATTTCTCTTCTAACATATTATTGATATTCTTTTGTACATAATAATTCATATATCACCATATTATGCATTATGCATAAATATTTCATACACATATATATTATCTCATATTCCTTCCTTTTGTTTACATTAATTCCATGTATTATAAATATAGATGATTTATATTCTCAACTTTATTTTCTTTCATAAAGTTTTAATCATCTAAATCCTTCCCATCTTAATATTCAACTTATAATATTTACACCTTCTTTTCACTACCTTCATACTCTCATTATCCTTACTTTCTTATCTAGGCTTTCTAGGGGTGTTACATATGACTTGTGAGATCAAGTCATCGAGCTGACCTACATGCTAGTCTTATTGCATTAACATTGTCCCTGAATGTTAATACTCGACTAAGAATGATTTAGAGTAGTGTTCCCTATATCATCTCACTATCGATTCAACTAATCGATTGATATAGGTATGAACCTTCTACTCAAGGACGCTATTATACTTAGTCTATTTGGCACTAATACAAATAAGTATAATAACCAAACAAATGCCTTTATTAATATACAAGAATATGATACAATAAGTCCATACAATCATCAAATAATTGGCTCTTGGGCTCTAACTAACAATTAGGAGGAGGAAGGTGAGGTCGATCATCAGGAGAAGGCAGAAGAATGGTATACCCTTAGGTATTCCATACTTAGATTAGATGTAAGCCCCATTAGAATCATCAAAGGTGGAACAGGAAAGATATACTAGGGGGCGAATTATTCCTGACCCATAATAGGATGTAAATCTAAAAGAAGGTGAACAATTTATTAGGTCACTTAAGGTGCAAGAGGAGAAGAAATGGAGGAGGAAGGTTCGCCGGAAAAGAAATTGAAGAAGATGAAGTGCAAGTACTGAGAGTATTAACTGTTGAGGGTTTTTATAAAAATTAGTTTAACTATGACCATTTGATTAAAAAGTCATGCACTTTGGAGGACTGTTGATTTGTAGGGAAGGCGTATCATCAATTCATGCAGATTAGCATGCGTTAGAAGTCGTTTCGGAAAATAGAAAGGGAAGCCACGTTGCATCAACCCATGAATGAGTATTTATGATGGAAATGACAACCACATTATTCCTCTGACTATGAACCTCTCCACGCATCCTCAGTAATCTCATCTAAGAAAAATTGACTGTGGGGAGATGATTTTGAAAAAATTGTCAAGTCTCCAAGGCATAGTGGGAAGGAAGTGCAAAAAGGTTGAGAGGACAAAATTAAGACTTGAGTCCAGTCAGTCGGCTACAGCTCCTTCGACTAGACTTGAAAGGGAGTTTAGTGATATGAGTTATGATGGATGAACCCAGAAGGTGACATGGCGGTCAAAGTCAAGGTAACGTAATGGTCAAAGTCAAGATAACATGGTAGTCCTACTCCAAAAAGAGTAATATCCCTTCATCTGGCTTGGATCAGTTCCCCAGTGTTAAAATCCTTGGGTTAACCAGACTGGATTTTAGTCCTACCAGGGGAAGATGGTCAGTCATTAAACTGGGTGAACCAGGAAGTATAATGTCTCAAGGGTGACTAGATCTTAAGGAGGTCAAGTTTAAGGTTCGCCAACCTTACGCATTGGCCGGAATGACTGACTAGCTCGCTCTATAACAGACCAACTATAAAGTGCATCACACACGTGTATCCACCCATTCTTAAAGTCGGGCGAGCATGTATGCTCTAATCGTACAAATATCCAACCGGGTTAAAGGCACTCAGCCTCATCAATTCTCATATGGATGACCGGCTAGATAAAGACCGATTGGGATAAAGGCGCTCGGCCTCATCATTTCCCATATGTGTGACGGGCCAGATAAAGCTTGACCGAGTTAAAGGCACTCAGCCTCATCAATTCTCATATATGTGATCGGATAGATAAAGATAGGTCGGGATAAAGGTGCTTGGATAAAGCCGCTTAGCTTTATCAGTTTCGATATGTGTGACCGGCCAAATAAAGACTGACCAGGTTAAAGATACGTCTAACCAAAGTGCACATACGCCCAGTTAGGTAAAGGATTGAACGGACATACGACACTTATATTTATCTTATTATCAATCACCCAAATAGAATTCTAACACAATAAATTTTATTATCAAAGGGGCTTCCTAGGATCCTGATACACTCTACCCTTCTCCAATGAGTATATTAATGTTACGCAGAACATGATTGAATAGCTTAATCTGACATAGGGCAAGGGAATATACTAAATGCAACTGAATGACTCAATAAAAGAGGTCGGCTTAAAGACCGGTCGAAATATATTCAGCGCAGAGTAGATTAGCCAAACAACAGAGAAGAGTACATCATCCAAACAAAGAGGTCGGTATAAGGACTGGCCAAGATATATTCAGCAGATTATATTACCCTAATAAAGAGGTCGGCTTAAGGACCGACCAAGATATACTCAACAAACAAGCAGCAGACAATATTTTAACAGTTTGTCAAGGTTGTCGGGGAATATTCCTTGGGCACTTCTTGCGGAGGTTAATTATGACGACATAGTCCCTTGACAATTTCATCAAGGGTAAGTCATAAACGACAAGAGAGGTACATCTATGAATAGAAAAAAGATTCCTTGGATTGTTACTTCATATCATCTAGACCATGTTTTTTCCATCACCTAATAAACTCCAATGCACGATATCATCTCATGATCACGAAGGTTGTGAGAGGTGGTATATAAAGGGTAATCCTCTTCGTTAACAAGGTACACATCATTTGCATCTGGAACCTACGCTAGTTCATATCCACTACTGTTCTTCATTTCATTGGTCGGAGATCATACTGATTTGGGTGTCGGATGACCTTACCAGGGATCCTTTCCCTAGTCTTTGATCACTAATGTTTTATGGGATTGTCTGAGTGTGTGTATGATGAAAATCACCTTCTTAGAGCCAGGAGGTCTTATCTTCGTGTGTGTGTGTATATATATATATATATATATATATATAAAATGTGCGTTCTTTATGCTAATAAAAAAATAAAAGATGCCTTTTAAATTTATTCCCTTCTAATTTAGTAGATTACTTGCAACTTGCAATGCGTCACGGCAAAGATAAATTTTCTTTTACTAAACGAGTAGAACAAATTTTAATTAATTACAGGATAAATTATTTACGAAGGTGGGCAATATTTGTTCATTTAAAAATGCAGGGAAATAAAAAAAAATCTAGAATATTAAAATTTTTCCAAGCTATATAATCTCGTGATCAGAGGCATTAATATTGTGATGGTGAAACTTGAATATTTATTTGTATTTGACAGGCGATAAACATTTGTAATGTACATGAGCCAACGATTTTTAAAGCAAAAAAATATGTAACGTATGTATTTTTTTTTTCAAAAATACAGAAATAAGTAATAATCTAATTGTATGGATTAAGATGAAAGCTGTGTTCTCTTCCACCTAGAAACATGATTTAGCTAGCTTTAAGAAAACAAATTAAATGAGAATTTATACTATTATTAATAACAACAACAATAACAACATAACAACATAGAAGTTAGACATATTTCGTATATGTCTAACAGTTTTGTTTCTTTGTTTAGGAAATTTGTACTTGAAGCATTTACCAGATTCGTCTCTGTTTTACATGGCGGAAGAAGCACGCAAACGTGCTTAATATGTTTAATAGATATTTGACAAAATTTATCACTATCCATTTATTACTAAATTGTTTATGTTAATTACTATAGGCATGCAGTAATTAACCGTTATTCAACAATAACGTAAACGACATGGCATTTCACAATGCTCTTTCAATTCATACACTATTTATAGCTCACCTTGGCATTAATATTGCCTACCTCGTGCATCCGACGACCATGCAAATGGCATCGTCTCTTTCTTACTCCAGCTCCTTCGTCGTCGTCGTCGTCTTCCTCCTCTTATTCTTCACGTCGCTCTGCACCGCCCAATCCGGCACCGACGGCTACTTGCACCTGCGCTTCTACAACCACGAGCGAGTTCTCGGCTCTGGGCCCAACGCCACGGTCGTCTATGCAGTCGAGCGGCGCGGCTCCACATCTGGGGCTGGGTTCGGCAACCTGATCGTCTACGACAATCTCCTTCGCCAAGGGGTCGAGCCCGACTCGCCCATCGTCGGGAGAAACCAAGGTATGGGAGTGGGATCGAGTGTGGCCGAGAACTCCGGCCTCACCATCCTGCAGCTGGTGTTCACTGCTGGCGAGTACAACGGCAGCTCCATCGCCGTGCAGGGGCTGTTCCCTGTGGCTCCTCTGCAGACGCTGTTCGAGCGAGCGATCACCGGAGGCACGGGGCGGTTCCGCAATGCCAGAGGCTATCTTTGGACGAGAGAAGTTCGTAGCACCAACACGACACTCACAGGGAGACTCGATGCTTATATCACATTTCTTTGACACGACACCTGATATCGATATTTAACAAAACATATAACAACTTGATGCATCGATCGATTAATTTGCTATATAATTTATTCACATAGAACATTTTCGTCATCAATCCATGCAATAATATTAAACCCATGTATGTATGTATGCATGGTTTATGGTTTATGGTTTATGGTTCGAATAGTCCATATATCAATAATTAAGTTACGTACGTACATGAGAAATGTCTTAATGTTTTTCAGGATTTATCTTTGAACCTCTTCTCTGTATGCATGGGATCGGAGTGGTGCCAACCAATTGGCGTTCCGTTCTCTTTTAATGTACAATCGATGTTTTTTCAATTGAATGTTCTTTAACAAACTTGCTAATTTTTATAACCTCATAGAATTGATTATTACTTCACATGTAAAAATAAAATTATCAAGTTGGTATATAAGATGCATTAACACCATTAGAAGAAATTTGATGGATAAAATTGGGCAAATTGAAATAATTTTCTTTTATTATAAGCAAAGAATGAATTTGATGGATCAAGACAAGTCATACATAACAAAATTTTTGTGTTCATCTCATTAAAGTGATTGTTAATTAATGTTACAAATTTATCACTTCATAAAATGTTTCAACACCATAATAATAAAAATTTATCTTTCCTTCAATATTTCATTATGATCTTCCATGAAAAGTGAACAAGTCTTGCATATGTGGGGTGACAATCTTATATTTAACACAAAATAAAGAAACTTTATTTAGTAACAAATGTCAACCATCATCTTGCATTGTTTGCTGTTGTTGTTTGCTTTATTTTATAAGAATCATGACATTTACAATGTCTTGATCTTTTCATTACAAAGCTTGAAAGAAATTATTCGTGACTCCCAAGTTATTCTTCATTAAGTATAGCTGAAATATAAATTTATATTTTCCCATCAATTCAAACATATTATTTGCATATGACCTTTTAATTTGTGATATTTTCCCTCCTCTTCAGTAATTAAAAGGACACCAATAATTGAAGGATACAAGCATATCAAACTCAATAATATATTATAATGTGAACTTCAATGTACAAGTGTAAGTTGCAATTGATAAGCAAAAATAATATACATAATAAGTAGACTTAATCTCCATCATGTTGGGGAATTTCTTGAAAAATACATATGTTTTCAGTAAAACACCTAGCGGAAGTGAAATGAATTTCTTTAAAAATTATTACACGTCCTATAAAATAAAATCATACATGTATAAGACATAATCGTACTTCAAAATGTTTTTTAGACATTATACCTTTCTAAAGAAGTTTAGACTTAAAGAAAATCACCTAGCAAACTTTAGAAAACTTGCCCGTATTAGTATCTTCACTAAGATATCTTCAAGACGACATAATAAGCCATAAGTTGTCTCTCTAATATTAACCAAGTAGAAGTGACGTCACAAGAGAATGTTAGGACCTCGAGCAAAAGAGACCTCGACCAAAGCAAAACACACGCATTTGACTGTGGGTTGCTCAAGTATATCCGGACCTATAGCCTCTACTTGGGGCCTTTTACATTTAATTATGAGGGGGTATCTGAATTTGTAGCTCTAGAAGAGGAACTACGGGAAGGTTCTGTTGGAGGAAGTATACCAACAGAGTGGAGGCATATCCAAGCTGGTACTCCTTTAGTAAATTCTCATATATCTGTTCAGAGTCTCTTCCAATGGCCGATTATTTCTAAAAAGGAAAGCAGGGGTAATGGCTTCCACTGCAAAAATAAATGAATGATTAGGACTAGAAACTTTTATAACAAATAATTGAGGGAAAGATAAAGATTTTTCTTATCAAAAGTGGTGCTTAGCTCAATGTTCACTGGAGTGAACCCAAAAACATATAATAAACTTTCTATAGTTAATTCGGACAAGCTAAATTTCAAATCCCTTAGTCGATCTAGAGCTTGACGTAGAAATGGGTCTGTGTGAAGGATACCCAAGTTAGGAATAAGGGAAAGTTTGGTTGCCGAGTTGTGGGATAAGACAGTAAGTTTGGAAGGTGTATGAAAAAATATTTATCTCTCCATTCCTCCTAGGCTAGAATTCCATTGAACAAAATTACCTTAGGGTGAGCCTGAAAGTGAAATAGACTGTCCTCTACTTGTCGGGGGAAGAAATGATAGTGAAATAAACGAGGAGAAAGAGGAATATTGAACAAGCGAAAAACAATAATAGCATCGCTGAAGATGAGAAGAGATTGGGGAATAAGCTGATGAAGCGGAATGCCAAACTATTGGCTAACTTCAATGAAGAAAGGATGCAGGGGGAAACAGAGTTCGGCTATGACTTGTTCTTTAAAGAAAGCAATACTCTCCGGTGGAGGAAGATGAGGGCGGTCTTGGCCAGCAGGAATAACCATGTAGGATGGAAGCCCGTAGTTGATGGTGAGGTCATAGGCATCGTCAAAAGTAAAGTTAGAGGAGCATTGAGTGTATCATGCGTGAGCTTCAGCCATGGTGAATAAGAAGATGAGGAGAATGAAAAGTGCGAAAATACCGAGGAAGAAGAAGAAGAGGGCAAAGCTTTAGGGGTTTTCTCTTTTTCAGGAAGTCTTTATACAGATTCTTCGAAAACACTTTTTGAGTTAAATCATCAAATTGTAATAGTGAAAAGGCAAGGTCACTTGTGAACTGTTGGATGGTTGGATAAAGCAGTGAGTAGATGAAAAGTTGTATATTTAGGAGGAAGTGCGCACACGTGCCACTAATAAAAATCGGTAGTAGTAATTGTTTTGACTGGCAATCATCCCGAAGCGTCATTGATGTTTTTGAGGTGAGCTTGGTTTCTTGTGCAACTTCTTTTAGAAGCATGGCCAGACCCAAGCTCAAACGAGCCTTTAACGACTTGATTGGGGGAATAATAGCTTGAAGCTATAGGGATCTAGTGTGCTAAACACACGAAAAGCATAGCCAAAAATTTACTAGATCCTCTCCAGAAGATCCATGCGAAGGAGAAAAACACATATACTAAGTTTGATGAAATTTATAAATTTGTTACGTGCCCTTCGCAATCCAAACAACAACATTTTTTTAGATGCAGATCTCAGCGTGATCAAGTGGTTGTACCTCTATGGTATCCACACGAACACGTTTCGTTCGTCGCACGAACACATCTTCGGAGAAGAACCACCTTCTTGTGCTAGCAAGCAAGAGTGGTTTGGCCATGAGGAAGGATCAACCAAGAGGAAGAAGAGGAGGAAGAAGGAGAGGAAGATCGAGAATCTCATTTTTTATCTCTAATGAAAAATTCAATCAAAAACCTATTTATATTCATCCAATGAATACCAAAGGTCATGTATCTTTCAATCTTCCTTCTAGAATTGATCTTAATCATCTTTCATGAAGAGTCTTTTGGTCTTTGTTCTAGAATTCAAATCAATATTTGAATTCTTCATGAGTCAATGGTCATTTTCGAATTGACCTTTCATCTTCCTTGGTGAATTCAAATTCACCCAATGAGTCTAACTCATTGAACCTTATCAATCTCAATTAACTCTATGAACATCAATCTAAATTGATTTCATAAATCTAATTTAAATTAAACGTAATCTAATATTTGGATTCAATTAAGTCTAATTCAATGAGTCTTGATCCTGTCTGAAAGTCGATGAGATGGATGCTAGGGATGTGATGCTCCTGCTGAACTTCAATGGACTTCGCTCCCACCTACAACACAAGCAGCGTCAGTGCCGAGCCAGGGAAGGAGTCCTCGACGATAACCCTGTGATGCTCTAGTTAGTCTTCGGTGAAACAAGAAGCAATGAGAACTGTAGCGCAATAGTAGAAATCGCATGTAAACCTACCTCCGCCGATGCTTGGACCCCCCCCTTTATATAGAGCTCTGGAAGCATGCGTCCATGCTTCCCAAGGTGAGCATGCATCTCAAAGCTTTCCCTAAAAAGATGTGTCAGTAAAGTGACCCTGATACAGTACCTTAACGGGCTGAGCATATCTCTAAAGTGACAGTGGAAGCTTCCGCCGTATGATCCTCTATTTGACCATGCCATCTGTCAACGGCACAAGCTCCCAAAAGGGTGTCGAAAGATATCCTGCTGTGTCTGTTGTTTGGCCAAGCGGAGTAGCCGATCAGCCAGAAATCCACTGCCCGTTACTGTCTGCTGTCGGGCTGAGCGGGATAGCCGCTCGGCCGGAAATCCACTGTCGTTACTGTTTGCTGCCGGGCCGAGCGGGATAGCCGCTCGACCGGAAGTCCACTGTCATTACTGTCTACTAACGGGCTGAGCGGGATAGCCACTCGGTCGAAAGTTCACTATCTGCGTGCTCAGATGATATTGAGTCTGCTGCTTGGCCGAGCGGGGTAGCCACTCGGCTCGGTTTCTGTACATCCTTCTCCCTTGAGCATCGGGTGTTTGAATGCTCCCTGTGTCGAGGGTGACGATGGATCAGATCCTTTCTCTCGATAGGGGAATGCTTCGCTCGACCGACCGATGCCCTATACACATTGACCACCTTAACTTTGACCTCCACCGTAGCAGTAGGGTGGGGCCCTTCCTCATTACCGCATCAAACCTCCCCCTCAAGTCTAATCGAAGGAGGTTGTAAATCTGACTGACTGGACAAGTGTGAGTAGATTTTCTCTCGATCGGCCTTTGATATTGTATGGTCTTCGAGCGGGATAAGACCGATCCTCACCAATCAGCCTGTTGAAGCTTGTCGCTCGGGCATAAATATGCTCCCTCGATTCGATTAGCTTGCCGAAGGTTTGCACTTATACAAATTCATCTCGGGATGTCTCGGGCGAGTGCGGGCTAGGCTGACATCACCCAAATTTCTTGAGAATCATGCAAATCCTCACTCATTAAGGCTGAGCATGTTCCCATACCTTCATTAATTGTCGACCTATGATAGGGCACCACGTGTCATGCACAATGTCGTCGCAGACTGACGTGATAGGCGTGATGTGATGTTTGGCGATTTGAATTCAACGGTGAGATCTTGGCTTGGGTTTCTGTGACATAGATCGGATGACTCTGATCGACCAAGCCCGATCCTTATAAGTCCGCTACGCCGCTTCATTTCAACACTTCGTGTTCGAGTTCCCCGGCAGCCGTCTCTTTGTGCTCCTGTGTGATCCACTCTCCGGAGATCCTACGTGCCTCTTCTCCGGCAACCTCTACTTTCTCGGTGACCTTTCTCCCATAAGCCTTCTCCCCATCGTATCTACCTTCGATCTTTTTCGGTATTTCTTTTCGTTCTGGCAGTATTTCAGCAACCTTTTCCTCTTGATCACATTTCTTTCATCCAACATCCTTTTCATTTTTGTTTTTGCAATGGCAAGCTCTTTGCAACCGTCTGCCTCTATCCATGGACCTTGGTACACATCCATGGACTCTAGGTTCGATGGAAGCGACGTTGAGAGCTTGAGAGAAGTTTTTGAAATCCCTTCCGACCATCAGCTCATTCTACCCTCTTTGTCCGATCGACCTAACTCTCCGCCGACCGGTTGCACTTGTTTCTTCTAAGACCAACTTATCACCAGTCTGCATTTCCCCCTTCATCCCTTCATTCCTATAGTCTGTAAATATTTTCACAGTTCCCTTCACCAACTTGTGTTGAACTCCTTCCGACTGCTGTGTGGCGTCGTTGTTTTGTTTCGGCTGCACGACATTCCCCTTACCCTCCGAATCCTCCATTATTTTTATTACCCTAAATTGTCCGATACGGAGACTTTCCTCTTCCAATCGCGAGTCGGTTTAGTATTCTTTGACACAATGCCGACCTCCAATAAGCACTGGAAAGAGTATTTTTTTCTTCATGTGCCTTCCCAAGCAGTTAGACTTCCTGACCAGCTGGCAGCTTGAAGTGGTGCCCCAGCCTCCACTGAAGAGCTAGAAGAGCCTATCAGACTACTTGAACGTAGCCTCCATGCTAGCTAGTCAGAAATACGACATTCATAAGCTGCTGTTGGAGGGTGTCCTATATATCTTTGATCCGAGTCTGATCCACACCCAGCTGCCGGCCAGCCTAGGTATGAAGCTTCTTTAATTCTTCCTTTGATGCTAACTAATTTCTCCTTCTCTCTTGTTGCTGAATTCAAAATGCGAGCACTTATGGCCGGCAAAGCAAAGCTCAAGGACACCGTGATCAATGTGGTGGTCATTGAAGAACTGGCGAGCCATGGCCTTCAACCGGTCGGCCCACATGAAGATCCGCTCGGCGCGAGCGAGGAGACGCCCGCTGTGGTGGGCGAAGGGACGACCAGCCAGACTCCCAATGTCGGGGCGGCTGAGGGTTCGCAATAACCTCCCGAGTGACTGAAGTCCGTCCAAGTTGAGGGAGCATCCTGTAGGACCGTTGGGCCGGCTAGAAGGGGGGGGGTTGAATAGCCCTGTAAAAAAAAACAAAAGCAACCCTTCTCGAACTCTTAAACTAACACTTGTATAAAATTAGCTAAACAGAAATACAAGAAAGAAATGAGGCACCGTGTTTGACTTGGTTACAACCGGGGAGGTTGTTAATCCAAGGAAAGTGATCGCACTAAAAACTCCTTCGGGCGGAGAAGCCTCTTACACCGGTGAAAGCACAAAAACAGAAGCTAAACTAGAACAATGAGGGCACAAATGTTTGGAATGCTAATTACTGAGTTGATGAAAAGCTTCTGGACCAAGGCTATATTTATAGCCTTGGTCGGGGCGCCTGGAATGGTTCCGGGCGCCCTGGGGGGATAAAACTTTATCCCCCAACGTTCAGATCGCGTAAATCGCGATCTTGGTCAAAATCAGGGTCCGGGCGCCCCGGAGCAAAAAGTCAACTACAGTTGACTTTTTGTCCGGGACCACTTCTCCGTTAAGTGCCCGTCTCGGTCCGGGTCTTCTGCTCCAGATCCGCTTGATTGGGTGATCTCTGACATCCGGAATAGGGCTCACCCGAACCCATCTTCCGGTCTTCTCGAGCGTGCTTCCCTCCGGCTTCTCGTCCCTCGGAATTGCCGCGTGTCCCTTCTCGTCCACCAGCGTACTCATCCGCAGACTTCGTCCCTCGATCGCACCCCGTGCCGACCTTCGCGCTAGCTGCGTCTCTTGCTCCCCGAGCAATCTTCCGCTCTGGCTTTCGTACCTCGGAACCATCGCGCGCACTTCCTTCTCGTCCGCCGGTGTACTCTTCCGCAGCGCCTCGTCCCTCGGACGCACCGCGTGCCGTCCTTCTCGCTAGCTGCGTCTTCTGCTCGAGTACCTGTGCTCCTAAGCTCCTGCACACTTAGACACAAGGTTAAATACACACAGGACCTAACTTAATGTAACGCCCGAAATTTCTTAAATTATTTTTAGAAATATTCTATTATTTTTTCTGGAATTTTAGAATATTTTTACGGAATTTTCTGAGTAGCGGAAGTAGCAAAAATAATTAGAACAATAAAAAGGCTTAAGCGGGAATCGAACCCGGGACCTCTCGGGTCCGCTAAACCTTTAGTTAGCCTTAGTAACCGGTGAACCCAGCAGGGCCGTGCTGAAAGAGAAGGGAAACCTTTATATTTATATTTGAGTTGGGCCTAGTTACCCACTTAATATAAGTTAAAGGGAAAAAAAAAACTTAAGTAGGTTTTGGTTTATTTTGGGCTCGGCAACTTCTCAACCCTCACCACCGAGACCTCACCGCCGCCTCTTCCCTCTTCTTCCTCTCTCGGCACACCAAGCCCCAAGGGCTCTAGGAGCACTTTCCGGCGAGATCTTCGATACGAGGACGTTCCCCTTCGCGAGAAGAACGCGTGGACGCGAGCGAATCGTCGAGAAGTCGTCTCCACCGGAATTTCTAGCGATTAGATTTGTAAGAAATCTAGCACACAAGGTAAGAAACCCCTCACCTACAGTATAAGTAGCTCTCGTTTGATTGCATGCTTATAATTTAGTCATACGTAGATTTTTATCGATATCTAGAGTGTATTTAATTCTCTTCGCAGACTTAGGGGTTAGTTAAGTATCTCTGGATGGGCCGGACGCGTTTTTCCTCTTCAGATAGAGGTTCTAGACGTCGTCGGGTGCCTAGAGGTGGTTCCCCTATTAGAGAGGAGAGTTGGAGCACACTAGGTGTTCGATAAAATGTTTAGCGCAACATTAGACAGTTTTAACAGCATAGTTAAATGCATAGAAGCATTTAAACCAGCATGTCAGTTTTATTTCAGCTTTATGGGACTAGATGTCCAATGGGTGGGCTCCCACAGTCGCCTCTAGGTTCAGACAACCTAGTTCTAGGTTCAGATAACCTAGATTCAGCTAATTAGCATTTCAGTATTTTACTTTCAGCAGCGGCACTGTACTGGATTAGATATCCACTGGGTTGGACTCCCATAGTCGTCCCTAGGTTCAGCTAACCTAGTAAACCCTACTAGATTCGGAACTTGCAATCCCGGGTCTAGTTAGGGATGCGCGCACAACAAGTACAGTTGCCAGGGCCCTACAGCAGCATGTTTAGTATTTTTATCTATTATATATAATAGTTTTCCAAATCAGTTTTAAAACATAATGGAATTCAGTATTAGCTCAGCTTCAGCTTAGCTCACTTTTGTATCAACTCAGCTTATTTCAGTTGTTAAATATGATAGCTTCATATACAGTTCTAGACATGTTATGATCAGTTTTATTTTATGTTCAGCTTATGTTATGCCATGCTTTGTATGATACCATGCCATGCCATGCTTGCATATTCAGTATGTTTTTCAAACAGCATGATTTAAAAGCATATTTGCATCGTATGCATGATTTAGTGAGGTAGATGGTTTCTTACTAAGCTTTAAGCTTACAGATTCTACTTTCCTTATACTGCAGATAAAGGTAAAGGGAAAATGGACTAGTAGAGGAAGCTGGAGTTCAATGCAAAGATGGTGTGTGTGGCAGGAACTGGAATAAAAGATTCTCAGGGATTTTAGCAAGCTTTAAAAAGTTGAATTCTTAGTATTTTTTCCTTCATGCATTTTTAGACCTTAGTATGTTTAAACCATGGGAGATTTATTTAAGTTGTTAGTAATTATGTTAGAATGCTGGTTGATAGTTGCTAGAATATATTTCAATTGGTTTTAGAATTGTTGTGTGAGGTTTTGGCACGCCAGAGTGCTGAAATCAGAGTTTCAGTGCGAAATCAGAAACTCCGATCGATCCATGGATCGATGTGGGGTCCCCGATCGGTCAATGGATCGATTGAGGGCTGGTTCAGCGAACAGAAGGCGTCTGGATCGATCAGCCGATCGATCCAGTCACATTCTGTCGCGAACAGAAGGCTTCTGGATCGATCAGCCGATCGATCCAGTCACATTCTGTCGTGAACAGAAGGCCTCTGGATCGATCGGTCGATCGATCCAAGCTATTCCTCGCGAACAGAAAGGTTTTTGATCGATTATTGGATCGATTGACCTATGTTGGATCGATCAGCCGATTGATCCATATAGAGTCCCGTGCACAGAAGCATGCTGGATCGATCACTGGATCGATCAGTGAGCCTGGATCGATTAGCCGATCGATCCAGATTATCACCCGAGCGCAGTAGCGGTCTGGATCGATCCATGGATCGATCCAGTTCAGTTTGGATCGATTGGGAAGTGCAGTTTTGACCAAGAAACTTAGCAGATCAGCTTCTAGTCCATAGGGGATGTGGGATACACCTTGTATCCTTTAGATTACACCCTTCAGTACATGTAGAACCAAGAATAGTTAGCAGTTAGCAACTAAGATTTAAATTAGATCAGTTTTCCGCACAGTTAGCATAGCATAACTGTAGCGATCAGCCTTACAGCCTAGTAGTAGAAGGCGGGTCGTTACAGAGTGGTATCAGAGCAGAATTCCATACTTCCTACACACACATCAGCATTGAACCTGCAGCTTCCAAGTAAGAATACCTCTACTGTATTTATGCTTTCTGTTTCCTTGTTATAGTTCATGTTTATAGATAAACTGCTGCATGATAGTATGTGATAGTTATACAAATATGATTGTAATAGTTATTCATGTTCGGTCCTCTATGTCTTTAGCAATGGCACGAGGACGCCCAGCTAGAAGGGCACTAGCTACTGAGCCCCAGCAAGAGGCAGGCAGTTCAGTGCCTCCCCCAGACCTTACAGCATTAGTGGCTCAGTTACAGCAGCAGCTAGCTAAACAGCAACAGGAGATAGCCACCTTAAAGGCTAATCAGCAGAGTACCCCCATAGTTACCCCGGAACCGAACCTGACGACTCCAGAAGTCTTAGAGGTTCCACCAGCTCAGCCTACAGCGCCAGCGCCAGCACCAGTACCAGAAAGGAAGCCTATCTGATCCAGTGGCAGCGAGTCAAGCTAGAGAACTTCTCAGGCACTAGTGAACCATGGGATGCACAAGCCTGGTTCAAAACACTGGAGAGCACGATGGAGCTTCTGGACTGGCCAGAACACGAGAAGGTGAAGTGTGTCTCCTTCTGCCTGACAGGAGACGCACGCATGTGGTGGGAAAGAATCAGAACGAAGCGCCCAGTGAACCAGATGTCATGGGCTGACTTCGAGAAAGAGTTCTTCGAGGAGTTCTTTCACATACGGGTTACGAACCGCCACTACGACGAGTTCACTGAATTTCGTCAGGGCAACCTTTCAGTTGAGGAAGCCGTGAAGAAATTCAACAGGTTGGCTCGTCTATGCCCAGAGCTAGTCAGCACAGAGAAGGAACGAATCCGGTTGATGCTCAAGATGCTGAGGCCATAGATCGCAGTGAACGTGACTGGTGGCATACATAGGCCACAAACCACAGAGGAGTTAGTGAGTAGTGCCTTGACCACATAGCATTACCAGAATAGCATAAAACAGCAGAAGCAAGTCTCCTCAGAGTCCAAAGGCCAAGGAAACTCTCACACTCAAAAACAGCAAGGCCACAGCTCTAACTGGAAAGGGAACTCCAACAGCAAGCGCAAATCAGGGAGTGACCCAAAAGGAGGACCATCTAGCAAGCGACCCAGCTATCCAAAGTGTGCTACTTGTGGGAAATTCCACCCAGGGGTTTGTCGCAAAGGCACACAAGGATGCTTTGAATGTGGACAAGAAGGGCACATGGCCAAGCAGTGCCCGAACAAGACTGGTCTTCCTCAGCCACTGCAGATTCAGTATGCAGGCCAGCCAGCTCAGTTGTATCAGATGCAGGCCGCTCTAGAAGGTCCACTTATCAGCCAGGGTAGATTAGAGGCCCCTCCCGCGATGGCGAATGCGAGGATCTACTCACTCACCAGAGAGGACGTAGCCAATGCCTCGACAGTTGTCACAGGTCAGATTAGCATTTTACAGTGTAGTGCTACTGTTCTATTTGATACTGGGGCAACCCATTCATATATAGCCAGGATGTTCTCCGAAAAATTAGAAATACCCTCAGAGGTACTCAGTGGTCAGTTTTTGACGGCATTACCTTCAGGAGAGATCATGGCATCCACGCACTGGCTCAGAGCAGTGCCGGTCATTATAGAAGACAGAGTGCTCTTTTGTGATCTGATAGTGCTAGAGATGACCGACTATGACGTGATCTTTAGAATGGACTTTCTGATCAGATACGGTGCTACCATAGAGTGCTGTAAACAGAAAGTCATCTTCCAACCTGAAGCGGCAGTGCAATTTGAATACAGCGGGGAACCAAAGAGAAAGGCCAAGAGGTTTCTCTCAGCTATGAAAGCACAGAGGCTACTGGATTCAGGATGTACAGGGTTCCTAGCACACGTAGTCAATGCCCGCCAGGACAAGAACCAACAGCTAGCAGAGGTTCGAGTCGTATGTGACTACCTAGCAGTCTTCCCAGAAGAGTTACCAGGCTTAGCACCAGACAGGGATATTGACTTTGAGATAGAGCTCATTCCCGGTACAAATCCTATCTCTAAAGCGCCTTATCGCATGGCTCCAGCAGAACTGAAGGAACTTCAGGAGCTACTACAGGAGCTGCTTGACAACGGTTTCATACGCCCGAGTCACTCACCATGGGGAGCGCCTGTATTGTTCGTGAAGAAGAAGGACGGAAGCATGCGACTGTGCATAGACTACAGATCACTGAACCAAGTCACGATCAAGAACAAGTATCCCCTCCCCAGAATCGATGACCTGTTCGACCAGCTGAAGGGAGCAGCAGTGTTCTCTAAGATAGATCTCAGATCAGGTTATCATCAGGTGAAGGTTAAAGAAGGGGATATACCCAAGACAGCATTCAGAACCAGATACGGACACTACGAGTTCGTAGTCATGCCCTTTGGCGTGACTAATGCTCCAGCTACATTCATGGATCTCATGAATAGAGTATTCAGGGAGTATTTAGATAAGTTTGTTATTGTGTTTATCGATGACATCCTTATCTACTCAGGAACTCAGGAAGAACACTCAGAACACCTGAAACTAGTATTGCAGACCCTTCAGCAGAACTAGCTATACGCCAAGTTCATGAAATGTGAATTTTGGCTAGATCAGGTGTCCTTCCTGGGTCACATCATCTCAAAGGATGGTATCATGGTAGATCCCAGCAAGATAGAAGCAGTAAGTAACTGGAAGAGACCTAAGAACGCCAGCGAAATCAGGAGCTTTCTGGGATTAGCAGGATATTATAGAAAATTTGTAGAGGTCTTCTCCAGGATAGCCTCCCCACTGACAGCTCTTACCAGAAAGAACAGGAAATTTCAGTGGACAGAGGACTGTGAGAACAAGGAGATTGACCAGTGCTCCCATTTTGGCTCTACCAGACAACACCAGCAGCTTTGACATCTATAGTGATGCCTCTAAGTTGGGACTAGGAGCAGTACTGATGCAAAACGGCAAGGTGATCGCCTATGCCTCCAGACAACTCAAGGATTATGAGAAGAATTACCCTACTCATGACCTTGAGCTTGCAGCAGTAGTGTTCGCTCTCAAAATTTGGAGACATTACTTATATGGAGCTCAGTGCAGAGTGTATACAGATCATCAGAGTCTGAAGTATTTCTTCACTCAGAAGGATCTGAATATGCGACAGCGCAGATGGTTAGAGCTGGTCAAGGATTACGATATGGACATCCTCTACCACCCAGGGAAAGCAAATAAGGTAGCCGACGCACTTAGCAGAAAATCCAGTGCTACCTTATTATCACTTACAGCCGTGTCACCGCCCCTACAGAAGGAGATTGTAGATTTCGGTCTCGAACTCATCATTGGACAGCTCTCTACTATGACCTTAGAGTCTACCTTGCTTGGTGATATTCAGTTAGCTCGGGCGACCACGAAATTCAGAAAATCAAGCAAGGGCTAGCGAATCATAAAGTAGAGAATTCAGAGTGTCCGATAGCGGGTGTTGTATTTTGGTGACAGACTCTGTTCCAGATCGGGAGGAGCTACGGAGACAATTTTAGATGAGGCTCACAAGACTCCCTATGCGATGCATCCAGTTCCACCAAAATGTATCAAGACCAGAAGAACCATTTTGGTGGCCCGGGATGAAGCGAGACATCGCTAGATATGTTAGCATCTGCCTCACCCGTCGAGGGTCAAGGCAACAGCGACCAGAGGAGTTCTGCGGCCTATTCTGATTCCGAATGGAAGTGGGAGGATATCTATATGGATTTCATAGTGGGACTCCCGTAACCACGAATGGTTTTGACGCCATCCGGGTAATAGTCGACGGGTTGACTAAATCAGCCCATTTCTTAGCTATCAAGATATCCTACTCGGAGAAGCTGGCTCAGTTGTATCTCCAGGAGATCGTCCGACTACATGGAGTCCCACGAACCATCATTTCGGACACACTTCTGGGGGTGTGTACAGTCAGCGTTAGGCACTAAGTTAAAGTTCAGCACAGCATTCGATCCTCAGACAGATGGTCAGACGGAGCGGGTAAATCAGGTATTCGAAGATATGCTCCGAGCATGTGCCTTAGATTTCAAAGGAAGTTGGTGCAAATATCTGAGTCTAGCAGAATTTGCATACAACAACAGCTATCAGGCCACTATCGATATGGCACCTTACGAGGCTCTCTACGGGCGGAGGTGTAGATCTCCAATCTGCTGGAGTGAGAGTGGTGAACAGAAAGAACTAGAACTTCAGACAGATCTAGTAGCGGATACCACAACAGCCATACAGCAGATCCGCCAGAGGATAGAGACAGCTCAGAGCCGCCAGAAGAGCTATGCTGATACGCGGCGCAGATACAGTGTTCGTCAGAGTGGCTCCCATGAAGGGAGTAATGCATTTTGGGAAAAAGGGCAAGCTTAGTCCCAGATATGTGGGACCATACCTTATCAGCAGAAGAGTGGGCAAGGTAGCATATGAGCTAGAGCTACCCCAGGAAATGTCAGCTGTCCACAACGTATTTCATGTCTCTATGCTGAAGAAGCATACCCCAGATGCCACCCAGGTGATTGAGCCCCAGTCAGTACAGATCTGCGAAGACCTCAGCTATGATAGTCGGCCTATTCAGATAATAGATCGAGCAGTTAAGAAATTGCGGAACAAGGAAGTACCATTAGTCAAAGTTATTTGGCACAGTCACACAGCAGAAGAGGCAACTTGGGAGACAGAAGCCAGCATGAGACAGAAGTACCCAGAATTATTCTAAGTTCGAGGACGAACTTTTTATAAGGTATGGGGAGTTGTAACGCCCGAAAATTCTCAAATTATTTTTAGAAATATTCTATTATTTTTCTGGAATTTTAGAATATTTTTCCGGAATTTTCCGAGTAGCGGAAGTAGCAAAAATAATTAGAAGAATAAAAAGGCTTAAGCGGGAATCGAACCCGGGACCTCTCGGGTCCGCTAAACCTTTAGTTAGCCTTAGTAACCGGTGAACCCAGCAGGGCCGTGCTGAAAGAGAAGGGAAACCTTTATATTTATATTTGAGTTGGGCCTAGTTACCCACTTAATATAAATTAAAGGGAAAAAAAACTTAAGTAGGTTTTGGTTTATTTTGGGCTCGGCAACTTCTCAACCCTCACCACCGAGACCTCACCGCCGCCTCTTCCCTCTTCTTCCTCTCTCGGCACACCAAGCCCCAAGGGCTCTAGGAGCACTTTCCGGCCAGATCTTCGATACGAGGACGTTCCCCTTCGCGAGAAGAACGCGTGGACGCGAGCGAATCGTCGAGAAGTCGTCTCCACCGGAATTTCTAGAGATTAGATTTGTAAGAAATCTAGCACACAAGGTAAGAAACCCCTCACCTGCAGTATAAGTAGCTCTCGTTTGATTGCATGCTTATAATTTAGTCATATGTAGATTTTTATCGATATCTAGAGTGCATTTAATTCTCTTCGCAGACGTAGGGGTTAGTTGAGTATCTCTGGATGGGCCGGACGCGTTTTTCCTCTTCAGATAGAGGTTCTAGACGTCGTCGGGTGCCTAGAGGTGGTTCCCCTATTAGAGAGGAGAGTTGGAGCACACTAGGTGTTCGATAAAATGTTTAGCGCAACATTAGACAGTTTTAACAGCATAGTTAAATGCATAGAAGCATTTAAACCAGCATGTCAGTTTTATTTCAGCTTTATGGGACTAGATGTCCAATGGGTGGGCTCCCACAGTCGCCTCTAGGTTCAGACAACCTAGTTCTAGGTTCAGATAACCTAGATTCAGCTAATTAGCATTTTAGTATTTTACTTTCAGCAGCGGCACTGTACTGGATTAGATATCCACTGGGTTGGACTCCCATAGTCGTCCCTAGGTTCAGCTAACCTAGTAAACCCTACTAGATTCGGAACTTGCAATCCCGGATCTAGTTAGGGATGCGCGCACAACAAGTACAGTTGCCAGGGCCCTACAGCAGCATGTTTAGTATTTTTATCTATTATATATAATAGTTTTTCCAAATCAGTTTTAAAACATAATGGAATTCAGTATTAGCTCAGCTTCAGCTTAGCTCACTTTTGTATCAGCTCAGCTTATTTCAGTTGTTAAGTATGATAGCTTCATATACAGTTCTAGACATGTTATGATCGGTTTTATTTTATGTTCAGCTTATGTTATGCCATGCTTGCATATTCAGTATGTTTTTCAAACAGCATGATTTAAAAGCATATTTGCATTGTATGCATGATTTAGTGAGGTAGATAGTTTCTTACTAAGCTTTAAGCTTACAGATTCTACTTTCCTTATACTGCAGATAAAGGTAAAGGGAAAATGGACTAGTAGAGGAAGCTGGAGTTCAATGCAAAGATGGTGTGTGTGGCAGGAACTGGAATAAAAGATTCTCAGGGATTTTAGCAAGCTTTAAAAAGTTGAATTCTTAGTATTTCTTCCTTCATGCATTTTTAGACCTTAGTATGTTTAAACCATGGGAGATTTATTTAGTTTGTTAGTAATTATGTTAGAATGCTGGTTGATAGTTGCTAGAATATATTTCAATTGGTTTTAGAATTGTTGTGTGAGGTTTTGGCACGCCAGAGTGCTGAAATCAGAGTTTCAGTGCGAAATCAGAAACTCCGATCGATCCATGGATCGATCTGGGGTCCCCGATCAGTCAATGGATCGATTGAGGGCTGATTCCGCGAACAGAAGGCGTCTGGATCGATCAGCCGATCGATCCAGTCACATTCTATCGCGAATAGAAGGCTTCTGGATCGATCAGCCGATCGATCCAGTCACATTCTGTCGCGAGCAGAAGGCCTCTGGATCGATCGGTCGATCGATCCAAGCTATTCCTCGCGAACAGAAAGGTTTTTGATCGATTATTGGATTGATTGACCTATGTTGGATCGATCAGCCGATCGATCCATATAGAGTCCCGTGCACAGAAGCATGCTGGATCGATCACTGGATCGATCAGTGAGCCTGGATCGATTAGCCGATCGATCCCGATTATCACCCGAGAGCAGTAGCGGTCTGGATCGATCCATGGATCGATCCAACAGAGAGCCATCGATCTAGTTCAGTCTGGATCGATTGGGAAGTGCAGTTTTGACCAAGAAACTTAGCAGATCAGCTTCTAGTCCATAGGGGATGTAGGATACACCTTGTATCCTTTAGATTACACCCTTCAGTACATGTAGAACCAAGAATAGTTAGCAGTTAGCAACTAAGATTTAAATTAGATCAGTTTTCCGCACAGTTAGCACAGTATAACTATAGCGATCAGTCTTACAGCCTAGTAGTAGAAGGCGGGTCGTTACACTTAACTTGTTGATCACACCAAAACAACCTTGGGGTTCCAACAATCTCTCCCTTTTTGGTGTGATCAACCCAAGTTAAGCTAGGGTAAAAATAGATATTAAATAAAAATTAAGTAAAGTAACTTAATTTGTAATTTAAGTACAAAAAGATAGAAAAATAAAAATCAAATTAAATCTATCTACCTCTCCCTAGACTTATACTTTCCCTTCTCCCCCTTTGATCACAAAAAAATGGGGTTCCAAGAAAAACAATCTAAGGGTTAAAGACTTAGAAAAAGTATTTCGAATAAAAAATTTCTAAGTTTTTAAGAGATTTAGAAAATTTTTCTAAATAATTTAAGCTGAGATTTCTGGTTTCAAGAAAAAGTTTTTAACTTGGGAAAAAATAATTTTTGAGAATATTTCTAAGTAAAAAAAAGGAAAAAAATTGAATTTTTTTAAAAAAATCTTAACTTACATTTTTAAGTATTTTTTATTTTTATTTTTTAAATTGACTTAGGCAAAAAAAATTTCTAAGCAAGTATATTTCTAATTTGAAATAGAATGTATTGAATAACCTTTTTCAAGCACTAATTAATTCTTGTATTAATGCTTCATTAGTAAGTTAATTAAACATTTATTTGGCTTCAGGTCGTGGGAGGCACTAGGCCTTCTTGGTTATTGAAACAACAACCACTTACTTAGACAAAGCTTCATAAAGAAATTCTTTGTTTAATTTTCTCACTTAAAGCGCTAATTTTAATTTTAAAATTAATTTAAGCATTATTTAGGAACCCAATATAGGTTCCAACTTACTGGATTAACTAAAAAGTTTTTAGGAACATATTTTCTTGAAATGTTCCTAATTTGTCCAGGGTGATATTTAAAGTACCAATTTAAATTATTAAATCTTCTAACATTGGTTTTAGATGAACATGCATGGTTTTTCAAGTTATCTACTTGAATTTTCAAATCATCATTTTCAAGTTTCAATTTTTTATTTTCCAAATTTGATTTATCTAATTCTTCTAGAGGGCAGGATTTAGCTAAAATTATTTTTAAATTTTTTATTTCTTTTTCTAGTTTACAGCAGTCTTTAGTTAATAACTTAACAAATTTATAAAGTTTATCCGGAGGAAGAGAACGTACCTGACTTACCTTGTCGAGTTCGTTGTCCGTATCTCCCCCTGAATTGCTGCTTTCTTCTGACGAAACTCCCCCTTCATCGATGCTCTCGATGCTCATTTCGGAAGAGGTCGACTCGCAGTCTTCGTCTTGATGACTTACCATTAGAGCAAGTCCGGAGAATGCCTCAACTTCCGACTCCAACGACGTATCATCCCACGTCGCTTTTAGGGCTTTTCGCTTTTGGATAGGCTTCTTACCCTTTTCCTTGTTCTTGTTCTTCAGTTTGGGGCAATTGTCCTTGACGTGCCCTTCTTCGTCGCAGTGGTAGCAGCGGATCATTCTTTTCTTCTTTCCCTGCGGATGGTTAGTAGATCTGGATTTACAAAGTTTCTTGAATCTTCTTATCATCATTACCATTTCCTCGTCGTCGAGAGAAGATTCTGACTCGGGTTCGTCTCTCGAAGCTTTGAGGGCGACGTTGTTCTTGGGCTCCCTCATTCCTGCACATCTTGACTCATGCACTTCAAAAGTTGAAAACAATTCTTCTAATGGAATTTTTTCTAAGTCCTTCGAAATGTAAAAAGCATCTACTAGTGATGCCCATTTTGAATTTCTTGGAAAAGAGTTTAACGCGTACCTGAGTGAATCTCGGTTACTTACCTTTTCTTCGAGATTCGTGAGTCCGGTGATTATTTCTTTAATTCTAGAGTGTAGATGTGCGACTGTCTCGTCTTCCCCAAGTCGCAGGCTTGTGAGCTGATTCTGAAGCAGATCTCTTCTGGCGAGCTTGGCTTCGGACGTCCCTTCGTGCAGCTCGAGGAACTTTTCCCAAAGTTCCTTTGCCGAGTTGTATTTACCGATCCTGTTGACTTCTTGAGGTGGAAGAATGCTTAGCAGATGGTACTCTACTTTGCCGTTCGCCACGAAGTCAGCCTGCTCCTTTTTTGTCCATTTATCTATTTCCTTGTCCTTTGGAGCTTCAAAGCCAAATTTCATTGTTAAAAATAGTTCAATATCGGTTGTAAGAAATACCTGCATCAGTTTTTTCCATGTGGTGAAATCCCCTTCGAATTTCGGCGGGTGGATGCTTGGTCCGGCCATTTCGTTGCTTCGTTCGGCGGTTAGTCACTTGTAGGACCGTTGGGCCGGCTAGAAGGGGGGGTTGAATAGCCCTGTAAAAAAAAACAAAAGCAACCCTTCTCGAACTCTTAAACTAACACTTGTATAAAATTAGCTAAGCAGAAATACAAGAAAGAAACGAGGCACCGTGTTTCACTTGGTTACAACCGGGGAGGTTGTTAATCCAAGGAAAGTGATCGCACTAAAAACTCCTTCGGGCGGAGAAGCCTCTTACACCGGTGAAAGCACAAAAACAGAAGCTAAACTAGAACAATGAGTGCACAAGTGTTTGGAATGCTAATTACTGAGTTGATGAAAAGTTTCTGGACCAAGGCTATATTTATAGCCTTGGTCGGGGCGCCTGGAATGGTTCCGGGCGCCTTGGGGGGATAAAACTTTATCCCCCAACGTTCAGATCGCGTAAATCGCGATCTTGGTCAAAATCAGGGTCCGGGCGCCCGGAAGCATTCCGGGCGCCCCGGACAGCTCCGGGCGCTCGGATTGGTTCCGGGCGCCCCGGAGCAAAAAGTCAACTATGGTTGACTTTTTGTCCTGGACCACTTCTCCGTTAAGTGCCCGTCTCGGTCCGGGTCTTCTGCTCCGGATCCGCTTGATTGGGTGATCTCTGACATCCGGAATAGGGCTCACCCGAACCCATCTTCCGGTCTTCTCGAGCATGCTTCCCTCCAGCTTCTCGTCACTCGGAATTGCTGCGTGTCCCTTCTCGTCCACCAGCGTACTCATCCGCAGACTTCGTCCCTCGATCGCACCCCGTGCCGACCTTCGCGCTAGCTGCGTCTCTTGCTCCCCGAGCAATCTTCCGCTCTGGCTTTCGTACCTCGGAACCATCGCGCGCACTTCCTTCTCGTCCGCCGGTGTACTCTTCCGCAGCGCCTCGTCCCTCGGACGCACCGCGTGCCGTCCTTCTCGCTAGCTGCGTCTTCCACTCGAGTACCTGTGCTCCTAAGCTCCTGCACACTTAGACACAAGGTTAAATACACACAGGACCTAACTTAACTTGTTGATCACACCAAAACAACCTTGGGGTTCCAACACATCCGACTCGGCTTCCTCAAGGGAGCCGCTGATCCACGGCAAAAGGCGCAGCGCGCGAGCCCTCGTCGTGCTCCGCCTCCTCAGCGGTGAGGACCACCTAGCGGGTTGAGATTTTGACCCCTGTTCAAGAAACTGCGACCGCTACATCATCCAACCGGACTCCTTCATTAGTTGAGTTGCCGCAGGGAACCCTCACCACACCTCCGGTGGCTTTCCTACGGCCTCCTTTGAAGCTCTCGAAGGTTAAGAAGTCCAGCATCCATCCACCGTCCACCTCCCGTCCATCCGGCCGAGCAACCTCGGCACAATCAACCCTGAGCGGGCAGCGACACATCACAGTAATCCTCCATCTACCAACCGAAGAGTAGCGCTAGTTGAGCGTAGAGTCTAGAGCCCCCGAGCACCAAATTTACATCCAAGGGCTGCTCGTGAAGATCTGGGAGGACGCTCGTGCCTGCGTGGTGATGATGCCCCCAGGGGCGCTCGCGGGCAGTCACATCCAGATGTCCACTAGGGTAAGTTTCATCATTCACATAATTCACTCCTGATTGGCACTTATGTTTCCATGTCGTCCGTAATACTGGTTGGAGAGCCTGGCTATGTGCCAGAGGCTCGCCTTTTTGAAGGAGGAAGTTAAGCAGCTGAAGGCATCGAGCGACCAATCCTCCGTCGTTCAGGAGAAGACAGACGCCGAGGTGACCAGGTTGCGGGCCGATCTAGAGAAGAGCGACAAATTGGTTAAGGCCGAATGGGCCAAAAACGTCGGCCAGGCGACGATGGTAGAGTGGCTCAACAAACAAGTCACCACTTTTGACAATAAGATCGAGTCGATGAACGCACGGTAGAACCGAGCCATCGCCGACCTCGACGAGAAGAATAAAGAGGCCCGGGGCCTCGCCCAAAAGCTTAAGGAGGCCGAAGACTTCCTGATTGCCGAGTAGAACAGCCGCTCGACAGAAGAAACAACCCTTTGCGGCCGAATTGCCTCCAAGGATGCTGCGCTGGCAGCCGCCAAGGATGAGCTGGAGGGCTCCCGAGCAGCTTTGAAGATTTACCTGGACGTAGTGTCAAGTAGGTTTGAAACCAAAAAGCAAGCCTACATCCATTCAGACGCATTCTGTGACAAATTCACCAACTGGGCACTCCGGCTGTTCAATTTGACGATCGATGGGACGATCAACCAGCTCTAAGAAGGAGGCCATTTACCAGTAGCTCTGACTGGCAACATCATCAGCCGTGACAAGCTCACCGCCTCTCTGTCGGACGACGCCTTAGATTATCTTGAGTGAGATTGAGAGTCCCTATAATTTTAAAGGTTTGTAAAAATTTTGAAGTTGAAATACATGCTCGTCCGTTCGGATGTGCTTTACCTCCTTGCATGTTTTTTGACTTCTGATTATTTACCAAAACTCTTAGCTTCGTTCATAATTTTTCTATCAGGCAATCGACTCCTCTAGTATTCAGTCTATGACTCCGCGATCTCCTGCTCAGCCCGGGGAGTATTTTAAAGAATAATGCTGAATGATCACCATATTCTGAAGACTTAGGATTTTTAGCCAGCTATTCACTGATGCTTGCCTGCTCAGTGAGCTTCCAAAGACTGCTCGACCCTGAACGGGGGAGACAGGGAAACTCATATGCTAGTCTGACCACTCGATCTTGAACAGGGGAGATATGAGATCTGATAAACCGGTCCGAGACCATGTAAACTGCTTGCCCCTAAACAGGGGAGATATGAGATCTGAACGCTGAGTCCGTGATTTAAACACAATTCAAACCCGGCCAAGCGGCACGGAAGTCTCTGACTCAAGGGTTTATAGTCGCCACTCGAATGTTGATGAAGACCTAGGTTTTAGGTCATCTCTCGACCGTTGTTAAAGAATATACGAAGACTTGAGTTTATGGTCGTCGCTCGACGGCTGGTGGAGATAAGAGTTTAACGTCGCCGCTCGACGATTTAAGATAGACCTGCATTTAACGTCATCACTCGACGGTCTATGGAGACAAGGTTTTAACGTTGTCGCTCAACGATTTGATGGAGACAAGGTTTTAATGTCACCACTCGACGGTTTGATGAAGACTCGGGTTTAAGGTCGCCGCTCAACGGCTGGTGGAGACAAGAATTTAACGTCGCTGCTCGACAATTTGACAAAGATTCGGGTTTAAGGTCGTCGCTCGACGGCTGGTGGAGATAAGAGTTTAACACCACCGCTCAATGATTTGATGAAGACTCACGTTTAACGTCGCCGCTCGACGGCTGGTGGAGTCAAGAGTTTAACATTGCCGCTCGACGGTTTGACAAAGACTTAGGTTTAAGGTCGCCGCTCGACCGCTGAAGGAGATGCACTTTTGAGAAGCCTTTGCGTTTTATTCATATGTTGCCCTGTGTTCGGAAGGCTTACAAAAAATATAGAGGTACAATATTCATTCGCGCACCTCTCATCCAGCCCTGTAGGGTTGAAGATGATTCACGCTCCATGGCCTCTCGAGCTGCCTCCCCTCTTCATCCTCCAAAATAGTAGGCGGTCAAATGGAGATTCTATATGACCTTGAACGGTCCTGCCCACGGTGCCTCGAGCTTGGCGACGTTGTCGACCGGCTTCACTTTCTTCTAGATGAGATTGCTGACCTAGAAGGACATCGGGATCACTCGCCGGTTGTAGTTCTATTTCATTCATTGCCGATACGCCGGTTGTAGTTCTGTTTCATTCATTGCCGATACGCCGTTAGCCGAACTGCTGCTTTGGCCATGAACCTCTCCACACAGCCTCGGTAACCTCATTTGAGAAAAATGGGCTTCGGGGAGATGATTTTTGAAAAAATTGTCAAGTCTCCAATGCGTTGTGGGAAGGAAGTGTGAAAAGGTTGAGCGGGCAAAATTAAGAGGCTATAGATCCATTGATTAGACTTGAAAGGGAGTCTAATGATACGGGTTATGACGGATGAACCCAGAAGGTGACATGACTGTCAAAGTCAAGGTAATGTGGCAGTCAAAGTCAAGATAACGTGGTAGCCCTACTCCAAAAAGAGTAATATCCCTTCATCTGGCTTAGATCAGTTCCCTTGTGTTAAAATCCTTGGGTTAACTAGACTGGATTTTAGTTCAGTCAGGGGAAGATGGTCAGTCGATAAGCTAAGTGAACCAGGAAGTATAATGTCTCAAGGGCGACTAGATCTTAGGGAGGTCAAGTTTAACACTCGCCAGCCTTATGCATTGGCCGGAATGACTAACTCGCTCTATAACAAACCAACTATAAAGGGTAGCACGCACATGTATCTGCCTAGTCTTAAAGCCGAGCAAGCATGTATGCTTTAATCGTACAAATATCCAACCGGGTTAAAGGCACTCAGCCTCATCAAATCCCATATGGGTGACCGGCCAGATAAAGACTGGTCGGGATAAAGGTGCTCAACCTCATCAGTTCCCATATGTGTGTGTAACGACCCACCTTCTGGGTACTGGCTGTAAGGCCGGTCGCTACATTTATGCTAAACTATACTGTGCGGAAAGCTGGGCTAATTAAAATTTTACTAATCTAATTGCCGGAAACACTGAAACTGAATGTTCTACATGTTGGTGCGGGTAGCACTAACGGTCTAACCCAGGTTTTGATGAATGACAAATAGGTTAAGTTAGTTGTGTTGTCTGACACTTTGATCAAGTGTGCAGGAAAAGTCCAGCTAGGTCGACGGGCTGACCGGATAGCTGGCGAGAAGTCCAAGCGGGTCGACGGGCTGACCGGACGCTTGGCGAGAAGTCCAGCTAGGTCGACGGGCTGACCGGATAGCTGGCGAGAAGTCCAAGCGGGTCGACGGGCTGACCGGACGCTTGGCGAGAAGTCCAGACGGGTCGACGGGCTGACCGGACGTCTGGCAGGTAAGTGAGGTAAGTCACTGGAGGGGAGTGACTGTGAGGACGCGTTCCCGGGAAGGGGACATTAGGCGTCGATCCGGCTTAGATCCATTTCGGATATCTAAGTCGAGATCGTGACTAGATTCCGGTCTCGGAAAGACGGAATCTAAGTCATACTCTTGATACTAATTTTTATTACTTAGCGTATCTGTAAAAATGTGCTAACAAACAGTGCTGCATGGTTTATTTGCCTCGGACTAACACTGCTTTGCGGCTAGGAATGAGGGTCAGCGCTCGGAATGGCCCGGCGCCGGAGTCCGAGCGCACCGAAGGGATCCAGCGCCCGGAGGCAAATTTTATCCCAGGGACGACGTTGACACTTGGAGCATGCTGGTTGGGAGTAAAGTCATACTGTGCGCCGGAAGGGATCCAGCGCCCAAGATATAAAAGAAGCCCCAGGCAGGAGCTTCAAGACATCAGTCTTCTGAGAACTCTAAGTCCAATCACTCTGCTGCTCTGCGCTCCAACAACGTTCACAAAGCTCCGACGACTCACTCCGGCTCTCTTTTTAATTCATTGTTTGTCGGTTAGCTTTGTTTTCTTTCTTTGCATTAGCAATATTTGTACGTAAATTGTAATTATCCGAATTGCTAGTGAATTGCCCAACGAAAGTACTCAAGGAGTACAGGCCTTCGAGTAGGAGTCGTCACAGGCTCCGAACGAAGTAAAAATCAACAATGTTCATCTCTTTACTTCTTTACTTTTCCGCTGCGTCTTAACTCGAGATTTTCGAATCGATATTCACCCCCCCTCTATCGAATCTAACGGTCTTACAAGTGGTATCAGAGCAGGTACCGCTCTGATTTGGTGCAACCACCAAACAGATAGGGGGTGAAATTTTTTAAAACTGATATTATTATTATCTTCTTGGAAGATTTTTTTTATTTTTTTTAAATTGGTGCAACACCAACTTAGAGTTTCTATTTCTCCCGCACTGCTAATCCAAGACGAAGTCTTGGGATTTTTTTTTTCCAGTTAATTTAGTGTGTGCAGGATAAGATGTCTCAACAAGAAGGCTTCAGCACAGTACGTCCTCCTCTATTCAACGGGGATGACTTTTCGTACTGGAAGAGGAGAATGGAGGTCTACATGAAGACAGACTACGACCAATGGATGAGCGTCACAAGGGCTTACAAAATTCCAGTAGACAACTCCGGGAACATACTAGACCCTGAAGACTGGACAAATGATGTGAAGAAAAAGGCATCAATTGAAAACAAAGCCATCAATACTCTACACTGCGGACTAACACGAGAAGAACTGAACCGGGTCGGACCGCATCAAAACGCTAAGGAACTTTGGGATAAACTGATCGAGCTGCACGAAGGAACAAGCGACGCAAAGGTAACAAAGAGAGATTTGCTGTTAAATAGAATTTTTAATATAAAAATGCAGGAAGGAGAAACGGCAAGTCAGCTCCACGCGAGGGTCAAAGATATCCTCAACGGTCTCCACACGATAGGCCACCAAATGGAGAACCGAGACTTAATCAGGTACACGTTAAATGCTTTTCCGCGAAACAATTTGTGGGCATCAATCGTAGATGCCTACAAAATTTCAAAAAATTTATCTAAATTAAAATTGGATGAACTCTTTTGTGAATTAGAACTTCATGAGCAAACTAACGCCGGGGTCGAGAAAGGTGTAGCTTTATTTGCAGGTTCCTCTAAAGAAAAGAAGAACAAGCCCGAATCTGAAGAAGATTCCGATCAAGACTCTGAAGACGAGGAACACCTGGTGAACCTGGTAAGGAAAATGTTCACCAGGAAAAAGAGAAGCTTCAGCAAACAGGATCTTCAGAAGATCAGTTCGCCAGCCGACTCAAGAAATGTCACATGTTTCGGATGTAACAAAAAGGGGCACTACAAGAACGAATGCCCAAGATTGAAACTTGACAAACCAAAGTCAACAAAGAAGAAAGCCCTCAAAGCAACATGGGACGATTCCTCCTCAGACGAATCGGAAGGAGAAAAGCACCAAAGTCACCTCGCGCTAATGGCTCGCGAAGCTGAAACGGAAGACGAATCAGAGGAATCGGAAGACGGGTCCGAACCCGAATCGAGCCACGAGTCCGTACTCGTTTTCGAAGGTTCCAAAGAGGTATACCTAAACTTAAATCGTAAATTCTTTAGAATTATCTCGTGTTTGAATAAAAAATTAGTTAAATTGGAAAATAAAAATAAATCGCTTCTTGAGGAAAATCAAAACCTCAAGGAACAATTAGAAAATTCGAATCCAACTCAAGATCAAACACTTGAGGAGGAGAATTTATCATTAAAAAATGAAATTAATAAGTTAAAAGAATTGTTGGAAAAATTCACAACAAGATCTAAAAATTTAGATTTAATTCTAAATAACCAAAAGGCATGCTACAATAAAACCGGACTTGGATATAAGTCAAAATCAAACAAAACCTTTAAATCATTGTTAACCCAACACAAAGCAACTAAACAAGCCTGGGTCCCGAAAGCGTGCTTAACCACGCAAGTAGGACTTAATCAATTCTATATACCTAAAGATAAAATACATTATATAAACTTGAATAAATCAGATCAAAAACTAAAATATAAATCTAAATTAAAATCAAAATTCAAAACTCAACAAAATTTAGATTATCACCAAGTTGATTATAACTATAAAAGAATCGACACAAACCCAAAATCTAAATTAATGGCCAATAATTCAGGGGGAGGCTCCAGAATAGCTGGCACCTCCAAAACTAACCTACCCGACAGGGTAACCCAAAACAAACTAACCCGGCAGGGTAATTAGGATTAGTTAAAGAGAGACCAAGTTTAACTTAACTCATGGTACTGGTGAAGTTTTTGGATGATAGTACGTTAGGGAAGCTTGGGCATCGCATGTCTAGAAAGATATGGCTTCGATCTGGTGCATTTGGCCAAGTGGAACTGACCGAAGCTACCCTTAAACGAATCCTAACCAGTTAGACAAAGATTTAGTACTAAGTTCCGTGGATAGGACTATTCGGAAAACTTCGAAAGGTTGGTTACTTCTAATGATGTCCATGTGACTCACCAAGCTTAGAAATTTATCCGAAGAATGCCTATTTGTGGAAACCAAAACTAAATCTGAATCTAACACACGTTAAACCAAAACTCCATAATTAAAAATCTAATTTCATCTCACAAAATCATAGGATTCCTTGATTGATAAAATAGATCAGGTGAGATGAATAAGGGTTAAAATTAATTTTCAAAATTCTAATTATTTTCAAAATTTCATTTAAAAAAAAATATATTTAATTTTAAACTTAAAAAATTAACTTCAAAATTTTAAAACTTAAAATAAATTTCAAAATTTAATTTTAAACTTAAAAAATTAACTTCAAAATTTTAATTTTAAAACTTAAATTAATTTCAAAATTTAATTTTAAACTTAAAAAAAAAAATTAACTTCAAAATTTTAAACCTAAGTTAATTTCAAAATTTTAAACTCAAATTATTTTCAAAATTCAAAAATTAACTTCAAAATTTTAAAACTTAAATTAATTTCAAAATTTTAAAATTAAGATTTTTTTTACTTAAATAATGATTGATTAAAAATTGATAAACTAAGACTAACATAAAAATCCTACTTGTTGTAGGAAACCAAGTGGATTTTGGACAGTGGTTGCTCCAAACATATGACTGGAGATCACACCAAGTTCACTCAATTAACCTACAAAAGCCTAGGAACAGTTGCCTTTGGAAACAACGGTAAACTCAAGGTAATTGGTATAGGTAATATTGAATTAAAAATAGATTTCATAATTACAAATGTTCTACTTGTTGAATATTTTAAATACAATCTTCTGAGCATAAGTCAATTATGTGACACTAGGTATAAGGTAAAATTTCTATCCACAGAATGTTTGATCAAACATCTAGATAATCCAACTATAAGCCTAAAAGGCTTTAGAAAAGACAATATCTATGCCATTAACTTAACCACTTCTTCAGTCAAGTGTTATTTAACACAAAAAGAAGAAACCTGGTTATGGCATAGAAGAATGTCACACACACATTTCAGAAACATAAGTAAATTAAATGGTCTAGTTAGAGGCTTACCAAAATTACCTAACTTAGATTTAACGATATGTAATGCTTGTCAACAAGGCAAACAAACAAAATCTACCCACAAACCAATTAATGAATCCCAAACCAACTCAGTCCTAGAACTTTTACACTTAGACCTATTTGACTCCCATGGAGTTAAATCAATAAATGGAAGTCTATACTGCTTAGTTATAATAGATGACTATTCTAGGTTCACTTGGGTCAAATTCTTAAAAAATAAAGATGAAACCTTTGAAATTTTTACAAATTTCTGCAAACAAATTGAAAATGAAAAAGGCATAAAAATTAAAAGAATCAGAAGTGATAATGGAGGAGAATTTAAAAATCATAATTTTGATAAATTTTGCCTTGAAAATGGCTACCATCATGAATTTTCTTGCCCTAAAACTCCCCAACAAAATGGAATTGTAGAAAGGAAAAATAGAACTTTACTTGAAGCATCTAGAACTATGCTAAACGAATACAACTTACCTAAATATTTTTGGGCAGAAGCTGTTAGTACAACCTGCTATGTACAAAACCGAACAACACTAAACAAAAAACACAATAAAACATTTTTTGAAATATTTTACAACAAACAACCTAATATAAAACACTTTAAGGTATTTGGTTGCCCAGCCTTTATCCTAAATACTAGAGAACACTTAGGCAAATTCACTTCCAAAATAGAAAATGGAATTTTTCTAGAGTACTCTCTGAATAGCAGAGGCTACAGAATTTATAATAAAGTTACCTTAAGAATTGAGGAAACCACCAATGTAAAATTCAAAGAATCCGATCAAAACCCAGAACAAGACCAACCTCAACCAGTTGACCCTGTTCACGAACATATCAATTCTGAAGGAACAAACCAAATCCAAAATCATGAAGAAGAAGAACAACTACAAGAAAGTCAACCTGCTAGAACCATAAGAGTCAACCCAAACCATCCTACTGATCAAATAATTGGTGACCCAGACCTTAGGGTCCAAACCAGGTCATCTTTCAGGAACCTAAGTCAAATCTCGTTAATCTCAAATATTGAACCCAAAACTGTAGCTGAATCCCTACTTGACCCAGACTGGGTCATAGCTATGCAAGAAGAATTAGCTCAATTTGAGCGCAATGAAGTTTGGGACCTAGTACCTCCACCTAACGATAAGAAAATAATAGAAACCAAATGGGTATTTAGAAACAAGTTAAGTGAAACTGGAGAAATTACTAGGAACAAGGCCAGGTTAGTTGCCAAAGGGTTCAGTCAAGTTGAAGGACTTGACTACGATGAAACTTATGCCCCGGTAGCTAGACTAGAGTCCATTAGAATGTTACTAAGCTATGCAGCCCATAAAGGATTCAAACTATACCAAATGGATGTCAAGTCTGCCTTTCTTAATGGATTGATAAAAGAAGAAGTTTATGTAGGTCAGCCACCAGGTTTTGAAAGCCTAGAACACCCTGATTATGTCTACAAATTAAAAAAGGCATTATATGGACTTAAACAGGCACCTAGGGCATGGTATGAAAGACTAACCTCTTACTTAACCTCTAAAGAGTTCAACCAAGGTCAAATTGACCCAACACTATTTGTGAAATCAATAAAAGAAGATATTTTTATAGCTCAAATTTATGTAGATGATATCATCTTTGGTTCAACAAACTCAGAGTTTTTAAATGAATTTACAAACCTAATGGAACACGAATTCGAAATGAGTCTGGTAGGAAAGTTAACTTATTTTCTAAGGTTACAAGTCAAACAAACAAATGAAGGAAATTATATTTATCAACAAAAATATACTAAGGAATTACTTAGAAAATTTGGAATTGAAAATACTAAAGAAATAAAAACACCTATGGCCGTAAACACAATCCTAGATGATGATCCTAATGGAAAATCAGTAGACTCAAAACATTATCGGAGCGCAATAGGTAGTCTACTTTACCTAACTGCAAGTCGACCTGACATTTTATTTGCAGTTAGTATGTGTGCTCGATACCAAACCTGTGCTAAAGAATCTCATTTGACTCAAGTCAAAAGAATCTTTAGATACCTCAAGGGAACCACAAATGTAGGAATTTGGTATCCTAGGACCAACAACTTTGAATTAATAGGATATTCTGACTCAGATTATGCCGGATGCAAATTAGACCGCAAAAGCACAAGTGGTGGATGCCAACTACTTGGTCCATCCCTTGTCAGCTGGTTTAGTAGAAAGCAACACTGTGTTGCACTATCTACAACTGAGTCAGAATACATAGCTATAGGCGAGTGTGTTGCACAAATATTATGGATGATGCATACTCTAAAAGATTTCAACTTAAATATCACAAATGTAAAAGTATTAATTGATAATATAAGTTCGATTAACTTAACCAAGAATCCTGTACATCATTCAAGAACCAAACATATTGAAGTTAGGCATCACTTCATCAGGGATCATGTTACTAAAGGTGATATTGAACTCAAGTACATTGAGTCTAAATCAAATTTAGCTGACATTTTTACAAAACCACTCCCTGAGAGTGAATTTAGCAACTTACGACGACAATTAGGGATGTGCTCAATAGACTAGGAAATTTCAAAATACTTTCAAAAATGGTTTTATCAAATTATAGGTTAAATTTGTTTGTTTTCAAAACTTTCCATTTTTAGATTTTTCAAAAATAGTTTTGGCCTTAGACTAGTTTTGAACCCTTAGAAAGCATGTGCCCATAGGTCTAGTTCTTGAGCATCTCACCAACACCTTAGGTTTACCTTGCTTGTGTTTGATAAACATAGAAAGGGGTGAGATGCATAGGCCAACTGTTTGGACTTAAGATGCTAATTTTAGTGCATCAACATAAGTCTGGACGTTAAATACAATTCAGATATTAATCAGATTAAAGTTCATTAGTCAAGTCAAAAACTGACTGGTTGTAATTAACTTAATCTGACTAACCAAGTGAAAGCTACTATCTTAAGATAGTTAGTTAGTACCTAATTGGTTAGACAGCTGGTTAAAGTTATGTCAGGTTCAGGGGGAGGAATTAATTAAAAATTTTCCTTTATATAAAATATTTTAAATTTTGTTTGAAAAAAGTTCTCTTAAAAATTTCTTAAACCTACTTTTGAAAACTAACTCTTATAAAACTAAGTTATTTTTAAGAATTGGGTTTTAACTTTTTATTGAAAATTGATTTTGAAAATTAGATTTAACTTAGTTTTGAAAATTGTGGAAATTAGATTTTTCAAAACTTAAGTTTACAAACTAAGCTTCTCAAAATCATTTTTCTTAATTTTGAAAATCAAAGTTTAAAAATCAATTTTCAAAATCAACTTGCTTAAAATTGTGAAAATTTTTTAAATCAACTCAAAATTATTTCTTTTAAATCACAAACTTTTTATCCATTTTTCCTAGTTTTTGAAAACTCAACTTTTCAAGTATTTTAAACAATGGTTTTGAAACTAGTACTTTTGAACTTTAAAATTTTGATTTAATTATTTTACTTTATCAAAATTAGTTCTACCAAACTCCTTTGAAAACTAAAAGTAAAGTTCAAAATCAATATTTACAAACTGAAATTTGATTTGCAAAAACTCAAGTGTTAAAAATTATGAAAGTTAGATTTTTTTCAAACTTAAATCACTGTCAAAACTTAAGTTTTAAATTAAATCGTTTACAAACTTAGTGTTGAAAAATTTTTCAAACTTAGTTTTGGAATTCTGGTTTTTGAAAACTTGTGTTTGAAAATGAAAACTTAGCTAGCTTTCTAAAAGCTAAAAGCTAATGCTTTAAACAAATTTTCAAAAGCTTAAACTCCCCCAAGTCAACTTGACTATTTTTTAACTTGCTGTTAAAAATTGTACTTTTAACCGTATCTTTGAATTTTTTAACTAAACCTTTTATTACTCTACACTATGCTTGTTTACCCCTGCTTACTTTTTGATGAATGCCAAAGGGGGAGAAGGGTTAGGTGGTTAAGTTAGCTAAACCAATTTGAAAACACAAACTGACTTTAAAACCACACAAATGCATGTTGTTTCGTACATATGCTTTCACTAACTTAACCAGGTTGTCATTCCATCAAAAAGGGGGAGATTGTTGGTGCGGGTAGCACTAACAGTCTAACCCAGGTTTTGATGAATGACAAATAGATTAAGTTAGTTGTGTTGTCTGACACTTTGATCAAGTGTGCAGGAAAAGTCTAGCTAGGTCGACGGGCTGACCGGATAGCTGGCGAGAAGTCCAAGCGGGTCGACGGGCTGACCGGACGCTTGGCGAGAAGTCCAGCTAGGTCGACGGGCTGACCGGATAGCTGGCACAAGCGGGTCGACGGGCTGACCGGACGCTTGGCGAGAAGTCCAGACGGGTCGACGGGCTGATCGGACGTCTGGCAGGTAAGTGAGGTAAGTCACTGGAGGGGAGTGACTGTGAGGACGCGTTCCCGGGAAGGGGACATTAGGCGTCGATCTGGCTTAGATCCATTTCGGATATCTAAGTCGAGATCGTGACTAGATTCCGGTCTCGGAAAGACGGAATCTAAGTCATACTCTTGATACTAATTTTTATTACTTAGCGATCAGAAAATGTGCTAACAAACAAGGTCGCATGGTTTATTTGCCCGGACTAACACTATTTTGTAGGTAGGGAACAAGGGTCCGGGCGCCGAATGGCCCGGCGCTGAGTCCGGGCACTGGAAGGGATCCAGCGCCGAGGCAAATTTTATCCCTGTGACGACGTTGACACTTGGAGCATGCTGGTTGGGAGTGTTACGTCACAGTCCAGGCGATCCAGCGCCCAGCAAAGATATAAAAGAAGCGTAGGGGTGAAGACATCAGTCTTCTGAGAACTCTAAGTCCAATCACTCTGCTGCTCTGCGCTCCAACAACGTTCACAAAGCTCCGACGACTCACTCCGGCTCTCTTTTTAATTCATTGTTTGTCGGTTAGCTTTGTTTTCTTTCTTTTCATTAGCAATATTTGTACGTAAATTGTAATTATCCGAATTGCTAGTGAATTGCCCAACGAAAATACTCAAGGAGTACGGGCCTTCGAGTAGGAGTCGTCACAAGCTCCGAACGAAGTAAAAATCAACAGTGTTCATCTCTTTACTTCTTTACTTTTCCGCTGCGTCTTAACTCGAGATTTTCGAATCGATATTCACCCCCCCCCTCTATCGAATCTAACGGTCTTACACTACATGTACCTAATAATTGTACACATGCTAGGGGAGGTGTTTACAACCGATAATAAACTTCGGATCGATCCAGCTGATACTGGCACGGAGACCGAACCCTAGATTGGTCAGCTGACCGATCCATGAGCTGAGACACCTCTGTATGCGACTGGATCGGTCTGCCGACCGATCCAGGAGCACACTGATCGGTCGGTAGACCGATCAGTGGCTCACTGATCGGTCGGCTGACCGATCAGTGAGCTTCGGTGCTCACTGTTCGCATATGGATCGGTCGGCTGACCGATCCTTAAATAGAGCCAACTCTCTGTACGCGACTGGATCGGTCGGCTGACCGATCCAGTGGCACAGCTCGACTCTGATCGGTCCATGGATCGATCAGAGTTTCTGATTTCGAGCTGAAACTCTGATTTCAGCAGATTTAGTGCCAAAATCAGTGAAACAACTCTACAAATGCTAATAACTATTCTATCATGCATTGGGCAACATTCAAGACATAATATAATGCATGTTCACTAGTTCGTACCATTAACCATACTAGAATGCGAAGCATAAGGGAAAGAGAACAAGACTTTAATAACTAGACTTGCTACAAGTTCTAATGCGTAATAAAATAAAACTAGATCCCTAGGATCTTTATTCCAGTTCCTGCCACACACATCCTCATCTGCACTGACCTCCAGCCTCCACTGCTAGTCCATTTTCCTTTTACCTGTATCTGCAGTATAAGGAAATAGTATCTATAAGCTAAAAAGCTTAGTAAGAAACCATCTACCTCACTAAATCATGCATACGATGCAAATATGCTTTTAAATCATGCTGTTTGAAAAACATACTGAATATGCAAGCATGGCATGGCATGGTATCATACAAAGCATGACATAACATAAGCTGAACATAAAATAAAATTGATCATAACATGTCTAGAACTGTATATGAAGCTATCATACTTAACAACTGAAATAAGCTGAGTTGATACAAAAGTGAGCTAAGCTGAAGCTGAGCTAATACTGAATTCCATTATGTTTTAAAACTGATTTGGAAAACTATTATATATAATAGATAAAAATACTAAACATGCTGCTGTAGGGCCCTGACATCTGTACTCGCTGTGCGCGCATCCCTAACTAGACTCGGGATTGCAAGTTCTGAATCTAGTAGGGTTTACTAGGTTAGCTGAACCTAGGGACGACTATGGGAGTCCAACCCAGTGGATATCTAATCCAGTACAGTGCCGCTGCTGAAAGTAAAATACTGAAATGCTAATTAGCTGAATCTAGGTTATCTGAACCTAGCACTAGGTTCTCTGAACCTAGAGGCGACTGTGGGAGCCCACCCATTGGACATCTAGTCCCATAAAGCTGAAATAAAATTGATATGCTGGTTTAAATGCTTCTATGCATTTAACTATGTTGTTAAAACTGTCTAATGTTGCGATAAACATTTTATCGAACACCTAGTGTGCTTCAACTCTCCTCTCTAATAGGGGACCACCTCTAGGCACCCGACGACGTCTAGAACCTCTATCTGAAGAGGTAAAACGCGTCCGGCCCATCCAGAGATACTCAACTAACCCCTAAGTCGGCGAAGAGAATTAAATACACTCTAGATATCGATAAAAATCTACATATAAGTAAATTATAAGCATGCAATCAAACGAGAGCTACTTATACTGCAGGTGAGGGGTTTCTTACCTTGTGTGCTAGATTTCTTACAAATCTAATCGCTAGAAATTTTGGTGGAGATGACTTCTCGACGATTTGCTCGCGTCCACGCGTTCTTCTCGCGGAGGGGAACGTCCTCATATCGAAGATCTCGCCGGAAAGTGCTCCTAGAGCCCTTGGGGCTTGGTGTGCCGAGAGAGGAAGAAGAGGGAAGAGGCGGCGGTGAGGTTTCGGTGGTGAGGGTTGAGAAGTTGCCGAACCCAAAATAATCCAAAACCTACTTAAGTTTTCTAATTTATATTAAGTGGGTAACTAGGCCCAACTCAAATATAAATATAAATGTTTCCCTTCTCTTTCAGCACGGCCCTGCTGGGTTCACCGGTTACTAAGGCTAACTAAAGGTTTAGCGGACCCGAGAGATCTCGGGTTCGATTCTCGCTTAAACCATTTTACTTTTCTAATAATTTTTGCTACTTCCGATACCCTAAAAATTCTAGAAAAATATCTAATAAATCCAGAAAAATCATAGAATATTCCTAAAATAGTTTTGAGAATTTTCGGGCGTTACAGTGTGACTGGCCAGATAAAGCTCGACTGGGTTAAAGGCACTTAGCCTCATCAATTCCCATATATATGACCGGACGAATAATGATAGGTCGGGATAAAGGCGCTTTGCCTCATCAGTTCCGATATGTGTGACCGGCCAAATAAAGACTGGCCAAGTTAAAGATACGTCCGACCAAAGTGCACATATGCCCAGTCAGGCAAATGATTGATCGGACATATGACACTTATATTTAAGTTATTAACAATCACCCGAACGGAATTCTAACACAATATATGTTATTATCAAAGGGGCTTCTTAGGATCCTGATACACTCTACCCTTCTCCAGCAAGTATATTAATGTTGTGTAGAACATGATTGAACAGCTTAATCTGACATAGGGCAAGGGAATATATAGAATGCAACTGAATGGCTCAATAAAAGAGGTCGGCTTAAAGACAGACTGAGATATATTTAGCACATAGCACATTAGCCAAACAACAGAGCAGAGTACATCATCCAAACAAAGAGGTCGGTTTAAAGATTGGCCGAGATATATTCAGCAGATTATATTACCCTAATAAAGAGGTTGGCTTAAGAACCGGCAGAGATATACTGAACAAACAAGCAGCAGATAATATTTTAACAACCTGTCAAGGTTTTTAGGGAATATTCTTTGGGTACTTCTTGCGGAGGTTAACTATGATGGCATACTCCCTTGACAATTTCATCAAGGGTAAGTCATAAAGGATAAAAGAGGTGCATCTATGGGTAGAAAAAAGATTTCTTGGACTGTTATTGATGGTTCTTGTAAAAACCTAAGCTGCATGAATTCTAGACAATTAAAATAATAATTCGAATAGGAAAAATAAGAACATATGAGCATGGATCTTTGTTTCATCGAGAACATGACATAAGAAAGTAAATACTATAATTACAAAGAACCTAAATATAGTGGAATTATCATTGTTCTTCGTGTAGAGCTTGTCAATCCAACAATCCTATAGAAGAAGAAGAAGGAGAAGAAGGTTGGTCTTCTAGAGGAGTTAGGGTTGATGACGTCGAATCCTCTTCGCCAATGGGGAACGAAGAGACGTCTCAAAGATTCCCTAATCCTCTGGGGGCCAACCCATTATATAGTGCACATCTATTATCAGTCCATAGATAATTATAGATGTGAGATTATAATTCTATATATATGCTGAATATCTATTATTAACATATAGATGATAATAGATGCGGGACTAAAGGTTCTACACATACATGGTCTACATCCAATAACCGAACCTAATAAGTAAAAGTTAGATCACTTTAAAGGGTTTAGATCGAATTCACATATACAACTTACAAATAAGCTCACCTGATAGGGATAATTATATCCAACAATCTCCCACTTGGGCTATATGTGAGTTGTATGTGGAATACAAGTAAAATTTTAGTTGATATCAAATTTTATGGGTACAAAATACCCCTGTAAACAATCTGGTCCATTAATTTCATTGGTATAGGACTAAAGAGGTCATAGCTACTTTATATGATCGTAACAATCCCCAACAATAATCACAATACCAATGTCATTAATGACATAGATCAAGATGTAGATGTGTAGAGTGAAAATTACATGAAATGTGATCAGTACATATCAATTTTCAACTGGTCCTAAGATGACCTCAAAAGAGGTCAAATCATATTTGCAAAATACTTTATGTTAAATTACAATAGCAAATCATGATCCACTTTATGATTCCAAAAGGAATCTGTATCATATTTATAAACATTAAATGCTAAACAACACTAGTAAATGATGATATCACAATTAGAGTGTCAAACTAACATATAAATTCTCATTAATGTTTTAAACTTTAAGTACATATAATAATCAAAACAAAATATTTGTCTTTATTATCAAATATAAAACAATAAGATAAATACAGTCTCTCACTAGATGAGTTCTTCTTCCATAAGAAGGACTCACATATCCACAACATGCGCCTGAAACACCTTAGGCACCAAGTCTTTGGTGAGTGGATCGACCAACATGGAATATGTACTAATGTGCTCGACCATAATCTGACAACTTTGAACTCTATCTTTAACTGCTAGAAACTTGATGTCGATGTGCTTGGATTTCGAAGAACTGCGGTTGTTCTTGGCATAAAGTCCTGTGACTCTATTATCACACTAGATCCTCAATGGCCTGTCAATGCCATCAACAATCTATAATGCTGTGATAAAGTTCGGCAGTCAAATCCCGTGATTGGATACTTCATAGCATGCTACCAACTCTGACTCCATGTAGAAGTGGCTACTAGCGTCTGCTTGATGCTCTTATAAGATATACCCCCTCCAGCAAGTATGAAAATATAGCTTGAAGTAGATCTTTTGCTATCCATGCATCCAACAAAATTGGAGTCTGAATATCTAATCACCTCCAGATGATCTGATCTCTGATACATGAGCATATGTCCTTTAGTTCTTTGCAAATACCGCATCACTCTCTTTATCACTTTGCAGTGTGACGGTCCTGGGTTACTAATATATCTGCCTAACATCCCCACTATAAAGACTATATATGGTTGAGTACAAACTTGTGCATACATGAAACTTCCCACTGCTAATGTATATGGGAATTGCTCCAACTCCTTTATTTCAAGTTCAAGCCGTGGACACTGCTGCAAGCTGAACTTCTCACCTCTTGACACAGGTGTGTCACCGGGTGTACAGTTCTGTATACCATATCTTATAAGCACCTTTTCAATATAGGCCTGTTGTGAAAGTTCAAGAATGTCTCTTAAACAATCATGATAGATCTGTATGCCTAAAATAAAGGATGCTTCACCAAGATTTTTCATTTTAAAATTACCAAGTAGAAATAACTTAGTTTAAAGCAGCAGATCCTTATTATTGTTCGCAAGCAATATATCGTCCATATACAAAACAAGTATAATAAACTTGCTCCCACTAAACTTGACATATATGTACTGATCAACGGGGTTCTCTTTAAATCCAAATGAGGTAACTACTTGATCAAATTTTTGGTACCATTGACGGGACACCTGCTTTAAACCATAAATAGACTTCTTTAATTTACATACTAGGTGCTTTGAGTCTTTAAACTCAAAGTTCTCTGGTTACACCATATATATAGACTCCTCTATGTCTCCATTAAGGAATGAGGTCTTTACATTCATTTGATGTAGCTCCAAATCATAATGAGCTACAAGTGCTATGATTACCCTAACAGAGTCTTACATCGACACAGGTGAGAAAGTCTCCTTGTAATCATGTCTTATTTCTGAGTGAATCCCTTGGCAACAAGATGAACCTTATACTTTTCGATATTGCCCCATGAATCCCACTTGGTTTTAAATATCCATTTACAGCCAACGGGCTTCTTTCCTTCAGGCAATTCGACAAGTTCCCAAACGTCATTGTCCACCATAGACTTCAACTCTTCTTGCATGGCGTTAATCCACTTTTCAAGGTTAGATCATTGTTTGACTCTTGAAAAGATGTAGGATCACTCTCCAACCCTATGTCAAAATCATCCTCTTAGAGATCAACATAATCACGAGAATTCGTGGTTCTCCGTTCTATTGGTGCGGTTAGTACAAACGGTCTAACTCAAGTTTTGATGAATGACAAAATAGGTTAAGTTAGTTTCGTTGTTATCTTAACACTCTGATCGAGTGTGCAGGAGAAGTCCAAACAGGTCGACGGGCTGACCTGATGTCTGGCATGAAGCCCAGCTAGGTCGACGGGCCGACCGGATAGCTGGCACGAAGTCCAAACGGGTCGACGGACTGACCGGACGTTTGGCATGAAGTCCAGCTAGGTCGACGGGCTGACCGGATAGCTGGCGCGAAGTCCAGACGGGTCGAAAGGTTGACCGAACGTCTAGCAGGTAAGTGAAGGTAAGTCACTGGAGGGGAGTGACTGTGAGGATGCATTCCCGGGAAGGGAACTTAGGTGTCAATCCGACTTAGAACTATTTTGGAACTCTAAGTCGAGATCTTGACTAGATTCCGGTCTCGGAGAGATGGAATCTAATTAATACTCTACTTGAATTGTGCTAACACTTTATTTTGCAGGATATATGTATTATATATTTGCCTCTGGACTAACGTTTTCTTGCAAGAAGGAAGCTGTTGGAAAACTGGGGTCCGGGTGCCCGGGTTGGATCCGGGCGCCCGGAGGTGAAAACTTATCCTCAACATCACCTCACCATGTGGAGCACCCTGGTTGGCCCGACTACGTCATGTTCAGGGCGCTCTGAAGGTTCCAGGCGCCCCGAACCCCTATATAAGGAGGGTCAAGGCTGAAGCTCCAATACAACTCAAGAACTACTCTTCTGTGCTCCTGCGACGCTCTTCCAACGACAAGCTCTTCTTTTTCATTTTGTGTTTTCGTTGGTATACTTTTATTTTTAAAAAGCAATTGTAATTACTATTGTAATATTCTTCAAATTGCTAGTGATTGTCCACCGAAAGCACCCTTGTGTGCGGGCCTTGGAGTAGGAGTCGACACAGGCTCCGAACTAAGTAAAAGGTTCTTGTGTTAGCATTGTTATTGGTTGTTCACTTTTTCCGTTGCGCATCTCGAAATTTTTAATCGATATTCACCCCCCCCCCCCTCTATCGAATGCTTACGATCCAACAAGTGGTATCAGAGTAGGTACCGCTATGATTTGGTGCAACCACCAATCAGACAGGGGGTGTAATTTTCTTTCTTCTTTTTCGGTTTTCAGTTTTTCATCTTTATCCCAAACTGGTATTATTACCTTTTTGGGAATTCTCTTCGTTACTATTAATCTGATTTGGTGCAACACCAAATCAGTCTTTCAGTTTATTTCTATTTTAATCCCGCACTACTAATCCAAGACCTAGTCTTGGGACTCTGTTTGTCTTTTTCTTTATGTGTGTGCAGGATGTCTCATCTTGAAGGCTTCAGCACAGTACATCCTCCCCTGTTCAACGGAGATGACTTTTTGTACTGGAAGAAGAGGATGGAAGTCTACCTGAAGATGGACTTCGACCAATGGTTCAGCGTAACAAGAGGCTACAAGACGCCGGTCGACAACTCCGGAATCCCACTGGACCCAGAACAGTGGACTTCGGATATGAAGAAGAAAGCTTCAACAGAATTTAAAGCACTCAACATACTCCAGTACGGACTGACGAAGGAAGAGTTGAACCGGGTAGGACCTCACCAGAATGCGAAAGAACTTTGGGACAAGTTGATCGAACTACACGAAGGAACAAGCGATGCAAAAGTAACGAAACACGACTTGTTATTAAATAATTTATTTAACATTAAAATGCAGGAAGGAGAATCGGCAAGTCAACTTCACGCAAGGATCAAGGACATCCTCAACGGTCTCCATGCAATAGGACATCAAATGGAGAATAGAGACTTAATAAGGTATGCCTTGAACGCTTTTCCACGCAACAATTTGTGGGCATCTATCGTGGATGCCTACAAAATATCTAAAAATTTATCCAAACTAAAATTATACGAGCTTTTTTGTGAATTAGAATTGCATGAGCAAACTAACGCCAGGACCGAGAAAGATGTAGCTTTGTTTGTAGGTTTGTCCAAGGAGAGATCTAAAAACAAGCCTGAACCTGAAGAAGAGTACCTGATGAACCTGGTATGGAAGATGTTCACCAAGAGAAAGAACAACTTCAGCAAGAAGGACCTGCAGAAGATCAACTCCCCCGAACCAAAGAACGTAACGTGCTTCGGATGCAACAAGAAGGAACATTACAAGAACGAGTGTCCAAAACTGAAGAGCGACAAGACAAAGGCATCCAAGAAGAAGGCTCTCAAAGCGACTTGGGACGACTCCTCCTCGGACGAATCGAAGGCCGAAGATCAGAAGCACCAGAGCCACCTCGCGCTGATGGCCCTTGAAGAAGAATCGGACGAAGAATTTGAAGACGGGTCCGAACCCAAATCGAGCCACGAGTCCATACTCGTTTCGGAAGGTCCCGACGAGGTAAATTTTATTTTAAATATTTTTTTTAAGATTATTTCATGCTTGAATAGTAAATTAGTTAAACTAGAAAAAGAAAATAAATTGCTCCTTGAGGAAAATCAAAATCTCAAGGAACAAATCAAAAATCCAAATCCAACTCAAGATCTAATACTTGAGGAGGAAAATTTATTACTAAAACTAGAAATTAACAAATTAAAAGAAATGCTAGAAAAATTTACAACTAGATCTAATATTAAATAATCAAAAAGTAATTTACAACAAAATCGGACTTGGCTACAAGTCAAGTTCGAACAAAACATTTAAATCATTAATAACCCAATACAAACAATTAAGTAAAGCTTGGGTTCCAAAAGCGTGCTTAACCACACAAGTAGGACTTAACCAATACTACGTACCCAAAGAAAAAATACATTATATAAAACTAAATAAATCAAATCAAAAATTAAAATACAAACCTAGACCAACAAAATCTAAATCTAAATATTTTAAGTCACACCAAGACTTAGAATATCATCAAGTAAATTACAATTACAAAAAGAATACACATAAACCAAGAACCAAAAATTAAAGGCCAATAATTCAGGGGGAGGCTCCAGAATAGCTGGCACCTCCAAAACTAACCTACCCGACAGGGTAACCCAAACCAACCTACCTGGCAGGGTAATAAGGACTAATTAGAAAGAGACCAAGTTTAACTTGACCTATGGTACTGGTGAAGTTTTGGATGATAGTACATTCGGGAAGCTCAGCCTATGCATGTCTAGGAAGATATGGCTTCGACCTGGTGCATTTGGCTAAGTGGAAATGACCGAAGCTAACCTTTATGGATCCTAACAAGTTAGACCAAGATTTTGTACTAAGTCCAATGGATAGGACTATTTGGAAAACCTCGAAGGCATTGTTACTCTAATGATGTCCAAGTGACTCACCATAGCCTAGAAGTTTATCCAGAGAATATCTATTTGTTGTACCCAAAACTAAACTTGAATCTAATACAAAGTTAAACCAAACCCTAAAATTGAACCTAATTTATCTCACAAAATTATACGATTCCCTGATTGAAAACGTAGATCGAATGAGAAGAATAAGGACTCAATTATAATTTAAATAATTTAAATTAAATTAAAATAAATTAAATTAAATTAAAGTAAATTAAATTAAAACTATAAAACTTTAAAAATTATTTTTAAAAAAAAACTTCTTTTAAAAACTTGAAAAATCTTTATAAAAATTCTTTTAAAGTCTCTTTTAAAAAAAACTTCTTTTAAAAACTTTTAAAATCTTTTTAAAAATTCTTTTAATATCTCTTTTTTTAAAAACATTAAAAATATTTTTAAAAATTATTTTAAAAATTTTAAAAATCTTTTTAAAAAATCTTTTAAAAACTTTAAAAATCTTTTTAAACATTAGTTTAAAAATTCTTTTAAAAGCTTTAAAAATTATTTTAAAAACACTTTTAAAAAATTTAAAAATCTTTTTAAAAATTATTTTAAAAACTCTTTTAAAAACTTTAAAAATCTTTTCAAAAAAACTCTTTTAAAAACTTTAAAAATCTTTTTAAAAATTAGTTTAAAAACTCTTTTAAAAACATTAAAAATATTTTTATAAATTATTTTAAAAACTTTAAAAATATTTTTAAAAATTATTTTTAAAACTCTTTTTAAAACTTTAAAAAATTCTTTTAAAAATTCTTTTTAAAACTTCTTTTAAAAATCTTTTTAAAAATTTATTTTGAAAATTCTTTTAAAAACTTTAAAAATCTTTTTAAAAATTATTTTAAAAACTCTTTTAAAAAGATCAAAAATTCTTTTAAAAACTTTAAAAATCTTTTTATAAACTCTTTTAAAAACTTTAAGAATTCTTTTAAAAATTCTTTTTAAAGCTTCTTTTAAAAAAATTTTAAAATCTTTTTAAAAATTACTTTAAAAATTCTTTTAAACTTTAATTTTTTTAAAAAAAATTATTTAAAAAACTTTAAAAAGCTCTTTTAAAAATTCTTTTTAAAACTTCTTTTAAAAACTTTAAAAATATTTTTTAAAAAAATATTTTAAAAACACTTTTAAAAACTTTAAAAATCTTTTTAAAAATTCTTTTAAAAACTTTAAAAATATTTTTAAAAAATTATTTTTAAAAATCTTTTAATAACTTTAAAAATTACTTTAAAAATTCTATTAAACTTTAAAAATCTTTTTAAAAATTATTTTAAAAACTCTTTTAAAAACTTTTAAATATTCTTTTAAATATTCTTTTTAAAACTTATTTTAAAAAACTTTAATTTTTTTTTAAAAATATAAATTGTTTTAAAAACTTTAAAAAAAAAATTTTTAAAAATTATTTTAAAATCTCTTTTGAAACAAACAAAAAAAATGTTTAAAATTAACTTAAAATTAATTTTAAAACTAACTAAAAAATTTATTAACTTATTTTAAAATTAACTTAAAATTTTTAATTAACTTAAGGTTTATGTTTAAATTAACCTTAAGATTTTATCAGCCTAAACTTAGACTAACTCTAGTTCCTACCTATTGTAGGAAAACAAGTGGATTTTGGACATTGGTTGCTCCAAACAGATGACCGGAGATCACACCAAATTTACCCAACTTACTTATAAAAGCTTAGGGACAGTTGCTTTTGGAAACAATAGCAAACTCAAGGTAATTGGTGTAACGACCCAAATTTCTTCATTTTGAGCCCAAAAATAATTTAAAAATATTTTAAATGCTATAAAAAATTCTAGAGATTTTTAAAAATTTTTAGAGTATTTTTATGTAATTCTTGGAATTCGTTTAGTATTTTTACCAAGAGAAAGAAGTTTTAAAAAAAAAGTGTTGAAGCCAAGAGAAAGAAGTTTTAAAAAAAAAGTGTTGAAGCCGGGTTTTGAACCCAAGACCTTGGACCCAAACCAGGTTTTAACCGAACTCAACCAACCAACCGGTCTGCGAGAGTTTTGTTAATCAATTATGGACCGAAATACATTTAAGTAGTAGTTAGGAGCTTTTAATAAAAAGGGTTCCGGAAAATGGCCGAGCCGAGGCTTTACCCGGCGATCTCCGGCTCAACTCGGGTTTTAAGCGGAGCGGCTGACCAGCTGATCCAGTAACCGGTTCTATTTAGGAAAGGGTAACAAACTTACTTAAAGAGGTTAATAGGAAGATTAGAGTTATAAAGAGAAAAATTAGGGCTTGAGGTTACCGTGACCTATTTTCTCTCCTCTCCCTCACGAACAGCATCGGCGATTCCTTCTCGGGCGAAAACGAAGCTAGGGCTTCGTCTCCGGCGGCCGACGAGCACTTCTCTCCGTGGGTTCTTCATAGATTTGAGGTCTCCTCGTCAAAGAGAGCCCATAAGCACAAAGGAAAGGTTGAATCTTCAAGTTCTCCAAACCGTAGAGGCTTTCTTTTCCGGCTGTGAGTTCAAGAACGGCAAGGTAAGTGCTTACTCACCTGCGGTAAGACAGTTTCGAGCCTTTGATTTAGAGTTTCTCTTGTTGTGTGAATGTGCCGTGAGGAATTGTTGACAAGGAAGCTTGATGCCGTGTGTTTTATAAAGAAGATTGTTCTTCCCTTTTTAAGCTTTCGAATTTGTTGTAAGGATTTCAGAATATCTAGGGATTTAGTTTCTTCTTGCTTTAGAATTTTTGTTGGGAAGATTGGGTTTAGGGCTGCTACCGTGAGACTCAAAGATAAGGAATTGGTTTGATGTAAGCTTGGGTTCTATATTTAGGAAGATAATTCTTGTATAGATTTTTTGAGGTTAACTTAGTCTAAAGGGTTTACTGCCGTGGGTTTCAAAGAAGGATTATGAATGGTTTTAGATCTATTCTAGTTTAAAGAATGCAGTGTTAGCTTTAGATACTTGCTGTTTAGATTTCCTTTGTTAATGATTCGGTAAGCTTGAGCAGCCTTGTATTTATCACTGCAGATTTTAGTTCTTTGCCACCTTATTGATTATGAACAACCTTATTTCTGGATTTCAGATCTAGTTCTTTTGTGCCATTCAGTTTTGAACAGCCTATAAATATCATGAGCAGCAAGTTTTGTTGTTGTGCTATATGGTTTTGCTTGTATTAACATCATGAGCATTCAATTTAGGGAGTGTTTAAGTTAACAGGTCTCTTTTGAAGCATAGAATAAGGAGGTTAGAGAATAATTGAGAATAACTTATGTATTTTGAATTTTGCAGTTTTGTGATGGTATAATAAATATGTTGTGCACGGATCCGTTTGTATCCTTAACCAGTAATAGGTAGATTTACTTAAGTTTTGTTTAATTTGGGTTATGTACCAAATTAGTGTGTAGCAATTTAATGGTTTGAGTTGGATGATCGTTATTCTGTTTCTTCGTAAGGTTTTCGAGAACTATGGAAAATATTCTAGTGGATTTCCCTATGAAGTTGATTATACGTGTTAGGAACATAAAGGGAGAATTAGAGGAATGTAAATTTTAGGGAAGTTTTAATTGATTTTATGCCATGAAATGACCACGATTAGCTGGCCTATCTGCGCTACAGATTTTGATGTACATGAACAGAACATTCTTCCTTCCCTTAAGCATTTCAATTAGAATCTTTTTTCTAGATGATGAATAGAATCCCTTTCCTCAAGGTGTTTGATTGGTTAAGTTGTATGTGGATTTGTACTTAGCTTGTGTGCAGATTTTTGCTAGAGTTTATGTGCAGAAATTTATCAGCTAAGAATGTAGAATTTCGAGTAGCATGTTATGTAGATTCTTAGTTAAGCTTTGCATTTAGGAGCAGTGCAGATTTATGCATATTGTAGCATTTTAGATTTTGGTGTGGAGACAGAAAGGGTATAATGGAAAGATTTAGTGATTTTCTAAAGTTGATATGGGTTTGTAGTTCAACTTTTCTAGAATTGTGGATAGATCTAGTACTCCATGACATAAAAGTAAGGGGATTGTTGCTCCTTGTACTGGCATCAAATTCTTTTGTTATGGACAGATTTTGGTAAATGTTGGATCAATTCTGAGCATGATTTTCTACTCTTTCTAGATGACCCTAAATGTTGGTACAACACTTGTTTAATGACAAAACCTTTCTTTTAGATAGGGTAATGGTTAGTTTAGATAACTCTCTATCATGATTAAATGAGCAAGATTGTAGAATGAGTAGAGTTAAAGTTTACCTCATGTTAGCTGATTTTGGGTAGTTGTGATCCATTGATTTTACGATATTTGAATGTTACTGCACTATTGAGGTTTAATGTAGTTGCTTCACCTAACTGCTTAGGAGGTTTGGAATTATGGAACAACAAAAGCTGTAGTCCTTATTTTAAAAAAAAAATACAGATTTGAGGTTTAGATATGTTTTCTAGTTATACTCATTCTAGGATACAGGTGTGAGTTCTTCACTCTAGCATGTGGTTTAGATATGTTTCTTTGTTACCATCCAATTAAGCATACAGATTTGAGTTTCCTTATTACCTCAATATGCAGAACTCTAATCTTAGAGCAGATTTCTAGTTCCTTATGTTATTAGATGTGCATGAGTAGCCTTCCTTTTAAAACAATCAGTTTCTAGTTTCTTTAGAGTTTATAATGCAGAATTATGTAGCTTAATATGTAGAATTGTGTTTATTCTGTTAAACTCTAGAATTTTTATGCATATAGTGTTCTATTAAACTCTTTTAGGGGTTATGAGTGATTATAAGTAAGAAAAGACCAAGGTCTTAAATTGATCCTAAATTCCAGAAGTTTAGGATTAAAAGCACACTAAGTGTTTGAATAAATGCCAAGACATTTTGTTATAAGAGAATTAAAGAATAACAAGTATAAGGAAGTTATAGTTAAAAAGAAGATAAGAATTTTACTTTTTAATGGCATGTACCGGACACAAGGTCCATTGGGTGGGCTCCTAGATCCCCCCTAGGCACAAGATCGCCTAGAAGTACCTTAGTAGTTTCGGGATTAGCTACCTCGACTCATATTAAGGATGCACGCTAATTGGTACAATGCCAGGCCCAAGAGAAGTTGATTATTATTTTAAAGTAATAAAGTATAAGTTTTGAAATAAATGAAACAAGCACCATTTATGCTTAGAGTTAGTAAGTTTAGTTTCTTTTAATTTGAAGCATGCAGTATTAGTTTTATTTGTTTCCTGCTTAGTTATTTAGCATGATTAGCTTTATTTTCCAGCATGAAGTTTTATCTTGTATAGCATGAATCCTTAGTTTTCTTTGCTATTAGTTTGACATGAGCAGTTATGTTTTTGCTTTACTTTCTTTTAGAGCATATAATTTCTAGTTCTTTTTGTATACATACATATTCGTGTTTTTGTGAGTTAGATAGCGCTTACTATGCAAATTTTGCTTATAGACTGCATTTCCTCTTACTGCAGATACAGGAAAGGAAAAAGTGTTAGCAAAGGAAGGCGACAAGGAGGTGTTCGAGGATGTGTGATGCCAGGACTATGGAAGCCCTGGGACTTAGTTAAGAATTTGTTTAGATTAATCCTTTATTTAGGATGATAAGAAAATTTGGAAGTAAGAAGTTGTAATTCATTATTAAGTTTCCGCATTTTAGTATTTGGGATGATATATGTTATTTTGATGTTGTTAGGACATAGTAGATGAATTGTAATCTTGTGTGATGATTTCTGGTATAGTGTTCTTTTGTTTTGGATTATTTACTGCATGAGTTGCTTGATAGTTGTTCCAGCCGCTTGTGGCTGAGGTATATTGTGTTTGTATACCAGTTTAAGGTCACCGGTACAGGGGAGATTCTGTCGAAATTTTTCGGTAGGATTTCCATGTGATTTTTAATCACACCGGTTAAGTAGAGTTAGTAGTTAAGTAACGACCACTCTTAGAGAATAGAAGTAGTAAGAAGGGTGGTCGTTATAATTGGTATAGGTAACATTGAGCTAAAATTTGATTTCATTATCACAAATGTCTTACTTGTTGAAAATTTCAAGTATAATCTCCTAAGTATCAGTCAATTGTGTGATACTAGGTATAAGGTTAGGTTCTTATCTTCAGAATGTCTAATTAAGTACCTAGATAACCCTAAAATAAGTCTAAAAGGGTTTAGAAAAGACAACATCTATGCAATTAACTTAACCACTTCTTCAATTAAGTGTTATTTAATACAAAAAGAAAAAAACATGGTTATGGTATAGAAGAATGTCACACACGAATTTCAGAAACATAAGTAAACTAAATGGATTAGTTAGAGGCTTACCAAAATTACCTAACTTAGACTCAACCATATGTAATGTTTGTTAACAAGGCAAACAAACAAAATCTACCCACAAACCAATTAATCAATCCTAAACTAATTCAATACTAGAACTTTTACACCTAGACCTATTTGACTCCCACGGGGATCGGACAGCTTTAATTTTCTTACCTAGTTGAAGTTCAACTTCAGCTTTGAAAATTTTGAACATATCCAAAGATTGTGATTTCTCATGAATAAGGTACAGATAGCTAAATCTGGAATAGTCATCTATGAAACTAATAAAATATGTATGTCTATTCCAAGATGTCTTAGGGAATTGTTTACAAATATCCGTATGTATTAGTTCCAAAATATCACTACAATGGCTAGCTCCTTTATTCCTTTTGTTAGTAGTCTTCCCCTTGATACACTCTATGTAAACATTAAAGTCTGACATATCAAGGGAATCAAGAATTCTATGTGATATTAATCTTTCTAGGCATTATTTGGATATATGTCCTAAACGCCTATGCCACAACATGGAAGAATTCTCGTCGGTCAATTTGCATTTCGTACCTATAATATGCATTATTATGTTGTCAACCATAAGAGTAAAGGTGTTCAATTTATAAAGCTTATCAACCAAAGAACCATTGCCAACCAACACTGAATTAAAGAAAATACCAAAAATTCCATTTATAAATGAACAAAAATAACCTGATTTGTCCAAACAAGAAATTGAAATTAAATTCCGTTGAAAAGATGGTACAATAAATATATTTTCTAACTCCAGAAAAATATTGGTTCCTAAATAAAGCCTAAAAACATCAATCGACTCAACTTTAGCCTTCTTTCCATTTCCTATATAGATGTATTTTTCACCATCAAGCAGAAGTTGGCTCCTGAAATAACCTTGCATAATGATACTTATGTGAGTAGTAGCACCAGTATCTATCCACCAAGTGTCAGTGTACTATAGCTAAATTAACTTCTGAACTAATAAAATTTTAAAAACTCCCAAAATCTGTAGTCTTCTTTCCTTTTCCTTTATTGATCCTCTTTCTCTTCTTGCTTGAACCATGAGATCTAGATGCTAGGTGAGCACTTTCAGGTGTCTCAAGCCTCAGTCTCTCCCTTATGTTTCCTTTTCTAGTATACCACATGGTTACCAACTTCGTAAGAAGTGTGGTAGTCTTGACCTTTTCATTTGAAATGAATCGGTCTGCCAATTAGTTTAGAAAACTCCTAATATCTTCTCCCTCAGTTATTGATTCTTTAATTGGTGCCGATATGGATAGCCTCATGATATTTAGACTCATGCTACTTGATCTCTCCCACAATCGAAATTCAGCCCTCTGCTCTATAGTGCTAGCACTTGTCAGAGGTGCGGGGCGATCATTTCTTAATACATAGTCTAGGTACATGCATCATAAGACTACAATCACGTATTCTTTCCATTCAACAAAATTCAAACCAGTTAATATTGGGATGTTATTAATGTTGGCGGTTACAGATTGTATTGAAATTAAAGAGAGAAATTTATTTAAGCTCACGATTTTACTAAAGCCAAGAACATATAAGTAATATAAAATTATGTAAATAAAATAAAATTTTAAATGTATATAAATGATTTCTTTATGAGATACCAAGTACAACATAATGTGTCTTCCTTTGGGCCGACATATTATTTGTTAATGATACTCTCTAATATAACTCAAACTTTAATTGGTCACACAATGTGTCTTCCTTTGGGCCGACCCATTATGCGCATAATATGATACTTTATATGAGTTATATTTTAATCCATACCTCACAACAACCTTAATCGGTCATATAATATGCATTCCTTTGAGCCACAACATATTTTATGCATGATTTGAACAAAATAATATTTTGTTCCATAGTTGTAAGTTACCTTATATATATATATGACATAAAAGTAACCTTCCTTAGAACCGATTACTTTTAGCATAGATATACGTCTACCAACACAAAATGTACTAAGCCTACCTAAGGTGTATTCCTTTTGGCCGACATATTAGTTCAACTTAGTAGCACATTGTATAGATGGACCCAAGAAAATACTAGGAACTTAATTCGAACAGAAATTACTTAATCAGCCTTAACAATATAAAATTAGGCTTATTAATCGATTGATTACTTATGGTAATTGATTGATATGATCCAATCGATTATCCCAATCGATCCGAAAGTCTACTATATATATGTGACTATATGATCATATATAGAACTCTCCCTTAAGAAGTTAAAACTTCTTTTAAATTTTATAATTAAATAATATTATTTAATACTATTTAATCGCTTAGTCATTACATTAAAATTTATTTAATTTATATATAGAGAGAGAAGCTACTCTGCGGCACGCTCCGTGCGGTTTGGTGTGGCACGCATCAAAATTAGTGCTGGATCGATCCACTAATCGATCCAGCGGGGCTGAATCGATCAGTGGATCGATTCAGCCGCGCTTCGTCTTCTCGCGCCTGCTGGATCGATCCAGCGGGGCTGAATCGATCTGATTCAGTCCCGCTTTGTCTTCTCGCGCTTGCTGGATCGATCCACTGATAGATCCAGCGGGGTTGAATCGATCAGTGGATCAATTCAACACTGCTTGTTTTCTCGTACCCATCGTGCTAGTCGCGCCCTCCCACTGTCAGCAGCCTCCGGCCGCCTGCCCCCGAACTTTACTATAACCGGAGGGGAAGGTGAACCCAAGGGGTTCCGGAATCCAGCGGAGCTGAAGCCCCGCTTCGTCTTCTCGCGCCTGCTGGATTGATCCAGCGAGGGTGAATCGATCAGTGGATCGATCCACCGTACCGATCCGCACGGATGTGTATCGCAGGATAATATTTTCATATATATATATATTATAAACAGTATATGTTGTTTAAAAACAAACGTTTAATACCATGCATTAAAAAAATATGTTTCGAGTTGAAACAATAATATATATTAATGAAACAATATTTCATATTGAAAGACTAATTTTTTCTTTTATATAAATTTCTGTTTCATAGGCTTTTGTTAATGAAACAGTACTGTTTAGAAAAAAAAAATTTGTTTTCAATTAAAAGAATTAAAAGCTTACTTAATCGATTAAGAAAAGGAATCACAATAAAAAAAAAAATGAATTAATCGAAACAAAAATAATCCCAATGGAATAAAAATAATTTGAATTGATTGATATTTGACTTAGTCGACGAGTTTAAAGCTGTTAATTGATCGAATTTTAATTATTTCTGTTCAAAATTTTAGATTTAATAATCAATTGATCGACTAAAGTAATCGATTGAACTATCATAATTTTACTTAAAATTAAGTTAAGTGATGACGATTTTTGTCATTCTTCATATTCTTCGTAGAAATACGAAAAACTCAGAAAATAAGTATATCTTATTTTTCTCTTATATGATTTTCGATGATCATCGAAAAATTATATTATACTAGGAAACCTTAATCTAATATAAAAAAAATAAAGATCGATGTAAAATTCAACATTTAATACCATGAAAACAATGAAATAGAGTCGTCATTTTGATACAAATTGATGGATCTTGTAAAAACCTAAGCTGCATGAATTCTAGACAATTAAAATAAGAATTCAAATAGTAAAAATAAGAACATATGAGCATGGATCTTTGTATCAAGAACATGACATAAGAAAGTAAATACTGTAATTACAAAGAATCTGAATACAACGGAATTGTGGCCAACCGGAGGAGTTAGGGTTGACAGCGCCGAATCCTCTTCGTCAATAGGAATGAAGAGACGTCTCAAAGATTCCCTAATCCTCTAGAGACCAACCCATTATATAGTGGACATCTATTATCAGCCCATATAGATAATCATAGATGTAAGATTATAAGTCTATATATATACTGAACATCTATTATCAGCATATAGATGATAATAAATGTGAGACTAAAGGTTATACACATACTTGATCTACATCCAATAACTGAATCTAATAAGCATAAGTTAGATCACTTTAAAAGATTCAAATCATATTCACATATGTAACTTACAAATAAGCCCATCTGATAGAGATAGTTATATTCAACAGTTACTGCATATCATCCAGAATATGCTTTTTCTATCACCTAATAAACTCCAACGCGCGATATCATCTTATGATCACGGAGGTTATAAGAGGTGGTATATAAAGGGGATCCTTTTCGTTGACAAGACACACATCATTTGCTGAGTGTCGGAGGACCTTGTCAAGGATCCTTTCCCTGATCTTTTGATCATTAACACTTGATGGGATCGTATGATGGAAATCACCTTTTATATATAAAGGTGGGATAATCTCATGGAAATCACCCTTTTTATATATATATATATAATGTGCGTTTTTTGTACTAATAAAAAAATAACAGATGCCTTTTAAATTTATTCCCTTTTAATTTAGTCGATTACTTGCAAGTTGCAATGCGTCACTGTTAAGATAAATTTTCTTTTACTAAACGAGTAGAACAAATTTTAATTAATTACAGGATAAATTATTTACGAAGGTGGGCAATATTTGTTCATTTAAAAATGTAGGGAAATCAAAAAAATTCTAGAATATTAAAATTTTTCCAAGCTATATAATCTCGTTGATACGGTTGGTAATGGAGGGGCCCAAGAGGAAAGGGTGAGAAAGGTCAAGGCCATATGGCGGTCAAAAGTCAAGAGGACATGATGGTCAATAGTCAAGCTGACTAGGCAGTCAAAAGACTAGCATATGGAATAAGCAGAGGTCAGGCAGACTTGTTGTTCAAGCAGGCGAAGCCGTTGGAAAACAAAGGAAGACGGCAGGCGGAATACAGGGTGCAGGTCGGGATCGGCAGAACCGGGCAGAGGCAGGTCGGGATCGGCAAAGCTGGGCAGAGGCAGCCCGATCTGCAGGCCTATGGTCGAGGGACAGGTCACAACTCACAGGTCGGAAGTGTCAGGGCTGCGTAGAGACGGCTCGGTCTGCAGGTCTGCGACTCGAAGATCAGGAAATACAAGTCACAATTCACAGGTTGGAAGCAGCAGGGCTGTGCAGAGACGGCTCTGTCTGCAGGTCTGCTACTTGAAGATCCGGAAGGGCAAGCCACAAGTCACAGGCCAGAAGCGACAGGGCTGTGTAAAGACAGCCCGATCTACGGGCTTACAGTCGAGGGCCAGCAAATACTGGGTACAGAATACAGACCGTGATCGACAGGGCTGTGCAGGGTCAGCCCGACTAACAAGTGACACTTAGAGGTGAGATCTAGTCGAGGGGTGCGAGGTAGATGCCGACCGCGATAAATAGGATGAGCCAAGCTGTGCAGGAGTGGAAGGATCACAATTGTCCGTCAAGGTTAATCATTGCATACCAGTGAGATGAGCGAAGGCGGAGGTTTCTAAAAGAGAAGATGCTCTCAGGACCAATAGCGGCCTGACAGGTGTCTCTCATACAAGACAAAACCCATGTTTAAAGGCGAAGGTTCCTGAATAAGAAGATGCTTTTACAACCAATAACGGCCTGACAGGTGTCCCTCAAAACCCATGTGTAAAGGCGGAGGTTCCTAAACAAGAAGATGCTTTCACAACCAATAGCAGCACGACAGGTGTCCAAGACTACACGACAAAGCCCAGCGTCTAATATTTTCTGACAAGGTTGCAGGTTCTAGAAGCGAGGCGGGTGCATAAAATAGGAGGATTTCCTCATACGCGGGTACACGCTCTCTCGTCATTTTTTCCTTCCACAACTTTTCATTTTCCAGTCTCTCTGCTTTTTCTGGGGAAAAAGGACTTGACTTGAGCGTCGGAGGGCCTGATCGGGGGACTTTTTCCCTGGGTTTCGGTCTCTAACGTGGAGGGAGGATTGTCTGAGTGTGCGCAGGGTCCTGCAACAGCGTTAGCCACCCGTGGGAGCCGGATCACCTACGAATTTCCGTCAACAACCAGGCCACCACGACCAGCCTTCGTCCGACTCTGCCTTCGGACGGGATCAAATTTGGCGCCGTCTGTGGGAAACACAATAGCCTGATCCGAAGCGTGAAGATGGAGGACTCTGGTCGAAGTTCCAGCAGGAGGATTAATGTCACCATGACTGCGGGGGAGTACGAGCTCTTCAAGGAGGTCAGGAACCAAGCCGCCTCTGAAAAACAAGGAACGGTTTCACAACCTCGCCTAGCGCCCGAAGCGTCTAAAGAACCAGCTCCTGCCTCCGACAGGGGCTCAAAGAGGAAGCAGTAGAAAGAACTCCCTCGTACTTCATTCTGAGTGCCTCGCCGCAACTATCATCAGCCTGGACCTCACGAGCATAGTCCGAAGAAAGAAGAGTCGCAGGCGTCGGTGGCAGAGAGCTCTCTACATCCACCCCGGGATGCAGGAAAGGGAAAAGCTATAGCCTCTGCCAGAGATCTGCCTGAAGATCCGGATGACAAGGTACCTTTCTTGGCTCAGATCCTGAGGGAAAGCCTGCCTAGGGGTTACCGAGCCCTGAACATTGGAGAATACGATGGGAGCAAGGACCCTGAAGAACACCTGCGGAAGTTCAAGAACGCGGCTATCTTGTATCAATCAGCGATGTTGTCAAATGCCGAGTATTCCTACACACCCTGTCCGGGTCGGCGCAGAAGTGGTTCGATGGATTGCCCCCAGAGTCCATCAATCGCTTCATGGATTTCAAAACGGCCTTCCTACACCGTTTCGCCCGTAGTCGTAAGTATCAAAAAATCGACCACTGTCTTTTTGCTCTCAAGCAGGATTTGACCGAGCCCTTGTGAAGCTACATCAACCGGTTCAGTCAGGTGGCCAATGACGTCCCCTCCGCCACCTTAGAAATATTGATGAGCGCCTTCTCCCACGGATTGCGAGAAGGGGAGTTCTTTAGGGACCTCATCAAGAACCCTGCCCGGAGTTTTGACGATATGGTGGAGAAAGCTTCTTGCTACATCAAGGTGGAGGAAGCTCAGGCCGTTAGGAGGAAGGCTGAAAAGACGGTGGCTCTTGGCAACCGACCTGAAAGGAGAGCACCATAGCCAGCTCAGCCTTTCTAGCGCGTTCAACCCAGGCCTGCCCCTCAGTCCACTCAGGGAGTCAGGCCAGCTCTGCGAGTCGTTGCCATACACGCGCCCAGGCCTGGACCAAGGGGAGCACCATATTGCACATATCATCGGTCCAGGACACACGATCTCAGTAACTGCTTCCAATTCGCCCGTGACTCCAGGCGAGCTGCAGAGCAGGGCTTGCCTCCCCCGGAGTTAGCTCTCCAAATACAGAGAATGGAAGAAGAACGGGCTGCAGCTAGGCGTGCTCGGCAGACCCGGCCCGACCTAGCCGGCCCATCTGACCAAGCTGGCCTCGGGGAAGACCGAAGAGATGCCGGAGAACTGGAGAACCGGGGCAACGCTGCTGTGCGAGAGATCGGTATGATTTCAGGAGGGCCCACTGACGGGGACTCAGGTCGAGCCCGTAAGTCACACGGTCGGCGATTGTTTGTGGGAGCTGTGGGATGCAGCCACGAGCAGGCGTCTGGCCCTGTCATTAGCTTTGGGACACAAGATTTGGAGGGCCTGGAACTGCCCCACGACGACGCCCTTATAATCAAGGCCGTTATCGCTAACAGCCGAGTGGCTCGGGTCTTTGTGGATACCGGGAGCTCGGTCAACATTTTATTCAGAGCTGCGTTCGAGGAGATGCAGATTGACGCCGCTGAGCTCCAACCCGTAACCACTTCTTTGTACGGGTTCACAGGCAACGAAGTCAAGCCCATGGGTCAGATCAAGCTGGCCATCTCCATGGGCACGGAGCCACTAGTGCGCACCCGGAGGAGTACCTTTATAGTGGTGGATTCGCCTTCCTCCTACAACGTCATTCTGGGAAGGCCAGCTCTGCATGAGTTCCGGGTTGCCGTCTCCACTTTTCACCAGAAGATCAAGTTTCCGGTCGGCGAGCTAGTCGGGGAGGTCAAGGGAGAGCAGAAGGTGTCTCGCAGTTGCTACATAGATATGGTCCGGGTAGAGGCGCGCAAAAGCCGGAGGACGCAGGATGGGGGAGTACACGCTATCCAAGAGGAGCCTCTGCCTATTTCCGAGGAGCCTATCCCTTGGGAAGAAATTTGGCTGCATGCGGACAGAGCAGAGAGCATCACTCGCATTGCCAGTGACTTACCACAGGAGCTTAAGTCGGAGCTGATACAGTGCCTGATCCGCAATAGGGACGTTTTTGCTTGGTCACCAGAAGAGTTGCCCGGGGTCAAACCAGAGGTAGCTGAGCACAAGCTGCATATTATACCCGAGGCCAAGCCAGTCAAGAAGAAGAAGAGAAACTTCTCTGCCGACCAGAATAAGATTATCCGAGCTGAAGTGGATCAGCTCAGGAAGGCAGGACATGTTCGAGAGGTACAGTTCCCGTCCTGGCTTTCCAACGTTGTATTGGTAAAAAAGCCTAACAACAAGTGGAGGGTGTGCATAGACTTTCGCGACCTCAACAAAGCCACCCCCAAAGACTGTTATCCTCACCCGCGGATCGATCAGGTGTTGGGTTCTTCGGGCCGCGAAAACCGCTTTTCGCGTCGCGGAAACCCCGAATCGCCCAAGCCACGGATCTCGTGCAAGGAAAACCAAACGAAAAATACGAGTACGAGTTTCATAATTTTAGATCTACTCCTAGATCTATATGTTAAGAGTTTACCCTTGAAGCGTGCCCTTCGTTTAGTCCCGCTCGTCCAAGGAAGCGTTGGATCTCGAGAGTGTCAATGTAGACACTCCTCTAGTGATATCCACACGAACAAGGAGTGGTCTTCTACCACTCAAAGATGGAGAAGAGAGCCCCAAGTGTGCTAGCACTTTTCTAGAGCTCTCGGATGGGAACAAAAAGGAGAAAAGAGAGAAATAGAAGAGAGAATCACATACACTCCTTTAGTACCCTCCTTTGTGACCTTCACTTTCCCTTGTGCTCTTGGAAACAACTCAACATCTTCTCCTCACCATGATAGCCACGACCACAGCAACTCAAGAGGAGAGGAGAACCCAAGGAAGAAGAAGGAATAATGACACCACATCAATACCCAAAACAAAAACCTCCACACCATCTAATGTGTGGTCGGCCACACTATAAAGCCCCTCATTAATGTGGCCGGCCACATTAAAACCAATTGGATGTGTAACCTCCAATGAGGTGGCATACCATTATGAGGTGGTGATGTGGCTAATGATGTGGCTAGGTTGGTCATGCCAAGTAGGATGAGTCAACCTTTATGATGATGTGGCAAGACATCAAGTCAAACTTGATGTTTCAACTTCCATTTGGTCAAGTCAAACTTGACCAATTCTCTTCCTTGTTGAGTTAAATCCAACCTTTGATTCAAGTCAATTTTAATTTAATGAATCTAATTCATTAATATAAATTGACCCAATGAATCAAATTTAAATTAGACTCATTCAACATTTGAATCTAATTGAGTCTAACTCAATAAGTCTAATTTTGAATCCAATCTTTGGTGCATCATATGAACCTAATCCAATTGGTTCATCATATGAACCTAATCTCCATCCACATGTTCTTTGTGTGTGACCCAATAGGTTCTTGTAACGTTGGCAATGTTTCTAAACTCTTTTAGAAACATAAGCAATGAGCGGCATCTAGCAATACATCATTGCTACCCAAGTTACAAGAAATGTTAAGATCCAACATCACCTTGTGACTACTAATTGTGACTCCTCACAATATGTGACATTGTCCTTCTATCCTAAACATCTAGATTGATCAATATGAGGCATAGACCGTGTCATCCTCTAATCAATCTAAATCTTGAACTCCAAGTAGACTCACTCGATCAAATGAGCTCAACATCTAATGCTGACTCATTTGGGCATGGCCATGCACTTAGTGGTCTCACTCTATCAAGAATATTGATGTCGCTCCTGTCATATGGGAGGGATAGATCCCATCTACATCACTCACATCCCTCTGCATAATTTGTTATATACCCGGTAATCGCCTTTATAGTCCACCCAGTTACGGGTGACGTTTGACGAAACCAAAGTACATAACTCCTTATGTAAGGATCCATGGTGACTTCAGGTCAAAGGACTAATAGTCATACTAATAGCCACATGAGAAAGTATATGACACTCATATAACGATCCATGATACTTTCTCATGGCGGGTCATTCAGTATACATTCTCTAATGCATACTCATGTGTCAGCTTAATATCTCTATATCCATGACTTGTGAGATCAAGTCATCGAGCTGACCTACATGCTAGTCTTATTGTATTAACATTGTCCCTGAATGTTAATACTCGACTAGGAATGATTTAGGGTAGTGTTCCCTATATCATCTCACTATCGATTCAACTAATCGATTGATATAGGTAAGAACCTTCTACTCAAGGACGTTACTATACTTACTTTATCTGGCACTAATACAAATAAGCATAATAACCAAAAACCAAATGCCTTAATATATATATAAGAATATGATATACATGAGTCCATACAATCATCAAATGATTGGCTCTAGGGCTCTAACTAACAATCTCCCACTAGCACTAGTGCCAATCAGTATAGGCTCTAAGGCCTAAAGACCTAGTGTGACCATCATGCTTCCTCTGTGCCAAAGCCTTGGTCAAGGGATCTGCGATGTTAGCCTCTGTAGGTACTCTGCAAATCTTCACATCTCCTCTATCGATAATCTCTCGAATGAGATGGAAGCGTCGTATAGTATATGCTGGTGTGAGCGAGGTTCCTTGCTGTGCTATAGCTCCATTATTGTCACAATAGATCTCAATGGGGTCATAATGGGAACCACCCCAAGTTCGATGATGAACTTGCGGATCCAGCGCCTCCTTTCGCCTCGATGCAGACAATGTACTGCTTCTTGTAGAATCGACTCGTATCCCGAACTCTTCCACCGATACCACCATTAATGCAAAATACGAACCCAGATTGCGATCTATAGTCATCGTCGGTCTGGAAGCTAGCATCACCGTAACCCTTTACGCTAGCTCATCATTGCCTCCATATATCAAGAAATATTCTTTAGTCCTTCTTAAGTACTTAAGAATATTCTTGACCGCTATCCAATGACTTTCACCGGATCTGACTGGTATCCGCTCGTCATGCTCAAAGCATACGAGACATCGGGTCGAGTACATAGCATGGCGTACATGATCGATCCTATGGCCGAGGCATAAGGGATCCGATCCATGCGGTCTCTCCTCTCTAGAAGAGGGACCTGAGTCATCGAAAGACTCACGCCATGTGACATCGCAGAAATCCTTCTTGGAGTTCTGCATGGCAAACCAAGGAGTACCTTGTCAATGTATGTACTCGACTTAGGCCGAGCGATCGCGTAGATTTATCTCTATAGAGCTGAACCCCTAGAATGCGGGATGCCTCACCTAAGTCCTTCATTGAGAAGCAACTCCCTAGCCAGGTCTTGACAGACTGAAGCATAGGGATGTCCTTCCCAATGAGTAGTATGTCATCCACATACAATATGAGGAAGACAACTATATTCCCTACAACCTTCTTGTAGACACAAGGCTCATCTTCGTTCTTGATGAAACCAAACTGTTTGATTGCATCATCGAATCGAAGATTCCAGCTCCGAGAAGCTTGCTTTAGTCCATAAATGGACCTATGCAGCTTGCATACTCTACTAGTATGCTGTGGATCTACAAAACCCTCAGGTTGTGTCATGTACATATCCTCGAGTAGGTTTCCATTCAGAAACGCAGTTTTGACATCCATCTGTCATATCTCATAGTCATGGTAGGCTGCAAGAGCAAGCATGATCCGAATAGACTTAAACATCGCTACTGGAGAAAAGGTTTCATCATAGTCAATACCATGAATCTGCTTAAAACCTTTAGCTACCAAGCGACCCTTATAGATAAGTCCATCCATGTCAGTCTTTCTCTTAAAGACCCACTTACACCCAATGGGTTTTACCCTGGTGGATCAACCAAAGTCCATACTTGGTTGGTGTACATGGATTCCATCTCGGATCTCATGGTCGCTAGCCATTTCTGAATCTGGTCTCATCACAGCCTTCACGATAGGTGGTAGGCTCATCCTCTATGAGCATAACGTCATCATGGTCGACAAGAGAAATGAGTATCTCTCGGGCTGACGCTATCGGACCTGCGAAGAGGTATGTCTACTTGAACTGGGTTGTTGTTCCTCAACTCTTGTGGAACAACATCATCCACAACACTTTGTGGTTCCAGTTCAACTTCCATCGAGGCATCAGTGCTATTGTTCGCATCTTGAACTTCTTCAAGATCGAGAACTCCCACTAGTCTTTCTAGAAACAAAGTCCCTTTCTAGAAAGACCCCGATCTTTGCCACAACTACCTTGCTGTTGGGAATGTAGAAGTAATATCCCTTAGTTTCCTTGGGATATCCGGTGAAATAGCACTTGTCGGATTGGGTCCTAATTTGTCCGAGACTTGACGTCGATCGTAAGCCTCACAACCCCAAATCCTCATGAAGACACTGGGCATCTCTCCCATCTATATCCTATATGGTGTCTTTATCACGGCCTTGGATGGAACTCGGTTGAGAATGAAAGCTGCCGTGTCTAAAGCATATCCCCATAGATATGTCGGAAGATCTGTGTGACTCATCATAGATCGTACCATATCTAATAAGGTACGATTCCTCCTTTCGGATACACCATTCCACTGTGGTGTTCCAGGAGGAGTGAGTTGAGATAAAATCCCACACTCAGCTAAGTAGTCACGAAACTCATGGCTTAAGTATTCACCACCTCGATCTGATCGAAGTATCTTAATACTCTTGCCAAGCTGGTTCTGTACTTCATTCTTGAATTCTTTGAACTTTTCAAAGGATTCAGATTTATGTGTCATCAAATACACATAACCATATCTACTGAAGTCATCAGTAAATGTGATGAAGTACCTATAACCGCCTCTAGCAGTGACATTGAAAGGGCCACATACATCACTATGTATGAGTCCTAACAAATCAGTCGCTCTTTCAATGTGCCCACTAAAAGGAGTCTTGGTCATCTTGCCTCGTAGGCATGACTCGCATATCTCATATGATTCAAAATCAAATGAGTCCAGCAAACCATCCTTATGGAGCTGGGATAAGCGCTTGTCATTTATATGACCTAAGCGACAGTGCCAGAGATAGGTGTAGTTCATATCGTTCGATTTGAACCTCTTGGTACTAACGTTATAGATAGGGCTCTCTAGATCTAGAATATAGAGTCCGTTTATCAGAGGTGCACTACAATAGAACATATCGTTTAAATAGATAGAACAACATTTGTTCTTTATTATAAACGAAAATCCTTTCTTGTCCAAACAAGAAACTGATATAATGTTCTTAGTCAATGCAGGCACATAACAACAATCGTCTAACTCTAGTATAAGCCCAGAGGGCAGAGATAGAAAATAAGTCCCTACAGCAACCCGTGCTCCATTGCCTACTCGTAGGTCTATCTCGCCCTTTGTCAATGCTCTGCTATTTCTCAGTGCTTGTACACTAGTACAAATGTGCGAAGCACATCCGGTATCTAATACCCACGACGAAGAAATAGAGAGGTTGACTTCTATAACATTTATACCTGAAGTAGAAATCTTATTTCTCTTCTTGTTAAGATCTTCCAAGTATCCTGTGAAGTTCCTTTTCCAGTGCCCTACTTGTCCTTGATATAGTTGACAAAGATGTGCAACCATATCGTAAGCACCCATTAACTCATGTTGCTTCTGAAGCTCAGAGTTCATGGTCGCGAGCATTAGACATGACACATCTAATGCGTCATCTTGATGCTTCTTGTAAGCATCTTTGTCAACTCGCAGGGCATTGGCAGGAGGAGCCTCCGGAATGGGCTGCTCCAGAATGTACAGTTTACGTTCCTGAGTGAGAACTATTCTCAGGTTCCTGTACCAGTCCAGGAAATTTGCTCCGTTGAGCTTGTCCTTCTTAAGGACAGATCGCAGGGAGAAAATGTTCGTATTCGATGTCATGGCAATTCTACAACAGAAATAAATGCAGAAATAAGTATCATATTCTTTAAAATCATTTAATTAGGCCTTTAATTAAATGATGCTCCCACTGAATTCTATAATTCTTGTGGGACAAGATCCACATCATACTAACCCTTGAGTTAGCTTTGGCTAATACGCCCAAGGCTTAGTATGATCGGTAGGTAACGATTACCAATTACATCTCTATGCAACTCTTGTTTATAGAATCAATATCCGTATTTATATTAAAACTCGAGTTAGCTTTGGCTAATACGCCCGAGAGTTAATATAGATGTGATTTTGACCTATCTTTTCCAACCGTTGGAATAATGCCTATAGTTGACTCGATCCAACCGAGTAACTAGGAATACTCAATCTAATTGAGTTTGTATTCTCCCATGCGTTGATAGGCGGGACCAAGATTGTCCCTCCGTACCCTACCAAGATAATATGTATTGCTCTGCTTTGGCAGATTCAACAATACATGTGATCGAGGTAGTGATAGGTATCACGGCACGGTTAGACATTTAGAGTTGAGTCGATTGAGATCTAATCTAATCGAAAAAGGATGCATCTTGTGCATGACTTAGATCTAATCTAATCGCAAGGGTGCATCATGTGCACGACTTAGATCTAATCTAATCGTAAGGCACTAATTAATTAACTACTTATTAAATATGCATCACATACACAAGCAATTAATTAATTTATTTGTGATTTAGTCATGGCCCTACTACGATCTTCTCAAGCCAATGAGAAGATCGATTGGTCAACCTAGGGTCAACAGCTTCTCCAAGCTCCTCCCTTTGACCACCTTGTGTTGCTCGTGCCCGCCTCGGAACTCCGTCTCGTGTGGACCCTCCACCGCTCCAATTTGTACATTACAATTTGAAACTCGAGTTACATTCGAGTCTAAATCTAATTTACAACAAGAATATAAGAGAAAGGCACGACGCGCAGGTCGCAAAAAAATAAAAACATACAACACGCGCAAACACATAACGGCACGCATGCCGTATTATGAATTACAACACAATCCAATCATATTGGGTTTTTGGGCCATGACTATCACAAAATTAATATATAATTCAAAATTATATATTTTCATAATTTTCTATAATTTTTAAAATAATTTTTACAATTTTACGAGTAAAATTTTCCGGCGGTCCCGTTTAGCGGTTTCGGGCGCAATCGCGGAACGAATCCCCTTGCGGGGCCCAGGGGCAGCGCCCCTACCCGCGATCTAACCATCGCGAGGGTTCGTTTGCGATCCAACAGCGCCTAAACCCGCTGTCCCAAAACGATTTGGGCCGAGACATTGCCGTTTCGGAAAAATCTTCCGTTTTTAGCGATTTCGGGTGCGATCGCGGAGCAAATCCCTTGCGGGGTTAGTGACAGTTCCCCTACCCACGATCTAACCATCGTGAGTTGCTCCTTTGCGATCTAATGGCACCCAAGCCCGCTGTCCCAAACGGATTTGGGGCAAAACGAAGCCGTTTTGAAAGATCTTTCCGGTGGCCGAAGCCTACAAGTGCCAAGACACTTGTGCTTCGCTTCTACGGAAAAATTACCCATAAAATCATAAAAACTAATTTTTACAGAAAATCACAAAAGTTTATTTTTCATAAAAACAAACTCGTACAAGCCTTGCACGTGGCTCTGATACCACTGTTGGGTTCTTCGGGCCGCGAAAACCGCTTTTCGCGTCGCGGAAACCCCGAATCGCCCAAGCCACGGATCTCGTGCAAGGAAAACCAAACGAAAAATACGAGTACGAGTTTCATAATTTTAGATCTACTCCTAGATCTATATGTTAAGAGTTTACCCTTGAAGCGTGCCCTTCGTTTAGTCCCGCTCGTCCAAGGAAGCGTTGGATCTCGAGAGTGTCAATGTAGACACTCCTCTAGTGATATCCACACGAACAAGGAGTGGTCTTCTACCACTCAAAGATGGAGAAGAGAGCCCCAAGTGTGCTAGCACTTTTCTAGAGCTCTCGGATGGGAACAAAAAGGAGAAAAGAGAGAAATAGAAGAGAGAATCACATACACTCCTTTAGTACCCTCCTTTGTGACCTTCACTTTCCCTTGTGCTCTTGGAAACAACTCAACATCTTCTCCTCACCATGATAGCCACGACCACAGCAACTCAAGAGGAGAGGAGAACCCAAGGAAGAAGAAGGAATAATGACACCACATCAATACCCAAAACAAAAACCTCCACACCATCTAATGTGTGGCCGGCCACACCATAAAGCCCCTCATTAATGTGGCCGGCCACATTAAAACCAATTGGATGTGTAACCTCCAATGAGGTGGCATACCATTATGAGGTGGTGATGTGGCTAATGATGTGGCTAGGTTGGTCATGCCAAGTAGGATGAGTCAACCTTCATGATGATGTGGCAAGACATCAAGTCAAACTTGATGTTTCAACTTCCATTTGGTCAAGTCAAACTTGACCAATTCTCTTCCTTGTTGAGTTAAATCCAACCTTTGATTCAAGTCAATTTTAATTTAATGAATCTAATTCATTAATATAAATTGATCCAATGAATCAAATTTAAATTAGACTCATTCAACATTTGAATCTAATTGAGTCTAACTCAATAAGTCTAATTTTGAATCCAATCTTTGGTGCATCATATGAACCTAATCCAATTGGTTCATCATATGAACCTAATCTCCATCCACATGTTCTTTGTGTGTGACCCAATAGGTTCTTGTAACGTTGGCAATGTTTCTAAACTCTTTTAGAAACATAAGCAATGAGCGGCATCTAGCAATACATCATTGCTACCCAAGTTACAAGAAATGTTAAGATCCAACATCACCTTGTGACTACTAATTGTGACTCCTCACAATATGTGACATTGTCCTTCTATCCTAGACATCTAGATTGATCAATATGAGGCATAGACCGTGTCATCCTCTAATCAATCTAAATCTTGAACTCCAAGTAGACTCACTCGATCAAATGAGCTCAACATCTAATGTTGACTCATTTGGGCATGGCCATGCACTTAGTGGTCTCACTCTATCAAGAATACCGATGTCGCTCCCGTCATATGGGAGGGATAGATCCCATCTACATCACTCACATCCCTCTACATAATTCATTATATACCCAGTAATCGCCTTTATAGTCCACCCAATTACGGGTGACGTTTGACGAAACCAAAGTACATAACTCCTTATGTAGGGATCCATGGTGACTTCAGGTCAAAGGACTAATAGTCATACTAATAGCCACATGAGAAAGTATATGACACTCATATAACGATCCATGATACTTTCTCATGGCGGGTCATTCAGTATACATTCTCTAATGCATACCCATGTGTCAGCTTAATATCTCTATATCCATGACTTGTGAGATCAAGTCATCGAGCTGACCTACATGCTAGTCTTATTGTATTAACATTGTCCCTGAATGTTAATACTCGACTAGGAATGATTTAGAGTAGTGTTCCCTATATCATCTCGCTATCGATTCAACTAATCGATTGATATAGGTAAGAACCTTCTACTCAAGGACGTTACTATACTTACTTTATCTGGCACTAATACAAATAAGCATAATAACCAAAAACCAAATGCCTTAATATATATATAAGAATATGATATACATGAGTCCATACAATCATCAAATGATTGGCTCTAGGGCTCTAACTAACATCAGGTGGTGGATTCAACTGCTGGCTGTGAGAGGATATGCATGATGGACGCTTATCAAGGATATCATCAGATACCCTTGGCTAGGGAGGATCAAGAGAAAGTCAGCTTCATAACGACCGACGGTACTTTTTGCTATACGGTCATGCCATTTAAACTCAGGAACGCTGGGGCTACCTACCAAAGGATGATGGACAAAGTCTTTCGGAGTCAGATCGGGCGGAACGTAGAGGTCTATGTTGACGACATCCTAATCAAGTCCCCCCTGGCGTCCAGTCTAATAAAATATGTAGACGAAACCTGTGGGACTCTGAGGCAATATGGGGTAAAGCTGAATCCCCTAAAATGTCTGTTCGGGGCCAAAGGAGGGAAGTTTTTGGGGTATCTGGTGACTGAACGAGGGATAGAAGCCAACCCTGAGAAGGTTCAAGCACTTCGGAACATGCAGATCCCTGAGAATATGAAGGAAACACAGAAGCTGGTCGGCAGGATAACAGCACTGTCCCAATTCATCTCCAGATCTGCAGATCGAGCGGCGCCCTTCTTCAAAGTGTTCAGGAAAGCGGCCAAGTTTCAGTGGACGGAAGAATGCACACAGGCCTTTGAGGAGCTAAAGCAATACCTGGAGTCCTTGCCATCACTGTTCAAGCCTGTTGTGGGAGAGCCCCTTTGGGTCTACTTGTCAGCCACCCCCGAGGCCGTGGGGGTCGTGCTGGTTAAAGAGCAGGACAATGTATAATGGCCAGTGTATTTTTTCAGCCATCTATTGAAGGGGGCTGAGTCTCGGTATTCAGCCCTGGAAAAATTGGTTTACGGACTTGTTCTCATGGCTCGACGCTTCCGACCATATTTTTTGGCGCATCCCATCACCGTCCTGACAAATAGTACAATGGGTCGAGCTCTCACCAAGGTGGAGGTAGCCGGTCGGCTTATCAAATGGGCAACCGAGCTAGGGGAATATGATATACAGTATCAACCCCGAACCGCGATCAAAGCACAAGCTCTGGCGGATTTCTTGATAGAAGTTTATCAAGCAGACTCGGAGGAGGTCTGGAAAATTTATTTAGACAGATTAGCTACCCATCGGGGAAGTGGTGTAGGTGCACTTCTAATATCTCCGCAGGGAGACATTTTGCAGCTGGCTGTACGGCTAAATTTCAGAGCTACCAACAATGATGCAGAGTATGAAGCCCTATTAGCAGGTTTGCAAGCAGCTCGGCATGTGGGGGCAAGCCGAGTCGTAATATATTCAGATTCGCAGCTAGTAACTCAGCAGGTGATCGGACATTTCGAAGCAAACAACGAAAAGATGCAAGTTTACAAGGAGGCTTATGAGAAGATGAGGGAAGATTTTAAAGAGGTCACCGTCACCAAGATTCCCAGGGCTGAAAATGAAAGAGCGGATGAGTTAGCTAAAATGGCCAGCTCCCTGACTACTTGGGTACTTGACAGATCTATAGCGCAGACCTTCCTTATAGCTCAGATCGATCTGCAAAATAATCTGGGAGGAGTAATTGATTGGAGGGTGCCCATAATGAGCTTCCTCCAGCAGGGAATTGTACCCACCAACCTAGAAGAGGCACGTATGCTCAGGAGACAGGCCCATTCTTATGTTATGATTGGAGATCAACTGTACAAAAGGTCTTTCTCCAGACCTCTGCTCAAGTGCTTGAATATGGAAGAAGCGGATCAGGCCTTGCGGGAGATACATTTGGGATGCTGTGGCAACCACGCAAGTGGAAGAACGCTGGCCCGGAAAGTGCTATTGGCCGGGTATTTCTGGCCTACCCTGCAGAAGGACGCACAGAAGCTGGTGAATACTTGTTTGTCGTGCCAGAGGTATCAGAACCTGACGCACCGACCTACAGAGCTACTGAGAACTTCTATAGTGTCTTGCCCGTTTGACTAGTGGGGTATGGATATCGTAGGACCTTTCCCGATGGCTACGGGGCAAAGACGTTTCTTGCTGGTAGCAGTAGATTACTTCTCCAAGTGGGTGGAAGCGGAAGCCCTGGCCAAAATCACTGAAGATGCGGTGATCCAGTTCTTGTGGAAGAATATCTTTTATAGATTTGGCTTGCCTCACAAATTGGTGTCGGACAATGGCAGACAATTTCAAGGACGCAAAATACAAAATTGGTGCAAGGGGTTCGGCATAACTCAGGCCTTCACTTTGGTGGCTCATCCGCAAAGCAATGGTCAGACAGAGGTGGTCAATCGAGAAATAGTGCGGGGGCTCAAAGTCAAACTGGATCACACGGGAGGCAGTTGGGTGGACGAGCTGCCGAGCATTTTGTGGGCCTATCATACGACACCCCGAGAAAGTACAGGTCTGACACCTTTCCATTTAGTATATGGCAATGAATCAGTGGTACCTCTGGAGGTCGGGATACCGTCCGTGAGAAGAATGATGTATAATGAAGGGAACGCAGAGCGACGGCTGGCTGAGCTAGATTTCATCAGCGAAATCCGTGAACAAACAGCTGTTAGGCTAGAAGCCTATAGACAGAGGATGAGACAGAACTATAATAGAAGGGTGATCCCTCGTTTCTTCGGAGAAGGAGACCTAGTCTGGAAGCAGGTGAAGCCCTTAGGGGAAGTGACAAAGCTGGCGCCACAATGGGACGGACCATACAAAGTCATCAAGAAACTGGCATCAGGGGCCTATTATTTGCAGGATGCTCAAGGAAGGAATCTAGACCGACCTTGGAGTGCTAACTACCTACGGCCCTATCGAGTTTGAAGGGTGCCAACTCTATGGGTATAAGCCAGGTCGGCCGAGGGTTCCGGAGACGGTAGGATAGTCAAGCAAAAATTCGAAGATACTCATGTACATGTAAAAATCTCATCAGTTTTAAGCAGTTGGAACAAATCATTTGAAAGGAGCAAAGATCTCATCCGGAAAGCCTTGAATGATTTGCCCTTGATCCAAGAAGTTTGCGGGAGGGATGGAGCTCAAGAAGTCCTGTGCATGCAGTTGTCTGATAACTCCAGCCGCCGTGTATGGTACGGTCGCAGCAAAGCGTGCCCCAGCCTGGGATAAAAATTCTGGAGAGCTCAGATAGGACCTTCGACTTCGCAGGCAACGATCATCCTCTCCTTCTTAATAGACCGCCAAGGCAGTGGATACTCCTGTCAAAGCCGCCTGAGACTGGGATAGTTCCGCCCTCAGGGCCTCCAGCTCAGCCCCTTGAGTCTCCAACTGTGCCGCCTGAACCTCCAGTTTATTGTTCTTCTCCTGCAGAAGAGTATCCTTGGACTGTATTTCCTGAGCCTGATGGGCTAGCTGTTGCTAATACCCTGCCTCAAATGCAGCTCTCTCCTCCCTCATAGCTTGGAGCTCATCTTTCACCTGTATCAGGGACCGTTTCTGACGGTCGGTCTGATTGGTTAGGGCTTGAATCTCCGCTCGCAAAGCATAACTGGCTTGGGCAGGGTCGTTCAGTTGCAGCTCTAATTCGGAGACTCTCTCCCGGAGTTCTTTGCTATCATGATGGAGGGTGTGGAAAGATTGGTTCAGCACTAAAGATTTTGCATGAGTCTGGATGGAAGATATAACCCTCAGTTAAGGCAAACTAATACCCAGTGTAAGGTGAAGAGTACTTACTTTAGCCCAGGACTTCGAGAACATGTCCATCTGGACTAATGGCGGCGCGCTACCCATCTGATTCATGCTCTCTGCCCACAAACTGCTGAGGCAGCCTTTCATCATCAGAAGGCTCGTGGGGGCGTCATGCTACCGAGCTAGAATAGCTTCAGAGGGGATGGTGGTCCTGTAACGATGGCGGGCGGAGGAGGAAGGTCGAGAAGGGCCGGCGTCGGAACCAGGAGCAGGAGGTGGCTCGGGAACGGGCTCCGTTGGCGCTGTGGCAGGATGCTCGTCTGAACTGTCTTCCACGATAGGAGTAGGAGCGGAATGCAGCTGGTCGTCCCCTGTAGGGGTTGGGAGAGGCTGCCAGATAAAGAAAACAAAAATAAAGAGGGAAGTGATGTCAGAGCCAGTCACGACGGCAGTAAGGGGTAATGTTGTAGTATAAGGAACAGAATCAAGCGTTAATGAAGTTAGACCTAGTCTTCGACGCCGTCTATGAAGCAAGGGCTGGTCGTCAAAGTCAGAATCATCAGAACGGGGCTAGCCCTGTGAAAAGGCTGCAGCACCCCGGTCTGGGGCATCTCGACCAGATGAGCCTCGACCTGCGCGATGAAGGGCTGCGCGACCACATTTGGAGGCCCGGAAGGCTCCTCGGAAGACATGTCTGGCCGGGCGAGCGGCTTGATCACAACCCCGACCTCGGCTCGAGGCGGCAGGCGAAGGAGAAGCGGCGTGTGAGGCAGGGTTGGGAGCAGGCTGAGTCGCTGCCCCAAATGAGGCAGATCCAAGATGAGAGAGCGACCTCCTCTCCAAGATTGTCCGACCTCGCCGCAGTATTTCCAGATCATCGAGGGGCAGAGGCAGAACCTCTGAGGCGCGATGTAGAACCTCCGCTGTAGGCACCGATACGAAAGGTCATTCTCACAAAGAAAATTGTCGAAAGCGGGGGAAGGGGGCTCAGGTTGAACTTACCTAAGGAACGCGGTGTTTCAGAGGAAACGAGGCTCAGCCGGAAAAAGGAAAGTAGGTCCTCAGATAGCAGTCTGGTCAGATTCAAGCGCCAATCCTCCATGCGGGTCGCAGCCACAGTATAAGGAAGGTCCATATGGAAGTCTTCCAACGCCGGAGTCAGAGGCAGCGCAGATTGCCATCGCAGAGGCCAATCCACTTCTTCGGGAAATCGGAGAAAAAAGAATTTTTTCCTCCAATTAGCACTGGGAGGAGGAAGAGGAGAGAAGAAAGCAGTCTGACGGCGAGCTTGGAAGTCAAAAAGACCATCGACGTGCCGAACAAGAGCAAAGAAGCAGTGAAAGAGGGGAGCGGATCAGGAAACCTCGCAAACTTCGCAGAGTATTACGAAGCCACATAAAATCTTTATGGAGTGGGGAGTTAGCTGACCTAAGGGGATCTTAAAGTAGCGGCACACTCCAGATAGAAAAGGATGCGGGGGTAGACGAAGGCCAAATACAAATTGCTCAGTGAAGAAAGTACAAGAACCCGGTGGAGGATCGAAGTACAAGTTCACACCAGTAGGGATGATGGGGTGAAAGCTAGTAGGGATTTCGTAAGTGTACCATAGGTCATGCCAATCCAACTCAGTGAAAGTTGAAGCGCCTGGGAAGTGCTCCGCCAACAAGGAAACCCAAGAGGGAGAGGCCATTGCAAGGGAGGTAGAAGGAACAAACGAAAAGAGGAGGCTGGGAAAAAAGGAAGGAGCGAGGCGCGATCTCGGAAAAAGTCAGTCGGCGGCGGCGACGTTTGAGTGCTCCGTGGTGATGGCGAAGCATAACAGAAGGGAGAGAGGAAGAAGATACTTATAGGTATGGTGGAGGAAGGATATTTTCGTACGTTAACAACGGATGGTGGATACAGGGGCAGAAATAGACAGGGAGCGCTCTGCGATGAGCCTCGAGAATATAACCAGAGGGCATTATAGGAAAGGCAAAGGCTCGAGGTACGAGGCGCCTCATGAGGTATGAAAAAAGAGGAAAGAGAAAAAAGAGGGAAAAGGGGCACACTCAGTTCAGCCAACTTTTCGCCAAACAAGTGATTGCCTCATAAGGACAAAGGTGGGCGGAAGCGGCCATCAGAAAGAAAGGTGGAGCAGATCAGCGAGCTTCATGGACATGCGTCAAAGACAAAAAGTAAAAGTTGGCCCTCGCTAGGCTCGGTATAAAAGCGACTATTGGGAGGAGAGCGACGTAGCAAAGGCAAAATAAGCAAGGGCAAGCTAAGTACAGCCATTCAAAGTTCAGTAAGACCACGCGAATAAGTACAATCATGGAAGATTCAGCATCAACACATAAAAGGTGAACATTACAGCATATCTCCAATCATACGACATTCGGGGAAGAGGGCGCAGAATCAACGGAGGCCAGCGGAAGGAGTCTGGGGTTGGCTGGCACTATGGGGAGACGCAGGATCAGCAAACGCTTGAGGAACAGCAGCAGGAAGAGCAGGCAGAAACATCCATGGGAGCTGATCGGCCGCAGGGGAGGAGCCTCCAAGAGGAAAAGTCCTCATCCGCTTCGAAGGAAGGAAGGTTTCTGGGGAATTCCGTTAGGTGGTGTGTGTCCAAGAAGGTGGCGGGAGATGCAGGCGTGAAACCTTGCTCAAGGCTGTCGGCCCTTGTCTCATGCGGCATGAGAGAGGAAAAAGGAGGATCTGACATAGGCCAGCCTGTAGGCCTTCAGCCGCTCTGATTCGCCAGCTCGGTACACCTCCAAACTGTTCTTGTTCTCCGCAGCCTTAGCGCACGCCACGGACAAGTCGCTTTGTCCCTGAGTCGCTGCTTCCTGGGCCTTCGATAACTCCGCTTGCAAGGATTGAAGAGTGGCTTGGCAAGCTTCCCACTGAGTCCGTATAGCTGCCTCCCGGCTAGCGGCGGCACTAGCCAGGGCCTGGGCATCGACCAACCCCATTTGCAAGAGCTCCTGACCTTGCCGTAATCGACTCCTCGATTGGGAGGCGGCTCTGCCTCTGGCTTCGATTCAGCGCCGCCGCTGATGACGATCCGCTTGAGCCAAGAAAGACTCACTTGTCTTAGCCGCCTCAAGCCCCAGAGTTTATCGAGGCGGCATGAAATGTTTCGGCGGGCGCAGATTCCCGGCGGCGCGAGATAAGCATCCAGCTTCCAAGAAGGCCGGGGAGGCGGGAAGCGCGGGGTGCTCTAGTTCTGAAGGCGTGCCTTGGGCGCGTGTTCTCTCGGCTGGCTCGGTGCTGGTGCACGCTCGGACTCATGGGCCAGTGCAGTGGTGGTTGGAAGAAGGGGTTCTGAAACCCACGGATACAGGAAGAAGAAGAGAGCTTCAGCTAGGGCGAGCAATTTGATCAAACTCCTCCAAGAGGCTGCTCTCCCGGAGCTAGATTGGTGATTGCGAGGATGGCGGTCCCAGAAGTCGACCCTACGAAGATGGGCGATAAGTCGGCGCGTGAGGTGGTCTCTGAAGGAGACTCTGGAAGCTTCAGGCTAGGTGCAGCGAGGTTCAGTCGCATGGGTGAGCTCATGGCAAGAAGAAGAGGCGGAGGAGTCGGTGAGTCCGGGCTGATCGCTAGAGGACAGAGGCGAGGTAATATGCTCGGATAGGCACGGAGGCAGTCGGTCAATGGCGGGTGCCACCTCCGGATCGAGGCCTTCTCACGGGCAAGCTTGTCTCTTGGGTCGAGCTCGTGTCAGGGACTGGTGGGCGAGATGCTCCTTTGGCGGCGAGGAGGTGGAGGAGAAGTTGCGGTGACTGGGGCCATTCTCTTGCCCTTGCGCGTGGGGCTCATAGTTGGAGGGAGAAGGCACTTGTCCTGGGCGCGGCTCGGATCAGGTTGATCGAGAGATGCGGGGTAGGACGAGTCTGCGGGGTTGGGGCGGTGGCTCAATAGCAGCCGACTACCATCTCGAGGTTGGAGTCCAAGGTATGTGGACACGGTGAGGTCGGGAAGATAGGCCTTGTGTTAGCTCCTCATTCAAAGCTTGCAGAACGGCCACCGAGGGTGAGGAGCGGAGTATGGCGACCACTACAAGAATAAGAGGAAAAAGCACCTCGGTTAGCGAAGAGCGGCATATAAAAGTAACATCTTACCAAGGGCTCCGTTTACGTGGAGCAGGACTAAGACTAAAAGTGTCAGAATGCCTTCTAGCATCAGACAGTGACAACAACACCTCTCGGCCCAGTGCAGGCAGGTTCATGGACATGCGAGGAAGTCCAGGCGGGAGGCATTGAGAAGGCCGGTTAAAGGGGGGCTTGAGGAAGAAAAGCGAGATCTCCAGCCTTTATTGGAAGAAGATAGGTTATCAAAAACTTATGGCCGCTTGGCACGAACGTTGAATACCCCGCCTCGGCTCGCTGGAAGGAATAGAAGTGATGGAATAGTCTAGCGGTCAAGGAATTTGATCAATCTGGCACAAGATGATGGTTCCGCTTCGGAATACATTGGGAAAGCGAGAGAGATACCAATACCGCAATACTGACTCAACTCAGAGAAAAAAAGGATGCAAAGGAAAGCGAAGACCGCCTAAGATTTGATCCCTAAAAACAGTGATAAACCCTTTGGGAGGAGAAGAAGGATGTTCATCTGGTGAGGGAAGACGAAACTCATATGCGGCGCCTAGCCCCAAGTTGGATTGCAGTGAAGATAGGTCGTGATGTTCTAAATCAGAGATGTAACGTGAATACCAGAAGAGTTCCTTACCATCCATGATTATGAGGAGTAAGCAGGCGAGGGGGATGAAGACAAGAGGGGTCACAGGTCGGGTGCAAGCAGGAGAACGAGGAGTTGCATTGCTAGAAACGACCGCGAAGGAAGGGAGGAGGATAGTGAAGCGTCAAAGTAAGGAAAGCAGACTGCCTTTAGGGTTTATAAAGCCCATTCATTCCTAGGAAACATCGAGAGTCGAGCCGAGTATCTTTTTGGGTAACGTGCCACAGTACCGTCTGATAGGAAGTAAGCGTCGAAGGGTGTAAAAAGGGGTCAGATGCTGGCGTCCGGGGGCGTGCGCAGTAAAGGCGTCGGACAGGTGTCATCGCGAAAAGAAACGCATTAAAGACCGACAAGGCAAGGTAATCATGAAGGTGCGTGGCCTCAAAAAAGGAGCATTCTTCGTGAAAGGCTCCAGGCTAGGCGGGAAGTTTCATGAAGCTGTAGAGGCCAGGCAATTCAAAAGGGTCGCGAATGAGGCAAGGCAGGTCAGCAGAAGTGGATGTCAGATCAGAGGAGTATCAAGCGGGCGAGTAGCTCTGCGTAGACAGCCCCTGATCCGATCAGCTAACTGGGCGCATCGCGAGAACTACGGGGTCATCATAAGCTGCAAGGGCACTTTGGCCCAGGGGTTGAGTAAGGTTTCTACGCTCCCTCCTCTATTCTTAATTCTATATCGTACATAGTGCAATTACAGGAAGAAATGCGACGCGCAAAGCCAACAATAACGACCAGATCAACGAAAGCAATCAAGTCGGCACGGGCGAGATGAATGAAGGCGAAGAAGAGCAATGCATCTATGCCTTTCCCGTTTGGAGTTCTTACTGGTCTCGGACCAGCACCATCGCCACCGGTCTCGGACCGGAGTATCATTACTGGTCTCGGACCAACGCCATCGCCACCGGTCTCGGACCAGAGTATCATTACTGGTCTCGGACCGGAGTATCATTACTGGTCTCGGACCAGGCCATCGCCACCGGTCTCGGACCGGAGTATCCCAGACTCTCGCCCAGTGCGAGTTATAAGTGAGCTCGGTTCTCACGCCCAATGACCTTCAGGTCGGCTCCCATCGAGAATTAAAAGTGAGCCTTGTCGTATGCGACAACACTTTAGGTCAGATGGTCCCACTCGCCCGGTCACGAGTTATAAGTGAGCTATGTTCTCAAGCCCCTTTAGGTCGGCTCCCATGCGAGAATTAAAAGTGAGCCTTGTGTCACGCCCAACGACCTTTAGGTCGGGTCCCAGACTCTCGCCCCGGTCACGAGTTATAAGTGAGCTCTGTTCTCACACCCAACGACCTTTCAGTCGGCTCCCATGCGAGAATTAAAAGTGAGCCTTGTGCTCACGTGACCTTTTAGGTCGGTAGTCCCAGACTCTCGCCCATGCGAGTTAGAAGTGAGCTCTGTTCTCACGCCCAACGACCTTTCGGCTCCCATGCGAGAATTAAAAGTGAGCCTTGTGCTCACGCCCAACGACCTTTAGGTCGCCTCGCCCCAGTCGAGTTATAAGTGAGCTCTATTCTCACGCCCAAGCGACCTTCGGTCGGCTCCCATGCAAAATTAAAGTGAGCCTTGTGCTCGCATGTGACCTTTGGGTCGGTAGTCCCAGAACTCTCGCCCGGTCACGAGTTATAAGTGAGCTCTGTTCTCACGACCACCTTTCAGGTCGGCTCCCATGCGAGAATTAAAAGTGAGCCTTGTGCTCGCGCCCAACGACGCTTTTAAGTCGGTAGTCTCGCACTCGCCCGGTCACGAGTTATAAGTGAGCTCATTCTCACGTAACGACCTTTAGGTGGCCCCATCTGAAATTAAAAGTGAGCCTTGTGCTCGCGCCCAACTACCTTTTAGTTCCAGACTCTCACCCCGTCGAGTTATAAGTGAGCTCTGTTCTCACGCCCAATGACCTTCAGGTCGGCTCCCATGCGAGAATTAAAAGTGAGCCTTGTGCTCGTGCCCAACAACCTTTTAGGTCGGTGGTCCCAGACTCTCGCCCGTCACGAGTTATAAGTGAGCTCTGTTCTCAGCGACCTTTCGGGTTGGCTCCCATCGAGAATTAAAGTGAGCCTTGTGCTCCATGCCTTCTTACAGGTCAGTGGTCCCAGACTCTCGTCCCGGTCGAGTTATAAGTGAGCTCTGTCTCACGACCTTTCAGGTCGGCTCTATCGAGAATTAAAGTGAGCCTTGTGCTTGCAACGACCTTTGGGTCGGTAGTCCGAACTCTCGCCCGGTGAGAGTTATAAGTGAGCTCTGTTCTCACGCCCAACGACCTTTTAGGTCGGCTCCCATGTGAGAATTAAAAGTGAGCCTTGTGCTCACGCCCTGCTGATCTTACAGGACGGTAATCCCGGACTCTGCCCGGTCACGAGGTTATAAGTGAGCTCTGTTCTCACGCCCAACGACCTTTCAGGTCGGCTCCCATGCGAGAATTAAAAGTGAGCCTTGTGCTCACGCCCAACGACCTTTTAGGTCGGTAGTCCCAGACTCTCGCCCAGTGCGAGTTATAAGTGAGCTCTGTTCTCACGCCCAACGACCTTTCAGGTTGGCTCCCATGTGAGAATTAAAAGTGAGCCTTGTGCTCGCGCCCAACGACCTTTTAGGTCAGTAGTCCCAGACTCTCGCCCCAGTGCGAGTTATAAGTGAGCTTTGTTCTCACGCCCAACGACCTTTCAGTTCGGCTCCCATGCGGGAATCAAAAATCAACCCCCCTGCGAAAATCATAAGCGAACTCGGCGCCCACGCCTGACTACCTCTCAGAGGGATATGCCTCACATTGTACGGAGCGTTTTCAAATAATCAGGTCAGCTACATCTGGCTTCATTTTAGCTCCTTTATGCAAATTGCAAATATGCAGCAAACAAGCAAGGTACGGAGTACGGGAGGCCATCCATCCTATCCCTTAAGCATCAATACTAACTGTGGAATCAGGTTTTGCACGTTCAGTACGGTTTTAATTTTCAAGCACTATGCTGGTTTTACTATCCAAAATTCATACATAAAAATGAGTCATGAGGCAACTCTTGGCTCCTTCATACGGGTCAGTTTCTAAAAATGCTTGCTAGATGAAAATTGAGCAGGAGAGACTATGCCGGAAAAGGACAGATATACAAGTACAGCAGCACAGTTCAATAAGCAGGCGATACAGCCAAGGCTACAAGAGGGAACGTTTTGCGGCAAAGGATCCACTGAGACAACTATGGCCCGAACTAGTTTTAACTCGGGGAAAGGATTGGTCATGGAGAATGAGCACTGCCGTGTGAAGAAATGTCTGGGGACTCAGGAGCCCCTGGGGCGTTCAAGGCTCGAGCCAGCTGCGCGTGTAGGGAGTTGATGACTGTTTGCTGTCGGGCGATCGTGTCTTGCTTGTCGTCGAGATACGCACGGAGGAGAGACAGCTCCGTTTCATGCTCTTGTTTCAAGCGTTCCTGGAGGCTGATTTGGCGCTACAGGCTAGCCTGGCATTCCTCTTTCCTCGCCTTTCAGAATGCACGCAAGACTTCGCGACACGATACTGGGCTTCCATGGAGCGCAGGGCCGCTAGCTGACGAGCTTGATCCTTGGATATGCGCTCCAGTTCACGTTCCTTCTCGGCAAGTTGTAAGGTGAGCTGGTCTATCCGCGTTTGGGAAGGTGGTTGATCAACCTCCTCAGAAAAAGGAGAATGCATCACGTGGGGAAGAAGCTGATGTAACGCGGGTTAGCAAAAGAAAGTGGGAAGGCGTAGCAGGAGAAGATAGAATAAAGGAACGACCATAAGACTCTTTATAAAGAGGATGGGTGGCCAAGTCAAAGCAACTACGTGGGCACGGTACCCCAAGCGACTGGCAAAGCAATTAAGGAGGCATGGTATCCCAGGCGACGCGACACAAAGGTTGATGCGTGAGGCAGGAAGCAAAACGCACACAAATATGCTGAGGTAGAGACACAGAGATAGGCTGAGGTCACAGAGATATGCTGAGATCGTAAAGATGTGCTGAGGTCTAGTCAGTCAGACTTTCGTCCTCCTTTGACGAGACTTGTGAGGGAGGCTTGTGATACGATTGGTAATGGAGGGGCCCAAGAGGAAAGGGTGAGAAAGGTTAAGGCCATATGGCGGTCAAAAGTCAAGAGGGCATGGCGATCAATAGTCAAGCTGACTAGGCAGTCAAAAGACTAGCATATGGAATAAGCAGAGGTCAGGCAGACTTGTTGTTCAAGCAGGCGAAGCCGTTGGAAAACAAAGGAAGACGACAGGTGGAATACGGGGTGCAGGTCGGGATCGGTAGAACCGGGCAGAGGCAGGTCGGGATCGGCAAAGCTGGGCAGAGGCAGCCCGATCTGCAGGCCTATGGTCGAGGGACAGGTCACAACTCACAGGTCGGAAGTGTCAGGGCTGCATAGAGACGGCTCGGTCTGCATGTCTGCGACTCGAAGATCAGGAAATACAAGTCACAACTCACAGGTTGGAAGCAGCAGGGCTGTGCAGAGATGGCTCTTTCTGCAGGTCTGCTACTTGAAGATCCGGAAGGGCAAGCCACAAGTCACATGTCAGAAGCGACAGGGCTATGTAAAGATAGCCCAATCTATGGGCTTACAGTCGAGGGCCAGCAAATACTGGGTACAGAATACAGACCGTGATCGACAGGGTTGTGCAGGGTCAGCCCGACTAACAAGTGACGCTTAGAGGCGAGATCTGGTCGAGGGGTGCGAGGTAGATGCCGATCGCGATAAATAGGATGAGCCAAGCTGTGCAGGAGTGGAAGGATCACAATTGTCCGTCAAGGTTAATCATTGCATACCAGTGAGATGTGCGAAGGCGGAGGTTTCTAAAGGAGAAGATGCTCTCAGGACCAATAGCGGCCTGACAGGTGTCTCTCACTACAAGACAAAACCCATGTGTAAAGGCGGAGGTTCCTGAACAAGAAGATGCTTTCACAACCAATAGCGGCCTGACAGGTGTCCCTCAAAACCCATGTGTAAAGGCGGAGGTTCCTAAACAAGAAGATGCTTTCACAACCAATAGCAGCACGACAGGTGTCCAGGACTACACGACAAAGCCCAGCGTCTAACGTTTTCTGACAAGGTTGTAGGTTCTAGAAGCGAGGCGGGTGCATAAAAGAGGAGGATTTCCTCGTACGCGGGTACGCACTCTCTCGTCATTTTTTCCTTCCACAACTTTTCATTTTCCAGTCTCTCTACTTTTTCTGGGGAAAAAGGACCTGACTTGAGCGTCGGAGGGCCTGATCCGGGGACTTTTTCCCTGGGTTTCGGTCTCTACCGTGGAGGGAGGATTGTCTGAGTGTGCGCAGGGTCCTGCAGCAGCGTCAGCCACCCGTGGGAGCTGGATCACCTACGACTTTCCGTCAACAATCAGGCCACCACGACTAGCCTCCGTCCGACTCAGCCTTCGGACGGGATCACTCGTGATCAGAGGCATTAATGTTGTGATGGTGAAATTTGAATATTTATTTGTATTTGACAGTCGATAAACATTTGTAATATACATGAGCCAACGATTTTTAAAGCAAAAAATATGTAACGTATGTATTTTTTTTTTCAAAAATACAGAAATAAGTAATAATCTAATTGTATGGATTAAGATGAAAGTTGTGTTCTCTTCCACCTAGAAACATGATTTAGCTAGTGATTCCGTCCGGAAGCTGAGTCGGATGAAGGTGTACCTTGTTGTGCGAAAGGTTGACGGAGAGTCGTTGAAGTGTTGAATCTACCGGGTACCCTCCTGGAAAGGTTCGCACGGGCGGCCTACGGAGAGAGATGATCAGGATGATGACGCTATTGCTCTGCACACACTCAGACGAGTCCACCGGTCATTAGAAACCAAGAACCAGGGGAAAAGTCCCCGGGTCAGGCCCTCCGACGCTCAAGTCAGGACTTTTTCCCCAGAAATCGCAGAGAAAGGACGAAAAGTAAATGACTAGTGAGAAATGACGAGTGAGCATACCTGCGTAAGGGACAAAGCATCCCTTTTTATACTGCAACTGATGTTTCTGGAACCTGGCGAATGTCAGGGAATGTTGGGTGTCAAGACTTTGTCTGGCGGTGGTCGACACGTGGCTTTCTCCTATAGGCTGGCGGAGGAATCGAGAGGAGTATGAGCCTCCAACCGTTAGAATATTCCCTGACATGTGATGATTATTCTCTGACAGGTGATTACGATTCCTTGTATATTCGCCATATAGTATCTGGTCTCCTGACCCACCTCCGTCTGCGTCATCCGAAGCATGTACGTCCCAACCTATACGCTGGGTCTGGTTCCTGACCCTCCTCTGTCTGATTATCGAAGGCATGTACGTCCTGACCTACATTTGCCTACTGTTATCTAAGGCATGTACGTCCCGACCTACACGCTGGGTCTGTCCGCCGACCCACATCTATCTGCTGTTATCCAAGGTATGAACTTCCCGACCTGCACGCTGGGTTTGTCTGCCGACCCACATCTATCTGCTGTTATCCAAGGCATAAACTTTCCGACCTGCACGCTGGGTCTGTCCGCCGACCCACATCTATCTATTGTTATCCAAGGCATGAACTTCCCGACCTGCACACTGGGTCTGTCCGTCGACCCACATCTATCTGCTGTTATCCAAGGCATGAACTTCCCGACCTGCATGCTGGGTCTGTCCGCCGACCCACATCTATCTGCTGTTATCCAAGGCATGAAACGTCCCGACCTGTACGCTGGGTCTGTCTCAGACCTATTGGCCTGTAGTCTCCGTCCTTAGCTATATCTGGCCCGTGGGCCCGTTTATTACTCACTGTCAGGGATGGTCTTATGATCTCCTCCTTTGACCGCCCTATCCGCTGAGACTCTGACTTTGGACACATCAACTGGCCTTTTGACCTTCCTGCTGTCTTCATCAGCATGACTGCTGACCGGCCACGAAGGCTTAACTTTTGACCTTCATGTCTTCCACATCAGCTTGACTGCTGACCTACCACGGAGGCTTGACTTTAGACCTTCCTGTCTTCCACATTAGCTTGACTGCTGACCTGCCACGGAGGCTTGACTTTTGAACTTCCTGTCCTCCAGATCAGCTTGACTACTGACCTGCCACGGAGGCTTGACATTTGACCTTCCTGTCCTCCAAATCAGCTTGACTGCTGACCTGTCACGGAGGCTTGACTTTTGACCTTCCAATCCTCCACATCAGCTTGACTGCTGACCTGCCACGGAGGCTTGACTTTTGACCTTCCTGTCCTCCACATCAGCTTGACTGCTGACCTGCCACGGAGGCTTGACTTTTGACCTTCCTGTCCTCCAGGTCAGCTTGACTTCTGACCCTCTTGGGGCCTTGACTTCTACTCACAGCATCCTATCGACCCCACAAAACACGCACCGTATCACAAGTCTCACCCTCAAGTCTAGTCGAAGGAGGCTCTAGTCCGACTGACTAGACCCCAGTCTCATCCACCCCCGACCTGGGTCTTGCATTCTTTGCTGGCACGTATTCCCTCCTATTGTAGCTACATATTTTGCTTTAGATATCATGATGTCTTTATAGAACACTTGTGTCTGTCTAATATTTCTAATAGCAATAAAGAAGTAGATTGCTTACCCAACGTTACCTCATATCATATCAACTAGTGACCAACGTCAATGAGTCAGTAGAAAGTAGGCTTAGCTTGCGGCTTGGTGTGTAAGTGAATATAAGACGCACCATTTGAGAAAATACTTGCTTGACCGAGGAGGTAGTTGGTCGTGAGAGCCCTGCTCACTTATAACTCTCACTGAGGCGAGAGTCTGGGACAGCCGACTGAGCAGTTCGGTCGTTGGGCGTGAGAGCAAAGCTCACTTATAACTCGCACTGGGGCGAGAGTCTGGGATAGCCAACCTGGAAGGTCGTTGGGCGTGAGAGCCTTGCTCACTTATAACTCGCACTGGGGCAAGAGTCTGGTACAGCCGACCTCGAAGGTCGTTGGGCGTGAGAGCCTTGCTCACTTATAACTCGCACTGGGGCGATAGTCTGGTACAGCCGACCGAACAGCTTGGTCATTGGGCGTGAGAGCAAAGCTCACTTATAACTCGCACTGGGGCGAGAGTCTGGGATAGTCGACCTAGAAGGTCGTTGGGCGTGAGAGCAAAGCTCACTTATAACTCACACTAGGGTGAGAGTCTGGGACAACTGACCTGGAAGGACGTTGGGCGTGAGAGCCTTGCTCACTTATAACTCGCACTGGGGCGAGAGTCTGGTACAGCCGACCGAGCAGCTCGGTCGTTGGGCGAGAGAGCAGAGCTCACTTATAACTCGCACTGGGGCGAGAGTCTGGGATAGCCGACCGAGCAGCTTGGTCGTTGGGCGTAAGAGCAAAGCTCACTTATAACTCACACTGGGGCGAGAGTTTGGGACAGCCGACTTAGAAGAACGTTGGGCGTCAGAGCCTTGCTCACTTATAACTCGCACTGGGGCGAGAGTCTGGGACAACCGACCGAGCAGCTCAGTCGTTGGGCGTGAGAGCAGAGCTCACTTTTAACTCGCACTGGGGCGAGAGTCTAGGACAGCCGACCGAGCAGCTCGGTCATTGGGCGTGAGAGTCATGCTCACTTATAACTTGCATTAGGGCAAGAGTCTGGGACAGCTGACCTGGAAGGTCACTGGGCGTGAGAGCCATGCTCACTTATAACTTGCACTGGGGCAAGAGTCTGGGACAGCCGACCTGGAAGGTCGTTGGGCGTGAGAGCCATGCTCACTTATAATTTACACTGGGCATGAGTCTGGGACAGCCGACCTGGAAGGTCGTTGGGCGTGAGAGCCATGCTCACTTATAACTTGCACTGGGGCAAGAGTCTGCGATAGCTGACCTAGAAGGTCATTGGGCGTGAGGGCCATGCTCTCTTATAACTTGCACTGGGGCAAGAGTCTGGGATAGCCGACCTGGAAGGTCGTTAGACGTGAGAGCCATGCTCACTTATAACTTACACTAGGGCAAGAGTCTGGGATAGCCGACCTGGAAGATCGTTGGGCATGAGAGCCATGCTCACTTATAACTTACACTGGGGCAAGAGTCTGGGACAGCCAACCTGGAAGGTCGTTGGGCGTGAGAGTCATGCTCACTTATAACTTACACTTGGGCAAGAGTCTGGGACAGCCGACCTGGAAGGTCGTTGGGCGTGAGAGCCATGCTCACTTATAACTTGCACTGGGGCAAGAGTCTGGGACAACCGACCTGGAAGGTCGTTGGGCGTGAGTGTCATGCTCATTTATAACTTTCACTGGGGCAAGAGTCTGGGACAGCCAACCTGGAAGGTCGTTGGGCATGAGAGTCATGCTCACTTATAACTTGCAATGGGGCAAGAGTCTGGGACAGCCGACCTGGAAGGTCGTTGAGGGTGAGAGCCATGCTCACTTATAACTTGCACTGGAGCAAGAGTCTGGAACAGCCGACCTGGAAGGTCGTTGGGCGTGAGAGCCATGCTCACTTATAACTTACACTGGGGCAAGAGTCTTGGACAGCCGACCTGGAAGGTCGTTGTGCGTGAGAGTCATGGTCACTTATAACTTGCATTGGGGCAAGAGTCTGGGGCAGCCGACCTGTAACGTCGTTGGGCGTGAGAGCCATGCTCACTTATAACTTGCACTGGGGAAAGAGTCTGGGACAGCCGACCTGGAAGGTCGTTGGGCGTGAGAGTCATGCTCACTTATAACTTGAACTTGGGCAAGAGTCAGGGACAGCCGACCTGGAAGGTCATTGTGCGTGAGAGCCGTGCTCACTTATAACTTGCACTGGGTCAAGAGTTTGGGACAGCCGACCTGGAAGGTGACCTCTTGGCCAAAATAGATGTTGCCGACCTAGGGGTCGATCTCCCGACCTAGATATGTGCTGCCAACCTGGGGGTCAATCTCCCGACCAGGATATATGCTGCCGACCTGCGGGTCAATCTCCCAACCAGGAATTGCTAGAAGCACTTCGACTTCGTCTGTCATCAAGAAATATATCATTAGTGATGCTGTGAGAATAACCGTATTAAAATCTTACTCATCCTTGGCCTCGTTGCATTTGAATTCTTTTCCTGCTACTTTTCTTTGACGATTCACGAGAAAATCGCTGGGTAAGCATTTCCGTACTCCCACTTCATCTACTGATTTCCTTATCACGTCCATCATTAATACGTCTCCTAAGGGATCGACACCTGTCCCATGCCTTTATTGCTTATGCATGATGACGTCGCCCACGCCACTCCTTTTGGTACACGCTTTCCCACAGGGACATGTCCTTCGACGATCGAATGGCTTTAAGCGCTTCACCCAAAAAGATACTCGACATCTCTTTTCGATATTCCCTAGGAGAACTCCCTTTATAAACCCTAAAGGCAATTCACAGTCATTGCCTTACGCGTTTTGACTGCCTTCTCCCTGTTGCTTCGACTTCTCCGGCGTCTACACCCTTCCCTTTCTAGGCTCCTCCGTCTAGTTCTCTTCTCCTCCTTGACTAATCTCTTCCGCAACCTTCTTTATCCTAATAATGGTTGATGGTAAGACCACTCTTTGGTATTCCTACTTTATTTCGGATATAGACGATCACGACCTATCCATGATTCGCTCAGACCTGCAACTTAGTGACGCTTATAAACTCCGAGTTCCTACGTCGCATGAGCATCCTGCTAACCCTCCAAAAGGTTTCGTGATCATTTTTAGAAACCAGATTTTAGGGGGCCTTTGTTTTCCCATCCATCCTTTCATTTCTTTCCTGAGTGAATACTTTGGCATTTGCATCTCCCAGTTTGCTCCCAACTTCTTTAGGGCGATTTGTGGCACCGTTATTCTTTGTTGCATATACCAACTTCCCTTGACTGTTCATCTCTTTCACCACTTCTATTCCTTCAAACGCTCGGAGCCAGGAGTGTTTATGGTACAGGCTAGGCCTGGCTACAAGTTTTTTTCGGACATGCCTTCTTCGAACAAGGGGTGGAAATCTCATTTCTTCTTTGTCAGACTTCTTGGGCCGTTAGTTGGGCCAACACAGTGGTGCCCTGACATCCCTTCCGACCTCCCTATACATCAACACCAACCTTCTTGTATCACTGCTTCATAAACACTACAAGGCGTGCTCGTTAACTTTTCTATATTATTGTTGGAAGGCTTTCTATATTTGTTTGGGCTCAGCCCTGTTCAGAAGGACATCGGGGCTCTGTTTGGTAAGACCCCATTTTCCTCTTAGCTACTATTCGCTAACTGAGGTATATTTCTTTCTTATCGCAGAGGCTGCCATGTTCCGAGCATACGCCTCCGATGTTAAGCGCCGGTCTGCCTCCTATTTGAAAAATTTAAGTGAGAAGCTTAAACAAGGTGTGGCAGCTTCCTCCCGATCTGGCCCTTCTGCTTCACAGTCCGCTCCTCCCGCTTCACCACCTATCCTGCTGGCGCCAACCCAGGAGGAAGCTTCTTCGGCCATACCCCTGGATGTGGCTTCCACAGAAGACCTGGCTACTGTAGGGCAGATCGACCCAGCTACTGTAGGGCAGATCGACCCAGCTACCGAAGAGCAGGTCGAGGGGGCCACTGTGGATCAGGTTGGAGAAAAGCGGGCTGCATCTTCCCGACCAACCAAACGCCCGAAGCTTCAGTGCAAGAGGCAGAAGGTTACTCCAGCTATCCAGACATCATCGCCACCTCTTCCTTCCAGCCGTCGCTCATCTGCTGCCCTTCTCCCCTGAGAAACTAAGACTGCTACTCTCGCCCTGGAGATTAGTGTGGGGCCCGAGGTTCCCGCTACGTCGCCCCACATATCAGCCCCGGCTTCCTGTCGAGATATAACTCCCAAGCAGACTTCTCTTCCAGCTCAGGCTTCTTCTCCCGGTCATTTACCCGTACCTTTAGGGGACTAGCCCGGGAGCTCTGCAACTCCATCTGCCTCCCTTCCTTTAGATGTTCCCGCGTCTACTTCTAGATCTCGGAGGAAAACACATAAAAAATACTCCTTTACTAATTTTTGGCACCTGCCTTCCTCCGCAGGCTCAGGGGCCAACGTAGAAACCACTGAAGGGGATCCTCCCCTTGTTGCTCTGGTTACTTTGGAGGGAGACTTAGCGGCCTCCTGACGCTCAGGCCATCGAAAGTTTTGGAAGAATCCCCCAATGGAGGGGCTAGATCATGCGGCTTACCAGATGGTCTCTGTAAGTCTTCTTATCTTCATACTCCCTTGTTGAAATCTTTTATAATTGTTCCTCCTATATTTAACGCAGGCCTGCTCCACCAATTTAAGTGCCCTTCAGTATGCTACTCGCTTACAGAGGGAGAATGAAGTACTAAAAACTCGTCTTGAAGAAATAGAGTTGCCACTGACTCCCCGCGATCCTCTCAACTCGACTCCCAGAGACCTAGCACATTATCTTCACTTAATTGGAGAGTCTACCGAATTTACCCGCAATATTTCTCATGCGGCTTTTGACAAGATAAGGGCCTTGGAAGCAGCTCTTCAGACAAGCGAGTCGAAATTGGCTTCTGAAGTGGAGAAACGTCAGGCACTAGCAGCTGAGCTAGATAAAAAGGATGCTCAATTGGCTAGCCTGCAAAAAACCTGGGAGAATCTTCAAAAGACCATAGCAGAAGTCCATGGTCAACTGGCTTCTAGCGCCGACCAGGAGAAAACCCTTCAAAGCCAGTGGGAGGCCAGCCAAGCGACTCTTAAATCTGTGCAGGCCGACCTTCTGAAAATTCAAGAGGATGTTTCTCAAAGTCAACAAGCCTTGACTCAGGCCTGTGCTGACAAGGAGAAGGTGGAGACCAAGCTGGCAGATTATCAGGCAGGCGAAGTGGGTCGTCTGAGAGCCTATAGGCGAGCCTATGTTACCTCCCCCTTCTTCATGAAGAAAATGGGAGATTTGATGAGCTTCATGGTGTGTTGTGGCGCGGGTGGAGGAGCTCGCCAAATGTTTGAACAGGAGTTGCTTAAGGCTGCCCCTTCGGAAGATTTCCTAGATATAGGTCGCATCATGAACGAGATTCCTGATGGGTCATTCCCTTCTTTCAAGGATGATGACGACTTCTTCCTTTTTCCCGAGCCTCTGGCCGACTCCTCCTCCTGCCCTACTGAACATCCTGCTGTCCCTGTTGAAGATAATCCTCCCCTTGTTGACGATAAGCCCTAAGCTGGCTCTATGTATTGCACTTTTATGTACTGATCAACTTCTTTTCAATTTATTCACTGATTTTTCATTATTTTAACGTGTTTATCTTCCTTGTGATACCACTTGACCATGGTCTTTCGTTTGTCCCTTAGCATATCCCTCTTCTAACGGTAGGTTTGCTCTATTGTTGATAGTCTTGTATGCTTCCTTTCTGAAATGCACCAAGGCCATGTTTGTAATTTGGCCGCCTATTTTAGGTCTCATTTATCCTGGGTCAGGGATCTTTCTATTTACCCGACCTGCTTCCCTTGTCCTTCTCAGCCGATCTCCCACCTCGGTCTTGCTCCCCGATCTATGTCATGTCACAGGTCTGGATAATCGATGACAGAGAAATTAAAATTCATGCACAGACCGGGGTCCCTCGTGATCCAGGTCTGCATAGACGAAGGCCGGGTTATTTAAGAGTTAAGCCCAGAACAGGGAAAGCGTTGGCACTTTTCTGAAACAATTGTTCATATCCTTTCCCGAGATCCGCCTCCTCGTACTTCACGCCGGTACTTTTCCAAATATGCCCTTGGGCGTTATTTCCGAGGAAGATCCTCTGGCTCTCGCTGTTCCCGCCCATTATTTTGCTCCGATGGATGACAGTCTAACGAAATTGCCCCTTTTCTAGGCGCCTATAAATATTCTCCTCGCTTTTGACTTCAAGCGTTTCGTGTCCTTTTCTCCTCCCTTTTACTTGAACCTCTTCTTACTTCTGATCCCCCTGCTTCTGTGTAGATAGTTTTCCGCTCGACCTTTCTTCTTTTGTTTCTTTTTCTCATGGCTTCCCCTTCCTTTCTTCCTTCTCTGGCGGCGGTATACTATCTTGGCTCATCCACCTTGGATGAATTAGACCGAGATGACCTACGCTACACCTATGGAGTTGAGGATGACGTGCAAGTGATTATCCCTACTGGAATACATAAATTCTTCAATCTCCCTGCTGGCTTCATCACCTTCTTTAAAGAGCAATTTGTGGCGGGCCTTCGTCTTCCTATTCACCCTTTCTTCTCTGACGTTTGCCGCTACTTTCGAATTCCCTTGGGGCAACTAACACCCAACTCTATCAGGATCCTCTGTGGCTTTGTAGTACTATGCGATGTGTGTGCGTTATCCTGGTCCGTCCACTTATTCCACTGCTTCTTCATCCTTCGGTGCCAGGAAGATGGCACATTCCGTTTTCAGCCCCGTCTTCGAACTACTTTTTTCTCACCCCTGCCTCCTTCTGATCCGAGTTGGAGGAACAAATTTTTCTTCATTATCTTTCCCCACGAGGTGGAGTGGCCCTTGCGATGGCAACAGTCACTTCCTCCCCCTCCCAAACTAGGGGAATTTCATCTTGACTCTTCTTACACAGAAGCCTCATCTCGCTTGTCCGGCTGGCAGCTGAACTTGACGCGTTTATTATTGACGGAGGAATTGTTGTCCTATTTTCGCCTGAGTTATCTGACCCTTGATACGCCTCACTCACTAGGTAAGCCTCTCTTTCTTTTCTGATATCGCTTTGCGGGCACTTTATCTTTTCTACGGCAACTAATTTCACACTCTATCCTGTGCAGCTGAAGTTTTAACCTACGCTTTAGAGGTTCAGCCCCTTCCTCTGAGCGATATGGAACTAATGAGGCGTGACCGAGTTATCTTACAGAGGAGAGTCCTCCCCCACTCGTCTTCGACTTCAGTCGGTGGGGCGGCCCTAGCCCATCCTCCACCCTGACCTGCTCGACGAGGATCTGCTGGTGTCCGACCTGCTCCCTTGGCTCGCCCCACTCGACCACGCACTGCGTGTCCACCTCGGCCAGCCGCCCCTACTCGTCCCAGGGCTGCTCGTCCACCATGGCCGGCCACTCCTGCTCAACCCCGGGCCCCTCGTATAGCTCGACCTACTACCTCAACACCCCTCCAATCGGCTAGTCCTCCCAGAGCCACTTACATCCCTGGTCTAGGCCTTGGTGAAAGACGTATGGGCCTTGGTGGAGGAATAGGCAACATTTCCTTTGCGAGCCCCGCTTTCAGAGAGGCTTCTCAAACGGCTCACAGGGCCCGCTTCACAAATGACCGCCTGAGCCAGGATGCCCCTTCTCCCTCTAGACGCAGGGCTCGGTCACCCTCCAATGATTCTGATTCCGATGACCAGCCGTTGGCTCAGAGACGTCGGCGCCAAGCCCCTCGTCTGGCATCTGACTCAGGCACGTCATCTATCCCTTCTCCTCCCCCAACTGCAACTGCATCCCCTTCACTTCCTAGTGTAACTCCACCTCCAATCCCAAGCCATGTAAATGATATCCCCGCTCCGTCTGATATTCAGGTCGAGCCTCCGCTGGCTCAACCTTCCGCATCGCAGCAACCTCGGGGCGGTGAAGTTGGCCCCTTAGAACGTCCTTCAGTTATCCCTTCTGCAGTACCTCCTCAAGCTCCTCCTTCAGCTCCTTCCGGCTCAACTGCCGAGCCCTCAACTTATCCAGGCTCAGCCGCGGGTCCCTCAGAACCACCCCCGCTGACCCATCACAATTACTGTACTACTGTCCCTTTTGAGGAGAGGCTATGGTCTCGAACAGATGTCCCCACCAGCTCCCTCAAGATAAAAGGTCGTCTAGCCACTTTATGGGAAGAAAGCATGCAACACATGAATTCCTTGCCTCCCCCGGCTCAGATGGACAAATTCGCAGAGTTGTATATCAAGGTAAACTTTACAGATTTCCCAACTGTTATTTTTCCCGCTCTTATCAGACATTTTTTGTATGTCCCAGGCTTGTGCGGAGTCTCTGGTAGTGAACCATTCCTTCCATGCTACTCATTATCAGAATAAGGCGCTGCGGGACCATGTTGCTGAACTGGAACTGCAATTGAATGATCCTGCCCAAGCTAGCCACACTTTGCGGACCGAGATAAAAGATTTGGCCAGAAAGAAGAACAGTCTGGAAGTATCCCTAAAGCAGGCCAAGCAGGAACTTAAAGATTTTTCAAGAAAAGCAAAGCCAAGTAGATATTAAGCACCAGCAAAGCATAGATCAGCAAGCATTAGAGCATCAACGGGGTATGGAACAATTGACTCAAAAGTTACGTGCTGCCGAGACTCTGGTGCAAAAGCAAGACAAGAAGTTAAAATCTCAGGATGCTCAATTGACCTCCCAAGCAGCAGAGCTAGACACAGCCCGGAAAGAAATGACCCAGTCTCAGGCTACCGCAGAGGGCGTATCAACAGCTCTGGCTATTTACAGAGAGGGAGAGAACGACCGCTGCCAACAGAACCGTGCTTTGTATATGCGTTCTCCGGAATTTTGTGTACATGTGGGACATCGTTTCTCCACATCTGTTATCTATGGGACGGGCGGGGCTCTGCGTCAACTTTATGAGCAAGACTACTTAAAGTCCCTTCCACCTCCTGAATTTTGAGACCATGACCGGATCCTTAAAGAGATCCCGGATGAAATATTTGCTCCTTTTGAATGATATTTTTTGGCTTGTTATACATAATGACTTGAGAATTTCTTATAAAGTACCTTGCTATTTCTTCATTTGCATTCTAAGGCTTGCTTTTACTAAAATGGCTTAGCTTTTGTCATAAAAAATGTTAGGACACACAATTTTTGCTTTCACATCTTCTTCTACTTTCTCCGACCTACTTTTCCCTGGCCTGCTATCCTGGTTTGTTGGATAAGGGATAGACCGACTTATCACCCATCTTACACTTCTCGACCTGCTTCTTCAAACTCGATAAGGTCGCAGGTAATTAGCACTCCATGGTCGATCTAGCCTCCTGCCCCATTCATCTTGTAAATAATAAGCTCCGGATGCTAACTTTTTAACGACCTTGTAAGGCTCGTCCCATTGAGGTGCTAGCTTAGTCACGTCGCCCACTGGCTTGATTCGCTTCCAGACCAGATCTCCTTCTTCAAAGAATCGAGGAATCACTCTTCTGTTATAGTTTTGTCTCATTCTTTGTCGATAGGCCTCCAGCTGAGCCACCGTTTGGTCCCGAGTCTCACTAATAAGATCTAGCTCAGCCAACCTTCGTTCTGTGTTTTCTTCATCATATAATGTCCTTCTGACTGATGACACTCCAATTTCTATGGGTACCACTGCTTCATTACCATAAACCAAGTGGAATGGTGTCAGACCTGTGCTTTCCTGAGGTGTTGTACGATAGACCCACAGAATGCTTGGCAGCTCTTCCACCCAATTGCCTCCAACATGATCTAGCTTAACCTTTAGACCTCATACTATTTCTCTGTTGATTACCTCGGTCTGACCATTGCTTTGCGGATAGGCTACTAAAGTGAAGGCTTGCGTTATGCCAAATCCCTTGCACCAGGCCTGGATTCTTTGTCCCTGGAATTGTCTTCCATTGTCAGACACTAGCTTGTGAGGAATACCAAATCTACAAAGAATGTTCTTCCACAAGAATTGAATGATGGCATCTTCTGTGATCCGGGCCAGGGCTTCTGCTTCCACCCACATAGAAAAATAGTCCACGGCCACCAATAAGAAACGCCTCTGACCGAGCGCCATCGGAAATGGTCCCACGATATCCATGCCCCATTGATCAAAAGGACATGAAACTATAGAATTTCTCAATAGGGCTGTAGGTTGATGTGTCAAGTTTTGATGTTTCTAGCAAGACAAGCATGTGCTCACCAACTTATGTGCATCCCTTTGTAAAGTGGGCCAGAAATACCCGGTCAGGAGTACCTTGCGAGATAATGTTCGACCGCCAACATGACTGCCACAGCATCCCAGGTGTATTTCCCGCAAGGCCTGGTCGGCCTCCTCCATACTCAAACATTTAAGTAAAGGTCGAGAGAAAGACCTCTTGTAGAGCTGGTCCCCAATCATGACATAAGCATGGGCATGTTTCCTTATCAATCGTGATTCTTCTGGGTCAGTTGGTAAGATTTCCTGTCTGAGATAATTAATCATGGGCGCACACCAATCAATAGTTGCCTCCCTATTGTTTTGCAGGTCTATCTGGGCTATCAGAAAAGTTTGTGCTGCCGACCAATCCAACACCCAAGTAGTCAAGGAACTGCCCATCTTTGCTAGTTCATCTGCTCTTTCATTATCTGACCTGGGAATTTTGGTCACGATGACTTCTGCGAATTCCCCTTTCATCTTTTCATATGCTTCCTGATATACTTGTAATTTATCACAATTTATCATAAAGTTATCATTCACCTGCTGAGTTACCAACTGCGAATCTGAATAAATGATCACCCGGGCGGCCCCTACATGCCGGGCTGCTTGCAGTCCGGCCAACAAAGCCTTGTACTCTGCTTCATTGTTCGTGGCTCGGAAATTCAATCGAACCGCTAACTGGAGTATATCTCCTTGAGGAAATATTACCAAGACCCCAACCTCGCTTCCCTAATGATTAGCAGACCCATCCACATAGATCTTCCATGTTTCTTCAGAGTTGGTTTGATACACTTCTGTTAAGAAATCTGCTAAGGCCTGTGCCTTAATAGCGGTGCGTGGTTGATACTGTATGTCATATTCCCCCAACTCTGTGGCCCATTTGATAAGTCGACCCACAACTTCTATATTAGTTAGCGCTCTTCCCATGGTGCTATTGGTTAGGACTGTGATAGGATGCGACAAGAAATAAGGTCTTAATCGCCGAGCCATGAGGACCAATCCATAAACCAACTTCTCTAGGGCCGTGTATTGAGACTCGGCTCCTTTCAATAAATGGCTGAAGAAATACACTGACCGTTGTACATTATCATGTTCTTTAACGAGCACGGCCCCTACAGCCTCAGGGGTGGCCGACAAGTAGACCCACAAGGGTTCTCCTATAACTGGCTTAAAGAGAGAGGGAAGAGTCTCCAGATACTTCTTCAGCTCTTCGAAAGCTTTGGTGCATTCTTCGTCCCATTGGAACTTGGAGGCCTTCCTTCGCACCTTGAAAAAAGGAGCTCGGTCTGTAGATCAGGAAATAAATCTTAACAGGGCTGTTATTCTGCCGGCCAGCTTCTGTGTTTCTTTCAAATTTTGAGGAGGCTGCATATCCTTTAATATTTGAGCATTTTCAGGATTGGCTTCTATTCCTCGCTCAGTCACCAGGTAACCCAAGAATTTTCCTCTTTTTGCTCCAAATAAGCATTTCAAGGGATTCAGCTTCAGCCCATATTACCGAAGAGTCCGACATGTTTCTTCCACATCTTTGATCAAGTTCACGGCCAGCGGGGATTTGATGAGTATATCATCTACATAGACCTCTACATTTCGCCCGATCTGCTCCCGGAAGATTTTGTCCATCATTCTTTGGTATGTGGCTCCGTCATTCCTGAGACCAAAGGGCATGACAGTATAATAAAAAGTACTATCAGCCGTAATAAAGCTAACTTTTTCTTGATCCTCCCTTGCTAAAGGTATTTGATGATACCCCTGGTAAGCGTCCAACATACATATCCTCTCGCAGCCAGCCGTGGAGTCCACCATTTGATCAATTCGGGGCAGAGGATAGAAGTCTTTAGGGCTGGCCCGGTTGAGGTCTCGGAAATCTATGCATACTCTCCACTTATTATTGGGCTTCTTCACCAAGACTACATTGGAGAGCCATGAGGGAAATTGCACCTCTCGAACATATCCTGCCCTCTTGAGCTGATCCACCTCGGCTCTTATTATTTTATTCTGATCAGCTGAGAAATTCCTTTTCTTCTGCTTTACAGGTCGAGAATCTGGTAATAAATGCAGCTTGTGTTCAGCTATTTCCGGCTTAACCCCGGGCAGCTCCTCAGTAGACCAGGCAAAGACATCCCGGTTGCGGATCAAACACTAAATTAACTCTTCTTTGAGGGGAGAGGGAAGGTCACTTGCCACCCGGGTCAGACTTTCAGGTCGCTCGGTGTGTAGTTGTACTTCTTCCCAAGGGATGGGTTCCTCAGCTATAGGAAGAGGCTCCTCCTGCACCGCATGAACACCTCCATCTTGTATTCTTTGATTTTTCTGAGCCTCTACTCGGACCATGTCGATGTAACACCGGTGAGAAACCCTCTGTTCTCCTTTGACTTCTCCGACCTGCTCGCCCACCGAAAATTTGATTTTTTGATGGAAGATCGAGACAGCAGCCCGAAATTCATGCAGGGCGGACCTTCCTAGAATAACATTGTAAGAAGAAGGGGAGTCCACTACTATAAAAGTGCTCCTTCTTGTGCGCACCAACGGCTCGGTGCCCAAAGATATGGCCAGCTTAATCTGACCCATAGGCTTCACTTCATTGCCTGTAAATCCGTATAAAGATGTGGCCATCGGCTGGAGTTCAGCAGCATAAATTTGCATCTCTTCAAATGTGGTCTTGAATAGAATGTTGACCGAACTCCCGGTGTCGACAAAAACCCGAGCCACTCGGCTATTGGCAATGATGGCCTTGATGATGATTGCATCGTCATGAGGCAACTCCAGGCCCTCCAAGTCTGCTGGCCCAAAGCTAATAACGGGACCGACGGCATGCCCTTGACTGTATCCGACGGCATGAACCTCCAAGTGACGGACATGAGACTTGCGTGCTCTCCCTGAATCTCCGTCAGTTGGTCCTCCAGAGATTATGCCGATCTCTCTGACAGCAGCATTACCTCGGTTCTCAGCCTCCCGTGATCCCTCTGGCTCTTTTCCCCGGCCAGGCTGATGAGTACTGGGTCCTGTGAGGTCGGGGCGAGATTGCCCAGCCTGTCCAGTCGCCCCCCTTTGCTCTTCCATCATCTTGATCAATTGAGGAGCTAGCTCGGGCAGAGGTAAACCCATCTCGACAGCCCGCTTGGAGTCTTGCGCGAACTGAAAACAATGATGAGTATCGTGTGTACATGACCGATGATAAGTATAGTACCGATTATTCCATGGCCCTGGTCGGGGAACATGCACGGCAGTAACTCGAGGTGCGGGTCTGACTTCCGGCCCAGGGTGAAATGCAGGTCTGGCCTCCCGGGCTCGCGGTAGAGGTTGAGGGGGTGGTTGAGGTACCCTTCTTTCTTGCTTGTTGGTGGAAGGAGGTGGTCTTTCGGCTTTCCTCCGAGCTGTTTGTGGCTCTTCCACTTTGATGTATGAAGCAGCTTTTTCCACCATCTCATCAAAATTCCGAGCAGGATTTTTGATGAGATCTCTGAAGAATTCTCCCTCTCCCAATCCATGAGAGAAGGCGCTCATCAGAATCTCTGCAGTGGCAGTGGGGACATCTTGAGCCACTTGATTAAAGCGGTTGATATAACTCCTTAAAGGCTCAGACAACCCTTGCTTCAGAGCGAAGAGACAATGATCTGTTTTCTGATACTTCTTGCTGCTAGCAAATCGACGCAGAAAAGCTGTTTTGAAGTCCAGAAAACAGGTAATGGACCCTTGAGGTAGCCCATCGAACCACTTTAAGGCCGAGCCAGCTAAAGTATTCAAGAAAACTCTGCATTTGACAGCATCGCTGTACTGGTGCAGCAGGGCTGCATTTTTAAATTTTCACAAGTGTTCTTCCGGGTCTTTGCTCTCGTCATACTCTCCGATCGACGGGGCTCTATAACCTTTAGGCAGTCTTTCATTTAGAATCCTGGTTGAGAAAGGTAGTTTCTCGTCCGGATCTTCGGGGAACACCTCAGGTGCGACAAAGGCCTTCCCCTTCTTCGAATCTCGCGGCAAAGAACTCTCAGCCATAGAGGCTTGAGGCTGCTCCTTCTTAAGGCTTTGCCCTTGAGGCTCTGGCTGATAATATCCCACGCTAGGCTCATGATAAGGAATTTGAGGAAATACCTCCGGCTTCTTTCTTTTAGAACCCCTATCCGAAACAGGGAGGGGCTCCTTGGAAGCTTCTGCAGGAGCTTGTCGTGGTCGTGAAACAGTTACCTGCTTCTCGGAGGCTGCCAATCTTTTGGCCTCCTTAAAGAGCTCGTACTCTCCAGCGGTCATAGTAACACGAATGCGGCCAGACTCCTCCATCATCACGTTCCGAAACAGGTTGTTGTGTTCCCACAGATGGCACCAAATTTGATCCTGTCCGGAAGTTGAGTCGGATGAAGGCGGGCCTTGATGTGCGTAAGGTTGACGGAGAGTCGTTGAAGTGCTGAATCTGCCGGGTACCCCCTGGAAAGGTTCGCACGGGCGGCCTATGGAGAGAGATGATCAGGACGATGATGCTATTGCTTTGAATACACTCAGATGAGTCCATCGGTCGTTAGAGACCAAGAACGAGGGAAAAAGTCCCCGGGTCAGGCCCTCCGACGCTTAAGTCAGGTACTTTTTCCTCAAAAATCGCAGAGAAAGGATGAAAAGTAAATAACTAGTGAGAAATGACGAGTGAGCGTACCTGCGTAAGCGACAAAGCATCCCTTTTTATACTACAACTGATGTTTCTGGAACCTGGCGAATGTCAGGGAATGTCGGGTGTCAAGACTTTGTCTGGCGGTGGTCGACACGTGACTTTCTCCTATAGGCTGGCGGAGGAATCGAGAGGAGTATGAGCCTCCAACCGTTAGAATATTCCCTGACATGTAAAGATTATTCTCTGACAGGTGGTTACGATTCCTTGTATATTTGCCATGTAGTCTCTGGTCTCCTGACCCGCCTCCATCTGCATCATCCGAAGCATATACGTCTCGACTTGTATGCTGGGTCTGGTTCCTGAGCCTCATCTGTCTGATTATCCAAGACCTGTACATCCCGACTTGCATCTGCCTACTGCTATCCAAGGCATGTACGTCCCGACCTGCACGCTGGGTCTGTCTGCCGACCCACATCTATCTGCTGTTATCCAAGGCATGAACTTCCCGACCTGCACGCTGGGTCTGTCCGTCGACCCACATCTATCTGCAGTTATCCAAGGCATGAACTTCCCGACCTGCACGCAGGGTCTGTCCGCCGACCCACATCTATCTGCTGTTATCCAAGGCATGAACGTCCCGACTTGCACACTGGGTCTGTCCGCCGACCCACATCTATCTGCTGTTATCTAAGGCATGAACTTCCCGACCTGCACGCTGGGTCTGTCCACCGACCCACACGCTAGGTCTGTCCACCGACCCACATCTATCTGCTGTTATCCAAGGCATGAACGTCCCGACCTGCACACTGGGTCTGTCTCAGACCTATTGGCTTGTAGTCTCCGTCCTTAGTTATATCTGGCACGCGGGCCCGTTTATTACTCACTGTCAGGGCTGGTCTTATGATCTTCTCCTTTGACTGCCCTGTCCGCTGAGACTCGGACTTTGGACACATCAACTGGACTTTTGACCTTCCTGTGTCTTCATCAGCTTGACTTCTGACTGACCACGAAGGATTGACTTTTGACCTTCCTATCTTCCACATTAGCTTGACTGCTGACCGGCCACGAATGCTTGACTTTTGACCTTCCTGTCTTCCACATCAGCTTGACTGCTGACCTACCACAGAGGCTTGACTTTTGACCTTCCTGTCTTCCACATCAGCTTGCCTGCTGACCTGCCACGGAGGCTTGACTTTTGACCTTCCTGTCCTCCAGATCAGCTTGACTGCTGACCTGCCAAGGAGGCTTGACTTTTGACCTTCCTGTCCTCCAGATCAGCTTGACTGCTGACCTGTCACGGAGGCTTGACTTTTGACCTTCCTATCCTCCACATCAACTTGACTGCTGACCTGCCACGAAGGCTTGACTTTTGACCTTCCTGTCCTCCACATCAGCTTGACTGCTGATCTGCTACGGAGGCTTGACTTTTGACCTTCCTGTCCTCCAGGTCAGCCTGACTTCTGACCCTCTTGGGACCTTGACTCCTACTCACAGCATCCTATTGACCCCACAAAATACACACCGTATCAACTAGCTTTTAGAAAACAAATTAAATGAGAATTTATAGTATTATTAATAACAACAACAGTAACAACATAGAAGTTAGACCTACTTCGTATATCTCTAACACTTTTGTTTCTTTGTTTAGGAAATTTGTACTTGAAGCATTTACCAGATCCGTCTCTGTTTTACATGGCGGAAGAAGCACGCAAACGTGCTTAATATGTTTAATAGATATTTGACAAAATTTATTACTATCTATTTATTACTAAATTGTTTATGTTAATTACTCTAGGCTTGCAGTAATTAACCGTTATTCAACAATAACGTAAACGACATGGCATTTCACAATGCTCTTTCAATTCATGCACTATTTATAGCTCACCTTGGCATTAATATTGCCTACCTCGTGCATCCAACGACCATGCAAATGGCATCGTCTCTTTCTTACTCCAGCTCCTTCGCTGTCGTCGTCGTCTTCCTCCTCTTGTTCTTCACGTCGCTCTGCACTGCCCAATCCGGCACCGACGGCTACTTGCACCTGCGCTTCTACAACCACGAGCGAGTTCTCGGCTCTGGGCCCAACGCCACGGTCGTCTATGCAGTCGAGCGGCGCGGCTCCACATCTGGGGCTGGGTTCGGCAACCTCATCGTCTACGACAATCTCCTTCGCCAAGGGGTCGAGCCCGACTCGCCCATCGTCGGGAGAAACCAAGGTATGGGAGTGGGATCGAGTGTGGCCGAGAACTCCGGCCTCACCATCCTGCAGCTGGTGTTCACTGCTGGCGAGTACAACGGCAGCTCCATCGCCGTGCAGGGGCTGGTCCCTGTGGCTCCTCTGCAGACGCTGTTCGAGCGAGCGATCACCGGAGGCACGGGGCGGTTCCGCAATGCCAGAGGCTATCTTTGGATCAAGACAAATTAGAGAGAAATTGGATGGATAAAATTGGGCAAATTGAAATAATTTTCTTTTATTATAAGCAAAGAATGAATTTGATGGATCAAGACAAGTCATACATAACAAAATTTTGGTGTTCATCTCATTAAAGTGATTGTTAATTAATGTTACAAATTTATCACTTCATAAAATGTTTCAACACCATAATAATAAAAATTTATCTTTCCTTCAATATTTCATTATGATCTTCCATGAAAAGTGAACAAGTCTTGCATATGTGGGGTGACAACCTTATATTTAACACAAAATAAAGAAACTTTATTTAGTAACAAATGTCAACCATCATCTTGCATTGTTTGCTGTTGTTGTTTGCTTTATTTTATAAGAATCATGACATTTACAATGTCTTGATCTTTTCATTACAAAGCTTGAAAGAAATTATTCGTGACTCCCAAGTTATTCTTCATTAAGTATATCTGAAATATAAATTTATAGTTTCCCATCAATTCAAACGTATTATTTGCATATGACCTTTTTATTTGTGATATTTTCCCTCCTCTTCAATAATTAAAAGGGCACCAATAATTGAAGGATATAAGCATCAAACTCAACAATATATTATAATGTGAACTTCAATGTACAAGTGTAAGTTGTAATTGATACGCAAAAATAATATACATAATAAGTAGACTTGATCTCCATCATGTTGGGGAATTTCATGAAAACTACATATGTTTTCAGTAAAACACCTGGCAGAAGTGAAATGAATTTTTTAAAAAATTATTGCGCATCCTATAAAATAAAATCATACATGTATAAGACATAATCGTACTTCAAAATGTTTTTTAGACATTATACCTTTCTAAAGAAGTTTAGACTTAAAGAAAATCACCTAGCAAACCTCACAAAACTTGCCTTTATTAGTATCACTACAACAAAAACCCTCATAGACATCGGTTTTCCACCGGTGTCTATTAAATTTTCGACCGATGTCTATGAAGGCGATGTAAAAGGTCTGCCATTTTAGACATCGGGTAAAAATTGGTGTAGTATTACTTAAAAAAACTGGTGTTCGAATCGGTTATTAACCGATGTAGTATCACTTAACGACACCGTTTCATCAACGGTGTAAAATCAATTTAATATTATATGTTAATAACACCAGTTTTGACAGCGGTGGAAAACCGATGTAATATGAATATTGTTTAACGACGCTGATTCGATTTCTGAAATAGTGAAAAATTGATATTATACAACATTTTAATAGTACAAAATTTAGTTAATATTATTATACATCGGTGTATCCAAACACACCAAGTCAATATCTATGTAACCAACACATAAATATTATTCTTACAATATAAAAAGATAATAGATATTGTACACATCAAGTCCGTATCCACAAATTACACAAATATTCTTCTTACAACATCAAAAGATAATTAACTATGATGCTTAAATCACATTAGCTGATGACAAATCACCGACAGGGACTAAATCACCTTGAAAAATTATATCAAGCTTATAGTTGCATGGAGCAGTGTTGCCATTTTCAGTCAACTGTTGTAAAAATCTTCTACCATTGTTGACTTTATGTTTGTAGTTGATGTCAAACGCATTTCATCAATTTCTATTGTAAGCAAGGCGTCGCATACAACCCGTCCAACTTGGAGAATTTTTAGGCAACCTGATAGGATGTAGTTGTAATGAGCAAAAAGATCAACAACGAAAGATCAACTGCAATAGATAGGGCACTTACCTGCAACTGGGCATCGAGGATGTGGTTTCTTTGTGCTTATCTAGTGGATTACTGGTTCCTTCTCATAAATGTGCTTGCAGTCCATCCTGCTTGATGAAGAACAACAGACAGAAAGAACACGGTTTATGACTTTAATAATAATAATAACATACCTTTTTGTTTGGGAAACAAAAAAAAAGTGAAACAGACTAGTCATAAGCTTCTTCATCACTTGATAAATATACATCAAGCATTGTTCAAGGAACATGAACAATTGAATCAACAGAATCGGTTAAAAGGTTTTTTTGAGTTGTTAGAAGGAAATATAAGTAGAAAGCTATGGAATGTTGTCTACGGCATTAACATATCCTGGGAATACGCAAGGACTAATGTTTAATTGTATATGATACCAATGTTTTATTGTATATGATATTCTCATTTTCTAAAAATGCATTATAAACGATTCTAACGTTTTTCCATTCATAATTTCCAAATGGCTTACTACTAATATTTTCTTCAAATTAACATTAACAAGTACAAAAATTTACTGCCTCCTTTGGTCTTGAGCACAGTAAAATGTTTTAAGGATCGAATATACTAATTACCATGATGTTGCAAATCAACCGGAAGAGAGCTAAATCACTGCTTGGTACACTCTACACACTAACAGCATGATTCACAAACATAACTGCTACTAGCATTGTAGATCAACATTGTACAACATATGATTACCCAGTATGTAATATTTTTATATTACCAAGATACAGAATATGAAAGAAACAATTGACCAAACCCAAATTCTAAGGTTTTTTCAGTATCAAGAAAAGAAAAAAAAAGCAACATGAAAGGATGATCTGAACTTAACAACCATATAAAAAGCATAGAGATTTTTCTCTTAGTGAAAGATGGGACTTGATAAGAAGACAATCACAATCCTAGAGTATGCAATCAATGAGTTAAAGATCTATGCAATGAACTTGCAGGATAATCAGAACAATAAGATAAGATGACATTCATAATTGTATTATTATGCATAACTAAAATCCATGATGAAGCAATGCCAACTGCATCAGATTCTTTCCTACTTTGACAAACACACTCATAATAGCATTAAATAGAAAGTTGACCACAAAAGATTCAGCAACGCCTACTTTATACATGAAAATGCATCAATCAATGAACATGCCACAAATGAAAACAATATGAGGCATACATGATAGCAAGGATACACTTTCCAGCATCTAAAGGAAGAAGTCTCATTTCAATGACTTTTGACAATTCCAAATCATCATTAATTTCTGAATCAGAGCTTTCAGACTCTTCATCTTCGTCGCCTATCTCGATCTGATGAAGAATCCAGTAAACAGTACATAAGCAATAAAGCAAAAAATAGCACAGGAGCCATCAGCCAATCTGACTATCCTCAATGGTGTAACCCAAATTTGTCCCTCAAATAATTCAAATCCTTCAGGACATTATTACTATAAAGGACCATTCTCAGCTAGTAATCACCAACTCAAATAGGCAACCTCAAGCACCAACATGTAGCTATCCAAGAAACAGCTTACCGGTAGCCCCTTAATTCATGCTTAGAAAATTCAAGTCAGAGGCAACAAAAGTTCATGTTTACCAATCAGTGAGGGAAAATAGCGCATTATCGAGCACCACAATGAATTCTCCAAAAAAACACAGAAAGCTTTCTAATGTTCAAGATAAACAGAAAAGAAAAAAAGTTACGTTTTGTAATTTTGATCCTTTGGATTCAATAGAAGTTCAAGTAGAACCGCCCCAAACTCAGTCATAGATCAAATACCTGAGTATAGATGCAAGGAAAGGGGTAGGTCTCCAGGTCCCTTGACACAGCGTGGAGGGACAATGACAAGAAATCCACCGCATACCATTTCCCTTTGTCGGCGTCGCTCAGCCAAATCACCCTCCTGCAAGATCCACTCACATCTGAGAGAAGACAAGAAGCAAGAAACTGAGTGAGCGTGGCACTGATACCTTGAGGTGACGTAGAGAGTTCCAGGCGACTCCATGGATCGGGAACCGAGGGCGACGGCGACGCCAGGCTCAACATGCATCAGCTCCTCGCCGTCGTCGGATTCTAGCAGGGGTCGTCCATCGTCGTCGACGATGCGACCATCGAAGTGCAGTAGCCCTAAACCCATAGCGGGAGTATCTTAGGGTTCCCAGGATACAATGGCCCTTTTTAATCTAGCATAGAGAGCTCAAAGGCCTTCTTCAGAAGGCCTCTCCGGTGCTTGGAAAAGGTCACCTGCCGGCTGGCCAGGTTCTCTATCCTCCTCATCTGTGTCTTCCCCCTCACCATGTCGACCGATTAGTTGATAACACACCTAGAGGCAACGCCGAAACCTATCGCGAGCAGCAAAATCAGTGAGAAAGGAGCTCCGATCAGCCCTGGCCACGCGAGGATAGACAAGGAGGGATCAAATCAAAAGAAGGAGATGAGGAATCGAGGTTACCAGATATGGGATCGAGAAAGAGTGGAGGAGGGCGACTTCTAGCGACCCGACGATGACTCCAAGCCACACAGGCAGCCTCTTCTCACCCAAAGGGAGGAGTTGGAGGAGATGCGGTGTGGTTGGACGGAGAAGCAAGGACGTCCTGTGTTGATCCTGATCAGGAGAGGAAGGGGCGTCGATCTAGGAAGGGGAAGAGGGAGATGAGGCGACGGTATACGGTGGACGGCGCGATATAGGTTTAGGTTTAGAGGGAAGAGTGAAGTGTTACAAATTTCGGCTAAGTATTGGTGGGAAAATTATATTATGTTGGCGCGGGAAGCATCCGACGATCAAACCTGAGTTTTGATAATGGCAAATGATTCAAAGTTAAGATGTGTGGTGATCTAACAAGGTTCATGGAGCTTGCAGGAAAGTCCTAAGGGATACTTAGGCAAAAGTCCTAGCTGCGGCTAGGTAGGCGAAAAACCTAGGGGGTGGAAAGGGGGAGGTAACCCTAGGTAGAGGAAAACCCTAAGGGGCGGCAACCTTAGGTCCTAGGGGGTGGTAACCCTAGGTGGAGAAAAATCCTAAGGGGCGGCAACCTTAGGTCCTAGGGGGTGGTAATCCTAGGTGGAGAAAAACCCTAGGGGGCAGTAACCCTAGGTCCTAGGGGGTGGTAACCCAAGGCGGAAAGTCCAGTCGGTCTGGAGGACCGGACTGGCATCAGGTAAATCTCCTGAGTGGAGTAGGTGAGGACGCGTTCCCCGTAGAGGGAACAGTAGGCATCAGGTCGACCTAGGGTTTCCGGTCGGAAACTTGAAGTCAGACTCGGTCAGTCCAATGACTGACAATTTTATTTATCGTATTATCTTTTTGTGTTCTAACTCTGTTTTGCAGGTAACTAACAGTTTTATGCAGGGTTAGAACTGACCAGGATCGGTCGACCGAACCTTGGAATCAGTCGACCGAACCTCCAATCTACCAGATCAGATCTCCAGAAGTTGGATGGGTCGACCAGGGATCAGTCGACCGGACCTCAAGATCGGTCGACCGAACTTGGGATAGGTGTCGACTGGATTAAGCCGAGGTGTGCGGCTCAAAGGAGACTGGTCGGTCGACCGGACCCTGGGATCGGTTGACCGAACCCAGGGATAGAGTTTGATCAGATCGAAGCGGAGCGACAGATCGACGGATCAGATGCGGTGGAGATCATCTGATCGGTCGATTGAACGTGAGGATCGGTTGACCGATTCGCTTCGGGTCAAATCTGATCCCGAGACTTGGGGATCTGGATCAGACCTTGCAGAGCTATAAAAGGAGGCCTCGAGGTGCAGCTCGAATCATCGAATTCGAATAAGAAAACTGCGCTCTTCCGTGTGCTGCTGTTAAAATGCCTCAACAACGCTCTGCTACTCCAACGAATCAACTCCAAAGTTCTCTATTCTTCTTTTCGTTGGTATAGTTTCTTTATTGCGCTAATTGTACTCTAGCTTGTAATAATTCCGATATTATAGTTGTTGCCCACCGAAAGCAGTCAAGGACCGCGGGCCTTCGAGTTGGAGTCGCTATAGGCTCCGAACGAAGTAAAACACTTGCGTCTTTGTGTGTTTGCTTTAACTTTCCGCTGCATTTCAACTCTGTGTTTTAAATTGATAAAATAGCCACGAGCGCTATTCACCCCCCTCTAGCGCTTTCGATCCATCAATTGGTATCAGAGCGGGGTCGTTTTGAATCGGTGCCACCACCATTCAAAATAATTTTTTCGTGGTATTTTCAGGTTTTTCAGAGTCAATTAGAATTTGGCTTTATAGCCATATTCTAATTTTTTTTCTCTCGAATCAGTTTTCTGCTCGAGGTTGGTGCAATACCACCCAAGTTCGTGTTCTATTCTTTTTTATACCGCACTACTAAGATAGGACCAAGTCCTGGGATTTTCTTGTTGTTTATTTTTTATAGTTGATCTAAAATGGCCCTTCAAGAAGGCTACAGTACAGCCCGCCCCCCGCTATTCACCGGAGACGACTTCGGATACTGGAAGGGTCGGATGGAGGCATATCTCCAGACTCATTTTGAAGTCTGGATGATTGTCAAAACCGGACTCCAACTACCAACTGATAGCGCCGACAAACGACTACCATACGAGGACTGGGACGCATCTCTGATTAAGAAGGTGGAGGCTAATGCCAAGGCGACCTGCACCCTCCAGTGTGGTCTATCAAAAGAAGAACTCAACCACATCGGCCCCTTCAACAGTGCCAAGGAGCTGTGGGAGAAGCTCATTGAACTTCACGAAGGGACGTCCGACACCAAAGTAAGTAAAAGATATTTAATCTTTAATAAATTATTTAATATCAAACTGCAGGAAGGTGAGACAGCTGCCCAACTCCACGCCCGGATTCAAGATCTGCTCAACGGTCTTCATGCAATTAGACAAAAGGTAGATAACCGGGACATCATAAGGTATTCTTTAAACGCCTTTCCGAGGAACACCTTGTGGGCATCCATTGTAGATGCCTACAAGGTTTCTAAGGACTTATCTACCATTAAGTTAGATGAACTTTTTGCAGAATTTGAACTTTATGAATAGACTAATGCACGCCCGATCGAGAAAGGGTTGTCTTTGGTTGCAGGAACAGGGAGAGTGCGCGAATCAAAGATAAAGCGCAGAACCGAACCTGTGTCAGAAGAAGAAGAACCAGATTCGGAAGACGATGACGAGCTTACAACCGAAATAGTCAACCTGGTAAAGAAACTCTACAAAAAGAAGGGCTTCAACAAAAAAGATGTCAGAAAGGCCATCCAGTCCAAAGAAGCCCAATCAAGCTCCAAGGCCAAATTCGAAGTGACCTGCTACGTGTAACACCCACGAAATTATAAGATAGGTATATGGATATTATTTCCTTTAGAGCATAGAAATAAAAAGGATAAGAGAAAAGGGAAAATAGAAACCAAAAATAGAGTAAGAAGAGGTGAGGTCAAGGATTGAACCTTGAACCTCCCACCAATAATGGAGATAAATTGATGTATGATAACCACTAGGATAATGAATAATATTTGGATAGAAAGGAATGAAAAATTTAGTTAAAGGTGAGAAGGAAATAAAAGAAAACTAAGCAAAAGAGCAAGAGAAAATCAAGTAGCTTACCTCCTCTTCCTCTTGGTTAAGAGAAGAAGCAAGCAAAAGGTAAATTGCCTACTTCCCTCCCTCTCTCTATTTTTTCGTGGGAATTAAAGGAGTGGGGGAAAAGAGGAGTTGAGGGAATGAATGAAGACATGTTTCATTGGAAAAGGAATAAATAGATTGGGAGAAGAAAAACAAGAGATTAAATTTCTTTTCTTCCTCCTTCTTTCTCCTTCCTCATTCTTCACCGAAACCAAGAGCCTTTCCTCTCCTTATTCCAAAAGCTAAGCTAAGTTCCTCTCCAAGAAAACTAAATTTCGAGAAGAAGCCTTCAAGTTCTATCCCTTCCAAGCAAAAGAAGCAAAAGGAGGTACAAGAAGAAGAAGCTTTCTCCTTCCTTGGCACTTAGGATATCTTTTTCCTTAAGAAAAACCACAAGCGAAAGGATGTAAGTTTCCCTCACCTGTGGTACAATAGCTTGTGTGTTTTCTATGAGATTTGGTTACATAAAAACCTAAGATAACTTCATGAAAAATTTCGGCCAAGACAAGACCAAAAAGAAGGACCTAGGAAATATAAAGACCTAGATTTTAACATGCTCAATATGCTCCTTGTAACATGTATCTTAAGGTAGGGATTTATCTAATGTTCATATGCTAGAATGTTTGATTGGAACTTAGAGTCATACCTTTAGACTCTCGGCCAAACATGAATAAAGGAGATAGGTAAGTTGAGACTCAAACCAAGCATGCTCCTTTTTGTTTTATGATAAGTACTTCATGATGAGAAAGTTGTTAACATGATATGCTCATGCCTATATGATGAATAAATTTTATTCCATGCTCCTAAGTATTCGGCCATGATAGGATTAGGGGCCTAGAAAAATTGTTAAACCTAAACTAATCATGCCATGATCCTCCTTAAGACAAGTTATGAAATTAATATGACATATTCATGTTGTATTGTGGTTAGAACTTGTTTTCATGCTCCATGAACTTTCGGCCACAACAAGTCTAAGGGCCTAGTAAACTTAGAATCTAATCTAATTATACTCATGCTGTTCCTTGAAATAATTGCTATGAAATTTGTTTAGGGTTCTCATGCTTTTATGACACTTGAACCCTAGATTCAAGCCTTACAAGTTTTGGCCACAATCATGTTTAAGGGTCTAGGAAACTTAGAATCTAATCTAACTATGCTCATGTGTTCCTTGAAATAATTGCTATGAAATTTGCTTTGGGTTCTCATGCTTTTATGACACTTGAACCCTAGATTCAAGGCTTACAAGTTTCGGCCACAATCATGTTTAAGGGTCTAGGAAACTTAGAATCTAATCTAGCTATGCTCATGTGTTCCTTGAAAATAATTGCTATGAAATTTGTTTAGGGTTCTCATGCTTTTATGACACTTGAACCCTAGATTCAAGCCTTACAAGTTTCAGCCACAATCATGTTTAAGGGCCTAGGAAACTTAGAATCTAACCTAATTATGCTCATGTTGTTCCTTGAAATAATTGCTATGAAATTTGTTTAGGGTTCTCATGCTTTTATGACACTTGAACCCTAGATTCAAGCCTTATAAGTCTCGGCCACAACATGTTTAAGGGCTTAGGAAACCTAAAACCTAACCTAAAGCATGCTCATGATGTTTCCTTATGGTATATGATATGATATTAGGTTTAGGGTTCACATGCTTGTATGTTGATTTCTAACCTAAGTCACATCTATATGTTTCGTCCATTACATGACATTAGGGTTAGAAATCTAAATATGATTTTTCCTGTAACGACCCAATTTTTTCTATTTCAAGTTCTAAAAGTCCATAAAAATATTTGGAAATACTTTTAAAATATTCTAGATATTTTTAGGAATTTTTAGAGTATTTTAACGTAATTTTTGGAGGTCATTTAGTAGGGTTATAAAAAGAAAGAAGTTTTAAAAAAACGTTGAAGGTGAGATTCGAACCCACGACCTCGGGTCAGACTGACCCAAGCAAAACCGGCCCAACCAGCTGAGCTACACGGTTTTGTTAACCTTATATGGTGAGAATTAAGTTTATAGCATAGTTAATGATTAGTGAATTAATTGGAAAAAATGCGCGGCTGAGGGATTGAAGCCGAGACCTCTTGTTTCGGTTAAAAACCGGTTAACCAGCTGTGCCGGTGAGTTTTGTTAATTAAGGAAAGAATGGATTATATTTAAGGTACAGTTAATAATAAAAAAAACTCTAGTTATAAGAAAAGGAATTAGGTTTTGGATTTCCGGAAAACAAACATTTTCTCTCAAAATTCTTCTCCGCGACGGCGCGCGGCGATTTCTGCTTTTGGGCGGAAACGCAGCGGTGGATAGGGTTGTTTTCTGGCGGCCGACGAGCTCCCTTCTCCGCGGATTCTTCACAAGTCTGAGTTTCTCTTGGCAAGGAGAGCACGCGGTGCTCAAAGAAGAGTCGGGATCTTCATCTCTCCGTAAACCCTAGAAGCTGCCATCGGTTGTAAGTCAAGGAAAGCCTAAAGTGAGTTGCTTCTCACCTGCAGTAGGAGTTGTTCCGCGATTTCGCTTTTCTTCTTTGCTTTCTCGCCGAGCAGGAATAGCCCTAGATTCGTTAGTTGTTATTTTAGTATTTCGGATCTTGGGTTAGTTTTTCAGATTTGGACAGGTTTGAGATGGTGTTTAACATGGCTTTTCATTGTGATGTTTCTTCGTGCACTGGATGAGGAATCTTGGATAGATAGGTTGCACTAAAGTCTTGTTCACGATCCTTCCTTTTAGTGTCGACCATGGCAGTGTATGAAATGTGGGTAGAGTTTTGGTTTCGTTAATTGGTTTTGCTTCACTAAACAGGCTAAGGTAACAGGACGTGACCAATTACTTTGTTACTGCTACTCATACTTTGCTATAGGAGTCAGTTGTTGTTGCTTGTGTGTTCCGAATTGCTGAGGAAGCTTTTAGAAACTTAGTTTTGTATGTAGATTTTCTGTTAAGCTTCGATATGTTTTTCTTTTCTTTCAAATTATACAGTACAGCATTGAGATAGTTGGAGATTTGAGAATAGCATGTGTTTAAGTATATCATTCTATGTTAGCTTTGCAGAATAGGTTTGTATGCCATTAACTGGACATGAACAACATATGCTTTAGTATATCATGTGGTAACTTTTGATTGTAGCAGAAATCATCCTTTCCTTATGTTCCACTTTGTTGGAATTAATTAGAATGAGCAGATTTCTTTTACATTGCTAATAGAAGAACAGTTTTCTTTTTCTAGCTTTTCCTTAGCTATTTGTAAGCACGAGCAGACTTCTTTTCTATTGCTATTAGACGTACAGTTTCCTTTGCTATCAGTTTAACATGAGTAGTATTGATTCCTATTTTTAGTCCTTTGCTATAGGACTAATATGAGAAGTTATAAGCGAAGAAAGACCAAGGATTTAATTTGATCTTAATTCCATAAATGGAATATCAAAAGCGCACACAAGGTGTTTGCTTAAATGCCAAGTAAGGGCAAGTATAAAGAAGTTATAGTTAAAAAAGAAAGTATTTTACTTTTAATGGCATGTACCGGACACAAGGTCCAGGACACAAGGTCCAGGACACAAGGTCCATTGGGTGGGCTCCTAGATCGCCCCTAGGCACAAGATCGCCTAGAAGTACCTTAGTAGTTTCGGGATTAGCTACCTCAACTCTTACTAAGGATGCGCGCAAATTGGTACAATGTCGGGCCCAAAAGAAGTTTATTATTATTTTGAAGTATTAAAGTATAAGTTTTGAAACAAATGAAACAAGCTTCAAATATGTTTAGAATTAGAAAATTTAGTTTCTTGTTGTTTGAAGCATTCAGTAGTAGTTTTATTTGTTTCTTGCTATTAGATTATTCAGCATGTTTAGCTTTATTTGCTTTCAGCATGCTGTTATAGTTTTATTCTTATGAGCATGATTAGCTATACATGTTTAGTATTTCAGTTAGCATGATTCCTTTGCTATATATGAGCATGAGTAGTTTTATATGTTAGTATTCAGTTTTAGCATGTTTTTATTTATATACATGCATATCGAGTTTTTGTGAGTAGATAGCGCTCACTAAGCTTTATGCTTATAGACTGCATTTCCTCCTACTGCAGATAAAGGGAAAGAAAAGATACAGTGAAGGAAGGCGACAAGGAGATGCAAGAGGAGTGTGTGATGTGTGGACTATGGAGGTCCTTGGGACTTAGCTAAGGAATTCATTTAGTTTAAGAATGTGATTAGTTTGATTTCTTATTAAGTTGATAAGAAAAGGATGTAGTAAGAAGTTATGTCTTCAATTTTTCATTACCTTCATGATTTGAATTATTAAACTGCGTGGTTGTGGTTAGTTTTCATTTCTTATTAAACTGCGTGGTTGATTGAAATATATTTCCAGCCGCCTGTGGCTGAGTATATTATGCTTGTATTATGGAAAATGGTCACCGGTACAGGGGAGACTCTGCCGAAATTTTTCGGTAGGATTTTCCTTGAGATTTTTAATAAACCGGTTAAGTAGAGTTAGTAGATAAGTAACGGTCATTCTTAGAGAGTAGTAGTAGTAGTAAGAAGGGTGGTCGTTACAGTTGGTATGAGAGCATGTTCCATTCTCCAGCATCACACATCAGCATCATCCTTGCCGTCTTCAAGTAAGAAAGTATTTAAGTTTTCTTTCTTATGCTTTCTTTATTATTTGCAGTATAGAGTATTTGCTTGTATGCGCTTTAGTAAGATAGAAGTTTGTTTCTCTTTTATTCATATACCCAAGTTTGGTTAGAAAGGATAAAGAATATAGCAAGTCTCTTTCATTGCATAATTAGATGGCAAGAAGAGAACATTCCCGTACCGTTTGTACTGAGAACCAAGATCAGGAGAGCGAAGAGCCCAGAACCCCTGGGCCTATTCTCTCTGAAGTTGTTACTCAACTTCAGAGACAAGTAGCGAGCAACAGCAAGTGATTGCCAATCTAATGACCAATCAGAAGTCAGCTCCTCCCACTCCCCCAACCATTAAGGTGGAGACCCCAGTGGTGACTGAAGATCCATCAGTTGCCCTAGAAGTCGCCACAACACCTAGAAGACAAGAAGCATACCTCATCCAGTGGCTGAAGCTGAAACCAGAAAGCTTCTCAGGCACGACTGAGCCCTGGGATGCCCAGGCTTGGTTCAAGACACTTGAGAGCACAATGGAGCTTCTTGATTGACCAGAGGTCGAGAAGGGTAAGTGTGCCTCTTTCTGCCTATCTGGAGGTACTCGTATGTAGTGGGAGTGAGTTAAGAGTAAGAGAGCAGTCAACCAGATGAGCTGGGTTGACTTCGAGATAGAGTTTTACGAAGAATTCTTCCGTCAACGGATCGCCAATAAACATTATGAGGAGTTTATAGAATTTAGACCAGGTGACCTACCAGTAGAAGAAGCGGTCAAAAGATTTAACAGGCTAGCTCACCTTTGCCTATAGTTAGTAAGTACAGTGAAAGAACGAGTCAGACTGATGCTCCTAACGCTGAGACCAGAAATAACACCTAATGTGAGTAGTGAAACTCACTGACCATAGATTGGTGAAGAGCTGGTCAGCAGGGCATTAGTGAGCACTATTTGAACAGCAACAAGGCACAACAAATGCAACACAAGCCAGTCAAGATAGAAGATAAGACAGTGGGGAAACAGAGAATCCAGTCAAGTAATCAGAACTGGAAGGACAAAGATAACAAGAAAGACTCAAGCAGGAAGATGTTTGGGTAGTCTGTGAGTATCCAAAGGTATTTCCAGCAGATCTACCTGGACTACCTCCCAACAGAGAAGTGGAATTTGAGATTGAATTGGTTCCTGGAACCGGTCCAATTCCAAAAGCTCCATACCGCATGTCTCTAACAGAGCTGAAAGAACTACAGGAACAACTTCAGGAGCTGCTTGACAAAGGCTTCATCCGCCCTAGTCATTCACCATGGGGAGCTCCAGTGTTGTTCGTCAAGAAGAAGGACGGATCTATACGGATGTGCATAGATTATAGAGCTCTGAATCAAGTGACAATCAAGAACAAGTACCCCCTCCCCAGGATCGACAACCTATTTGATCAGTTGAGAGGGGAGACAGTATTCTCAAAGATAGACCTGCGCTCTGGGTACCATCAGCTAAAAGTGAAGGAAAGAGACATACCCAGAACGGCTTTCAGGACCAGATACGGACACTACGAGTTCGTAGTCATGCCTTTTGGTGTGACTAATGCACCTGCAGTTTTCATGGACCTGATGAACAGAGTGTTCAGAGTATACCTTGATAAATTTGTCATTGTGTTCATCGACGACATCCTAATCTATTCCAGAACCCCAGAGGAGCATGACACACACTTAAGGATAGTACTGCAGACTCTTAAGCAAAAGCAGCTTTACGCTAAATTTTCAAAGTGTGAGTTCTGGTTAGATCAGGTGGCATTTCTAGGTCACATAATTTCTAAAGAAGACATTCAAGTGGATCCAGCTAAAATAGAAGCAGTCAGCAACTGGAGTAGACCCAAGAACGCCAGGGAGATCAGAAGCTTCCTTGGTTTAGCTGGGTACTACAGGAAATTCGTAGAGGACTTTTCCAGGATAGCCTCTCCACTATCAGCCCTCACCAGAAAGAACAGGAAGTTTAAATGGTCAGATAAATGTGAGCAGAGTTTCCAAGAGCTCAAGAAGAGACTAACCAGCGCTCCTATTCTGACTGTTCCAGAAAGTGACAGGAGTTTTAACATCTATAGTGATGCTTCCAAGATGGGCTTAGGAGCTGTACTCATGCAGGAAGGAAAAGTGATAGCTTATGCTTCCAGACAACTCAAAGACTATGAGAAGAATTACCCCACTCATGATCTTGAGCTGGCAGCTGTGGTCTTTGCACTAAAACTCTGGCGACATTATTTGTATGACGTTCAGTGCAGAATTTTCACAGACCATCAGAGTCTTAAGTACTTTTTCACTCAGAAGGACTTAAACATGAGACAGCGTAGGTGGCTAGAGTTGGTCAAAGATTGTGACTGTGAAATCCTCTACCACCCAGGCAAAGCTAATAAAGTGGCAGATGCACTAAGCAGAAAAGCCAGTGCATCCCTGATGTCTTTGTCATCATTAGCCCTACCACTGCAGAAGGAGTTGTCAGATTTTGGAATGGAAATTATTTATGGGCAACTCTCTGCATTGACCTTAGAGTCAACCCTGCTTGAGTATATACAGAGAAAGCAAAGTGAAGATTCAGATATCCAAAAGATCAAGCAAGGGATACAAGAAGGGGAAAATTCAGAGTTTCGAGTATCAGGTAGTGGAATTCTTTATCAGGGGAGCCGCCATTGTATCCCCAATGATGAAGAGTTGAGAAAGAAAATTTTAGAAGAAGCTCATGGTACACCTTACTCTATGCATCCTGGTTCTACCAAGATGTACCAAGACGTGAAACAGAGGTTCTGGTGGTTTGGACTCAAAAGAGATGTTGCTAAATATGTCAATACCTGCCTGACATGTCAGAGAGTCAAAGCAGAGCACCAGAGACCAGGAGGAGTCCTGCAACCTCTTCCAATACCAGAATAGAAGTGGGAAGACATATCCATGGACTTTATAACAGGTCTTCCAAGAACCACGAATGGATACGACGCAATATGGGTAATAGTGGACGGATTGACCAAGTCTGCCCATTTTCTAGCCATCAAGGTGTCCCACTCTATAGAGCAATTGGCGCAGTTGTATGTTAAAGAGGTGATCAGACTTCACGGAGTTCCTAAATCTATTGTTTCTGATAGAGATGGGCGCTTCACCTCTCACTTCTGGGAATGTGTTCAGACTGCACTAGGCACCAAACTCAAGTTCAGCACAGCCTTCCATCCTCAGACTGATGGAAAAACAGAAACCAGATCTTAGAAGATATACTCAGGGCTTGTGCACTAGATTTCAAGGGAAGTTGGTGCAAGTATCTGTGCTTAGTTGAATTTGCCTACAACAATAGCTATCAAGCCACTATCAAGATGGCACCTTATAAGGCGTTGTATGGCAGGAAGTGCAGATCACCCATTTGCTGGCAAGAAGCAGGTGAAAGAAGAGAGATGGAAGTGGAACTGGGCATTCAGACAGAGCTGATAGATGAGACTACTCAGGCTATTTAGAAGATCAGACAGAGAATTGAAATTGCCCAGAGTAGACAGAAGAGTTATGCTGACACACGCCGTAGGCTACTTGAATTCCAAGTAGGGGATTCAGTTTTTCTCAAGGTCGCTCCTATGAAGGGAGTGATGAGATTTGGCAAGAAGGGCAAATTAAGTCCTCGTTATGTAGGACCTTACTTGATCACAGAAAGGATTGGGAAAGTAGCTTACAAGCTGGATTTACCACAAGACATGTCAACAATACACAATGTGTTTCATGTCTCCATGCTAAAGAAGTGTCTCCATGACCCTAGCCAAGTGATTGAGCCTCAGTCAGTGCAGATCCAAGAGGATCTTAGTTATGAGAGTAGACCTACACAGATAGTGGACAGTCTAGTCAAGAGACTAAGAAACAAAGAAGTACCACTAGTGAAGGTTGTCTGGCAGAACCAGAAGCACGAGGAAGTCACTTGGGAGCGGGAGGACAGTATGAGACAGAAGTATCCAGAGCTATTCTAAGTTCGAGGATGAACTTTTTATAAAGTATGGGGAATTGTAACGACCCAATTTTCCCTATTTCAAGTTCTAAAAGTCCATAAAAATATTTGGAAATACTTTTAAAATATTCTAGAGATTTTTAGGAATTTTTAGAGTATTTTTACGTAATTTTTGGAGGTTGTTTAGTAGGGTTATAAAAAGAAAGAAGTTTTAAAAAAACGTTGAAGGTGAGATTCGAACCCATGACCTCGGGTCGGACTGACCCAAGCAAAACCGGCCGGACCAGCTGAGCTACACGGTTTTGTTAACCTTATATGGTGAGAATTAAGTTTATAGCATAGTTAATGATTAGTGAATTAATTGGAAAAAATGCGCGGCTGAGGGATTGAAGCCGAGACCTCTTGTTTCGGTTAAAAACCGGTTAACCAACTGTGCCGGTGAGTTTTGTTAATTAAGGAAAGAATGGATTATATTTAAGGTACAGTTAATAATAAAAAAAACTCTAGTTATAAGAAAGGGAATTAGGTTATGGATTTTCGGAAAACAAACATTTTCTCTCAAAATTCTTCTCCGCGACGGCGCGCGGCGATTTCTGCTTTTGGGCAGAAACGCAGCGGTGGCTAGGGTTGTTTTACGGCGGCTGGCGAGCTCCCTTCTCCACGGATTCTTCACAAGTCCGAGTTTCTCTTGGCAAGGAGAGCGCGCGGTGCACAAAGAAGAGCCTGGATCTTCATCTCTCCGCAAACCCTAGAAGCTGTCGTCGGTTGTAAGTCAAGGAAAGCCTAAAGTGAGTTGCTTCTCACCTGCAGTAGGAGTTATTCCGCGATTTCGCTTTTCTTCTTTGCTTTCTCGCCGAGCAGGAATAGCCCTAGATTCGTTAGTTGTTATTTTAGTATTTCGGATCTTGGGTTAGTTTTTCAGATTTGGACGGGTTTGAGATGGTGTTTAACATGGCCTTTCATTGTGATCTTTCTTCGTGCACTGGATGAGGAATCTTGGATAGATAGGATGCACTAAAGTCTTGTTCACGATCCTTCCTTTTAGTGTCGACCATGGCAGTCTATGAAATGTGGGTAGAGTTTTGGTTTCGTTAATTGGTTTTGTTTCACTAAACAGGCTAAGGTAACAGGAGGTGACCAATTACTTTGTTACTGCTACTCATACTTTGCTATAGGAGTTAGTTGTTGCTGCTTGTGTCTTCCGAATTTCTGAGGAAGCATTTAGAAACTTAGTTTTGTATGCAGATTTTCTGTTAAGCTTCGATCTGTTTTTCTTTGCTTTCAGATTATACAGTACAACATTGAGATAGTTGGAGATTTGAGAATAGCATGTGTTTAAGTATATCATTCTATGTTAGCTTTGCAGAATAGGTTTGTATGCCATTAACTGGACATGAACAACATATGCTTTAGTATATCATGTGGTAACTTTTGATTGTCGCAGAAATCATCCTTTCCTTATGTTCCACTTTGTTGGAATTAATTAGAATGAGCATATTTCTTTTACATTGCTAATAGAAGAACAGTTTTCTTTTTCTAGCTTTTCCTTAGCTATTTGTAAGCATGAGCAGACTTCTTTTCTATTGCTATTAGACGTACAGTTTCCTTTGCTATCAGTTTAACATGAGCAGTATTGATTCCTATTTTTAGTCCTTTGCTATAGGACTAATATGAGAAGTTATAAGCGAAGAAAGACCAAGGCTTTAATTTGATCTTAATTCCAGAAATGGAACATCAAAAGCGCACACAAGGTGTTTGCTTAAATGCCAAGTAAGGGCAAGTATAAAAAAGTTATAGTTAAAAAAGAAAGTATTTTACTTTTAATGGCATGTACCGGACACAAGGTCCAGGACACAAGGTCCATTGGGTGGGCTCCTAGATCGCCCCTAGGCACAAGATCGCCTAGAAGTACCTTAGTAGTTTCGGGATTAGCTACCTCGACTCTTACTAAGGATGAGCGCAAATTGGTACAATGCCGGGCCCAAAAGAAGTTTATTATTATTTTGAAGTATTAAAGTATAAGTTTTGAAACAAATGAAACAAGCTTCAAATATGTTTAGAATTAGAAAGTTTAGTTTCTTGTTGTTTGAAGCATTCCGTAGTAGTTTTATTTGTTTCTTGCTATTAGATTATTCAGCATGTTTAGCTTTATTTGCTTTCAGCATGCTGTTATAGTTTTATTCTTATAAGTATGATTAGCTATACATGTTTAGTATTTCAGTTAGCATGATTCCTTTGCTATATATGAGCATGAGTAGTTTTATATGTTAGCATTCAGTTTTAGCGTGTTTTTATTTATATACATGCATATCGAGTTTTTGTGAGTAGATAGTGCTCACTAAGCTTTATGCTTATAGACTGCATTTCCTCCTACTGCAGATAAAGGGAAAGAAAAGATACAGTGAAGGAAGGCGACAAGGAGATGCAAGAGGAGTGTGTGATGTGTGGACTATGGAGGTCCTTGGGACTTAGCTAAGGAATTCATTTAGTTTAAGAATGTGATTAGTTTGATTTCTTATTAAGTTGATAAGAAAAGGATGTAGTAAGAAGTTATGTTTTCGGTTTTTCATTACCTGCATGATTTGAATTATTAAACTGCGTGGTTGTGGTTAGTTTTCATTTCTTATTAAACTGCGTGGTTGATTGAAATATATTTCCAGCTGCCTGTGGCTGAGTATATTATGCTTGTATTATGGGAAATGGTCACCGGTACAGGGGAGACTCTGGTGAAATTTTTTGGTAGGGTTTTCCTTGAGATTTTTAATAAACCGGTTAAGTAGAGTTAGTAGATAAGTAACGGTCATTCTTAGAGAGTAGTAGTAGTAGTAAGAAGGGTGGTCGTTACATTTCCCATGTATCTCACATGAAATGTTTATAATGTGGTAAGAGCTTGTTATGCTTCTATGTTTAATTATGTTGTAACGCCCGCCCTCCCTGCTAACCCTAAGGGACGGGGCTACGATACTCTATGTACAAATAACAGCGGAAGACTTAAAATGATTTTCTTAGTTTAATAAAAACTTTTCTTTTGTTTCCTTTTCATCAAATCCGAACTACACTATCATGGCCTTAATAACATGATATTAAAATTAGTAGAAACATAACATCAAGTTACACATACGGTACTACAATTCATGATAACAAAGCATAGTTCTTTAAAAGTTTTTAAAGCAGGTTCTTATTTGGTTGCCTAGCCACTGCCACACACATCTCCTTGCCTCTCCTGCTACTCCTCTAGCTCATCCAGCTTTTTCCTTTATCTGTGGTACAAGGACAGTAAGCTGTGAGCACTCATGGCTCAGTAAGTTCCTTTCCTACTCACTAAAATCGAAAATCATAGTATAATCAAAGAATGTCTCAACATGGCATAATTTCAATTAGTCATGACATAATGTAACATACTCTTTTAAGCATATCATGCAACATAAAGAAATCATAACTAGTCATGACATATCATAGCGTAAGCATAGCATGAAGCATAACATAATCTTATCTAATCATGGCATATCATCATAAGGAGTCATGGCATATCATACACAGGGACATATCATGGAACATAACATAATCATATCTAACCATGGCATATCATAAATCATCATAAGGTATATGCAATATGATTTTTGGAAAACATGTATCCGAAAAACATGTGTATGTCTCATGACCTTTAAAACCATTTCTTCTTACATATATACTTGAACATAATCTCAACTTAAAGGGGATCCCGGCTATGTACCACTTACATATTGCGCGCAACCTATGTAGGTCCAAGGTAGCAAGTCTTGAACCCTACAAGGCAAACATACTAGGCCCGAGTCTTACTCCATCGACCTAGGGGCACTTAGGAGCCCATCCCTAATGAGGCCCGAGTCTTATTCCATCGACCCCGGGGTGCTTATGGAGCCCACCCTTGGTACAAGCCATATAAAGTAAAGTACATGTCATACTTATACATATCATACATCATAAAAGCATGCATCACTTAGGCACACATCATATCATAAAAGTATGCATCACTTAGGCATACATCATGTCATAAAAGTATGCATCACTTAGGCATACATCATATCATAAAGGTATGCATCACTTAGGCATACATCATGTCATAAAGGTATGCATTACTTAGGCATACATCATACCATAAAAGTATGCATCACTTAGGCATACATCATATCATAACAATATGCATATCTCAAGCACAAAGCATATCATCAAGCATGCATAATTTAACCACATAGCATATCATGCAAGTATGCATATTTTAAGCACTAAACATAGCATCAAAGCATGCATAATTTAACCACATATCATAACATAAGCATGCATATTTTCAGCTCATATCATATCATCAAAGCATGTAAAATTTACCCACATATCATAACATAAAACATGCATCTTTTGAACTCATAACATATTGTAGAAATACTCATTTTTGTATAGCTCACAAGCATACATGTCTAAGCATAAAAGTGTATCATGTGCTCATCCAAGCATGAGAAACAATGTAACATGATTAACTTGGGTACTGAGCTTCCTAATCCCTTAGGTTCTTATCTTGGCCGAAACCCTCTTAGGTGCCAATCTAGGTTTTAAACAACATCCAAGCATGTAGAACCTAGTTCATCCACATATCATTCTCATAGGAAGTGTTATAAACAAGATTTACTTGGACTCCAAGTTCTCCAAGTCCTTAAACCTCATTTAGCCGAACCTTAACAAGTGTGAAACAAGGTTCTAAATGACATAAAGCATGGAAACCTTAACCATATTTATAGCATTTATTTCAAGGAATATGGTAAGCACAATTGAGTTAGTTCCTAAATTCTTTAAGCCCTTAAAATTATGTCATGGCCGAAATTTACAAGTACTCATTTAGGTTTTCAAGCAAGCATACAAGCATGTGAACTTACTCTAACATCATGTATAAATTCATAAGTGGCCTCATACAAGTGGTCATGGCCGAAACTTCCCTTAGCATCAATTTAGGTCACTAACAACATATAGCATGTAAATTTTAGCTTTCTACATTTCATATTTCATGGAGAGTGACATGAGCATATTCAATGTAAGTTCTAGGGTTTCTAAAGCATGTATTCCCTTCATGGCCGAGACTTAAAGATGTCCATTTGAATCATAGTTAAATATATAAGCATGTGAACACAATCAACATGTTATCCCAATTTCATAATAAGCATCTTTAACACATGAGGTCTAAATTTTAAGGTTTCTAGGTCTTTAAACCCTACATGGCCGAACCTCATCAAGCATGGAATTTGTTCAAATGGCATAAAAGCATAGGAAGTCATAACACATTTCATAACATGTATAAAAGTCAAGCACTATAAGCATACATTCAAGTTGTGTCTTAGGTTTCCTAGGTTTTTCCTTTCTTTATCTCATAGCATATGTTTGGACGAAACCTTCCAAGTCTTTAAACTAGGTTTTAGGTGGCCTAAAGTATGGAAAACCTAAACAAGTTTTATGGCAAAAATCTCAAAGAAACTATACATACAAGTTTGGTTCACAAACAAGCTAGGACCCTTGTGGTCTTAATTAACATATATCATGCAACCAATTTTCCTATACTCTAATTAAGCATGGGAGCATCAAAAAAACTTTCATATCTTATTGTCATGGAGGTTTTGAGCATGTTAAAAATCTGTTTAAGCTATTCTAAAGCATCCACCTTACCATGGCCGAAACATTAAAAGTGATGTTCATGAGTTTCTATCAACATACAAGCATGCAACTCTTTAAGAAACTCTATATTCTATCATATAAACATGGTGAGTTTAAATTCAAGTCTTCCTAACCCTAAACCCTTCCTTGGCCGAAACTTGTGAGTGGGATACTTTTGGTTCCAAGTAACCTTCAAGTATGAAAACGATAATGGATCCTTAACCATTTATTTAGAGGGTTTTGTGCAAGTTAGGTAAACAATTAAATTCCCTAGCCCTTACAAAACCTTTTTGGCCGAAACTCTAGGGTTAGATACATCCCTAATCCAACATCACATATATATAAAAATATGAGAGAAAACCTTCTTACAAAGCATAGAAAAATTATCATGAATCAAAGCTTATATTAAACATTCCTAGGATCAACAAGTCCTTTCTTTGGCCGAGTTTTCACAACTTTGTTTCTAGGTTTTAAAATCCTCATAAAATCCAAAAACATATTAAAATCCCTTATACCACAGGTGAGGGGAAGCTTGCATCCTTTTCTCTTGTGGTTCTAAAGTGTGGTGATGGAAGAAGAGGTCTCTTCTTCTTGTTCTCCTCCTTTGATTTCCCTTGGTAGCCTTCCTTGTCTTCTAGGAGGAACCTTGTTTTTTTTTTGGGGGGGGGCCGAAAATGGAGGAGAGGGGGCTGAGGTTCTCGGTGATGGAGAGGAGAGAATGAGAGAAATGAGAGAAAAATAAAATCTCCTCTTTACATACTCTCTTTTATGTTAAGGGGGAAGAGGTAGCAAAATTGGTTTTTGCTTTCCTTCTCCCTTAGCCCTTTTTTTTTCTTTTTATTTATTTGTTTATTTGTTCTCATCATTCATGATGAAACAAGGGGGAATGAATCCCCTTAATTCCCCTCTTTAAGTCACGGCAAAAGATGAAGAAGAGGGAGAGAAAAGAAGGAAGGCAAGTTGCCTTTCTCTTGCTCTTTTCTTGTTTTCTTTTGGCTAGCGTTTACTCTCGCCGTTATCATGAGTTTCCCTCCTTTGCTATCAATATATTATTCCTATCCCAACTGGTTATTACCCATTAATCCTATTATTTACATCATGAGAGGTTCAAGGTTCAATCCTTGACCACTCCCTATTTTTATTTCTTTTTTTTTTATTTCTTTTTGGTTCATCATTCTACTAATATTTTTCTAAGGCAAGTTCATCATTCTCATATTTATCTTAAGAGCTTAGTGGGTGTTACATATGTACACTTATGATCTATGTATGATGGTAACCCTTATGCTGTGCTGTGTGCTATTTATGATGAGCTGTGTGCCCAAATTATGTATGTAATTATGATGTGCTGTGTGCCCAAATTTTACATACCATTATGATGAGTTGTGTGCCCAAATTCTGTATGGTATGATATGATAAGAAATATGATGTGCATGAAATATTAAGAACCATGATATGTATGACATGCTACTTTACTTTATATGGCTTGTACCAAGGGTGGGCTCCATAAGCGCCCCGGGGTCGATGGACTAAGAAACGGGTCTCGTTAGGGATGGGCTCCTAAGTGCCCCTAGGTCGATGGACTAAGAAACGGACCTAGTATGTATGCCTTGTAGGGGTTCAATACTTGCTACCTTGGACCTACATAGGACGCGCACATTTATGTATGTGGTACAAGTCGGGGCCCTAATCATGTTATGATTATGTTTAAGTATGTATGTAATAAGTTTTCAAAGGACATGTTGCATATATTATTGCATGAATCATGTTTTTGAAAGTCATCTCGCATAACACTTTATGATCATGTTACGATATACCATGATGCTTATGATTATGACAGGTTATGTTAGGATGAACTTTATGATTATGTTATGATATACTATGATCATGATTATGATATGCTAAGATGCCCTTTATGATTTTATCATGATATGCTATAATGCTTATGATTGTGTTATGTTATGTTAGGATGAACTTTATGATTATGTTATGATATGCTATGATCATGATTATGATATGCTAAGATGCCCTTTATGATTTTATCATGATATGCTATAATGCTTATGATTATGTTATGTTATGTTAGGATGAAGTTTATAATTATGTTATGATATGCTATGATCATGATTATGATATGCTAGGATGCCCTTTATGATTTTATCATGATATGTTATAATGCTTATGATTATGTTATGTTATGCTAGGATGAACTTTATGATTATGTTACGATACGCTATGATTATAATTATGTTATGCTAGGATGCATGTTATGATATACCATGATACCTTACGATTATGTTATGATATGATGCTTCTATACATGATATGATCAGTTGTCTTTATGCTTTATGCCTTGGAGATTTAGTTATGCTATACGGTCTTTTGTGAGTAGCAAAGGATCTTACTGAGCCTTGTGTGCTCACAGCTTACTTTCCTTGTACCACAGATAAGGGCAAAGAATGGATGTACTAAGGGAGCAGCAGGAGGGGGCAAGGAGGACGTGTGTAGTAGTGACTCGGCTAAAGAGAATGACCTGCTTCTAGTTAATAAGAATTATATTTATGTCGTTTATTTATGACTCCATGACATTTCATCATGCTCTTTGGTATTATGGTTTAAATTTATGTTAAGCATGTTATGTGACTCATATGATAGGTAGTTAGTGATGATGATTTGAAAAGTAAAGAAAATTTTTTTTTAAAAAAAAACTTATACTATAGATAAGACTTCCGCTATTTTAAGAAGAAAAGATAAGTAACCCCCGTCAGCTTAAGCAGGAAGGGGTGGCGCGTTACACTACGGGTGCAATCAGAAGGGGCACATCAAGGCAAACTGTCCGAACCAAAAAGATCCAAAGAAACCAAGGAGGAAGAAGGCCTTGAAAGCAACATGGGACGAGTCTTCTTTCGAGGAATCCGACGACGAAGAACTCGAGCAGACGAATTTTCTCGCACTGGCAGCCCGGGACTACACCAACGAATCCGGAAGCGAGGACGAATCGGAAGCCGAGTTCGAGAGAAGTCACGGATCCGCATCCGTTTTCGAAGGGCCAAACCCCTCTGTAAGTACAAACCGTTTATATAGCTTGATTAATTATTTAATGCATAAAGTAGCTAAGTCCAAAATTTGAATCAAGTCACTTCTGAAGGAGGTAACACTCCTTAAAGAAACGACTAATAACGAATCCTTGACTGATCCAGTTCAGACTAGAACCTCAACTCAATTTCAAAAACTTGAGGAAGAGAATTCCAACCTGAAAAGTCAAGTCAAAGATTTGAAGACAACCTTAGAACGATTTTCCTTGGGATCCAAGAATCTTGACTTGATTCTTGGAACACAAAGGGCAATCTACAATCGAACTGGACTAGGATATAAATCGAAAAAGAAGTATAAGTCATATTTATCTCTAATACAAAGAACAAATAGAAAAATGGTCCAAACATGGGTTGCCAAGTCCAACCTGAATCAAGTTGGACTCGGACAGTATTAGGTTCCTAAGGATCAAATACATTACCTCGATAGACCATATCGAGGCTATGATCCAGGGGGAGCTAGAAGAAAAACGATTAAAATAAAATTAAATTCAAAATTCAAAATTCAATTAAAAATTAAAAATTCAAAATTCAAAATTAAAATTAAAAAAAAATAAATTAAAATTTTGAAATTAAAAATTAAAATTAAAATTAAAATAAAAAAATTAAATTAAAATTCGAAATTAAACTTAACATTCTAAATTTAATTGAAAATAGAAGGAGGATCTAGAATAGCTGGCACCCACAACTAAACTACCCGACAGGGTAACCAAACTTAATCTACCCGAAATGGGTAAACAAGAGTAGACTACCCGGTAGAGTAATTTAAGTTAGATAAAATAGGCTAGGTTTAACTTGACCCACGGTACTGGTGAAGTTTTTGGATGATAGTACGTTAGGGAAGCTTGGGCATCGCATGTCTAGGAAGATATGGCTTCGACCTGGTGCATTTGGCCAAGTGGAACTGACCGAAGCTACCCTTAAATGGATTCTAACTAGTTAGACCAAGGTTTAGTATTAAGTTTAATGGGTAGGACTATTTGGAAAACCTCGAAGACATGGTTACTTTAATGAGTTCCTTGTGACTCACCATAGCCCAGAAGTTTATCCAAAAAATGCTTACTTGTTAAACCCAAAGCTAAACCTGAATCTAACACAAAGTTAAATATAATCCTAAAATTGAACTTCAATTCATCTCACAAAAATTATAGGAGTCCCTGATTGAAAATTTAGATCGGGTGAGATGACTAAGGGATAGAAATTTAAAATTACAATTAACTTAAATATTTTCATAATGAAAATTAACTTCAAAATTAAAATTAACTTAAACATTTTCAAAATTAAAATTAACTTAAATATTTTCAAAATGAAAATTAACTTCAAAATTAAAATTAACTTAAATATTTTCAAAATGAAAATTAACTTCAAAATTAAAATTAACTTAAATATTTTCTAAATTAAAATTAACTTAAATATTTTCTAAATTAAAATTAACTTAAACATTTTCAAAATTAAAATTAACTTAAATATTTTCAAAATGAAAATTAACTTCAAAATAAAAATTAACTTAAATATTTTCAAAATGAAAATTAACTTCAAAATTAAAATTAACTTAAATATTTTCTAAATTAAAATTAACTTAAACATTTTCAAAATTTCAAAATTAAAATTAACTAAATATTTTCTAAATTAAAATTAACTTAAACATTTTCAAAATTAAAATCAACTTAAATAATTTTTTAACTTAAAATCAACTTAAATAATTTTTTTAACTTAAAATCAACTTAAATATTTCTCAAAATTAAAAATTAACTTAAAATATTTTCCAAACTTAAACATTTTTCAAAAAAAAAATTCTTCAATTAAACGTCGAACCACTCATAAAATTAACTAATTGATAACTCAGATTGGGTAAGATGCAAAATTAAGGACTTACTTCAATCGAACTGTCTTTTGATCCATCAACTACTTTATGTGTAGGAATTGGATCAATGGATATTGGACAGTGGATGCTCCAGACATATGACTGGAGATAGGTTGAAATTCACTAAGCTAAAACTAAAGAACCTAGGATCAGTTGCATTCGACAACGATGAAAAACTGAAAGTAATCGAAAAAGGTAATATCGAACTTAATTTCGATTTTATTATTCAAAAAGTATTATTAGTTGAAAATTTTAATTTCAATTTATTAAGTATAAGCCAATTATGCGATACTGGTTACTCGGTTAATTTTACCAAGTCCGAATATATAGTCAAACATGTTGATAATCTAAAAATCATACTTAAGGGCACTAGGAAAGATAATGTCTACACCATTTATCTACCAACACCCTTAATAAAGTGTTTTCTAACACAACAAGAGGAAACTGAGTTGTGGCACAGGAGATTGGGTCACACTCACACAAGACTCATTTCAAAAATGAGTCAAAATGGACTAGTCAGAGGGTTGCCCAAATTAAAAGTTATTGAAAATTCAATCTGTAATGCATGTCAACAAGGAAAACAAACCAAGTCAACCCACAAGTCAACCAATCTAGTTAGAACTACTTGTTTACTTGAGCTCCTTCACCTAGACCTATTTGATTCACACGAAGTCAAGTCTCTAAGCAAGAACTAGTATTGCTTAGTTATAATAGATGACTTCTCCAGGTTCACCTGGGTAAAATTTCTAAAAACAAAAGATGAAACCTTTGAAATATTTAGTAATTTTTCCAAATTAACAGAAAATGAAAAAGATACTAAAATTAAAAGAATAAGAAGTGACCATGGAGGAGAATTTGAGAATCACAACTTTACTGAATTTTGTGAAATAAATGGGTACAAACATGAATACTCCTGCCCTAGGACCCCTCAACAAAATGGTTTAGTAGAACGTAAAAACAGAACCCTACAAGAAGCTGTTAGAACCATGTTAAACGAATATAAACTATCTAATCAATTCTGGGCTGAAGCAGTTAGTACAACATGTTACATTCAAAATAGGATTTTAATTAACAAATTTCAAAATAAAACACCCTATGAAATTTATTATAATAAAATTCCCAACTTAAACTACTTAAAAGTATTTGGGTGTAAAGTCTTCATTTTGAACACTAAAGACTACTTAGGGAAATTTACATCAAAAACAACCCCGGGAATATTTTTAGGGTATTCGACTACCAGTAGAGCATATAGAGTATATAACAAAAATACCCTAAAAGTAGAAGAAACAATAAATATAATATTTGATGAAGAAAATAAATTACCCAACACAATAAATGAAAATGAAAATACAGAAAATATTAACCCAATAAACAGAGAAGATGACGAAATTCAACCTGAACCTATTGAATCTGAAGAACAAATCACTAACTCAAACGGTATACAACCAACTAGAACAAGCATAAATCACCCATCTGACCAAATTTTGGGTGACCCAACTGTAGGAGTCAGAACTAGATCATCTTATAGAAACCATAGCCAAATAGCCTTGATTTCAAAAATCGAACCCAAAACCATAGAAGAAGCCCTACCAGACCCAGATTAGACTCTAGCAATGCAAGAAGAATTGGCCCAATTTGAATGAAATCAGGTCTGGGAATTAGTGCCTAAACCCGTTAATAAATCCATAATTGACACTAAATGGGTTTTTAGAAACAAATTAAATGATCAAGGTGAAATAGTTAGAAACAAAGCTAGGTTAGTGGCTAAAGGATTCAGTCAAGTAGAAGGGTTAGACTATGATGAGACCTATGCTCCTGTAGTAAGACTTGAATCCATTAGGATGTTGCTGGCCTATGCAGCACACAAAGGATTCAAGCTATTTCAAATGGATGTAAAATCCACATTTTAAAATGGATTTATTAAAGAAGAAGTATATGTAGGTCAACCCCCAGGATTTAAAGACTTAGAACAACCAAATTATGTCTTCAAATTAGCCCTATACGGACTAAAACAAGCACCTAGGGCTTGGTATGAATGTCTGCCCAATTACTTAATATCAAAAGGATTTAACCAAGGTCAAATAGACCCAACCCTTTTCGTAAAAACCTTAGAAAACGACATTTTTATAGCCCAAATTTACATTGACGATATTATTTTCGGTTCCACAAATTCTAAATTTCTAAAAGAATTCACCAAACTAATGGAAAATGAATTCGAAATGAGTCTGGTAGGAGAACTTAATTTCTTCTTAGGTTTACAGATTAAGTAAACTAAAGATGGAATTTATATTTATCAAACTAAATATACTAAGGAATTAGTTAGAAAATTTGGCATGGAGAACTCAAAAATAATTAATACACCAATGGCTACAAATGCTAAAATTGACTCAGACTTAGAAGATAAATCAGTAGATTTGAAATACTATCGAAGTGCCATAGGAAGTCTACTGTACCTAACTGCGAGTCGACCAGACATTATTTTCGCAGTAGGTATGTGTGCACGATACCAATCTTGTGCAAAAGAGTCTCACTTAACCCTTGTCAAAAGAATCCTTGGGTATGTTAAGGGAACCCTAAATGTAGGACTATGGTACCCTAGATCTAGCACCCTTGACCTAACCAGCTACTTTGACTCAGACTATGCCGGATGCAAGCTAGACAGAAAAAGCACAAGTGGCAGCTGTCAATTTCTAGGACAATGCCTAGTAAGTTAGTCAAGTAGAAAACAACACTGTGTTGCCTTATCTACCACTGAAGCTGAATATATAGCCTTAGGTGAATGCACATCTCAGTTGCTATGGATGATGCATACCTTAAAGACTATCAATTGGAGTATCATAAAACAAAAATCTCAATTGATAATATAAGCTCAATAAATTTAACAAAAAACCCAATTCATCACTCAAGGACTAAACATATAGAAGTAAAACACCATTTTGTAAGGGATCACGTAGCTAAGGGTGATATTGAACTCAACTATGTTGAGCCAAAATCAAACCTAGCTGACATCTTCACAAAGCCCTTACTTGAACTTGAGTTCAACTCACTTAGAAGACAAATAGGAATGTGTTGGGTAGAGTAGGTATTGAGCTTCAAATCTGTTCTACTTCTTTTCAAAATAAGGTTTTAAAAATTCTAGTATAATATTATTTTTAAAATTCCAATCTTACTAGATTTTCAAAATATGGAATTAGCTTAGGTTCTACCCTAGAAATCCTGTTCCCCTAAATTTAAGCCAGAGCATCTCACAAACACCTAGGTATACCTTGCTTGTGCTTGAAAAACATAGAATGGTGTGAGATACATAGGGCACAGCCTGGACTTAAGAATGCTTATTATTGTGCATCAATATGAGTTTGGGCGTTAAATACCTTATTAACAGTAATCAAGTCAAGTCTACCAGCTTTGGTCAGATCTAACTGGACTAAATGACTTAACTTGACTAACCAAGCGAAAGCTGCTGCCCTCTAGGCAATCAGCAAGTAGCTAAAGGTTAAACAGTTGGTGAAGGAAATGAGAATATTAAGCATGCTTGTACTTTAGGGCTCTGATCAAAACCAATTGTTTGCTATTTAACTGGACTCATGCTTGGATCAACAAAGTATTATTTTATTCAAAATTAATCTAGACTGTACTTTCAAAAGTTAATGTTTGCAAAAGGCTCAGCTAATTGAGTTATACAGTAACTTTCAATTTTTTCAAACTTAGCCAACCTTGAAACCTGACCTTATTCTTGCTAAGATATTTTCCTAAGTTCCCCTCCAGATTAATTCTTCACTTCGCTAAAAGTACTAAAAATTATAGTTTTGCAAAGTTTTTTAAAATTTTTAGGAGTCAACTTAGCACCTATCCCCTTCTCAAAAGCATAAATCAGTTTTGTTTTAAAAAAACTTATAACTTGCTTTCAAAATTTTTTTTTGATAAATGGCAAAGGCGGAGAGTAGGAAATTCACAAGTAAAAAGTAAAAATTTCAAAGTGAAAATCAAAAGGAAGCCTTGTATTAAGGGGGAGCTTAAGATTTAGTAGGAAGTTCACAAGTAAAAAGTAAAAATTTCAAAGTGAAAATTCAAAAAGGAAGTCTTGTATTAAGGGGGAGCTTAAGTTATGCTTGTATTTGGTTTTATTTACTTAAGCTTGCTCACTTACATTTTTTTTAAGTATATTATGTACTTGTTTTACTTAACATTGAATTTCGGTTGCCATAATCAAAAAGGGGGAGATTGTTGGTGCGGGAAGCATCCGACGATCGAACCTGAGTTTTGATAATGGCAAAGGATTCAAAGTTAAGATGTGTGGTGATCTAACAAGGTTCATGGAGCATGCAGGAAAGTCCTAATGGATACTTAGGCAAAAGTCCTTGCTGTAGCTAGGCAGGTGAAAAACCTAGGGGGTGGTAACCCTAGGTCCTAGGGGGAGGTAACCCTAGGTGGAGGAAATCCCTAAGGGGCGGCAACCTTAGGTCCTAGGGGGTGGTAACCCTAGGTGGAGAAAAACCCTAAGGGGCGGCAACCTTAGGTCCTAGGGGGTGGTAACCCTAGGTGGAGAAAAACCCTAGGGGACGGTAACCCTAGGTCCTAGGGGGTGGTAACACTAGGCGAAAAGTCCAGTCGGTCTGGAGGACCGGACTGGCATCAGGTAAATCTCCTGAGTGGAGTAGGTGAGGACGCGTTCCCCGTAGAGGGAACAGTAGGCGTCGGGTCGACCTAGGGTTTTCGGTCGGAAACTTGAAGTCAGACCCGGTCAGTCCGATGACTGACAATTTTATTTATCGTATTATCTTTTTGTGTTCTAACTCTGTTTTGCAGGTAACTAACAATTTTATGCAGGGTTAGAACTGACCAGGATCGGCCGACCGAACCTTGGGATCGGTCGACTGAACCTCCAATCTACCAGATCAGATCTCCAGAAGTTGGACCGAGTTGACCAGGGATCGGTCGACCGGACCTCGGGATCGGTCGACCGAACCTGGGATAGGTGTCGACTGGATCAAGCCGAGGTGTGCGGGTCAAAGGAGACTGATCGGTCGACCGGACCTTGGGATCGGTCGACCAAATGTAGGGATAGAGTTTGACCAGATCGAAGCGGAGCGACAAATCGACGGATCAGATGCGGTGGAGATCATCTGATCGGTCGACCGAACGTGAGGATCGGTCGACCGATCCGCTTCGGGTCAAATCTGATCCCGAGACTTGGGGATCTGGATCAGACCTTGCAGAGCTATAAAAGGAGGCCTCGAGGTGCAGCTCAAATCATCGAATTCGAACAAGAAAACTGCGCTCTTCCATGTGCTGCTGTTAAAACGCCTCAACAACGCTCTGCTACTCCAACGAATCAACTCCAAAGTTCTCTATTCTTCTTTTCATTGGTATAGTTTCTTTATTGCACTAATTGTACTCTAGCTTGTAATAATTCCGATATTATAGTTGTTGCCCACCGAAAGCAGTCAAGGACCGCGGGCCTTCGAGTAGGAGTCGCTATAGGCTCTGAACAAAGTAAAACACTTGCATCTCTGTGTGTTTGCTTTAACTTTCCGCTGCATTTCAACTCTGTGTTTTAAATCGATAAAATAGCCACGAGCGCTATTAACCCCCCTCTAGCACTTTCGATCCATCATATTATTTTATTTTATCATAGACACCGAGTTTTAAAAACCATTGTTAAAATCGGTGTCTATTGACGAAAAAAGGCGCTCATAGATATTGGCTTAAAAACCGATGTCTATGAGCGAAAATCTGAGCTTATAGACACCGATTTTTGAAAAAACCGGTGTAAAATACTCAAAGACATCGATTTTTACTTAAAACTGTTGTTGTTCCACCGATATCTATGAGGGTTTTTCTTGTAGTGTATCTTCACTAAGATATCTTCAAGACGACATCATAAGCCACAAGTTGCCTCTCTAATATTAACCAAGTAGAAGTGACGTCACAAGAGAATGTTAGGACCTCGAGCAAAAGAGACATTGGCCAAAGCAAAACACACGCATTTGACGGTGGGTTGTTCAAGTATATCCGGACCTGTAGCCTCTGCTTGGGGCCTTTTACACTTAATTATGAGGGGGTATCTGAATCTGTAGCGCTGGAAGAGGAACTGCAGGAAGGTTCTGTTGGAGGAAGTAAACCAACAGAGCGGAGGCCTATCCAAGCTGGTACTCCTTTAGTAAATTCTCATATATCTGTTCAGAGTCTCTTCCAATGGCCGATTATTTCTAAAAAGGAAAGCAGGGGTAATGGCTTCCACTGCAAAAATAAATGAATGATTAGGACTAGAAACTTTTATAACAAATAATTGAGGGAAAGATAAATATTTTTCTTACCAAAAGTGGTGCTTAGCTCAATGTTCACTAGAGTGAACCCAAAAACATATATTAAACTTTCTATAGTTAATTCGGACAAGCTAAATTTCAAATCCCTTAGTCGATCTAGAGCTTGACGCAGAAATTGGTCTGTGTGAAGGTTACCCAAGTCAGGAATAAGGGAAAGTTTGGTTGCCGAGTTGTGCTACAAGACAGGAAGTTCGGAAGATGTATGAAAAAATATTTATCTCTCCATTCCTCCTAGGCTAGAATTCCATTGGACAAAATTACCTTAGGGTGAGCCTGAAAGTGAAATAGACTGTCCTCTACTTGTCGGGGGAAGAAATAATAGTGAAATAAATGAGGAGAAAGACGAACATTGAACAAGCGAAAAACAATAACAACATCGCTTAAGATGAGAAGAGATTGGGGAATAAGTTGATGAAGCGGAATGCCAAACTATTGGATAACTTCAATGAAGAAAGGATGCAGGGGGAAACAGAGTCCGTCTATGACTTGTTCTCTAAAGACAGCAATACTCTCTGGTGGAGGAAGTTGAGGGCGGTCTTAGCCAGCAGGAATAACCATGTAGGATGGAAGCCCGTAGTTGATGGTGAGGTCATAGGCAACATCAATAGTAAAGTTAGAGGAGCATTGAGTGTACCATGCGTGAGCTTCATGTTAGTTTGAGCCCTAAAGCCAATCATTTGATGATTGTTGTATGGACTCGTTGTATCATATTCTTATGTATATAAAGGCATTTGTTTATGGTTATTATGCTTATTTGTATTGGTGCTAAATAACTAAGTATAATAGCGTCCTTGAGTAGAAGGTTCTTACCTATATCAATCGATTGGTTGAATCGATATTGAGATGATATAGGGAACACTACTCTTAATCATTCCTAGTCAAGTATTAACATTCAGGGACAATGTTAATGCGATGAGACTAGCATGTCGGTCAATGATCTCACAAGTCATGGATATGGAAATATCAAGTTGACACATGGGTATGCTTTGGAGAATGTATACTGAATGAGCCGCCATGAGAAAGTATCATGGATCGTTATATGAGTGTCATATACTTTCTCATGTGGCTATTAGTATGACTATTAGTCCTTGGACCTGAAGTCACCATGGTTCCCTACATAAGGAGTTACATACTTCAGCTTCGTCAAACGTCACCCGTAACTGGGTGGACTATAAAGGCGACTACTGGGTATGTAACAAATTATGTGGAGGGATGTGAGTGATGTAGATAAGATCTATCCCTCCTATATGATGGGAGTGACATCATTATTCTTGATAGAGTGAGACCACTAAGTGCATGGTCATGCCCAAATGAGTCAATATGAGATGTTGAGCTCATTTGATTGAGTGAGTCTACTTGAGATTCAAGATTTAGATTGATTAGAGGATGACACGGTCTATGCCTCATATTGATCAATCTAGATGACAAGGATAGAAGGACACTTGTCATATATTGTGAGGGGTTACAATTAGTAGTCACAAGGTGATGTTGGATCTCAACATTCTTGTAACTTGGGTAGTAATGATGTGTTGCTAGATATCGCTCATTACTTATGCTTCTAAATGGGTTGAGGAGCATTGCCAATGTTACAAGAACTTATAGGGTCACACACAAAGGGTAATTAGATGGAGATTAGGTTCATATGATGAACCAAGTGGATTTGGTTCATGTGATGAACCAAATTGGATTAAGAGTAATCCAAAGTAAACTAATTGAGTTGGACTCAATTTGGTTCATGTGTTAAATGAGTCTAATTTGGATTTAAACTCATTGAGCCAATTTAATTTAATGAATAGAGATTCGTTGAATTAAAATTGACTTGAACCAATGGTTAGATTTGATCAACCATGGGAGAGAAAAAGATCAAGTTTGACTTGACTAAGTAGGAAGATAAAGAGTCAAGTTTTGACTTGACCAATGACACATCATCAAGGCTTCCTCATTTGGTCAAGTTTGACTTGACCAAATGCCACCTCATGGAGGAGATCAAGAGACTTGACTCTTGATATTCCATGGGGGTTTAGAAGCATAAAGTGGCCGGCCACTTTGGTGGGGGTTACTAGAGTGAATTGATTTTTCATTCAAGGTTTCTTCTTCCTCTCTACCTTTCTTCTCTCCCTCTCCTCCACCATTGCTGATCCTCTAAGGTTGCTAGCACATCTTTAGAGGCTCTCTCCATCGATTTGTTCGTGTGGATACACATAGAGGGTTGTACACTTGACAACCTTGAGATCCGGCGAACCTTGGACGAGCGGGATTTGCGAAGGGCTTCGCATCAAGGGTAATCTCTTTTTCTTTGTAGATCTAGTGTAGATCTAGGTTGGAGAAACTCGTACACATAGAAAATTTTGTTATATAACTTCGCACGGATCCGGTGGCATGAGATTCGGGGTTTCCGCAACGCAAAAAGCGATTTTTACGGCCCGAAAAACCCAACAGTGGTATCAGAGCCACGTGCGAAGCGTGTTCGAGTTTCGTTTGTATTTTTATGAAAAATATCAGTTCTGTAACTTTCTGTAAATTTATGATTTTTATGTATTTTATGGGTATTTTTCTCGTAGAAGTGAAGAAACAAGTGTTTGAACACTTGTTGGCTTCGACTACCGAGAAACACCTTTTGAATCGACAAGGTCTCGCCCAATACATTTTGGGACAGCGACTTAAGGTGTTGTAGGATCGCTTAGGAACACTTGCGATGGTTATATCGTAAGTAGGGGTGCTGCCCCTAACCCCGCAAGGGGCTTCGTTCCGCGATTGTGCCCGAAAATCGCTAATTGGGACCGCCGGGAAGTTGCGACTCATAAAATCATAAAAATATTTAAAAAATTACATAAATTTATGAAAATCACATAATTTATAATTATGTATCATTTTGTGATGGTCATGGCCCAAAGAACCCAATTTGATTGGAAATATGTGTTGTAATTCATAATATGGCCTGCGCGCCATTTTGTGTGTTTGTGCGTGTTGTACTTGATTCGCGACCTGCGCGTCGTACCCTTCTATTTATATTCCTATTGTAAAATAGTTTTTAGACTCGAATGTAACTCGAGTTTCACCTTTTGTAATGTACAAAATTGGAGTGGTGGAAGGTCCACTCGAGACGGAGTTACGAGGAGGGTGCGAGCAACACATGACGATCAAAGGGAGGAGCTTGAGGAAGCTATTGACCCTAGGTTGACCAACCGATCTTCTCATTGGCTTGAGAAGATCGTAGTAGGGTCATGACTAATCACAAAAAATTTAATTAATTGCTTGTGTGTGTGTATGTGATGCATGCTAGATTAGTAATTAATTAGTGCCTTAACGATTAGATTAGATCTAAATTGCATACATGATGCACCTCCACGATTAGATTAGATCTAAATCGAGTACATGATACACATCGTCGACTAGATTAGATCTCAATCGCGTCAACTCGAAATGCCTACCATGCCGTGATACCCATCACTACCTCAATCACATGTTGTTGTTGAATCTACCAAAGCAGAGCAACACATATTATCTTGGTAGGGTGCGGAGGGACAATCTTGGTCCCGCCTATCAACGCATGGGTGAGTACAACTCAATTAGATTGAGTAACTAGTTAACTCAATTGGATCGAGTTTAACTATAGGTATTTTCCAATGGTTGATAGATAGGTCAAAATCACATTTATATTAACTCTTGGGCGATTTAGCCAAAGCTAACTCAAGTTTTAATATACATGCGGATCTTGATCCTATAAACAAGAGTTGCATAGAGATGTGATTGGTAATTAGTTACCTACCGATCAAACTAAGTCTTGGGCGATTTAGCTAAAGCTAACTCAGGGCATAGTATGATGTGGATCTTGTCCCGCACGAATTATAGTTGGTTAGAATCTAGTAGGCGTGGTTTGATCACATCCATGACTAGATTCTACAAAAGTTCTATAATTCAGTGGGAGCATCATTTAATTAAAGGCCTAATTAGATGATTAATTGGAATATGATATTTATTTTCTGCATTTTTCTGTTGTAGATTACCATGTCATCAAACACGAACTCCTTCTCCCTACGTTCTGTCCTCGATAAGGACAAGCTCAATGGAGCTAACTTCCTGGACTGGTATAGGAACCTGAGAATAGTTCTCACACAGGAATGAAAACTGTACATCCTGGAGTAGCCCATTCCTGAGGCACCTCCTGCCACTGCAACGCGAGCTGGTCGAGATGCTTACAAGATGACACATTAGATGTGTCATATTTTATGTTCACGACCATGAACTCTGTGCTTCATTAGCAACACGAGTTGATGGGTACTTATGATATGGTTGAACATCTTCGTCAACTATATCAAGGACAAGCGAGGCATGAGAGATTCGAGATCTCTAAGGCACTGTTTCAGTACAAGATGCAAGATGGGACTCTCGTAGGCCCATATGTACTCAAAATGATTGGGTACATAGAAAACCTACAGAGGTTGGGATTCCCACTTGGCCAAAAGTTGGCCACTGACCTGATCTTGCAATCCTTGCCATATAGCTATAGTCAATTCATTCTAAATTATAACATGAACGAAATTGACAAGCCACTGCCCGAGCTACTTATCATGTTAAGAACTACTGAGCTAAACCTTAAGAAGGTTAAGCCCAATTCCATTCTGATGGTACAAAAGCATAAGGGCAAGGGCAAGCCCAAAGGTAAGGGAAAGTCCCAAGCCAAGGGAAAAGGCAAGGCAGTGAAACCCAAAGGAGGGGTTGCCAAGGATGCTACCTGCTTCCACTGCGGTCAGACCAGGCACTAGAAGAGGAACTGCAAAGTGTACCTGGAAGATCTTAAGAAGAAGAGAAGTGAGACTTCCACTTCAGGTATATATGTTATAGAAGTTAATCTATCTATTTCTTCATCATGGGTATTAGATACCAGATGTGCTTCTTACATTTGTACTAATGTGCAGGCACTGAGAAATAGCAGGGCATTGACAAAGGGCGAGGTGGACCTACGAGTAGGCAATGGAGCACAGGTTGCTGCTGTTGCTGTAGGAACTTATTCTCTATCTCTACCCTCTGGGCTTGTACAAGAATTGGATGATTGTTGTTATGTGCCTGCTTTGACTAAGAACATTATATCAGTTTCTTGTTTAGACAAGAAAGGCTTTTCATTTATAATAAAGAACAAATGTTGTTCAGTTTATTTAAATGATATGTTCTGTTGTAGTGCGCCTCTGATGAACAGACTCTATATTCTAGACCTTGAGAACCCTATCTATAACATAAGTATCAAGAGGTTCAAGTCAAATGACTTGAACCAAACCTATATCTGGCACTGTCGCTTAGGTCATATAAATGACAAACGCTTATTCCAGCTCCATAAAGATGGTTTGCTAGACTCATTTGATTTTGAATCATATGAGACATGCGAGTCATGCCTACTGGGCAAGATGACCAAGACTCCCTTTAGTGGACACAGCGAGAGAGCGACTGACTTGTTAGGACTTATACATAGTGATGTATGTAGCCCTTTCAATGTCGCTGCCAGAGGTGATTATAGGTACTTCATTACATTTATTGATGACATCAGTAGATATGGTTTTGTGTATTTTATGACACATAAGTCAGAATCCTTTGAAAAGTTCAAGGAATTTAAGAATTAAGTACAAAACCAGCTTGGCAAGAGTATTAAGATACTTCGATCAGATCGAGGTGGTGAATACCTTAGCCATGAGTTTTGTGACTATCTAGTTGAGTGTGGGATTCTATCTCAACTCACTCCTCCTGGAACACCACAGTGGAATGGTGTATCTGAAAGGAGAAATCACACCTTATTAGATATGGTATGGTCTATGATGAGTCACACAGATCTTCCCATGTATCTTTGGGGCTATACTCTAGACACAGCAGCCTCCATTCTCAACCGAGTTCTATCTAAGGCTGTAATAAAGACACCATATAGGATATGGACTGGGAGAGATGTGTAGGTGTCTTTTATGAGGATTTGGGGTTGTGAGGCTTACGTTCGACGTCAAGTCTCGGACAAATTGGGACTCAAATCTGATAAGTGCTATTTTATTGGATATCCCAAGGAAATGAAGGGATATTACTTCTACATTCCCAGTCAACACAAGATAGTTGTTGCTAAGACTGGGGTATTTCTAGAAAGAGATTTTGTTTCTAGAAAGACTAGTGGGAGTACATTCAATCTTGAAGAAGTTCAAGATGTGAACCATAGCACTGAAGCCTCGATGGAAGTTGAACTGGAACCATAAAGTGTTGTGGATGATGTTGTTCCATAAGGAGTTGAGGAACAACAACCAGTTCATGTAGACCTACCTCTTCGCAGGTCTGATAGGGTTCGTCGTCAGCCTGAGAGATATTCATTTCTCTTGTCTGACCACGATGACGTTGTGCTCATTGAGGATGAGCCTACCTCCTATCAGGAAGCTGTGATGAGACCAGATTCCGAGAAATGGATAGAGGCCATGAGATCCGAGATGGAATCCATGTACACTAACCAAGTATGGACTTTGGTTGATCTACCTGAAGAGATCAAACCCATTGGGTGTAAGTGGGTCATTAAGAGAAAGACTGACATGGATGGACTTATTTATAAGGGTCGCTTGGTAGCTAAAGGTTTCAAGCAAATTCATGCTATTAACTATGATGAAACTTTTTCTCCAGTCGCGATGTTTAAATCCATTCGGATCATACTTGCTATTGCAGCGTACCATGATTATGAGATCTGGCAGATAGATGTCAAAACCGTATTTCTGAATGGAAACCTGCTCGAGGAAGTGTACATGACACAACCTGAGGGTTTTGTAGATCCACAGCATACTGGCAGAGTATGCAAGCTGCATAGGTCCATTTATGGACTAAAGCAAGCTTCTCGGAGCTGGAATCTTCGATTCGATGATGCAATCAAACAGTTTGGTTTCATCAAGAATGAAGATGAACCTTGTGTCTACAAGAAGGTTGTTGGGAGTACAGTTGTCTTCCTTATATTGTATGTGGATGACATACTACTCATTGGGAAAGACATCCCTTTGCTGCAGTCTGTCAAAACTTGGTTGGAGACTTGATTCTCAATGAAGGACTTAGGTGAAGCATCCCGCATTTTAGGCATACAGATCTATAGAGATAGATCTAAGAGATTGCTTGGCGTAAGTCAGAGTACATACATTGACACGGTACTACTACGGTTTGCCATGCAGAACTCCAAGAAGGGATTTCTGCCGATGTCACATGGTGTGAGTCTTTAAAAGACTCAAGATCCCTCTTCTAGAGAGGAGAGTGACCGCATGGATCAGATCCCTTATGCTTCAGCCATAGGATCTATCATGTACGCCATGCCATGTACTCGTCTTGATGTCTCGTATGCTTTGAGCATGATGAGCAAATACCAGTCAGATCTAGGGGAAAGTTAGTCACCTGGATAGCGGTCAAGAATATTCTTAAGTACTTGAGAAGGACTAAAGAATATTTCTTGATATATGGAGGCGATGACGAGCTAGCTGTAAAGGGTTACAGTGATGCTAGCTTCCAAACTGACCAGGATGATTATCGATCGCAGTCTGGGTTTGTGTTTTGCATAAATGGTGGTGCTGTGAGATGGAAGAGTTCGAAGTAGGACACAGTCGCTGATTCTACAACAGAGGCCGAGTATATTGCTACATAAGAAGTTGCAAAGGAGGCAGTTTGGATCCGCAAGTTCATTACTGAACTTGGGGTGGTTCCTAACATAGCTGATCCCATAGAGCTCTATTGTGACAACAATGGAGCAATAGCACAGGCTAAGGAACCTCGCTTACACCAGCGGACCAAACACATACTACGACGCTTCCATCTCATTCGAGAGATCATCTATAGAGGAGATGTGAAGATTTGCAGAGTACCCACTGAGGCTAACATCGCAGATACCTTGACCAAGGCTTTGGCACAGAGGAAGCATGATGGTCACACTAGGTCATTAGGCCTTAGAGCCTATACTGATTGGCACTAGTGCTAGTGGGAGATTGTTAGTTAGAGCCCTAGAGCCAATCATTTGATGATTGTTATATGAACTTATTGTATCATATTCTTATGTATATAAAGGCATTTGTTTATGGTAATTATGCTTACTTGTATTGGTGTCAAATAACTAAGTATAATAGCGTCCTTGAGTAAAAGGTTCTTACCTATATCAATCGATTGGTTAAATCGATATTGAGATGATATAGGGAATACTACTCTTAATCATTCCTAGTCAAGTATTAACATTCAGGGACAATGTTAATGCGACGAGACTAGCATGTAGGTCAACTCGATGACTTGATCTCACAAGTCATGGATATGGAGATATCAAGTTGACACATGGGTATGCTTTGGAGAATGTATACTGAATGACTCGCCATGAGAAAGTATCATGGATCGTTATATGAGTGTCATATACTTTCTCATGTGGCTATTAGTATGTCTATTAGTCCTTGGACCTGAAGTCACCATGGTTCCTAACATAAGGAGTTACATACTTTGACTTCGTCAAACGTCACCCGCAACTGGGTGGACTATAAAGGCGATTACTGGATATGTAACAAATTATGTGCAGGGATGTGAGTGATGTAGATGGGATATATCCCTTCTATATGACGGGAGTTATATCATTATTCTTGATAGAGTGAGACCACTATGTGCACAGCCATGCCCAAATGAGTCAATATGAGATGTTGAGCTCATTTGATTGAGTGAGGATACTTGGGATTCAAGATTTAGATTGATTAGAGGATGACACGGTCTATGCCTCATATTGATCAATCTAGATGTCAAGGATAGAAGGACACTTGTCATATATTGTGAGGGGTCACAATTAGTAGTCACAAGGTGATGTTGGATCTCAACATTCTTGTAACTTGGGTAGTAATGATGTGTTGCTTGATACCGCTCATTATTTATGCTTCTAAACGGGTTTAGGAGCATTGCCAACGTTGCAAGAACCTATAGGGTCACACACAAAGGGCAATTAGATGGAGATTAGGTTCATATGATAAACCAAGAGGATTAGGTTCATGTGATGAACCAAATTGGATTAAGAGTAATCCAAAGTAAACTAATTGAGTTGGACTCAATTTGGTTCATGTGTTAAATGAGTCTAATTTGGACTTAGACTCATTGAGCTAATTTAATTCAATGAATAGAGATTCATTGAATTAAAATTGACTTGAACCAATGGTTAGATTTGATCAACTATGGGAGAGAAAAAGATCAAGTTTGACTTGACTTAAGTAGGAAGATAAAGAGTCAAGTTTTGACTTGACTTTGACTTGACCAATGCCACATCATCAAGGCTTCTTCATTTGGTCAAGTTTGACTTGACCAAATGCCACCTCATGGAGGAGATCAAGAGACTTGATTCTAGATATTCCATGGGGGTTTAGAAGCATAAAGTGGTCGGCCACTTTGGTGGGGGTTACTAGAGTGAATTGATTTTTCATTCAAGGTTTCTTCTTCCTCTCTACCTTTCTTCTCTCCCTCTCCTCCACCATTGCTGATCCTCTAAGGTTGCAAGCACTTCTTTAGAGGTTCTCTCCATCGATTTGTTTGTGTAGATACACATAGAGGGTTGCGAACCTTGAGATCCGGCGAACCTTGGACGAGCGGGATTTGCGAAGGGCTTTGCATCAAGGGTAATCTCTTTTTTTTTGTAGATCTAGTGTAGATCTAAGTTAGAGAAACTCGTACACGTAGAAAATTTTGTTTTATAACTTCGCACGGATCCGGTGGCATGGGATTCGGTGTTTTCGCAACGCAAAAAGCGGTTTTTGTGGCCTGAAAAATCCAACACTTCAGCCATGGTGAATAAGAAGATGAGGAGAATGAAAAGTGCAAAAATACTGAGGAAGAAAAAGAAGAGGGCAAACCTTTAGGGTTTTTCTCTTTTTCACGAAGTCTTTATACAGATTCTTTGAAAACACTTTTTGAGTTAAATCATCAAATCGTAATAGTGAAAAGGCAAGGTCACTTGTGAACCGTTGGATGATTGGATAAAGTAGTGAGTATATGAAAAGTTGTATATTTAGGAGGAAGTGCGCACACGTGTCACTAAAAAAAAACTGGTAGTAGTAATTGTTTTGACAGGAAATCATCTCGAAGCGTCAGTGATGTTTTTAAGGTGAGCTTGGTTTCTTGTGCAACTTCTTTTTGAAGCATGTCTAGTCCTAATCTCAAACGAGCCTTTAACAACTTGATTGGGGGAATAATAGCTTGAAGCTGTAGGGATCTAGTGTGCTAAACACGCGAAAAGCGTAGTCAAAAATTTACTAGATCCTCTCCAGAAGATCCATGCGAAGGAGAAAAACACATATACTAAGTTTGATGAAATTTATACCTTTGTTGCGTGCCCTTCGCAATCCCGACAACAATACTTTTTTAGATGCAGATCTCAGCGTGATCAAGTGGTCGCACCTCTATGGCATCCACACGAACACGTTTCGTTCGTCGCACGAACACATCTTCGGAGAAGAACCACCTTCTTGTGCTAGCAAGCAAAAGTGGTTTGTCCATGAGGAAGGATCGACCAAGAGAAAGAAGAGGAGGAAGAAGGAGAGGAAGATCAAGAGTCTCATTTTTTTTTATCTCTAATGAAAAATCCAATCAAAAACCTATTTATATTCATCCAATAAATACCAAAGGTCATGTATCTTTCAATCTTCCTTCTAGAATTGATCTTAATCATCTTTCATGAAGAGTCTTTTGGTCTTCGTTCTAGAATTCAAATCAATATTTGAATTCTTCATGAGTCAGTGGTCATTTTCAAATTGACCTTTCATCTTCCTTGGTGAATTCAAATTCACCCAATGAGTCTAACTCATTGAACCTTATCAATCTCAATTAACTCCATGAACATCAATCCAAACTAATTTCATAAATCTAATTCAAATTAAACTCAATCTAATATTTGGATTCAATTAAGTCTAACTCAATGAATCTTGATCCTATTCGAAAGTCGATGAGATGAATGCTAGGGATGTGGCGTTCCTACTGACCTCCTGTGGACTTCGCTCCCGCTTGCAACACAAGCAGCGTCAATGCTGAGCCAGGGAAGGGGTCCCCGGCGATAACCCTCCAACGCTCAAGTTAGTCTCCGGCAAAGCAAGAAGAAGCAACGAGAACTATAGCGCAATAGTAGAAATCGTGTGTAAAACCTACCTCCATCGATGCTTGGACCCCCCCCCCCCCTTTTTATATAGAGCTCCGGAAGCGTGCGTGCATGCTTCCCAAGGTGAGCACGCATCTCAAAGCTTTCCCTAAAAAGATATGTCAATAAAGTGTCCCTAACACAGTACCTTAACGGGTTGAGCATATCTCTGAAGTGACAGTGGAAGCTTTTGCCGTACGATCCTCTGTTTGACCATACCATCTGTCAGCGGCACAAGCTCCTAAAAGAGTGTCGAAAGATATCCTGCTGTGTTCGTTACTTGGCCGAGCGGAGTAGCCGCTTAGCCAGAAATCCACTGCCCGTTACTGTTTGCTGTCGGGCTGAGTGGGATAGTGCCCTTACTGTTTGCTGATGGGTCGAGTGAGATAGTCGCTCGACCGAAAGTCCACTGTCATTACTGTCTACTGACGAGCTGAGCGGGATAGCCGCTCAATCGAAAGATCACTGTCTGCGTGCTCAGATGATATTGAGTCTGTTGCTTTGCCGAGCGGGGTAGCCACTCGGCTCGGTTTCTGCACATCGTTCTCCCTTGAGTGTCAGGTGTTTGAATCCTCCCCGTGTCGAGGGCGACGATGGATCAGATCCTTTCTCTCGGTCGGGGAATGCTTCGCCTGACCGACCGATGCCCTATACATGTTGAACGCCTTAACTTTGGCCTCCACCGTAGCAACAGGGTGGGGCCCTTCCTCATTACCGCATCACAAGCCTTCCCCTCAAGTCTAGTCGAAGGAGGCTGTAAGTCCGACTGACTGGACAAGTGTGAGTAGATTTTCTCTCGATAGGCCTTCGACATTGTATGGTCTCCGAGCAGGATAAGACCGATCCTCGCCAATCGGCCTGTTGAAGCTTGTCTCTCGGGGCATAAGTATGCTCCCCCGATTTGATCGGCTTGACGAAGGTTTGCACTTTTACAAATTCATCTCGGGCTATCTCAGGCGAGTGCGGGCTAGGTCGACGTCACCCAGATTTCTTGGGAATCATGCAAATGCTCTCTCATTAAGGCTGAGCATGTTCCCATGACTTTATTAATTGTCGACCTATGACAGGGCGCCACGTGTCACGCACAATGCCACCGCGCGCTTGACGTGATAGGCGTTATGTGATGTTTCGCGATTTGAATTCAACGGTGAGATCTTGGCTTGGGTTTCCGCGACCTAGATCAGACGGCTCCGATCGACCGAGCCCGATCCTTATAAGTCCGCTCCGCCGCTTTATTTGCACACTTCACGTTCGACTTCCCCGGCAGCCGTCTCTTTATGCTCCTGTACGATCCAATCTCTGACGATCCTATGCACGTCTTCTCCGACAACCATTGCTTTCTCGGTGACCTTTCTCCCGTAAGACTTCTCCCCATCGCGTCTACCTTCGATCTTTTTCGGCATTTCTTTTCGTTCTGGCAATATTTCAGCAACCTTTTCCTCTTGATCACATTTCTTTCATCCAACTTCCTTTTCATTTTTGTTTTTCCGATGGCAAGCTCTTTGCAACCGTCTGCCTCTATCCCTGGACCTTGGTACACATCCATGGAGTCTAGGTTCAATGGAGGCGACGCTGAGAGCCTGAGGGACGTTTTTGAAATCCCTTCCGACCATCAGCTCATTCTGCCCTCTCCGTCCGATCGACCTAACTCTCTGCCGACCGGCTGCACTTGTTTCTCCCAAGACCAACTTATCGCCAGTCTGCAGTTCCCCCTTCATCCCTTCATTCCGGTAGTCTATAAATATTTTTGCATTTCCCTTAACCAACTTGTGTCGAACTCCTTCCGACTGCTGTGCGACATCGTTGTTTTGTTTCGACTGCACGACATTCCCCTTACCCCCTGGATCTTCCATTATTTTTATTACCCTAAACTGTCCGATCCGGGGACTCTCCTCTTTCAGTCGTGAGTCAGTTTAGTATTCTTTGACAAGATGCCGACCTCTAATAAGCACTAGAAAGAGTTTTTTTTCTTCATGCACCTTCCCGAGCGATCGGACTTCCCGACCAGCTGGCAGCTTGAAGTGGTGCCCCAACCTCCACTGAAGTGCTACAAGAGCCTATTAGACTACTTGAACGTAGCCTCCATGCTAGCCAGTCAGAAATACGACATTCATAAGCTGCTGCTGGAGGATGTCCTGTATATCTTTGTTCCGAGTCCGATCCACACCCAGCAGCTGAAGGCGTCGAGCGGCCAATCCTCTGCCGCTCAAGAGAAGATAGACGCCGAGGTGACCAGGCCGCGGGCCGCTCTAAAGAAAAGCGACAAATTGGTTGAGGCCGAATTGGCCAAAAGCGTCGGCCAAGCAACGATGCTGGAGCGGCTCAACAAACAAGTCACCACTTTTGACAATAAGATCGAGTCGGTGAATGCACGGAAGAACCGAGTCATCGCCGACCTCGACGAGAAGAATAAAGAGGCCCAGGACCTCGCCCAAAAGCTTAAGGAGGCTGAAAACTTCCTAATTGCCGAGCAGAACAGCCGCTCGACAGAAGAAACACCCCTTCGCGGCCGAATTGCCTCCAAGGATGTTGCACTGGCCGCCACCAAGGATGAGCTGGAGGGCTCCCGAGTGGCTTTAAAGATTTACCAGGACATCGAGTCAAGTAGGTTTGAAACTAGAAAGCAAGCCTACATCCGTTTGGACGCATTCTGTGACAAAATCGCCGACCGGGCACTTCGACTGTTTGATCTGGCGATCGACGGGATGATTAGCCAACTCTAAGAAGGAGGCCATTTACCAGCTGCTCTGACTGGCAATGTCATCAACCTGGACAAGCTCACCGCCTCTCTGCTAGACGACGCGTTAGACTATCTTGAGTAAGGCTGAGAGTCCTTGTAATTATGAAGTTTTGTAAAAATTTTGAAGTTGAAATGCATGCTCGTCTATTCGGATAAGCTTTACCTCCTTGCATGTTTTTTGACTTCAGATTATTTACCAAAGCTCTTAGCTTTGTTCATAATTTTTCTATCAGTCAACCGACTCCTCTGGTATTCAATCTATGACTCCATGATCTCCCGCTCAGCTCAGGGAGTATTTTAAATAATAATGCTGAATGGTCACCATATTCCGAAGACTTAGGATTTTTGATCGACTATTCACCGATGCTTGCACGCTTAGTGAGCTTTCAAAGACTACTCGACCCCGAACGAGGGAGATAAGGAAACCCATATGCTAGTCCGACCACTCGATCCTAAACAGGGGAGATATGAGATCTGATAAGCCGGTCTGAGACCATGAAAACCACTTGCCCCCAAACAAGGGAGATATGAGATTCGAACGCTGAGTCCGTGATTTAAACACAATTCAAACCCGACCGAGTGACACAGAAGTCTCTGACTCAAGGGCTTATAGTCGCCACTCGACTATTGATGAAGACCCAGGTTTTAGGTTGCTGCTCGACCGTTGTTAAAAAATACGCGAAGACTCGAGTTTAAGGTCGTCACTCGACCACTGGTGGAGATAAGAGTTTAACGTCGCCGCTCTACGATATGAGGTAGAGCCGCATTTAATGTCGCCATTTGATGGTCGATGGAGACAAGGTTTTAACATCGTAGATCGACGATTTGATGGAGACAAGGTTTTAACATCACCGCTCGACGGTTTGATGAAGACTCAGGTTTAAGGTTGCCGCTCGACCTGTTAGTTAGAGCCCTAGAGCCAATCATTTGATGATTGTTGTATGGACACGTTGTATCTTATTCTTGTATATATAAATAAAGGCATTTGTTTTTGGTTATCATACTTACTTGTATTGGTGCCAAATAACTAAGTATAATAGCATCCTTGAGTAGAAGGTTCTTACCTATATCAATCGATTGGTTGAATCGATAGTGAGATGATATAGGGAACACTACTCTTAATCATTCCTAGTCGAGTATTAACATTCAGGGACAATGTTAATGCGACGAGACTAGCATGTAGGTTAACTCGATGACTTGATCTCACAAGTCATGGATATAGAGATATCAAGTTGACACATGGGTATGCATTGGAGAATGTATACTGAATGACCCGCCATGAGAAAGTATCATGGATCGTTATATGAGTGTCATATACTTTCTCATGTGGCTATTAGTATGACTATTAGTCCTCGGACCTGAAGTCACCATGGTTCCCTACATAAGGAGTTACGTACTTTGGCTTCGTCAAACGTCACCCGTAACTAGGTAGACTATAAAGGCGATTACTGGGTATGTAACGAATTATGCAGAGGGATGTGAGTGATGTAGATGGGATCTATCCCTCCTATATGATGGGAGTGACATCAATATTCTTGATAGAGTGAGACCACGAAGTGCATGGCCATGTCCAAGTGAGTCAATATGAGATATTGAGCTCATTTGATCGAGTGAGTTTACTTGGAGTTCAAGATTTAGATTGATTAGAGGATGACACGGTCTATGCCTCATATTGATCAATCTAGATGTCTAGGATAGAAGGACACTTGTCATATATTGTGAAGAGTCACAATTAGTAGTCACAAGATGATATTGGATCTCAACATTCTTATAACTTGGGTAGTAATGATGTGTTGCTAGATATCGCTCATTACTTATGCTTCTAAATGGGTTTAGGAGCATTGCCAACGTTATAAGAACCTATAGGGTCACACATAAAGGGAAATTAGATTGAGATTAGGTTCATTTGATGAACCTAAAGGATTAGGTTCATGTGATGAACTAAATTGGATTAAGAGTAATCCAAATTAGGCTAATTGAGTTGGACTCAATTTGGTTCATGTATTAAATGAGTCTAATTTGGACTTAGACTCATTGAATCAATTTAATTCAATGAATAGGGATTCATTAAATTAAAATTAACTTGAACCAATGGTTAGATTTGATCAACCATGGGAGAGAAGTGGTCAAGTTTGACTTGACTTGAGAGGAAGATGAAGAATCAAGTTTGACTTGACCATTTACCACCTTATTGGTGAGTTGGCAAGAAGTGGACCAATGATGATGCTCCACATCATCATGGTTGCTTAAGTGAGATGCCACCTCATGGGAGTTACCAAGAGTTGTGACTCTTGGCATCCCATGGAGGTTACATTCTCTCTTAAAGTGGCCGACCACTTTAGATGAGGGAGTTAGTGCATTTTGTGTGCTTGGTGAGTAACTCCTTCTTCTTCCTCAAGCTCTTCTCTTCTCTCCCTCTCCTCCACCATTACTGATCTTATAAGGTTGCTAGCACATCCTTAGAGCTTCTCTCCATCGAGTTGTTCGTGTGGATACACATAGAGGAATATCTACTTTGATACTCTCGAGATCCGGCTTCGTATCAAGGGTAACCTTTTTCTTTTGTAGATCTAATGTAGATCTAGGCCTAGAAACTCATACATGAATGTTTTCCAAAATTTTATTCTTCACACGGATCCGGTGGCGGGGGTTTCGAGGTTTCCGCAACGCAAAAAACGGTTTTTACGGCCCGAAAAACCCAACAGTGGTATCAGAGCCACGTGTGAAGCTCGTACGAGTTTTAATTTGAATTTTATGAAATTCTACAGATCTGTAAGTTTCTGTATTTTTATGATCTTTATTGATTTTATGGATAATTTTCTCGTAGAAGCAAAGCACAAGTGTTTAGACACTTGTAGGCTTCGACTACCGAGAAGATATTTCCGAAACAGCAAGGTTTCACCCCAAATCCTTTTGGGACAGCAGACTAAGGCACTTTAGGATCTCTTAGGAACCCTCACGATGGTTATATCGCGGGTAGGGGCGTTTCCCCTGACCCCACAAGGGGCTTCGTTCTGCGATTGCGTCCGAAAATCGCTAAACGGGACCGCCGGGAATTTTTACTCATAAAAATTGTAAAAATTGTAAGAAAAATTACAGAAATTTATAGAAATTACATAATTTAGAATTATGTATTATTTTGTGATGGTCATGGCCCAAAAGACTCAATTAGATTGGAAATTTTGTGTTGTAATTCATATTATGGCCTGCGTGCCATTTTCTGTGATGTGCGTGTTGTATGTGATACGCGACCTGCGCGTCGTGCCTTTCCTATTTTTATTTCCTGTTGTAAATTAGTTTAGGCTCGAATGTAACTCGAATTTCACTTTTGTAATGTACAAAATGGAGCGGTGGAAGGTCCACTCAAGACGGAGTTACGAGGAGGGCGCGAGCAACACAAGGTGGTCAAGGAAGGTGCTTGAGAAGCTGTTGACCTTAGGTTGACCATCCGATCTTCTCATTGGCTTGAGAAGATCGTAGTAGGGGCATGACTAATCACAAAATATTTAATTAATTGCTTGTGTGTGTATATGTGATGCATGCTAGAATAAGTAATTAATTAGCGCCTTAACGATTCGATTCGATCAATCGCGTATATGATACACCTCGACGATTAGATTATATCTAAATCGCGTACATGATGTGCCCTAATGATTAGATTAGATCTAAATCGCGTATATGATACACCTCGTTGATTAGATTAGATCTCAATCACGTCAACTCGTAATGCCTACCATGCCGTGATACCTATCACTACCTCGATCGCATGTTGTTGTTGAATCTGCCAAAGCAGAGCAACGCATACTATCTTGGTAGGGTACGGAGGGACAATTTTGGTCCCTCCTATCAACGCATAGGTGAGTACAACTCAATTAGATTGAGTAACTAGTTAACTCAATTGGATCGAGTTTAACTATAGGTATTTTTCAATTGTTGGTAGATAGGACAACATCACGTTTATATTAACTCTTGGGCGTATTAGCCAAAGCTAACTCGAGTTTTAATATAAATGCGGATCTTTATCCTATAAACAAGAGTTGCATAGAGATGTAATTGGTAAATTAGTTACCTACCGATCATACTAAGTCTTGGGTGATTTAACCAAAGCTAACTCAGGGCATAGTATGATGTGGATCTTGTCCCACATGAATTATAGAATTCAGTGGGAGCATCATTTAGTTAAAGACCTAATTAAATGATTAATAAAATATTATATTTATTTATTTTTTTGCATTTTCCTGTTGTAGATAACCATGACGTCAAACACGAACACCTTCTCTCTGCGTTCTGTCCTTGACAAGGACAAGCTCAACGAAGCAAATTTCTTGGACTAGTACAGGAATTTGAGAATAGTTCTTACCTAAGAATGTAAACTGTACATTCTAGAGCAGCCCATTCCGGAGGCTCCTCCTGCCAATGCCACGCGAGCAGACAAAGATGCTTACAAGAAGCATCAAGATGATGCATTAGATGTATCATGTCTAATGCTCGCGACCATGAACTCTGAGCTTTAGAAGCAACATGAGTTAATGGGTGCTTATGATATGGTTGAACATCTTCATCAACTATATCAAGGACAAGCGCGACACGAGAGATTTGAGATCTCAAGGGCACTATTTCAGTGCAAGATGTCAGATGGGGCTCCTGTAGGCCCAAATATACTCAAGATGATTGGGTACATAGAGAATCTACAAAGGTTGGGATTCCCACTTGGCCAAGAGCTGGCCACTGACCTGATCTTGCAGTCTTTTCCAGAGAGCTACAGTCAATTTGTCATGAACTATAACATGAATGAAATTGACAAGCCACTGCCCGAACTGCTTACTATGTTACGAACTGTTGAGCTCAACCTTAAGAAGGTTAAGCCCAACTCTAATCTGATGGTTCAGAAACATAAGGGCAAGGGCAAGCCTAAAGGCAAGGGAAAGTCCTAAGCCAAGGGCAAAGGCAAGGCACTGAAGCCTAAAGGAGGGGTCGCCAAGGATGCTACCTGCTTCCACTGCAGTCAGACCGGGCACTGGAAGAGGAACTGCAAGGTGTACATGGAAGATCTTAAGAAGAAGAGAAGTGAGACTTCCACTTCAGGTATATATGTTATAGAAGTTAATCTATCTATTTCTTCATCATGGGTATTAGATACCGGATGTGCTTCTCACATTTGTACTAATGTGCAGGCGCTGAGAAATAGCAGGGCATTGACGAAGGGCGAGGTGGACCTATGCGTAGGCAATGGAGCACGGGTTGCTGTTGTTGCTGTAGGGACTTATTTTTTATCTCTGCCCTCTGGGCTTGTATTAGAGTTGGATGATTGTTGTTATGTGTCTTCTTTGACTAAGAACATTATATCAGTTTCTTGTTTGGACAAGAAAGACTTTTCATTTATAATAAAGAACAAATGTTGTTTAGTTTATTTAAATGATATATTCTATTGTAGTGCACCTCTAATGAACAGACTCTATATTCTAGACCTTGAGAGCCCTATCTATAACATAAGTACCAAGAGGTTCAAGTTAAATGACATGAACCAAACCTATCTCTGGCACAGTTGCTTAGGTCATATAAATGACAAGCGCTTATCCCAGCTCCATAAAGATGGTTTGCTGGACTCATTTGATTTTGAATCATATGAGACATGCGAGTCATGCCTTCTAGGCAAGATGACCAAGACTCCCTTTAGTGGACACAGTGAGAGAGCGACTAACTTGTTAGGTCTTATACATAGTGATGTATGTGGCCCTTTCAATGTCGCTGCTAGAGGTGGTTATAGGTACTTCATTACATTTACTGACGACTTCAGTAGATATGGTTATGTGTACTTGATGACACATAAGTCTGAATCCTTTGAAAAGTTCAAAGAATTCAAGAATGAAGTACAAAACTAGCTTGGCGAGAGTATTAAGATACTTCGATCAGATCGAGGTGGAGAATACCTTAGCCATGAGTTTCGTGACCATTTAGCTGAGTGTGGGATTCTATCCCAACTCACTCCTCCTGGAACACCACAGTGGAATGGTGTATCCGAAGGAGGAATCATACCCTATTAGATATGGTACGGTCTATGATGAGTCACACAGATCTTCCTACATCTTTTTGGGGTTATGCTCTAGACACAGCAGCTTTCATTCTCAACCGAGTTCCATCTAAGACTGTGATAAAGACACCATATAGGATATGGACTGGGAGAGATGCCCAGGTGTCTTTTATGAGGATTTGGGGTTGTGAGGCTTACGTTCAACGTCAAGTCTCGGACAAATTGGGACCCAAATCCGACAAGTGCTATTTCATTGGATATCCCAAGGAAACGAAGGGATATTACTTCTACGTTCCCAGTCAACACAAGGTGGTTGTGGCTAAGACTGGGGTATTTCTAGAAAAGGATTTTGTTTCAAGAAAGACAAGTGGGAGTACGTTCGATCTTAAAGAAGTTCAAGATGCGAACAATAGCACTAAAGGCTCGATGGAAGTTGAACTGGAACCACAAAGTGTTGTGGATGATGTTGTTCCACAAGGAGTTGAGGAACAACAACCAGTTCAAGTAGACATACCTCTTTGCAGGTCTGATAGGGTACGTCGTCAGCCTGAGAGATACTCATTTCTCTTGTCTTACCATGATGACGTTGTGCTCATAGAGGATGGGCCCACCTCCTATCAGGAAGCTGTGATGAGACCAGATTCTGCGAAATGGCTAGAGCTATGAGATCCGAGATGGAATCCATGTACACTAACCAAGTCTAGACTTTGGTTGATTCACCTGAAGGGGTCAAACCCATTGGGTGTAAGTGGGTCTTTAAGAGAAAGACTGACATAGATGGATTTATTTATAAGGGTCGCTTGGTAGCTAAAGGTTTCAAGCAAATTCATGGTATTGACTATGATGAAACCTTTTCTCCAGTAGCGATGTTTAAGTCCATTCGGATCATGCTTGCTATTGCAGCATACCATGACTATGAGATATGGCAGATGGATGTCAAAATCACGTTTCTGAATGGAAACCTGCTCGAGGATGTGTACATGACACAACCTGAGGGTTTTGTAGATCTACAGCATACTGGCAGAGTATGCAAGCTGCATAGGTCCTTTTATGGACTAAAGAAAGCTTCTCGGAGCTGGAATCTTCAATTCGATGATGCAATCAAATAGTTTGGTTTCATCAAGAATGAAGATGAACCTTGTATCTACAAGAAGGTTGTAGGGGACATAGTTGTCTTCCTCATATTGTATGTGGATGACATACGACTCATTGAGAAAGACATCCCTTTGCTACAGTCTATCAAGACTTGGCTAGGGACTTGTTTCTCAATGAAGGACTTAGGTGAAGCGTCCCGCATTCTAGGCATACAGATCTATAGAGATAGATCTAAAAGATTGATTGGCCTAAGTCAGAGTACATATATTGACAAGGTATTCCTACGGTTTGCCATGCAGAACTCCAAGAAGGGATTTCTGCCGATGTCACATGGTGTGAGTCTTTCGAAGACTCAAGGCCCCTCTTCCAGAGAGGAGAGAGACCACATGGATCAGATCCCTTATGCCTCAGCCATAGTATCTATCTTGTATGCCATGCTATGTACTCGTCCTGATGTCTCGTATGCTTTGAGCATGACAAGCAGATACTAGTCAGATCCAAGTGAAAATCACTGGATAGCGGTCAAGAATATTTTTAAGTACTTAAAAAGGACTAAAGAATATTTCTTGATATATGGAGGAGATGACGAGCTAGCTGTAAAGGGTTACAGTGATTCTAGCTTCTAAACTAATCAGGATGATTATAGATCGCAGTCTAAGTTCGTATTTTGCTTAAATGGTGGTGCTGTGAGCTGCAAGAGTTCACAGCAGTTCTACGACGCTTCCATCTCATTCGAGAGATTATCGATAGAGGAGATGTGAAGATTTGCAGAGTACCCACAGAGGCTAACATCGCAGATCCCTTGACCAAGGATTTGGCATAGAGAAAGCATGATGGTCACACTAGGTCATTAGGCCTTAGAACCTACACTGATTGACACTAGTGCTAGTGGGAGATTGTTAGTTAGAGCCCTAGAGCCAATCACTTGATGATTGTTGTATGGACTCATTGTATCATATTCTTGTATATATAAATAAAGACATTTGTTTTTGGTTATTATACTTACTTGTATTGGTGCCAAATAACTAAGTATAATAGAGTCCTTGAGTAGAAGATTCTTACCTATATCAATCGATTGGTTGAATCGATAGTGAGATGATATAGGGAACACTACTCTTAATCATTCCTAGTCGAGTATTAACATTCAGGGATAATGTTAATGCGACGAGACTAGCATGTAGGTCAACTCGATGACTTGATCTCACAAGTCATGGATATAGAGATATCAAGTTGACACATGGGTATGCTTTGGAGAATGTATACTGAATGACCCGCCATGAGAAAGTATCATGGATCGTTATATGAGTGTCATATACTTTCTCATGTGGCTATTAGTATGACTATTAGTCCTTAGACCTGAATTCACCATGGTTCCTGACATAAGGAGTTACGTACTTTGGCTTCGTCAAACGTCACCCGTAACTGGGTGGACTATAAAAGTGATTACTGGGTATGTAACGAATTATGCTGAGGGATGTGAGTGATGTAGATGGGATCTATCCCTCCTATATGACGGGAGTGACATCGATATTCTTAATAGAGTGAGACCACGAAGTGCATGGCCATGCCCAAGTGAGTCAATATGAGATATTGAGCTCATTTGATCGAGTGAGTCTACTTGGAGTTCAAGATTTAGATTGATTAGAGGATGACACGGTCTATGCCTCATATTGATCAATCTAGATGTCTAGGATAGAAGGACACTTGTCATATATTGTGAAGAGTCACAATTAGTAATCACAAGGTGATGTTGGATCTCAACATTCTTATAACTTGGGTAGTAATGATGTGGTGCTAGATACCGCTCATTACTTATGCTTCTAAATGGGTTTAGGAGCATTGCCAATGTTATAAGAACCTATAGGGTCACACACAAAGAACAATTAGATGGAAATTAGGTTCATTTGATGAACCTAAAGGATTAGGTTCATGTGATGAACCAAATTGGATTAAGAGTAATCCAAATTAGGCTAATTGAGTTGGACTCAATTTGGTTCATGTATTAAATGAGTCTAATTTGGACTTAGACTCATTGAATCAATTTAATTCAATGAATAGGGATTCATTAAATTAAAATTGACTTAATCTAATGGTTAGATTTAATCAACCATGGAAGAGAAGTGGTCAAGTTTGACTTGACTTGAGAGGAAGATGAAGAGTCAAGTTTGACTTGACCATTTGCCACTTCATTGGTGAGTTGGCAAGAAGTGGACCAATGATGATGCTCCACATTATCATGGTTGCTTAAGTGAGATGCCACCTCATGGGAGTTACCAAGAGTTGTGACTCTTGGCATCCCATGGAGGTTACATTGTCTTTTAAAGTGGCCGGCCACTTTCGATGAGGGAGTTAGTGCATTTTGTGTGCTTGGTGAGTAACTCCTTCTTCTTCCTCAAGCTCTTCTCTTCTCTCCCTCTCCTCCACCATTACTGATCTTCTAAGGTTGCTAGCACATCCTTAGAGGTTCTCTCCATCGAGTTGTTTGTGTGGATACACATAGAGGAGTTTCTACTTTGATACTCTCGAGATTCGGCGACGAACCTTGGACGAGCGGGATTGCGAAGGGTTTCGCATCAAGGGTAACCTTTTTCTTTTCTAGATCTAATGTAGATCTAGGCTTAGAAACTCATACGTGAATGTTTTCTGAAATTTTATTCTTCGCACAGATCCGGTGGCGGGGGTTTCGGGGTTTCCACAACGCAAAAAATAGTTTTTGCGTGCCGAAAAACCCAACACGACCGCTGGTGGAGACAAGAGTTTAACGTTGTCGCTCGACAGTTTGACAAAGATTCAAGTTTAAGGTCGCCGCTCGATAGCTGGTGGATACAAGAGTTTAACGTCACTGCTCAACGGTTTGACGAAGACTCGCGTTTAACGTCACCGCTTGACGGCTGGTGGAGACAAGAGTTTAACGTTGCCGCTCGACGGTTTGACGAAGACTCGGGTTTAAGGTCGTTGCTCGACCGCTGAAGGAGATGGACTTCTGAGAAGCCTTTGTGTTTTATTCATATGTTGCCCTGCGTTCGGAAGGCTTACAAAAAATATAGAGGTACAATATTCACTCGCGCACCTTTCATCCAGCCTTGTAGGGTTGAAGATGATTCACGCTCCATGGCCTCTCAAGCTGCCTCCCCTCTTCATCCTCCAAATAGTAGGCACCCAAACGGAGATTCTATACGACCTTGAGCGGTCCTGCCCACGGTGCCTCGAGCTTGGCGATGTCGCCGACTGACTTTAGTTTCTTCCATATGAGATCGCTAACCTGGAAGGACCTCGGGATCACTCGTCGGTTGTTGTTTTGCTTCATTCATTGCCGGTACGCCATTAGCCGAACTGCTGCTTTGGCCATGAACCTCTCCACACATCCTCGGTAATCTCATTTGAGAAAAACGGGCTGCGGGGAGATGATTTTTAAAAAATTTGTCAAGTCTCCAAGGTATAGTGGGAAGGAAGTGCGAAAAGGTTGAGCGGGCAAAATCAAGACTTGAGTCTAGTAAGCTAGCTATAGCTCCTTTGATTAGACTTGAAAGGGAGTCTAGTGATACAGGTTATGACGAATGAACCCAGAATGTGACATGGCTATCAAAGTCAAGGTAACGTGGAGGTCAAAGTCAAGATAACGTGGTAGCCCTACTCTAAAAAGAGTAATATCCCTTCATCTAGCTTGGATCAGTTCCCTTGTGTTAAAATCCTTGGGTTAACCAGACTGGATTTTAGTCCGGCCAGGGGAAGATGGTCAGCCAATAAGCCGAGTGAACCAAGAAGTATAATGTTTCAAGGGGAAGAGGTCAAGTTTAACACTCGCCAGCCTTACGCATTGGCCGGAATGACTAACTCGCTCTATAACAGACCAACTATAAAGGGCAGCACGCACATGTATCTGCCCAGTCTTAAAGCTGAGTTAGTATGTATGCTCTAATCGTACAAATATCCGACCAGGTTAAAGGTACTCAGCCTCATCAAATCCCATATGGGTGACCAGCCAGATAAAGACTGGTCGAGATAAAGGCGCTCAGGCTCATCAGTTCGCATATATGTGACTGGCCAGATAAAGCCCGACCGGGTTAAAGGCACTCAGCCTCATCAATTCCCATATATGTGACCGGACGAATAAAGATAGGTCAGGATAAAGGCGCTCAGCCTCAGTTCCGATATGTGTGACTGGCCAAATAAAGACTGACCAAGTTAAAGATACGTCCGACCAAAGTGCACATACGCCCAGTTAGGCAAAGGATTGATTGGACATATGACACTTATATTTAACTTATTATAAATCACTCGAACGGAATTCTAACACAATATATGTTATTATTAAAGGGGCTTCCTAGGATCCTGATACACTCTACCCTTCTCCAGCAAGTATATTAATGTTGCGCAAAACGTGATTGAACAGCTTAATCTGATATAGGGCAAGGGATATATAGAATGCAATTGAATGGCTTAATAAAAGAGGTCGGCTTAAAGATCGACCGAGATATATTTAGCACAGAGCACATTAGCCAAACAACAGAGCAGAGTACATCATCTAAACAAAGAGGTCGGCTTAAAGACTGGCCGAGATATATTCAGCAGATTATATTACCCTAATAAAGAGGTCGACTTAAGGACAGGCTGAGATATACTGAACAAACAAGCAGCAGATAATATTTTAACAACCTGTCAAGGTTGGCAGGGAATATTCTTTGGGTACTTCTTGCGGAGGTTAACTATGACGGCATACTCCCTCGACAATTTCATCAAGGGTAAGTCATAAATGATAAAAGAGGTACATCTATGGGTAGAAAAAAGATTTCTTGGACTGTTATTGATGGTTCTTGTAAAAACCTAAGCCACATGAATTCTAGAAAATTAAAATAAGAATTCGAATAGGAAAAACAAGAACATATGAGCATGAATCTTCCTTTCATCGAGAACATGGCATAAGAAAGTAAATACTGTAATTACAAAGAACCTAAATATAGCGGAATTATCATTGTTCTTCATGTAGAGCTTGTCGATCCAACAATCCTACAGAAGAAGAAGAAGGAGAAGAAGGTTGGCCTTCCAGAGGAGTTAGGGTTGACGGCGCTAAATGCTCTTCGTCAATGGGGAACGAAGAGACGTCTCAAAGATTCCCTAATCCTTTGGGGGCCAAGCCATTATATAGTGCACATCTATTATCAGTCCATAAATAATTATATATGTGGGACTATAAGTCCATATATATACTGAATATCTATTATCAGCATATAGATGATAATAGATGCGAGACTAAAGTTTCTACACATACATGGTCTACATCCAATATCCAAACCTAATAAGTATAAGTTAGATCACTTTAAAGGGTTCAGATCGTATTCACATATATGACTTACAAATAAGCCCACCTGATAGGGATAATTATATCCAACAATCTCCCACTTGGGTTATATGTGAGTTGTATGTGGAATACAAGTAAACCTTTAGTTGATATCAAATTTTATGGGTACAAGATACCCCTGTAAACAATCTGGTCCATTAACTTCATTGGCATAGGACTAAAGAGGTCATAGCTACTGTACATGATCGTACCAAATCCCAACAGTAATCACAATACCAATGTCATTAATGACATACATCAAGATGTAGATGTGTAGACTGAAAATTACATGAAATATGATCAGTACATATCAATTTTCAACTGGTCCTAAGATTACCTCAAAAGAGGTCAAATCATATTTGCAAAATACTTTATGCTAAACTACAATAGCAAATCATGATCCATTTTATGATTCCAAAAGGAATCTGTATCATATTTATAAACACTAAATGCTAAACAACAATAGTAAATGATGATATCACAATTAGAGTGTCAAACAAATATATAAATTCTCATTAATGTTTTAAACTTTAAGTACGTACAATAATCAAAACAAAATATTTGTCTTTATTATCAAATATAGAGCAATAAGATTGGTGGATCCAGAAGCGCTAGAGGGGGGATGAATAGTGCTCATGGTTATTTCATTCGATTTAAAATGTATCAAGAGTTTAAGCAGTGGAAATAATAAAAAGGAAGACAATCACAAACACACGACCCAAGAATTTACTTGGTTCAGATCCTAGGGCGACTCCTACTCCGATGCCCACGCTCGTTGAGCGTTTTCTTTGGGCAACAACTATAATCGTGAAAAGTTTTACAGAAATGCAATATAAGTAAAACAATAACAATCTTATACAAACAACAAAGGAATAGTAGAATAGCAGCTTCTGGTTGTCGGGGCTTCAGGGTCATCTTTTGAGCAGCCAACAATCGAAAGAAAGCTTTTGGATTCATTATCTTGCTGCTGCCTCAAGACTCCCTTTTATACACTGTTGGAGGCACCTCAAAGCCCTTCTGAGGTGCCTCCAACACGCCGAGTCAGCCACATGGATCAGTGATGAATAGTTCATCTCTTATCCTGCTTGAGGCACCTCCATGGCCACTCCAAGGCGCCCCCAAGCCCTAGTCCAAGGCGCCTCCAGCTCCGTCCGAGGCGCCTCCAGTTCCTCTTCACAGCCATCTCACACTCTGCACCTGAGGCGCCTCCAAGCTCCATGAAGGCGCCTCGGACACTGTTCATTCGAGGTGTGACTTGCTCCTTTGTTCTTGCAAAATGTGTTAGTCCCAAACACATACCCTACAAATCAAAGTTAACACATAATGGTCATAAATAAAATATTGACAGTCTCCGGACTATCCAGGTCTGACTTCAGATTTCCTACCAGAAATCCTAGGTCGACCCGACGCCTACTGTTCCCTCTACGGGGAACGCGTCCTCACCTACTTCACTCAGGAGATTTACCTGATGCTAGCACGATCCTCCAGATCGACTGGACTTTTGCTTGGTGTTCGATGCTTCCGGACTTTCTGTTGGATGCCCGCTCCCCGACCCATCCAGTCTTCCACCTGGTTCGCGACACCAGGACTTTCTAGGGTTACCACCCCCTAGGACTTTTGCCTGAAGCCCTCGACCCGCCAAGACTTTCCGCATAGGGTTACCACCCCCTATGACCTAGGGTTACCACCCCTAGGGTTTTCCACCTGCCTAACCGCAGCTAGGACTTTTGCCTAAGTACACTTAGGACTTTCCTGCAAGCTCATTTAAACTATTAGAAAACAAGTAATCTTAACTTTGAATTCCTTTGCCATTATTAAAACTTGGGTTCGATCGTCGAATACTTTCCATGTTAGAGTGTATACTAAAAGTCTAGCTTTTGTAAACATTTATTTGTTGAAATAAAAGAATCACATTGGTCAATATTTGCATTTATTTATTAAATATAATTGTTCAATTAATTTATATAGTAGATAACATAGAGTGTGGTGTCACACTCAAAAGATCATGTTGTCGGTTCTCTATAAATTCTAAACAGTTGCTCGCGATTAAAATGGAAAGGAACAAACCATCAGAATAGTCGTAGTGTAATTAAGTATTAGTTTATCTTGACTAATAAATTACACTGATACACTTTAAGTGTATTGAGTAGGATCATTTAGGTATATTCTTTTTGTATTGACTTAGTAAAAGAACTAGACCTTAGTTATTATGGAAGTGTGTGCTCTTAATCCTAATATAATAACAAGCACATATATTTAATATTTATTTTTTTGACTTATCAAAGGGTGAGGTTTAGCTCGATAAATCAATATGACCGATAAGTTGGGAAATGATATTACTTATAGCGTGTATTGGAGATTATAGAAGGAATCTGTGTCCTAGTTATCTAGGTTGAGAATGTCCCCAAGAGGAGCTCATAAGGATTGCCATGTTAAACCCTGCAGGTGGACCTAGTCCGACATGACAATAAAGTTGAGTGGTGCTACTCTTGGAGTTAGATATTAATTAAGTGAGTTGTCAGTAACTTACTTAATTAGTGGACATTCGTAATCTTAAACACTGTGAGACTAACACACTCATGATAAGAAGGATCCCAAAATGTAATTTGGGATTAGTTCGGTAGTGCGGTAATAACTCTCTAGTGGAATGAGTTATTATCGATGAACTTGAGTTGTGTGTTCAGGGCAAGCACGGGATACTCAAGCTCATCGGAAGGCCAAAACCAATTTCTCCTCTAGGTCCCTGTCGTAGCTTCATTATAGCCTCAAATCCATCCAAATGTAAGGCTCTTCTTGGTGTCCAAGAAGGGGGCCGGACCATTGCCTAGTGACCAAGCAATGGCTGACCACATCCCTATAGCTTGGTGACCAAGCTTGTAGGGGCCGGCCAAGATTAATTCAAATAGGAGGGGTGTTTTGAATTTTTAAAATCTTCTTTTTGTAGAAAACTATAAGTTTTAAAAGAGATATTTTAATTTTTAAAACTTTCCTTATTTGAATTAGGCCACATGTTTTAATAGAGAGTTTTAAAAGTTTTAAAACTTTCCTTTTTTAACCATCCTCATGGTTTAAGAAAAAAAAGGGAGATAAGTTTTAAAATTAAAATTTTCTACCATCATGTTAAAAAAGGAAATTTTTAAGATAGTTTTTAAATTTAAAACATGGTTTTAGTTTTTAAAAACTTTCCTTTTTTAACTCCTTCTTTAGGAAAGAGAGCTTGTAAAATTTTATAAGAGTTTTTTCTCTTGTAAAATTTTATAAAAAAAAATTATTATTCCTTTCCTAAATATGGTGGTCGGCCACCTTGCTTGGTGCCCAAGCAAGGAGCCGGCCAAGCTTAATCCTAAACCAAATAGGATTGATCTCAACCATTGATTGATAATTGATTCAATCAAGAGGAAAGAAAAGAAAAAATTAAAATGGAAAAGGAAAAACTCTTGGATGATTTTATTTTTGTAAAAGGTTTTTCCTTATTTGCCTTGGGCAAGTAATATAAAAGAAGGGGTGAGGGGACTTCATGAGACACAACTCTTATTCTTTTTCTTGGGTGATCTCTTGGTGGTCGGCCCTCTCCTTTTTCTGTTTCCCTTTGCTCTCTTCTCCTTGGTGGTGGTGGTGGCCGAATAATAGAGGAAGAAGAAGAACTCTTTTGGGTGGTGTTCATCTTGGAGGATTGTCGCCCACACGACGTCCAAGGCGAGGCGAGGAATACGGCAGAAGATCTCGAGGTCATTAGCTTACAAAGAGAAGATATAACTAGTAGTTTTTTCTTCCGCATCATACTAGTTATTTTCTTTGTAAGAATTCTAAATACAAGAGGCAATTAGATCTAGTTTATCGAATTTGTTTTTCGATTTTGTGTTTTCTTCTTTTTCAAATTTGTGATTCGATTGTTCTTTTTGGTTAACCTAGAGTTATTTAAGGAAATAAATATTAGCTTTCCTTAAAATGCTTTGCCAAGGCGGTGGTGATAGCTCTCATATCCAAGAAGGCCATGTGCCTCGCCATGCAGGCCTGGAAGCCAATTTTAGAAATTAATATTTATGGAATTAATAACTTAGGTAGATTTGAATCAATAGTGTTAAGTTCTGCTTGCGATTCAAATCTAAACCATTAAGAACAGATAAGTTAAATTTGGAATCAATGATGTTTGTTAGGATCTTAGATGGCTAGAGGGGGGGTGAATAGACTCTTAAAAAGTTAAACAAAGATTTCTACAAAGAAACTTGTTAGCACAGCGGAATTAAGTAACTAAAACAAAAGGAAACAAGCACACTAACACTCGGATTTACGAGGTTCGGGGATAACTTGCCCCTACTCCTCGGCGTGTCCGTAAGGTGGACGACCCCTCGATCTTCGGTAGATCGCACCCCGGAAAAATTCCGGCTAAAGATCCTCCTTCTCGGTGGAGTAACCTCTCCACAAAGTCTCAAGAAATATATATGTTAAAGTACAAGACTTACAAAGCTCGGTGGCAAAGAAATAATGAACTAATGCTTACAACCACGCGAGGATCAGTGAACACAGAGAACTCACAGATCGCAGTATCACACCCGAGAGCTCAAGAACTTAGCACACCTCAACGATCAAAAGAACTTTCTTGCTTTTTCATTTTCTCTACTTCTTTCCTCTCGCTGTTTACTGCTTCTTAATCCCCTGTTCTCTGCTGTCACGAATCGTGGTCAAGCTGCACAAAATCATCGCTGCAGCCAATCCCTCTTCCTCCTTACCTGATCCTCTGAACTCACACCAATGAAATCACAGTCTTCACTGGTGTCTTCTGAGCTCGAACCAATCACCAGGAGTCAAGCGGATCGCAGCCAGATCTCACCAGTAGCCGTTGATGCTTCAAAAGCACCATGCGCCGCGAATCACAGCAGAAAGTCCATTTGTCGTATTCCTCTTATGGATTTAATTTGAAATCATGCTTGGAATGGTGCCTGTAATCCTGCAAACTCAAAAGCTAACAGCACAGAGGGTTATATCACATGAATCAGGCAAATCAGATGCAGTGGAGGCATCGTAGAAACATCGAACAAACTGATTGTGTGTGGATCGGTCACCAGACCGATCCACGGACCGATCAGGACATATCTTGATCGGTCCACAGCTTACCTGATCGGTCGTGGAGACCGATCAGGCCGCATCTGGATCGGTCTCCATGACCGATCCTTCCTTCTTCTCTTCACAATCACATCTCCTGATCGGTCTACAGACCGATCAGATTACACTCAGTGTGCCACTGAGTGTTTCACTGGATCGGTCTGCCGACCGATCCACTGTCTCATGTACCACTGGATCGGTCTAGCGACCGATCCAATGCACCAAGGAATATTCACTTAGGTCCCTTTCTGACCTAATCCGGAGAACAACCTACCGAGCCCTCTCTGACTTTGTCCGGTCCAGAGAACGAGCTACCGAGCCCTCTCTGACCTAGTCCGGAGAATGAGCTACCGAGCCCTCTCCGACTTCGTCCGGTCCAGAGAACGAGCTACCGAGCCCTCTCTGACCTAGTCCGGAGAACGAGCTACCGAGCCCTCTCCGACTTCGTCCGGTCCAGAGAACGAGCTACCGAGCCCTCTCCGACCTAGTACGGAGAACGAGCTACCAAGCCCTCTCCGAATTCGCGTGCCAAGTTTCCAACTTGGACTTTTCCCTTCCACACGATCAACCTTGATCAGTAATCAATCCGAGTTCAAATAACATCTGATACAAACTTAAATCAGTGTCAACATCAAAACAACAGCCAGGTCAGACTGTATCAACAATCTCCCCCTTTTTGTTGTTTGACAACACGATTTAAGTTTAGATCAGAAATGTTCTTATTTTCATAATTTTAGGGGAATCAAGATCCTCCCCCTAAGATGAATATACCATGATGTAAGGAAGTAAATAACGAGAATCAAGATCCTCCCCGTTATCTTCTCCCCTAAAATCAAACCTTCATACACCTCTAAACTTAGATATCTCTCCCCCTTTGTCAAACATCGAAAAGGTGCGAATGGGGTGATAAGACTCAAAAGACTCCCCCTTAACCCATACTGTCTTTTCTTCATGCACCTAGAGTTCCCTCGAAGTGTACTATGTGACAGTAAGAAAGAGATAAGATACAATTAAGTCATGGCATAGGAACAGCATATTAATATGAACTGAAGCATAAGGAAAAACGAGAAATAGACAAATGAATAGCAAAAATATATGAGTAGCATAAGTATCCAGGTCAAACAAAGATATCCAACAAATATCATTCAACATACAGACAGGCAAAATAACACATAGAATGTATCAATCAATTTCCTCAACATGAGGAACATCATCATCATCCGCGGGAGGCTCGTAACCCTGAGGCGGCATGCTGGAGCTCGAAGGTGGATGGCCCGAGAAATGCTGTGGAGGTGGGTAGTTGGCCATCCAGCCTAGAAGCAGCTACTGCGTCACCAGCTGTTGACTGCGTAGATCATCATAGCGCTGGTCGATCCGAACGCGCAGTCCATGGAGCTCAGCAGCCAACAGCTCATCATGCTGATCGAAGCGGCTCTCTAGCTCAGCGATCTGCCAGCGCAGATCAGGATCGCCCTCATCAGCAGCAGGAGGAGGAACAGCAACCTGTCGAGGAAGTGCCCGTGGTAACTCTCCCAGACCTCTCCCATCCTTCCACCGAACAGTCCCATTCTGTCCCAAGATACCGGACTTGGAAAATGCCCGTTTCCCAAGTCTGCAATCCTGTCGGACCATCTTCACTATCCTACCCTTAGACACATCTATCTGAAGGGTCTCGAGCCAATCTGTAATTATATGCCCATAAGGCATATAAATAGTGGAGCTGCTAGGCTGAGAATAGGAGATGATCGAAGAATAGATGCTGGACATAACGTCAAAGTCGAGACGCCGACGCAAACCATATAGCATCAAACAATGATAGGGTCGGATCTCTGCTAGAGGTTTGGACGTGATTGGAAGGAGACAGTTTGTGACTATCTTAAAAAGAATATAGTCAGGGGCAGATAGTCGTAGAGCGGCAAAGGTGGGAAAATCAACATCCAACTCATCCAGTCCACCTGGTCTAGGATGACCGAAGAAGTACTCATAGATGGAATCAGGTGATACATCAAGTGGAGGAGGTAACGATTCTGGTAAATCAGGAAAAATGGGAAAAGGATCTCCTGAACAAACTCGGCAACCTAGATACCTAAAGAATTCTACTATAGAGAAATCAACAGTTTTCTTAGCGACTCTGATTCTATAAATACCATCGCTGGATTGATGAAGATTGTTGTAGAATTCAGATACTAGGTCATGGTTGATGTCCCTTTCTAAGTAAACTAACGAGTCAAGATTGTAATATGCTAGTGTTTCGGATACAGATGGACAAAACTCATCCATGTACTTTCGATCCACAGATCGACATGGGAGTAGTTTGAATGTCCTCTGTTGAAACGCCTGTTCAAACTGGCGGTTCGGGAATCTTGAAGAAGAGGAAGGTTGAGGTCGTGAGGGTGCCTGGGATTTGGATTTCTCGGCAGAAGACTTAGAAGTACCCTCACCGGTAGATTTCTTCCTAAATAGGTCAAAAATAGGACACGGTCGAGGCAAATGGGAGTCCATGGGAGCCACAAAGTAGAGAACCAAGACAACACACAGAAAAACACTGTGAAAAGAAACTAAAATGTCAAAAATGAACAGATTTCGGGGAGAAAGGAAGTTACCTGGGCGCCATTTGAGGTTTTCGGAGAAGATGGAGAGAAGAGTCGGGACTGAGGAGTGGTTCGGCTAGGGTTTTTGGCGTGAAATGAGAAGACGAAGGATTGGGGGAAGTTAAAAAGGGGTGAACAGATCAACAGATCGGACGGCTGTCCGATCAGGAGAAATCCTGACCGATCAGGGAACGTCCTGATCGGTCAGGGAATGTCCTGATCGGTCGTGGAGACTGATCAGGGAGCTTCCTGATCGGTCCCCGGACCGATCAGAGGTGGATCGATGTCCCGATCGGTCGTGGAGACCGATCGGAAGCTCTGATCGGTCCCGGACCGATCGAGGTGGATCAGCGTGCAAATTCCCGATCGGTCGTGGAGACCGATCAGAAGCTCTGATCGGTCCCGGACCGATCAAGTCGATCAAGAATCGCCGACACGCGGATCCACCGATCGGCCCGCATCGATCGATATCAAGAACTCTCCGACGGTCGAGACCGATCGGATATCCTGATCGGTCCCTGGACCGATCGAGTTCTGGACCGATCAGGCTGAAATTCGTATAGACAGCTCTGAAACTTGGTTCAACAACTTCCAAGTTCAGAACCTAGGATCTGAAGAGCCCACAGATTATATTCAGTGATACCAATGAATATTTCCTAATGATGAGCTCTAATGATTTTGAATTATCAAGGGCTCGAAAGTTTCAGACACTTCATAACCAATGTGTTGAATCTCAAAGTTTCAAAAGAGAAGTTTGTTTTATTTGTTTGCTGAAACTATGATTTATAGTGAACCAAGGTAATAAATCTGACTCAGGCTATCGGTTCACGATATATCCTTCCTATGAGTAGTTACAAGTTTGTCAAAATATGTCAAATTTCTTCACCAACTTGTCCTATTTTCAATCAAAATCAGGAAGGTATCAATCAAGGGTATCAATCAACACATCAACCAGGTTAGATGATTTCTAGACACAGATCCAACCAAGATTCCTTGGTTGGAATATATGAGTAAGATCTAGGAGCCAAATACACATGAATTATGTAATGGCCTTCCCCATACTCAATTTATGTCTCCTCAACCTAATTATTCAAGGGATGCATGATACATTTTGAATAATTTGGTTGATCCTAGCATCTCACCCCATTTCTAGCAAACAAAAATATTTTGTTAAACCTTATAGTTTGTGTGAGATGTCCCCAAGTTGCCCAAATTAATTTTCCTAATTTCTCTTGTCATTTTAATGGTCCTTATTGATCATGATGTGGCCAGAATGACTTATTGAGCCAAACACATTCCCAATTCCCTCCTTAAATGACTAAATTCATTTTCCGGAAGGGGTTTGGTGAAAATATCGACTAGGTTTGACTTTGACTCAACATATGTGAGTGCAATGTCTCCCCTAGCTACGTGATCTCTAATGAAGTGATGATGCACTTCAATGTGTTTGGTCCTAGAATGATGGACTGGATTTTTCGTTAGGTTTATTGTGCTAATGTTGTCACACAACACTTGCACTCCTTTATATGAAAGTCCATAATCTTCTAGAGTGTGAATCATCCACAACAATTGTGATACACTCTCTCCCATGGCAATGTATTCAGCCTCGGTCGTGGAGAGAGCAACACAATGTTGCTTCCGACTTGACCAACTAATCAACGATGAACCTAAAAATTGGCAACCCCACTAGTGCTTTTCCGATCCAATTTGCATCCAGCATAATCGGAATCGGTATAGCCTATCAAATCAAAAGACTCCGTACGAGGGTACCACAGTCCTACTCTAATTGTGCCCTTGAGATATCTTAGAATTCTCTTAACTGCAGTTAAATGAGATTCCTTGGCACAAACTTGATATCTAGCGCACATGCCCACAGCAAAAAGTATGTCCGGTCGACTAGCTGTGAGATATAGAAGACTACCGATCATGCTTCTATATTGCGTTAGATCAACTGGTTTCCCACTCTCATCATTGTCAAGACGAGTGTTTGTCGCCATTGAAGTGGACACTTCCTTAGAGTCACTCATGTTGAATTTTTTGAGCATCTCTTGAGTGTATTTCGTTTGATGGACATAAATTCCATCTCGAGTTTGTTTGATTTCAAGTCCAAGGAAGAAAGTCAATTCTCCTACTAGACTCATCTCAAACTCACTTTCCATGTGAGAAATAAATTCATTCAAATAGCCCTTGTTATTTGAGCCACAAATTATGTCATCGACATACACTTGGGCTACAAAAATGTTTTCACTATCTCTACGCAGAAATAGTGTTGGGTCTATTTGGCCTCTTACAAAACCCTTTTCTAGTAAATATGTTGACAACCTTTCGTACCAAGCTCGTGGTATTTGTTTAAGCCCATAAAGTGCTTTCTTGAGCTTGTACACGTGGTTTGGAGCTTCGGTATTCACAAACCCCGGTGGTTGTTCAACATAGACTTCTTCTTTAATAAAGCCATTTAAGAAGGCAGATTTAACATCCATTTGATAGAGCTTGAAACCTCTATGTGCAGCAAAAGCTAGCATCAAACGAATGGACTCTAATCGGGCCACGGGAGCATAAGTCTCATCATAATCGAGACCTTCGACTTGACTATAGCCCTTGGCTACAAGTCTTGCCTTGTTTCTTACAACTTCTCCCTTTTGATTTAACTTATTTTTGAAGACCCATTTAGTTCCAATAATGGTGGTTTTCTTAGGTCTAGGAACTAAGTCCCACACTTGGCTCCTTTCAAATTCATCAAACTCATCTTGCATAGCTATGATCCAATCAGGATCGCACAATGCCTCATCAACTAATTTTGGTTCAATCTCTGAAATCAATGCGATTTCATTAGACTCATTTCTAAAGAATGACCTAGTCCTAACCCCTTGTTGGATGTCTCCCACAATTTGGTCTTGGGGATGACTAGTGGCTATCCTAGATTGTCTTGGTGTTGGTGGTGCCTCATGAATGGTCTCACTAGGCACAGGCAAGGACTCAATATCAGGCAGAGGATCAGATTGAGTTCTTTGTTGCCTTTGCTCATCAACATCAGAGTCAACTTCGACTCTTTCTATGTTTCGATCATTCAAACTTAGCCTTTTAAGTTCAAATTGAATTTCTCCTACATCCCTTGATTGATCATTTAAGTTAGGGATTTCGTCAAAAGCTACATCAGAGGACTCTTCAATCAATTTAGTCCTATTGTTGTAGACTCGATAGGCTTTGCTGGTGAGCGAGTACCCAACCAGTATCCCTTCATCAGCCTTGGCCGAAAATTTTCCAAGATGGTCCTTGGTGTTCAAAATAAACACCTTACAACCAAACACCCTAAGATGTTTAATTGTAGGGGGTTTTCCAAACCAAAGTTCATGGGGAGTCTTTCCTAAAAACCTATGTATCAGGATTTAGTTTTGCACATAGCAAGCTGTATTTACAGCTTCAGCCCATAAGTAACTCGGTAGTGAGTACTCATTGAGCATACTTCGTGCAGCCTCTTGTAAGACTCGGTTCTTTCTCTCCATAACCCCATTTTGTTGTGGGGTCCTTGGAGTAGAGAACTCATGCCTATATCCCTTTTCTTGACAGAATTCTAAAAACCTATGATTTTGAAATTCCCCACCATGATCACTTCTAATGGTTTTAATTGTTGTTGATTTTTTATTTTCAGTTCTTATACAAAAGGAAATAAAAATATCTATGGTTTGATCCTTAGTTTTCAAAAAGAAGGTCCATGTATACCTAGTAAAGTCATCAATAATCACTAAACAGTATCTACTTCCATTTAATGAAATAACACTACTGCAATCAAACAAATCCATATGTAATAAGTCTAAGGCAGTAGTTGTACTTACAACGCTTTTACCTTTATGAGGCGCTTTGGTTTGCTTACCCTTCTGACATGCATCACACAATTTGGTCTTTTGGTACTTGATGCTTGGTAAGCCTCGCACTAACCCTTTGTTGACCAGCTTCCGGATATTTTTCATGTTCACATGAGCCAACCTCCTATGCCAAAGCCACGATTCTTCTTCTTTCGACATGAAATACTTAGCAAGAGCATTAGTAGCACTTTTAAAAGAAACTTGATAAATGTTATCTACCCTTGTGCCTACTAGTACCGTGTCAAGTGTGTCAATGTTTTTGACTAGACATTGACTCGAATGAAACTCAATTGTGTAACCCGTATCACACAATTGACTGACACTTAGGAGATTAAAAGTCATCCCCTTGACTAAAAGGACATTCTTGATTTGGAGGCATTCGGATATATGAATGTCTCCAACTCCTATAACCTTAAGACTACCATTGTTACCAAATGACACATTACCTCTATTTTTGTTTTGAATGGTAGAAAATAGTGACTTGTCCCCGGTCATGTGCTTGGAGTATCCACTATCAACAAACCAAGTTGATAGACGCTCCCCCTTTACCAATGCCTACAAGACACGAAAGATAGATGTTTTAGGTACCCAAATCTTGGGACCTAATGCATCTACAATGAAAGACTTAGGCACCCATGCCTTTGTTACCTTCTTCCTAGTCTCATGAACCCTAGAAGCATGCGATCTATGAAATTGGGTTCTTGACACTAAAGAAATAAAGCTAGACTCCTTAGGTTGGTATCCTAATCCAGCCTTGTTGTAGACCGCCCTTTGGGCATTTAGAATCATGTCTAGGGTCTTAGAGCTAGTTGAGAATTTCTCAAGCATTTTCTTGAGTTTCTCAACCTCACCCTTCAAGGCCTTGTTCTCATCTTCAAGGAGCTCTAGATGTAGGTCATCAACCTCATCTTCCCTAAGAGCTCTCAAGTTCTCTACTTCTTCTTTTAATGATTTATTTTATGTTTTTGATTTTTTAAGCAAGGTAGACAAATGTGTAATAGTCTTATAGCATTTTTCTAAGTGAGAAGAGGTTACCTCTTCATCATCCGAAGATGATGAAGCCGTGGCTGAAGTGCTTGAGTCATCACTCTCGGACTCGGACTCCTCCCTTGCCATGAGTGCCAATTGCCGAGTACTCTTTTCCTTCTTCTCTTCCTCCTCCGATGAGCTTGAGGAAGATTCATCCCAAGTGGCCTTGAGAGCTTTCTTCTTCTTGGCTCTTTCCTCCTTCTTTTCGGCCCGTTCCTCCTTCTTGAGTTTTGAACACTCACTCCGGTAGTGGCCTTTCTTGCTACACTCATAACATGTAACATTAGACTTATCAATATTTTGATCTACAGTCTTACCTTTGTATCTCCTGCTTCTTCTCATAATCCTTCTCACAAAATTTGCCATCTCGCTTGATGATGATCCACCTTCATCATCGGACTCGGAGGAGGATGAAGATGAAAGAATCTCTTTCACCTTCTTCTTTCCTTTCTTTCTTCTCCCATCCTTGCTCTTTTCTCCTGTAACCAAAGCTATACCTTTCTCCTTTTGACCTTTGTTAGCAAGTTCATGAAGTTCCATTTCACAAAAGAATTCATCTAACTTTACAATGGAAAGATCCTTGGAAACCTTGTAGGCATCTACCATAGATGACCACAAGGCATTCCTTGGAAAGGATTTAAGAGCGTACCTTACTAGATCGCGATTCTCCACGCGTTCATCCACGGAATGTAGACCATTGATGATTTCCTTGAACCTCCCATGTAGTTCACTTACCGTTTCGTTTTCCTTCATGGTGAGATTTTGTAGTTGATTCAAGAATAGGTCCCTCTTGGCTATCCGAGAATCTCGAGTTCCTTCTTGGAGCTCGATAAGCTTGTTCCATAAATCTTTTGCACTCGAGAATGGACCTACCTTGACGAGTTGGTCCTTGGCAATCCCACATTGTAAGGTGACTACCGCCTTGGCATCGGCTTACCCTTTACGAGTTTGTTCAGTAGACCACCTTGATGAATCGAGTTCCTTACCTTCTACGCCCTTCGGTGGTGTGAATCCTTCCTTGACCGAGAACCACATGGAGATATCAGTCTTGAGGTAATACTCCATGCGGCTCTTCCAGTACTGGAAATCTGCTCCATCGAAGAAGGGTGGTCTGTTTGTGCTGAATCCTTCCTTCATGGCCATCTTCTTGTTCCTTTGGATGTTAGTCCAGATGAAGAGCACCAGGCTCTGATACCACTTGTTAGGATCTTAGATGGCTAGACAGGGGGGGGGGTGAATAGCCTCTTAAAAACTTAAACAAAGATTTCTACAAAGAAACTTGTTAGCACAGCGGAATTAAGTAACTAAAACAAAAGGAAACAAGCACACTAACACTCGGATTTACGAGGTTCGGGGATAAATTGCCCCTACTCCTCGGCGTGTCCGTAAGGTGGACGACCCCTTGATCTTCGGTAGATCGCACCCCGGAAAAATTCCGGCTAAAGATCCTCCTTCTCGGTGGAGTAACCTCTCCACAAAGTCTCAAGAAATATATATGTTAAAGTACAAGACTTACAAAGCTCAGTGGCAAAGAAATAATGAACTAATGCTTACAACCACGCGAGGATCAGTGAACACAGAGAACTCACAGATCGCAGTATCACACCCGAGAGCTCAAGAACTTAGCACACCTCAACGATCAACAGAACTTTCTTGCTTTTTCATTTTCTCTACTTCTTTCCTCTGCTGTCACGAATCGTGGTCAAGCTGCACAAAATCATCACTGCAGCCAATCCCTCTTCCTCCTTACCTGATCCTCTGAACTCACACCAATGAAATCACAGTCTTCACTGGTGTCTTCTGAGCTCAAACCAATCACCAGGAGTCAAGCGGATCGCAGCCAGATCTCACCAGTAGCCGTTGATGCTTCAAATGCACCATGCGCCGCGAATCACAGCAGAAAGTCCATTTGTCGTATTCCTCTTATGGATTTAATTTGAAAACATGCTTGGAATGGTGCCTGTAATCCTGCAAACTCAAAAGCTAACAACACAGAGGGTTATATCACTTGAATCAGGCAAATCAGATGCAGTGGAGGCATCGCAGAAACATCGAACAAACTGATTGTGTGTGGATCGGTCACCAGACCGATCCACGGACCGATCAGGACATATCCTGATCGGTCCACAGCTTACCTGATCGGTCGTGGAGACCGATCAGGCCGCATCTGGATCAGTCTCCATGACCGATCCTTCCTTCTTCTCTTCGCAATCGCATCTCCTGATCGGTCTACAGACCGATCAGATTACACTCAGTGTGCCACTGAGTGTTTCACTGGATCGGTCTGCCGACCGATCCACTGTCTCATGTACCACTGGATCGGTCTGGCGACCGATCCAATGCACCAAGGAATATTCACTTAGGTCCCTTTCTGACCTAATCCGGAGAACAACCTACCGAGCCCTCTCTGACTTTGTCCGGTCCAGAGAACGAGCTACCGAGCCCTCTCTGACCTAGTCCGGAGAATGAGCTACCGAGCCCTCTCCGACTTCGTCCGGTCCAGAGAACGAGCTACCGAGCCCTCTCTGACCTAGTCTGGAGAACGAGCTACCGAGCCCTCTCTGACTTCGTCCGGTCCAGAGAACGAGCTACCGAGCCCTCTCTGACCTAGTACGGAGAACAAGCTACCAAGCCCTCTCCGACTTCGCGTGCCAAGTTTCCAACTTGGACTTTTCCCTTCCACACGATCAACCTTGATCAGTAATCAATCCGAGTTTAAATAACATCTGATACAAACTTAAATCAGTGTCAACATCAAAACAACAGCTAGGTCAGACTGTATCAACAATGTTAAGTTCCATCTGCGATTCCTAATTTAACTTCTAAAGAACACAATAGGTTATTTAAGGAAAGATTCGACACTTGTACAAAAATTTTTGTACAGTGGAACCGGTACGTTTTCCTAGGATTAACCAATAATTGGTATCAGAGCTAGGGTTTGCCTCTGTGTATTTTTAGAATTCAAATAGGTTATGCAGATGGCATACATACTTTAGGCAGGAAAATAGTTGGATGTGCTAACTCTTTGGTTGCAGGCTCCAACTATTATGGCTTATTGATATTGTGTGTGATTGGGCCCTTGGACATGTCAAGGGAATTATTTGTGTGCATGATTGTATGTATAAAATACAGCAGGAGCTGTATTATTTTTAGAATTTTATTTTTGTTCGATTTAGAATACATGTACATTCCCTTTTGGAATATAGGATCGATATATATAAAATTCTATTTTTGTTGCGGATCGAATTCTTGCGAGGCGTGGTACTTTTGGAGCACCAGAGGCGCAGTGGAATAAGAAGCAAGATGGATGCGACAACTCGACCCGATGGCGGTGGCTAAAGATGACAGCAGCTAGGGTTGGAGCATACTGAAGACAGTGATGGAAAAGACCATAATAGTTGGAAAATTAATTTCCAAATTTATTACTTTTATTTACCGTGATGTTTATATGCATGTGATGTATGCTAGGATAGTTTAAAAATCCTCATTTTTAAATAACTAAGTGGGAGAGGGATTTTAATAAATCCCATGGTCTCCATTACTGGTTTGTAAGTGATGCAACAAGCCTGCGTGTTGGCTCTAAGTGTCTCCCTCCACAACGGATGAGTTTATTGCGGATCACTTGATCAAACTTCCTTTTATGGATGGTTATAGGAAATTATTTAAGGAGCGTGTGATCTTCTCCAACTGAAGGGGCACAATCCTATTTAATGGACTTAGTATCAAGTAATGGTATACACTTAGACGCATTCAATAGTATTCTCCCCAACGGAGTCACTGCTATTGTCTTGTGTGACCAAAGTGAAACCAACTATTAATTTTATTTGTCATAAAATTAGGATGACAAGATAATAAAATTAATGGGTCACACCCTCCACTTACAAATGATGAATTTGTATACGTCCACACTAACGTGGCATGCAATATTCACGGTGATTTGAGGTGTTGGATAATTTAAAATAGTATTGTTTGAGTAATCAATATTATTCTAAATTTAGAGTCTTGACCAAAGTTTATTTTTGTGATTCTTAGGATGACTTTCAACCCACTAGCCATTATACTGAAAGAGAACAAACTTACTGGTCCCAACTATATTGATTGGAAAAAAAAACCTGGATATTGTTCTTACTGCTGAAAGCTATAAGTTTGTACTGACTGAGGCTTGCCCTGATGCACCTGACGGTGACTCTACCCAAGAGGAGATTAAGTATCATAAGAAATGGGTAAAAGCTAATGAGATGGCGCGGTGTTGTATTTTTGCATCAATGTCAAATGTATTGCAACATCAGCATCAAGATTTACCAACAGCTTATGATATAATGAACAATCTCAAAGAACTCTTTGGCCACCAGAGTCGGACTGTTGGGCAAGAGGCAATGAGAAAACTAATGACAACCACCATGTCTGAGGGGACACCCGTAAGGGACCATATCCTCAAAATGATGGCTTATCTGAATGAAATACAAGTCCTTGGAGGAGAAATTGAGGGGGAAACCCAGGTCGATATAATTCTCCAAACGCTACCCAAAAGTTTTGAGCAGTTCCGCCTGAACTATAACATGAACAAAAGAGAGTATACGTTGGCGGAACTTCTGACGGAACTACAGGCAGCAGAAGGAATATTTCGTCACAGTTCTCAGATTCACTATGCTGAAAAGGGTTCTACTTCTAAGTCGAAAGGCAAGAAGAAGAAGAAACAGGTCTTTTCAGCAAAGAAGGTGAATAAACCTCAGAGTACAGGATAGAAAGCTGGAATGAAGAAGCCAAAGGGCAAGTGCTTCATCTGCAAGCAGTCTGGACATTGGAAAGCGGACTGTCCTCGTAGGAACCAGAACAATAAAGGTATATCTCATACTCTAGTAGTTGAAACATGTTTAGTGGTGTTATCTACCAGCACCTGGTGTGTAGATACAGGAGCCACTGATCATGTCTGTAATTCTTTGTAGGCGTTCCAGGAAACCTGGCGACTATTTGATGGAGAGATAACTGTCTACATGGGCAATGCTACTAAGGTGGCGGCTGTTGTAGTGGGAGACGTCTACTTATCTTTTGATAGGAATAGAAATTTGATTTTAAGAAATTATTTTTATGTACCCAGTTTTAGAAAGAATTTAATTTCAGTTTCTAAACTATATTTGGATGGATATTCAGTCTCTTTTAGTAACAATGTCGTTATAAAGAGAAATAAGGTCATTATCTATTCTGGTGCATTGGTTGGCAATTTATACACTTTAAATCCAATTTCTCCCACAAAGCAAAATATAGAAATTAATAACACATCTTCTAACTCTAATAAAAGAAAAGAACCTTCAGAAATGAACCAAACATATCTTTGGCATCTAAGGCTTGGACATATTAACTTAAGTAGGATTCAAAGGCTTATAGCCGATGGACTCTTGGGTTCATTAGAGTTGGAAAACTTTCCAACATGTGAATCCTGCTTGGAAGGTAAAATGACCAAGAGACCTTTTAAGGCCAAGGGGTATAGAGCCAAAGATGCGTTAGAACTGGTTCATTCTGATTTGTGTGGTCCTATATCTATCTAGGCAAGAGGTGGTTATGAATACTTCATCTCCTTTATAGACGATTATTCAAGATACGGATACATTTACCTGATGCGCCACAAGTCTGAATGCTTTGACAAGTTCAAAGAATATAGGGCTGATGTGGAGAAACATCTTGGTAAAAGTATCAAGACACTACGGTCTGACCGTGGTGGCGAATACCTCTTTGGACAGTTTAGGAATTACTTATCAGAAGTCAGGATTCAATCCCAATTGACCGCACCTGGTACACCCCAGCAGAATGGTGTGGCAGAATGAAGGAATAGGACTCTTATGGAAATGGTTAGATCGATGATAAGTTATTCAGAATTACCAAATTCATTTTGGGGATATACTTTAGAAACAGCAGTGTACATTCTGAATATGGTACCTTCTAAAACAGTTCCTTCTACTCCCATGGAATTATGGAATGGGCATAAGCCTAGTCTGAATCATATCCGGATATGGGGTAGTCCAGCACATGTGCTGAAGGGAGATATCGACAAGTTGGAATCATGTACAGAAGTTTGTCTATTTGTGGGATATCCAAAGGGAACGAAAGGTGGTTTGTTTTATAATCCTAAAAATCAGAAGATCATTGTTAGCACCAATGCTCGATTTTTAGAAGAAGATTATGTAATGAACCATAAGCCCATGAGTGAAATAGTTCTAGAAGAAATTAGAGAGGAACTTTAGTACCAATAGTACAAGATGAAGTACCACAAGAAACTGTAACACGTGTCACACATGATACACAGCCAGAGACAGTACCTCGTCGTAGTGGGAGGGTTGTGAGGCAACCTGAGAGATTCATGTTTTTGGGTGAGTCTTCGGACTTGATCCCAGGTAAACATGAACCAGATCCCTGAACATATGACGAAGCACTCCAAGATTTAGATGCAGTATCTTGGCAAAAGGCAATGAATTCCGAAATAGAATCTATGTATTCTAATAAGTCTGGGAGCTTGTAGAACCACCTAATGATGTAAAAGCCATTGGATGCAAGTGGATCTACAAAAGGAAAAGAGGGATAGATGGGAAGGTAGAAACCTTCAAAGCAAGGCTTGTTGCGAAAGGGTATACACAGAAAGAGAGAATCGATTATGAGGAGACTTTTTCACCGGTAGCCATGCTTAAGTCTATCTGGATACTCTTATCCATTGCCGCTCATATGGACTATGAGATTTGGAAAATGGATGTCAAGACAGCTTTCCTTAACGTAAGTCTTGAAGAAAACATCCATATGAAGCAACCAGAAGGATTCATTGAAAAGGGCAAAGAGCATCTAGTGTGTAAGCTCAATCGGTCCATTTATGGACTAAAACAAACTTCAAGATCTTGGAACATCCAGTTTAACGAAGTAATCCAGTTATATGGATTTATTCAGTGTCCGGATGAGTCTTGTGTATACAAGAAGTGTAACAGAAATGTGGTGGTATTTCTTGTACTATACGTAGATGATATTTTGTTAATTGGCAACAATGTCAAGGTATAATCAGACGTAAGGGTATGGTTGTCCAAACAATTTGATATAAAGGACTTAGGAGAATGTGCACACATTCTTGGGATCAAATTTATAAGGGATCGCAAGAAAAGAATGTTGTGCCTATCCCAAGCTTTATATATAGATACGATCCTTGCTCGTTTTAGTATGCAAAACTCCAAGAAAGGTTTCTTACCTTTTAGACATGGAGTAGCCTTATCTAAAGAGATGTCCTCGAAGACATCAAAGGAGATTGAGGACATGAAGGCAGTTCCTTATGCTTCGGCTGTAGGAAGTCTTATGTATGTAATGCTGTGTACAAGACCTGATATCTGTTTTGCCATGGGCATCGTTAGCTGATATCAGAGTAACCCTGGACAAGGACATTGGATTGCAGTAAAGCATATATTAAAATACCTGAGAAGGACTAGAGATTATATGCTAGTTTACCAAGCAGACGATTTGCTCCCTGTGGGTTACACGGATTCAAATTTTCAATCAGATAGGGACAATAGTAAGTCTACGTTAGGCTATGTGTTTCCTCTAGGAGGTGGAGCCTGTTGGAGCCCCAAGGTGTTTTGGTGTGATCAAACAAGCTAAGTTAGGTCATGCGTTGTCTAACCCTTGTGTCTAAGTGTGCAGGAACACAAGAAGTCGAGCGAAAGACGCGGCTAGTAAGAAGGACGACACGGGAGAGAGCCGACGGGCTTGGTGCGTCCGAGGGACGAGGTGACCGCGGAAGAGTACACCGGTGGACGAGAAGAATGTGTGCGGCGTTCGAGGGATGAGAAACCGGGAAGGAAGGCTGCTCGAGGAGAAGGCCGGAACTTGGGTTCAGGTTAGCCCTATTCCGGATGGCCGAGATCACCCAAACTAGCAGAGCTAGAGTTGAAGACCCGGACCGAGACCAGCTGAACCGAAGCGGAGCGACCGGACGGAAAAAGTCAACCAGAGTTGACTTTTGGGGTCCGGGGCGCCCGGACAGAAGTTGTTGACCAGATCGAGTCAAACTCGATCTGAACGTTGGGGGATAAAGTTTTATCCCTCCAGGGCGCCCGAAACCTCTTCGGGGCGCCCCGACTAGTGCTATAAATATAGCACTGGTTTGTACAGATCTTTTAACTCACTTGTAATTCATTTTTCTCTGTGCTTTATTTTCTTTTGTACTGTCAACGTTGTAAGAGGCTACTCTGCCCAGAGGAGAATCAGATAGTGCGCCATCTTTGCCTTGGATTAGCAATTCTCTTATTGCAAACCAAGTAAACCCTCTGCGTCTGTTTTAGATTATGTTTATCTAGTCTCTGTTTCTTTTTAATTACAAGTTCCTTAAATTAGTTGAATATCCGAGAAATGTTTTTTGTTTAATTTTTGTAGGGCAATTCACCCCTCCCCTCTTGCCGGCCTCCAAAGGGACTTACAAGTGGTATCAGAGCAAGGCGCTTCAGAAGGACTAACCGCCAATTGAAGTAACGAGATGGTCGAACCAAGCATCGTTCCACCAAAAATTGAGGGGGACTTCGCAGACTGGAAGCGATTTATGGAGGTATTCCTAAGAACTGATTTAGAAATTCAATTTATTATGAAATATGGTTTTGTAGCTCCAATGAATCAAGATGGAGAAGAAAAAGAAGAGAGCCACTGGACAAAGAAGGAGCAGAATGAGTCTGTAGCAAACAGCCGTGTGGAATATCACCTGCTGAGCGTGTTGCCGTCTCAAGAGGTCAACCGCATCGGAAGCTATTCATCTGCCAATGAACTCTGGGAGAAGTTCCTGAAACTCCACGAAGGCACGTCTGAAGCGAAGCTCGCTAAAAGAGACATCCTCCGGAACAAGCTAATGAACATCCGACTGGAAAAAGGTGAGAAGGTAGCCAGTCTACACGCAAAGGTAAAAGAATTGATTACTGGTCTAGAGAACCTCGGAGAAATGGTAACAAATCGGGAAACAATACGCTACGCACTCAACGCGTTTCCCAGAACATCAGATTGGACATCAATCGTCGACGCCTATTACATTTCGAAAGACCTGGAGGTAAGTACTTTAGAAGAACTGTTCTCCACTCTTGAATTGCATGAAACCAGGTGTGCAGGAACAAAGGAATCAAGCCAGATGATTGCGCTAAACGCAACCAAAAGGGATGAACCCGAGTCAAACTTAGAGGATGATCAGGAAGTGTACAAGGTAAGAAACTTTAAAACGTTTTTTAGAGCTAATAAATTTAAAGAAATGCAGAATAAAAAGAATCCAAGAAATAGAAGAAAAGTGCACTGCTACCAGTGTCAAAAGGAATGACACTTAAGAGAGGATTGCCCAGAACTAAAGAACGATAAAATGAAGACACCCAAGAAACACAAGAACCTAAAAGTCACTTGGGACGACACTTCCTCATCTGAGTCCGAGATTCAAGAATATGCAGGGATTGCACTGATGGCAAGCTATGAAGGACAAAGTACATCAGAACCCAGCATCGATGAAGGGGGAGCGACCTCAGATGGAAGTAGCGAAGCAGGGGGAGATTCAGGCTTTAAGTCTGATATGGTAAGTGAGGTATGCCTCTTACCCCCTGATGAACTTTACTTTGGTATTAAGGCAATTGCTAAATACATGTATAAATTAGAAAATAAAACTATCAAATTAGAAAATGAAATTTTAGAAACAAAAAGAATTTTGACAAAATCATGTCTTATAGAGGATTTTGATAAATTGAAAATTAAAAATAAAAAACTAAAAGAAGAAATAGAAAGATTGAAAAAATCTAATGGTTCAAATATTTCTACTTTTAGAAATTATAGAGGTTTAAATTGGTATTATAGATTTCATCAAAGTCAAATTAGAAATATATCAAAAGTATATGTACCTAGAAAATACTTGGTTAATCCTGTGGTAGGAACCTCTATTGGGTTCCAAAAACCTGTTTAATTTAAAATTAAAATTAGACTTAGCATTTTCAGCAAGGAAATTAAACAACTAATTTCTTTATGAGGCTCTGTCTAAGGAAGTGGTTGTTGCTCCAATAACCAAGAAGGCCTAGTGGCTCGCCACGACCTGGAAGCCAAGTATCGAAATGAAAATTTTAATTGACTAACTGAAAAAGCATTAATTTAAATTACTTAATGCTTTAAAAGAGTTATTCAATTTGTATTAGAAAATATTTAAAAAGATTTTTAACTTGACATAGAATTTTTTTTTACCTTAGAAATTTTTTTAGAAATTTTTTTTATGAAAGTTATCTTAGAATTCTTTTATAAAAATTGCCTTAAGATTTTTTTTAATGTTTTACTTAAATTTTTTTTCTCAAAAGAAAAATTCTGAAGAGTGTCTTTACTTAGACATTTAAAAAAAAATTTTTACACTTAAAATTTTTTTTAATTTACCTTAGACTTGTTTATAACTCCAATTTTTATGTGATCAAAGGGGGAGAAGTATGTTAAGTGTAGGGGGCGGTAATATAATTTTTCAATTGAAAAATATTTGGACTTATTTGAATATAAATTATTTTTATTGCATATGTTTACCCTAACTTAACTTGTGTTGCTCACATCAAAAAGGGGGAGATTGTTGGAGCCCCAAGGTGTTTTGATGTGATCAAACAAGCTAAGTTAGGTCCTGCGTTGTCTAACCCTTGTGTCTAAGTGTGCAGGAACTTAGGAACACAAGAAGTCAAGCGGAAGATGCGGCTAGCGAGAAGGACGACACGGGAGAGAGCCGACGGGCTTGGTGCGTCCGAGGTACGAGGTGACCACGGAAGATTACATCGGTGGACGAGAAGAACGTGCGCGACGTTTGAGGGATGAGAAACTGGGAAGGAAGGCTGCTTGAGGAGAAGGCCGGAACTTGGGTTCGGGTGAGCCCTATTCCGGATGGCCGAGATCACCCAAACTAGCGGAGCCGGAGTTGAAGACTCGGACCGAGACGAACTGAACCGAAGCGGAGCGACCGAACGGAAAAAGTCAACTAGAGTTGACTTTTGGGGTCCGGGGCGCCCGGAGCTGACCGAGGAGCCCGGACCCCTCCGGGGCGCTCGGAACCCTCCGGGGCGCCCGGACCGAAGTTGTTGACCAAATCGAGTCAAACTCGATCTGAACGTTGGGGGATAAAGTTTTATCCCCCCCAGGGCGCCCGAAACCCCTTCGGGGCACCCCGACCAGTGCTATAAATATAGCACTGGTTTGCACAGATCTTTTAACTCACTTGTAATTCATTTTTCTCTGTACTTTATTTTCTTTTGTACTGTCAACACTGTAAAAGGCTACTCCGCCTAGAGGAGAATCAGATAGTGCGCCATCTTTGCCTTGGATTAGCAATCCTCTGATTGCAAACCAAGTAAACCCTCTGCGTCTGTTTTAGATTCTGTTTATCTAGTCTCTGTTTCTTTTTAATTACAAGTTCCTTAAATTAGTTGAATATCCGAGAAAGGTTTTGTGTTTAATTTTTGTAGGGCAATTCACCCCTCCCCTCTTGTCGGCCTCCAAAGGGACCTACAGAGCCATTGCATGGAGGAGTGTTAAGCAGAAATGTGTCTCGGACTCAACCATGGAAGCTGAGTATGTTGCAGCCTCTAAGGCAGCAAAAGAAGTTGTATGGCTCAGGAACTTTCTAATGGACTTAGATGTGATTCCTGGTTTGCCCAAGATCATCACAATTTATTGTGATAATAGCGGTGCAGTTGCAAACTCGAAGAAACCACGAGCTCATAAGCTAAGTAAACATATAGAGCACAAGTACCACCTGATACGAGACATCGTCAAGCGAGGAGAAGTTGTTGTCGCCAAGATTGTATTAGAAGATAACCTAGCAGATCCTTTCACAAGGGCCCTTCCGGCGAAAGCTTTTAATCGGCATGTGGAGGGGATGGGAATCAGATGTAAGGCAACAGATATGGCAGCTTAGTCTTTTAGTATAAGTGGGAGATTGTTAGAGTATATACTAAAAGCCTAGCTTTTGTAAACATTTATTTGTTGAAATAAAAGAATCACATTGGTCAATATTTGTATTTATTTGTTAAATGTAATTGTTCAATTAATTTATATAGTAGATAACATGGAGGTGGTGTCACACTCAGAAGATCATGTTGTCGGTTCTCTATAAATTCTAAACAGTTGCTTGCGATTAAGATGGAAAGGAACAAACCATCAGAATAGTCGTAGTGTAATTAAGTATTAGTTTATCTTGACTAATAAATTACACTGATACACTTTAAGTGTATTGAGTAGGATCATTTAGATATATTCTTTTTGTACTGACTTAGTAAAAGAACTAGACCTTAGTTATTATGGAAGTGTGTGCTCTTAATCCTAATATAATAACAAGCACATATATTTAATATTTATTTCTTTGACTTATCAAAGGGTGAGGTTTAGCTCGATAAATCAATATGCCCGATAAGTTGGGAAATGATATTACTTATAGTGTGTATTGTTGATTATAGAAGGAATCTGTGTCCTAGTTATCTAGGTTGAGAATGTCCCCAAGAGTAGCTCATAAGGATTGTCATGTTAAACCCTGCAGGTGGACCTAGTCCGACATGACAATAAAGTTGAGTGGTACTACTCTTGGAGTTAGATATTAATTAAGTGAGTTGTCAGTAACTTACTTAATTAGTGGACATTCGTAATCTTAAACACAGGGAGACTAACACACTCATGATAAGAAAGAGCTCATAATGTAATTTGGGATTGGTGCGGTAGTGCGGTAATAACTCTCTAGTGGAATGAGTTATTATCGATGAACTTGAGTTGTGTGTTCAGGGCGAGCACGGGATACTCAAGCTCATCGGAAGGCCAAAACCAATTTCTCCTCTAGGTCCCTGTCGTAGCCTCATTATAGCCTCAAGTCCATCCAAATGTAAGGCTCTTCTTAGTGTCCAAGAAGGGGGCCGGACCATTGCTTGGTGACCAAGCAATGGCCGGCCACATCCTCTTATAGGGGCCGACCCTATAGCTTGGTGACCAAGCTTGTAGGGGCCGACCAAGATTAATTCAAATAGGAGGGGTGTTTTGAATTTTTAGAATCTTCTCTTTGTAGAAAACTATAAGTTTTAAAGGAGAGATTTTAATTTTTAAAACTTTCCTTATTTGAATTAGGCCACATGTTTTAATAGAGAGTTTTAAAAGTTTTAAAACTTTTTTTTTTTTTTAACCATCCTCATGGTTTAAGAAAAAAAAAAGGAGATAAGTTTTAAAATTAAAATTTTCTATCATCATGTTAAAAAATAAAATTTTTAAGAGAGTTTTTCAATTTAAAACATGGTTTTAATTTTTAGAAACTTTCCTTTTTTAACTCCTTCTTTAGGAAAGAGAGCTTGTAAAATTTTATAAGAGTTTTTTCTCTTGTAAAATTTTATAAAAAAAAAATTATTATTCCTTTCCTAAATATAGTGGCCGGCCACCTTGCTTGGTGCCCAAGCAAGGGGCCGGCCAAGCTTAATCCAAAACCAAATAGGATTGATCTAAACCATTGATTGATGATTGATTCAATCAAGAGGAAAGAAAAGGAAAAATTAAAAGGGAAAAGGAAAAACTCTTGGATGATTTTATTTTTGTAAAAGGTTTTTCCTTATTTGCCTTGGGCAAGTAATATAAAAGAAGGGGTGAGGGGGCTTCATGAGACACAACTCTTATTCTTTTGCTTGGGTGATCTCTTGGTGGCCGGCCCTCTCCTTTTTCTCTTTCCCTTTGCTCTCTTCTCCTTGGTGGTGGTGGTGGCCGAATTCTAGAGGAAGAAGAAGAACTCTTTTGGGTGGTGTTCATCTTGGAGGATCGTCGCCCACACGACGTCCAAGGCGAGGCGAGGAATACGGCAGAAGATCTCGAGGTCATTAGCTTACAAAGAGAAGGTATAACTAGTAGTTTTCTTCCGCATCGTATTAGTTATTTTCTTTGTAAGAATTCTAAATACAAGAGGCAATTAGATCTAGTTTATCGAATTTGTTTTTCGATTTTGTGTTTTCTTCTTTTTCAAATTTGTGATTCGATTGTTCTTTTTGGTTCACCTAGAGTTATTTAAGGAAATAAATATTAGCTTTCCTTAAAAGGCTTTGCCTAGGCGGTGGTGGTTGCTCCCATATCCAAGAAGGCCATGTGCCTCACCATGCAGTCCTGGAAGCCAATTTTGGAAATTAATATTTATGGAATTAATAACTTAGGTAGATTTGAATCAATAGTGTTAAGTTCCGCTTGCGATTCAAATCTAAACCATTAAGAACAGATAAGTTAAATTTGGAATCAATGATGTTAAGTTCCGTCTGCGATTCCTAATTTAACTTCTAAAGAACACAATAGGTTATTTAAGGAAAGGTTCGACACTTGTACAAAAATTTTTGTACAGTGGAATCGGTATGTTTTCCTAGGATTAACCAACATCCCGCACCAACAATCTCCCCCTTTTTGATTATGGCAATCGAAATTCAAAGTTAAGTAAAAGACAGTAAGGAAAAGATAGTGATAGCACAAGTATAAACAAATTTATTCAACTTGACAGCACAAGCATAAGCATAAAGATATATAAGGCTCCCCCTATATAATAGCTCCCTAATTTAATTTTTTAAAATTTTATTTCTTTAATTTTTCTTTGAATTTCTACTCTCCCCCTTTGTCATACATCAAAATACAGGGAGAGAAAGAGAAACCATAGTACTTTGGTAGATTTGAAAAAGATTTTGAAAAAGGTTAGTCATACGTTGAAAAATACTTAGCTTTTTAGAAGAAGTGTTCTTGTAAGACTTTTAGCTAAGTGAAAAAATATTTGTCATAAATTATTTCAACTTTGAAAAATAACTTAGCTAATTTTGTGATATCAAAACACTTAGTTAAATTTGAAAAGCTTTTTGATTTTCAAAAATAGTTAGTTAAACACAATCACTTAGAAGAAATTTTCTTTGTAAAACATTTAGCTAAGTAAATGTTAAGGATTCAGAGAAGATCTTTTAAGATAGCTTTAAAGGATTAAGTTTGAAAAGTAGCTTAGCAAGATTAAAAAAAAACTTAGGTAACTTTTGAGGAGCCTTTTTGAGAAAAGTTAGTTAGATTTGAAAGACTTTATGTTTGAAATATAACTTTTCTCAAAATTGGCTAAGTTTGAAGGCATTTGCTAAAAATATTTGAAAACGGCTATAGAAGTTACTTAGCTAAAATTTTAATAAGCCTTTGAAAAATAGCTTAGCTTGATTTTGAACTGAAAAATATTGAATTTTAAAAAGTTATTAAGAAAAGATAAGTTTTGAAAGATATTTAGTTTGAAGGACTTAGTTAAATTTTAGCTGCAAAGAGGGAGGAGCTTAACTCGTAAAAATTTTAATTAAGGTTATTCATCCAAGTAGTCCTAAAGTCCAAGCATGAGTAATTTTTGAAAATTAACATTTAATCATTTAATCCCCTGAGCCAAATGTCTAACCACTAGCTACTAACTACTTACCTAGAGGGTAATAGCTTTCACTTGGTTAGTCAAATTAAGTTGAAAATCCAGTTAGATTTGACTAAGTCAGGATTACTTAACTTGATTACTATATTTTTGATATTTAACACCCAGACTTACTGCGATGCACAAAAATAAGCATTCTGAAGTCTAGGCTGTACCCTATGCATCTCACACCGTTCTAAGTTTATTTCAATCATAAGCAAGTTAAGCCTAGGGTGTTTGTGAGATGCTCTGGCTAAAATCTAGGGGAACATGATTTCTATGGTAAGCTCCTAGGCTAAGTCCAAAATTTGAAAAATCTAATAAAATTGGGATTTTGAAATCAACATTTTTCTTAGAATTTTTGAAAAATACAAAAATCAGGCTGAATACGTTCTATTCTACTAAACACATTCCTATTTGTCTTCTAAGTGCACTGAACTCAAGTTCAGGTAAGCATTTTGTGAATATGTCAGCTAGGTTTGATTTGAACTCAACATAATTAAGTACAATATCTCCCCTAGCTACATGATCCCTTACAAAATGATGTTTTACATCTATGTGTTTAGTCCTTGAATGGTGAATTGGGTTTTTGGTTAAATTAATTGCACTTATGTTGTCAATTGAGATTTTAGTATTTTGATATTCTAATTGGTAGTCTTTTAGGGTATGCATCATCCAAAATAATTGAGATGCACATTCTCCTAGAGCTATGTATTCAGCTTCAGTGGTAGATAGGGTAACACAGTGTTGCTTTCTACTTGACCAACTTACTAGGCACTGACCTGGAAATTGACAACTGCCACTTGTGCTTTTTCTATCTAGTTTGCACCCAGCATAGTCTGAGCCAGAATAGCTATTTAGTTCAAGGGTGCAAGTCCTAGGATACCATAGGCCTACATTTAAGGTTCCCTTAATATACCTAAGTATTCTTTTAACGTGAGTTAAGTGTGACTCTTTTGCGCAAGATTTATATCTTGCGCACATACCTACTGCAAAAAGAATGTCCAGTCGACTTGCAGTTAGGTTCAGTAGACTTCCTATCGCACTTCGATAGTATTTCAAGTCTACTGGTTTCCCTTCTATGTCTGAGTCAATTTTAATGTTGGTGGCCATTGGTGTATTAATAATTTTTGAGTTTTCCATTCCAAATTTCTTAATTAACTCCTTAGCATATTTTGTTTGGAAAATGTGAATTCCATCTTTTGTTTGCTTAATTTGTAATCCTAAGAAAAAATTAAGTTCCCCCACCAAACTCATTTCAAATTCATTTTCCATTAATTTAACAAATTCTTTTAAAAGTTTAGTATTGGTTGAGCCAAAAAATTATGTCATCAACATAGATTTGAGCTACAAAAATATCTTTTTCTAAGGTTTTGACAAATTGGGTCTGATCTATTTGACCTTGGTTAAAGCCCTTGGATATTAGGTAATTAGATAGCCATTCATACTATGCCCTAGGTGCTTGTTTTAGTCCATATAAGGCCTTTTTCAGTTTGAATACATGGGTTGGGTTGTCTAGGTCCTCAAATCCTGGTGGTTGGCTTACATATACCTCTTCTTTAATAAACCGATTTAAGAAGGCTGACTTACCATCCATTTGGTATAACCTAAATCCTTTATGTGTTGCATAGGTCAGCAGCATCCTAATGGATTCGAGTCTAGCTATTGGTGCATATGTTTTGTCATAATCTAACCCTTCAACCTGGTTGAGCCCTTTGGCTACTAGTCTGGTCTTATTTCTTACTATATCACCCTGATCATTCAATTTGTTCCTAAATACCCATTTGGTGTCAATTATGGACTTATCTATGGGTTTAGGTACAAGTTCCCAGACTTGATTTCTACCAAATTGGGCTAACTCTTCCTGCATAGCAATGATCTATTCTGGGTCAGGAAGGGCTTCTTCTATAGTCTTCGGCTCAATCTTAGAAATAAGGGCAATCTGACTCAAGTTTCTATAGGAAGCTCTAGTTCTAACTCCTAGGTTTGGGTAACCCAAAATTTGGTCAGGTGGGTGAGAAGTATTTATTCTTGTTGGTCTTATACTTGGGTCAATAATTAGTTCCTCTGGTTTACTAGTGTTAGGTTCAATTTCATCATCTTCTATAATTCTTGGGATAATGTCAACATTTTCATTTATATTAGGTAGGTTATTTTCTTCATCAAAGATTACATTAGTTGTTTCTTTAACTTTTAGGGTATTTTGGTTATAGACTCTATAGGTCATATTGGTTGAGAAGTACCCTAAAAATATTCCTTGGACTGATTTGGGTGTAAATTTTCCTAAGTAATCTTTAGTATTTAAAATGTGAACTTTACATCTAAATACTTTTAAATAGTTCAAGTTGGAAATTTTATTATAGTATATTTCATAGGGGGTTTTATTGTGTAATTTGTTAATCAGAATTCTATTTTGAATATAGTTTGCTGCATTTATTGCTTCTGCCCAGAATTGATGATTTAAGTTATACTCATTTAACATGGTTCTAGCGGCCTCTTGTAGTGTTCTATTTTTTAGTTCGACTAGACCGTTCTGTTGGGGGGTTCTAGGGCATGAAAATTCATGTTTGTATCCATTAATTTTACAAAATTGGGTAAACCTATGATTTTCAAATTCACCCCCATGATCACTTCTTATTCTTTTAATTTTGGTATCTTTTTCATTTTCTGTTAACTTGCAAAAATTATTAAAAGCTTCAAAGGTTTCATCTTTTGTTTTCAGAAACTTTACCCAAGTGAACCTAGAGTAATCATCAATTATGACTAAGCAGTACTGGTTCTTGCTTAGTGACTTGACTCCATTTGAATCAAATAGATCTAAATGTAGGAGCTCAAGTAAGGAGTTACTTCTATCTAGATTGGTTGACTTGTGGGTTGATTTGGTTTGTTTACCTTATTGGCAAGCTTGGCAAATTGTATGTTCTAACTTCCTTAATTTGGGTAGCCCTCAAACTAAGCCATTTCAACTCATTTTTGAAATGAGTTAGACATGTGTGTGACCCAATCTTCTGTGCCATAGGTTGGTTTTGTAACGACCCAATTTTCCCTATTTCGAGTTCTAAATTTCTTCAAAAACATTTAGAAATACTTTTAAAATATTCTAGAGATTTTTAGGAATTTTTAGAGTATTTTTACATAATTTTTGGAGGTCGTTTAGTATTTTTACAAAAAAAAAAAAGAAGTTTTGACCAAAAATGTGGAAGTTGAACTCGAACCCAAGACCTCCGGCCAAACCCGACTTAACCGAATGCAGCTAACCAACCGAGCTTCGAGTGTTTTGTTAATAAGTGTGAAGCGAGAAATATATATGTTATAGTTGATAAATAAAACCCTAGTTTTAAAAAGACCTAATTCCTTTTATCTCGAGCCGAAACCCTCTTTCTCACACGCGACGCCGCGCGATCCTTCTCCTCTCTCGGCGGAAACGAAGAAGCAGGCGTTAGGGCTCGATCTCTGGCGCCGGCGAAGGCTTTTCCTAGTCAATCTTCACCCGTGCGTGGTTACCTCGACGAAGGAAGCCCGAAAACACCAAAGAGCCGCCGAGATCTTCACCTAGAACCTACTTCCTCCTTTGGTTGGGGGCTCATCCGAACCCTAGAATTCTTCTCCTTCAGCAGTAAGTCCAAGAAAGCATGTAAGTACTACTCACCTGTGGTAGGAGTTGCTCCGAATTTAGGGTTTCCGTTTCCCTTTGTTTTGGATTTTGCTGTGCCGAGTAGTATTGTATGCTAGAGCTTTTCCTTTCTTTGCTTTGTTTATCTGGCCGAATTTCTAAGGTTGAGTTGTTGTGCCGAATTGCCATGCTAGGGTTTTTCTTACCATCCACAGCATGCTTCTTTGCTTCCGGATTTCACAGTGCCGAGTAGAAATACATGCTAGGGTTTCTTTCCTTGCTTCCGGACTTCACAGTGCCGAGTAGAAACATATGCTAGAGTTTTCTTTCCTTGCTAGAGGATTTTATTGGGTTCTTGCTAAGAATTTATTAAGAGTTTAATAGGAGTCTTTCCTTTAATTGCTAGAGAAATTAGAGGTTGCTCACGCTATTTGTATTGCTGGATTTAAATTAGTTGCCCTTCCTATTAGCAAGTGCAGAACCGGGTTATGTCCTTTCCTATTAACAAGTGCAAACTTAGTCTAGATTCTTTAAGCAAGTGCAGATTCGTTTATGATTTAGTTTTGTTTCTAATCGCATTGCAAATTTAGTTTGCTTGGTTATTTCATAAACATGAGCCGTTGTGATTTGTTTCTATGTGAGCATGTGCAGGATTCACCCTTACTGTCAGTAGAAGCAACCTTTTCTTACACTTTGCTTAATTGGAAATAATTCAACATGGGTAGATTTAGTGATGCATGCTTTGGTATATCATGTGTAGATGCAGGATAGCAGCAGTGACCTTTCCTATGTTTCGGGTTCCATGAAGGGTGCACATGTCCAATTATGTTAATGATTTTATTTGGTTCTATAGTCCTATGAAGGTTGGGAATTGTATAGCTTGAAGGGTTGGTTGGTTTCTTTGCATTTCAATTGCTTAGTTTCCTTTGTATTCAACATGCAAGTCAATTGTCGAATTTCACAGCTTTGCTTTAAGTAGGAAGGTTTCTTAAATAAGCATGAGTAGCTCCTTATCCAAGAACAACCCTTTTATTTAGTTAGAATGGGTTTAACATTTTCCCTTAGTTAGAATGGGTTTAACATTTTCCCTGCTACTTAGAAAGGCAAGAACATCCTTCATTTAAAGTATGTAGTGTTAGTTTCTTGAATTTCTTGAACATGAACAGCTATTAAGCTTATCTTGTAGTTTGATTTGCTTGCTTGATTTTTATAGCATGCTCAGTTAGTTGCAATTCTCTACTTGTTAGATACACTTGCAGCATTCGAATAGCATGAGTAGTATCGAATTATAATTCAGTTTCTAGTTTCCTGTTTTGATACATATTCATATATATGTGTTAGATAGCTTTTAATAGCTCTTTAATCTGAAGCATATAGTTAGTTGTTTTTGCTATTTTAATAAGATGAATAGCCATGTATTTTAGTGAAATAATTGTGTGCCCTATTAAACCTTTTGAGGATTATGGGTAACTACAAGTAAGAAAAAGACCAAGGTCTAGTTAGAAAAGATAACAAGTAAATTAAAGTAAGAGACTAGTACCCGACTTCCGAGATTGTCGTTAAACAAATCCAGGTGACCAATTCCGAGGTCTTGGCCCTGGTAAGACCGAGGTCTTTATCCTCATAGGACTGGAGGCTCGCTACCTCAGTCACTATTAGAGAGCGCGCACAAGATGGTACTAAGCCTAGGCCCAAGAAAGAAAGAAAGAAAGAAAAGAAGAAAGTTAAATACTAATTTCAAGTATAAAGCTATAAGTAAATGAAACAAGTACCACCTATGTTTAGAATCAACAGAAGTTTAGTTCCTTTAATTCTAAGCATACAGCATGAGTTTCATTACTTTTCTTATCAGTTTAGTGAGCATGTTTAGTTTTATTTCCAATATTCAGCTTTATTCTGGTATATCATGAGTATGCAGTTTATTTGAGTACTTTGCTATTAGATGAGTATATGTAGCTTTTCTTTTAGCATTTCAGTTTAAGTATCGTTTTCATTTTTATGCAATTCGAGTTTTTGTGAGATAGTTTAGTACTTACTAAGCGTTTCGCTTATAGATTTCTTTTTCCTCCTACTGCAAATAAAGGAAAAGCTAAAGTATGAAAGGAAGGCGACAAGGTGGTGGTGATGGAGGTGTGTGATGGCTGGACTATGGGGAGATCAAGACTTTCCTATTTAGAGTTCTTTTAGTTTAAATACTATTATGAAGTTGGGATTGTAATTGATTTTATTCCATACTTGTAGCTTGATATGTCCTTTTGTTGGAGTTAGATATTTGTTTACTATTGCTAGAATAGTTTTCTTTTACTTACTGTGTTATTATTACTGCGTGGGTGTGGAAAAATATGTTCCAGCCGCCTGTGGCTGTGTATATAGTGTTTGTATTGTTGATTTGGTCATCGGTATAGGGGAGACTCTGCCAAAATTTTTCGGTAGGAATTCCTCTAGGGTCGTGATAAATCTAAGTGTCGCTAATAATAGCATAAGTGACACTAGTGAGTAGAGTAGTAGTTAGGTAACGGTCACCCTTAGAGAGTAGTAGTAAGAAGGGTGATCGCTACAGTTGATATCAGAGCAGGTCTCATTCTCCAGCATCGCACACACATCAGCATCATTCTTGCCGTCATCAATAAGAAAGTATTTAAATTCTTTCTTTATTGCTTTCCTTTATTATTATTTGCAGTATAGAGTAATTGTTTATAAGCGCTTAAGTCAGATAAGAGTTTTTGCTGTTTTCTTTATTCATATATACATATGTTTGTTTAGAAAGGATAGAGAAGATATCAAGTCTTTTTCCTTGCATAATTAGATGGCAAGGAGAGGACACCCCCGTACTGAGGAACCAGCTCAGGAGAACGAAGTGCCCAGAGCAACTGAGCCTAATCTCTTTGAAGTTGTTGCTCAACTCCAGAAACAGGTAGCAGAGCAGCAGCACATGATTGCCAATCTGATGGCAAATCAACAACTAGTTCCTCCCACTCCTCCAATAGTAACTGTGGAGACTCCAGGGGTAACCGAGGTTCCAGCAACTACCCTAGGAGTCGTCACAGTGCCTCAGAGACAAGAAGCGTACCTCATACAGTGGCTGAAACTGAAACCAGAGAGCTTCTCAGGCACTACTGAGCCCTGGGATGCCCAGGCTTGGTTCAAAACACTGGAGAGCACAATGGATCTTCTTGACTGGCCAGAAGTAGAGAAGGTCAAGTACGCCTCTTTCTGCCTGTCAGGAGATGCTCGTATGTGGTGGGAGAGGATAAAGACCAAGAGGGCAGTCAATCAGATGAGCTGGGCTGATTTCCAGTCAGAGTTTTATGAAGAGTACTTCCACCTACAGATCACCAACAAGCACTATGAAGAATTTATAGAGTTCAAGTACAGAGAATGAGAGAGTCAGACTGTTGCTCAGAATGCTGAGACCACAGATAGCACTGAATGTGAGTAGCGGAGCTCACCGGCCCCAGACTGGTGAAGAGTTGATCAATAGGGCATTAATTACTGAGCACTACCTGAATGACATCAAAGCGCAACGAGTGCAGCACAAGCCAGTGAAGATAGGGGGCAAGACAGTAGGGAGCCAGAAATCCCAGTCAAGTAAACAGAACTGGAAAGGCAAGGGCAGCAAAAGAAAGCAGTGGAACTCAGGAAGTAACCAGAAGGTAGGACCAGCAAACAAGCAGACTAAGTTCCCTCCCTGTCCCAAATGTGGGAGAATGCATCCAGGAGCCTGTCTTTTGGGTAAGACTAGATGTTATTCCTGTGGCCAGGAAGGACACATGGCTAAGGAATGTCCTAACAAGCTCAAAGCACCTCAGCCACAGCCAGTACAATATGGAGGCAAGCCAGCACAGTTATATCACATGGAAGCAGCACTAGAGGGACCCTATATCAGTCAGGGAAGGTTGGAAGCTCCACCAGTTCCAGCCTTTGATAGTGCCAGAGTATTCTCCCTCACCAAAGAAGAAGCTGCTAGTGTCTCTACGGTCGTAACAGGTCAAGTAGTTATTTTTCAGCATTTAGCTACTACACTATTTGATATTGGAGTGACATATTCTTTTGTATCAGTGCCCTTTGCCAAAGAATTACAGGTACCTACAAAAGTATGAACTCCAAGTTCCTGACGACCCTACCTTCTGGGAAAGTCATGGAATCCAACCAGTGGGTTCGGGCTATACCAGTCAAAATTGAAGACTGAGAGCTATATGTTAACCTGGTAGTCCTCGCCATGCAGGATTTCGATACCATTTTGGGTATGGACTTCCTCAACAAGTACAGTGCTTCAGTGGACTGCCGTAGAAGGAAAGTAATCCTCAGTCCAAAGGGTGAACCACCTTTTTGAATTCACGGGAATGCCAAGGAAGAAGACCCAGAAACTTCTCTCTTCTCTAGCAGCTCACCAGATGTTAGCTAAAGGGTGTGCTGGTTTACTTGCATTCATGGTGAGTACAGAAGAACAAGAAAGACCCAAGTAGGAAAAAGTTCGAATAGTCTGCGAGTATCTAGAGGTATTTCCAGAAGAGCTACCTGGACTACCTCCCAACAGAGAAGTGGAGCCAATTTCAAAAGCTCTATACCGCATGTCTCTAGCGGAGCTGAAAGAGTTGCAAGAGCAACTTCAGGAGCTACTCGACAAAGGCTTCATCCGCCCTAGTCACTCATCTTGGGGAGCTCCTGTGTTGTTCGTTAAGAAGATAGACGGATCCATGCTAATGTGCATAGATTTGAGAGCGCTGAGCAAAGTAGTAGTTAAGGACAAGTACCCTCATTCCAGAATAGATGATCTATATGATCAGCTAAAAAGGGCAATAGTGTTCTAAAAAAAAAAATAGACCTGTGCTCTGGGTATCATCAGTTGGAAGTGAAAGAAAGTGATACACCCAGAACAGTTTCCAGGACCAGATCTGGACACTACAAATTTGTAGTCATGCCTTTTGAAGTGACTAATGCACCTGCAGTCTTCATGGACTTAATAAACAGAGTGTTCAAAGAATACCTTGACAAATTGTCATCATATTCATCGACGACATTCTAGTCTATTCAAGAACCCCAGAGGAGCATGACACGCACTTGAGAATAGTCCTGCATACCCTTCAGCAAAAGACAGCTTTATGTTAAATTCTCAAAGTGCGAGTTCTGGTTAAATCAGGTGGCGTTTGGAGGTCACATTATATCTAAAGAAGGTATTCAAGTAGATCCATCCAAAATAGAAGCGGTCAACAAATGGCATAGACCCAAAAACGCCAAGGAGATCAGAAGCTTCCTCGATTTAGCTGGGTACTACAGGAAATTTATGGAGGACTTTTCTAGGATAGCTTCTCCACTAACGGCCTTAACCAGGAAGAACAAGAAGTTTGAATGGTCAGATAAATGTGAGCAGAGTTTCCAAGAGCTCAAGAAGAGACTGACCAGTGCATCCCTAATGACTTTGTCATCATTAGCCCTGCCACTACAGAAGGAGTTGGCAGACTTTGGAATTGAAGTTATTTATGGGCAACTCTCTGCATTGACCTTAGAGTCTATCCTTCTTGAGGATATAGAAAGAAAGCAAAGTGAAGATCCAGATATCCGGAAGATCAAGCAGGGGATACAAGAAGAAGATACAGAATTTCAAGTATCAGACAGTGGAGTTCTTTATCAGGGGAACCGCCTTTGTGTCCCCAATGATGAGGAATTAAGAAGGAAGATTTTAGAGGAAACTCATAGTACACCCTACTCCATGCATCCTGGTTCTACCAAGATGTACCAAAACGTGAAACAGATGTTCTGGTGGTCTTGACTCAAAAGAGATGTAGCTAAATTTGTCAGTACCTGTCTGACATGTCAGAGGGTCAAAGCAGAGCACCAGAGACCAAGAGGAGTTCTACAGCCTCTCCCAATACCGGAGTGGAAGTGGGAAGACATATCCATGGACTTCATAACAGGTTTTCCAAGAACTACAAATGGATATGATGCAATATGGGTAGTAGTGGACAGATTGACTAAGTCTGCTCATTTTCTAGCCATTAAGGTGTCCCACTCTATAGAGCAGTTGGCGCAACTATACGTTAAGGAGGTGATCAGACTTCACGGAGTTCCTAAATCTATCGTTTCTGATAGAGATGGGCGCTTCACCTCTCACTTTTGGGAATGTGTTCAGACTGCACTAGGTACCAAATTCAAGTTCAAGATGCCTTCCATCCTCGGTGATGGACGGATGGCGAGTAAATCGATGTTAGAAGATATGCCGAGCTTCAGTGCACTAGATTTCAAGGGAAGTTGGTGCAGGTATCTATGCTTAGCTGAGTTTGCCTACAACAATAGCTATCGTGCCACCATCAAGATGACACCTATGAGGCATTGTATGGTAAGTGCAGATCACCCATTCACGGGCAAGAAGCGGTGAAAGAAGAGAAATGGAAGTAGAGTTGGGCAGACAGAGGTGATAGATGAGACTACTCAGTTATTCGAAGATCGGATAGAGAATCGAGACCGCCTTGGTAGACAGAAGAGTTATGCTGACACACGCCATAAGCCACTTGAATTCCAAGTAGGGGATTCAGTCTTTCTCAAGGTTGCTCCGATGAAGGGAGTGATGAGATTTGGCGAGAAGGGCAAATTAAGTCCTCATTATGTAGGACCTTACCTAATCATAAAAAGGACTGGGAAAGTAGCTTACAAGCTGGACTTACCGCAGGACATGTCGGTAATACATAATGTATTTCATGTCTCTATGCTAAAGAAGTGTCTTCACGACCCAAGCCAAGTGATTCAGCCTCAGTCAGTGCAGATGCAAGAGGATCTTAGTTATGAGAGCAGACCTACACAGATAGTGGACAGGGCAGTCAAGAGACTAAGAAATAAAGAAGTGCCACTAGTGAAGGTCATCTGGCAGAACCAGAAGCATGAGGAAGTCACTTGGGAGCGGGACGACAGTATGAGACAGAGACATCCAGAGCTATTCTAAGTTCGAGGACGAACTTTTTATAAGGTATGAGGGATTGTAACGACCCAATTTTCCCTATTTCAAGTTCTAAATGCCTTCAAAAACATTTAGAAATACTTTTCAAATATTCTAGAGATTTTTAGGAATTTTTAGAGTATTTTTACGTAATTTTTGGAGGTTGTTTAGTATGTTTACAAAAAAAAAGAAGTTTTGACCAAAAATGAGGAAGTTGAGATTCGAAACCCAAGACCTCCGGCCGAACCCGACTTAACCGAATGTAGCCAACCAATCGAGCTGCGAGTGTTTTGTTAATAAGTGTGAAGCGAGAAATATATATGTTATAGTTGATAAATAAAACCCTAGTTTTAAAAAGACCTAATTCCTTTTCTCCCGAGCCGAAACCCTCTTTCTCACATGCGACGCTGCGCGATCCTTCTCCACTCTCGGCGAAAACGAAGAAGCAGGCATTAGGGCTCGATCTTCGGCGCCGACGAAGGCTTTTCCCAGCCAATCTTCACCCGTGCGTGGTTACCTCGACGAAGGAAGCCCGAAAACACCAAAGAGCCGCCGAGATCTTCACCTAGAACCTCCTTCGGTTGGGGGCTCATCCGAACCCTAGAATTCTTCTCCTTCGGCAGTAAGTCCAAGAAAGCATGTAAGTACTACTCACCTGTGGTAGGAGTTGCTCTGAATTTAGGGTTTCCATTTCCCTTTGTTTCGGATTTTGCTGTGTCGAGTAGTATTGTATGCTAGAGCTTTTCCTTTCTTTGCTTTGTTTATCTGGCCGAATTTCTAAGGTTGAGTTGCTATGCCGAATTGCCATGCTAGGGTTTTTCTTACCATCCACAGCATGCTTCTTTGCTTCCGGATTTCACAATGCCGAGTAGAAATACATGCTAGGGTTTCTTTCCTTGCTTCCAGACTTCACAGTGCTGAGTAGAAACATATGCTAGAGTTTTCTTTCCTTGCTAGAGGATTTCATTGGGTTCTTGCTAAGAATTTATTAAGAGTTTAATAGGAGTCTTTCCTTTAATTGCTAGAGAAATTAGAGGTTGCTCACGCTATTTGTATTGCTGGATTTAAATTAGTTGCCCTTCCTATTAGCAAGTGCAGAATCGGGTTATGTCCTTTCCTATTAGCAAGTGCAAACTTAGTCTAGCTTCTTTAAGCAAGTGCAGAATCGTTTATGATTTAGTTTTGTTTCTAATCGCATTGCAAATTTAGTTTGCTTGGTTATTTCATAAACATGAGCCATTGTGATTTATTGCTATGTGAGCATGTGCAGGATTCACCCTTACTGTCAGTAGAAGCAACCTTTTCTTACACTTTGCTTAATTGGAAATAATTCAACATGGGTAGATTTAGTGATGCATGCTTTGGTATATCATGTGTAGATGCTTGATAGCAGCAGTGACCTTTCCTATGTTTCGGGTTCCATGAAGGGTGCACATTTCCAATTATGTTAATGATTTTATTTGGTTCTATAGTCCTATGAAGGTTGGGAATTGTATAGCTTGAAGGGTTGGTTGGTTTCTTTGCATTTCAATTGCTTAGTTTCCTTTGTATTCAACATGCAAGTCAATTGCCGAATTTCACAGCTTTGCTTTAAGTAGGAAGGTTTCTTAAATAAGCATGAGTAGCTCCTTATCCAAGAACAACCCTTTTATTTAGTTAGAATGGGTTTAGCATTTTCCCTGCTACTTAGAAAGGCAAGAACAACCTTCATTTAAAGTATGTAGTGTTAGTTTCTTGAATTTCTTGAACATGAATAGCTATTAAGCTTATCTTGTAGTTTGATTTGCTTGCTTGATTTTTATAGCATGCTCAGTTAGTTACAATTCTCTACTTGTTAGATACACTTGCAGTATTCGAATAGCATGAGCAGTATCGAATTATAATTCAATTTCTAGTTTCCTGTTTTGATACATATACATATATATATGTGTCAGATAGCTTTTAATAGCTCTTTAATCTGAAGCATATAGTTAGTTGTTTTTGCTATTTTAATAAGATGAATAGCCATGTATTTTAGTGAAATAATTGTGTGCCCTATTAAACCTTTTGAGGATTATGGGTAACTACAAGTAAGAAAAAGACCAAGGTCTAGTTAGAAAAGATAACAAGTAAATTACAGTAAGAGGCTAGTACCCGACTTCCGAGGTTGTCGTTAAACAAATCCAGATGACCAATTCCGAGGTTTTGGCCCTGGTAAGACCGAGGTCTTTATCCTCATAGGACTGGAGGCTCGCTACCTCAGTCACTATTAGAGAGCGCGCATAAGATGGTACTAAGCCTGAGCCCAAGAAAGAAAGAAAGAAAGAAAAGAAGAAAGTTAAATACTAATTTCAAGTATAAAGCTATAAGTAAATGAAACAAGTACCACCTATGTTTAGAATCAACAGAAGTTTAGTTCCTTTAATTCTAAGCATACAGCATGAGTTTCATTACTTTTCTTATCAGTTTAGTGAGCATGTTTAGTTTTATTTCCAATATTCAGCTTTATTCTGGTATATCGTGAGTATGCAGTTTATTTGAGTACTTTGCTATTAGATGAGTACATGCAGCTTTTCTTTTAGCATTTCAGTTTCAGTATCGTTTGCATTTTTATACACTTCGAGTTTTTGTGAGATAGTTTAGTACTTACTAAGTGTTTCGCTTATAGATTTCTTTTTCCTCCTACTGCAGATAAAGGAAAAGCTAAAGTATGAAAGGAAGGCGACAAGGTGGTGGTGATGAAGGTGTGTGATGGCTGGACTATGGGGAGATCAAGAGTTTGTTAAGGAATTATCAAGACATTCCTATTTAGAGTTCTTTTAGTTTAAATACTATTATGAAGTTGGGATTGTAATTGAGTTTATTCCGTACTTGTAGCTTTATATGTCCTATTGTTGGAGTTAGATATTTGTTTACTATTGCTAGAATAGTTTTCTTTTACTTACTATGTTATTATTACTGCGTGGGTGTGGAAAAATATGTTCCAGCCGCCTGTGGCTGTGTATATTGTGTTTGTATTGTTGATTTGGTCATCGGTATAGGGGAGACTCTGCCAAAATTTTTCGGTAGGAATTCCTCTAGGGTCGTGATAAATCTAAGTGTCGCTAATAATAGCATAAGTGACACTGGTGAGTGGAGTAGTAGTTAGGTAACGGTCACCCTTAGAGAGTAGTAGTAAGAAGGGTGATCGCTACAGGTTTCCTCTTGTTGTGTCAAGAGACACTTTGTTGAGGATATGGGCAGGTCAATTGTGTAGATGTTGTTTTTCCTAAGCCCCTTAAGTATGATTTCGGGGTTATGAATATTTTTAACTAAGCACCCAGAATTATCAAAAGTAACTAAGTAGCCACTATCACATAATTGACTTATACTCAGTAAATTAAAGTTAAAATTTTCAACTAATAAAATATTTTGAATAATGAAATCGGAACTAAGTTCGATATTACCCTTTCTGATTACCTTAAGTTTACCGTCGTTGTCGAATGCAACTGATCCTAGGTTCTTGCATTTGAGCTTAGTGAACTTTAACCGATCTCTAGTTATATGTCTGGAGCATCCACTATCCAACATCCATTAATCCAATTCCTACACATAAAGTATTTGAATTGGATTCTTTTTGATGGATCAAAAGATAGTTTCATTGATATAAGCTCCCTAAGTTTTCATCTCACCCAATTTAGGTTAACACTCAGTTATTCCTATGGGTGATTGTGAGATAGTTGAGTTTGTTTAAAGTTAAGTACCTTTTTTTTTCTAAAAAACCTTAAGTTAGTTAATTTGAAAAGTTTTAAGTTGATTATTTTAAAACTTTAATTTTAATTTAATTTAATTTAACTTAATTTAATTTAACTTAATTTAATTTAATTTAATTTAACTTAATTTAATTTAATTTAATTTAATTTAATTTTAATTTAATTTAATTTAAATTTAATTTAATTTTAATTTAATTTAATTTAATTTAACTTAATTTAACTTAATTTAACTTAACTTAATTTAATTTAATTTAATTTAACTTAATTTAATTTTAATTTAATTTTACTTTAATTTTAATTTATTTTTATTTAATTTTTATTTAATTTAATCCTTAGTCATCTCACCCAATCTAAATTTTTCAATCAGGGGATCCTATAATTTTGTGAGATGAATTGGGTTTAGTTATAGGGTTTGCTTTAATTTTGTGTTAGATTCAGGTTTAGCTTTGGGCTCAACAAATAGGTATTCTTCGGATAAACTTCTAGGCTATGGTGAGTCACTTGGACATCATTAAAGTAACCATGCCTTCGAGATTTTCCAAATAGTCCTATCCACTGAACTTAATACAAAACCTTGGTCTAACTGGTTAGGATCCATAACGGGTAGCTTCGGTTAGTTCCACTTAACTAAATGCACCAGGTCGAAGCTATATCTTCCTAGACATGTATAGACTAAGCTTCCTTAACGTACTATCATCCAAAATTTCACTAGTACCATATGTCAAGTTAAACTTGTTCCCTTTCAAATTAGTTCTAATTACCCTACCGGGTAGCTTGGTTTGGGTTACCCTACCGGGTAGGTTAGTTTTGGAGATGCCAGCTATTCTAGAGCCTCCACCTAAATTAGTGATAATTTTATATTTTTATTTAATTTTTAGATTAGATTTAAGTTTTTAATTATGTTCTTTTAAATTTATTTGTTTATTAATACAGTTTTTATTTTGGCTCCCCCTGGATCATAGCCTCGATATGGTCTATCAAGGTAATGTACTTGATCCTTGGGGACCTAATATTGACCAAGTCCAACTTGATTGACCAAGTTGGACTTGGGTACCCATGCTTGGACCACTTTTCTATTTGTTCTGTGTACAAGTGATAAATACGATCTATATTTCTGTTTAGGCTAGAATCCAATTCCGGATTTGTTGTATGCGACCTTTTGTTTTCCAATGATCAAATCAAGATTCTTAGAACCCAAAGGGAACCATTCAAACGTGGTCTTCAAATCCTTGACTTAAATTTTCAGGTTGGAATTCTCTTCCTCAAGGTTTTGGATTTGTGTTGAGGTTCCAGTCTGAACGGATTCAGACAAGGATTTGGGGTTGATCACTTCTTTAAGGGTTGTTACCTCTTTCAAAAGTGACTTGATCCGAATATTAGATTTTACTAATTTACGTAATAAATAATTAACCAAATTGTTTAAACGTGGAATACTTACAGTAGGGTTAGGCCTTTCGGAAACGGATACAGATCCATGACTTCTTTTTTATTCAGCTTCCGATTCGCTCTCGCTCTCGAACATATTGATCTAGTCCCGGACCATCAGTGCAAGGAGACTCGTCTGATCGAGTTCATCGTCGTCGTCTTCTGAGGAAAATTCTTCAAATGTTGCCTTCAGGACCTTTTTCTTTCTTTGTTTCTTTACCTCCTTTTGGTTGGGACAGTTGGCCTTGAAGTGCCCCTTCTGGTTGCAGCCATAACACATCACTTCAAATTTTACTTTTGAGCTTGATTGGGCTTCCTTGGACTGAACTGCCTTCTTGAGGTCCTTCTTGTTGAACCCCTTCTTCTTCTTGTAGAGCTTCTTTACAAGGTTGACGAGTTTAGCCGTTAGCTCGTCATCTTCATCGTCTGAGTCAGGTTCTTCATCCAATTCTGGTTCGGTTCTACGCCTTGGTCTTGGTTCGCATGTTCTACTTGTTGGGACTTTCGGGCCGCAAAAATCACTTTTTGGGTTGCAGAAACCCTGAAGTCTTGCCACCAAATCCGTGCAAAGATTAAAATAAAATCATGTACATGTTTGTTATCCTAGATCTACCTTAGATCTACATGATAAGAGATATACCTTTAAAGCGAAGCCCTTCTCAAATCCCGCTCTCCAAGGTTCTTCGGATCTCAAGTGTGTTCAAGTGTACACACCTCTAGAAGTATCCACACGGGACAAGAGATGGAAGAAAGACACCTAGAGTGTGCTAGAACTCTTGGATGTTTCGGCCAAGGAGGATGAGAGGGAGAAGAGAAGTGAGGAGGAAGATGATGAAGTGAATGAGCGCATAAAAATTGCTAACTCTTGCACTAATGTGGCCGGCCACATTAAGAGGTTATTATACCTCCAAGTAATACCAAGAGTCATGACTCTTGGTATTCCTCATGAGGTGGCACACTCTTGATGTAACCATGATGATGAGAAACACCATCATTGGCCGGCCCTATGCCAAGTCACAATGATATGGCATTTGGTCAAGTCAAGGTCAAGTCAAACTTGACTCTTCATCTTCCCTCTCATGTCAAGTCAAACTTGACTTAAATCCCCCATGGTTGATCAAATCTAACCATAGATTCAAGTCAATTTGATTTAAAGAATCTCTATTCATTAAATTAAATTAATTCAATGAGTCATAATCTAAATTAGACTCATTCAACACATGAATCAAGTTGAGTCCAACTCAATTAGTCTAATTTGGATTACTCTTAATCTAATTTGGTTCATCACATGAACCTAATCCTCTTGGTTCATCATATGAACCTATTCTCCATCTAATTGCCCTTTGTGTGTGACCCTATAGGTTCTTGTAACGTTGGTAATGCTCCTAAACCCATTTAGAAGCATAAGTAATGAGCGGTATCTAGCAACACATTATTACTACCCAAGTTACAAGAATGTTGAGATCCAACATCACCTTGTGACTACTAATTGTGACTCTCACAATATATGACAATGTCCTTCTATCCTTGACATCTAGATTGATTAAATTTAGGCATAGACCATGTCATCCTCTAATCAATCTATATCATGAACTCCAAGTAGACTCACTCTAAACAAATGAGCTCAATATCTCATATTGACTCATTTGGACATGACCATACACTTAGTGGTCTCACTCTATCAAGAATGATGATGTCACTCCCGTCATATAGGTGGGATAGATCTCATCTACATCACTCACATCCCTCCGCATAATTTGTTACATACCCAGTAATCGCCTTTATAGTCCACCCAGTTATGGGTGACGTTTGACGAAGCCAAAGTATGCAACTCCTTATATAGGGAACTATGGTGACTTCAGGTCCAAGGACTGATAGTCATACTAATAGTCACATGAGAAAGTATATGACACTCATATAACGATCCATTATACTTTCTCATGGCGGGTCATTCAATATACATTCTCCAATGCATACTCATGTGTTAATTTGATATCTCTATATCCATGACTTGCGAGATCAAGTCATCGAGTTGACCTACATGTTAGTCTCGTCGCATTAACATTGTCCCTGAATGTTAATACTTGACTAGGAATGATTAAGAGTAGTGTTCTCTATATCATCTCACTATCGATTCAACCAATCGATTGATATAGATAAGAATCTTCTGCTCAAGGATGCTATTATACTTAGTTATAGTTATTTGGCACCAATACAAGTAAGTATAATAACCATAAAGAAATGCCTTTATAAATATATAGGAATATGATACATCAAGTTCATACACAATCATCATATGATTGGCTCTAGGGTTTTAACTAACAATCTCCCATTAGCACTAGTGTCAATCAGTGTAGGGTCTAATACCCAATGACCTAGTGTGACCATCATGCTTTCTCTATGCCAAAGCCTTGCTCAAGGGATCAGTGACGTTATCCTCTGTGGGTACTCTACAAACTTCACATCTCCTCTATCGATGATCTCTCAAATGAGATGGAAGTCGTAGTATGTGTTTGGTCTGCTGGTGTGAGCGAGGTTCCTTAGCCTGCGTATTTGCTCCATTGTTGTCACAATAGAGCTCAATAGGATCTGCTATGCTAGGAACCATCCCAAGCTCAGTAATGAACTTGCGGATCCAAACTGCGTCCTTTGCTGCTTCTGATGCAGCAATATACTCGGCCTCTATTGTAGAATCATCAACTGTGTCCTGCTTCGAACTCTTCCAGCTCACAGCACCAGCATTCAAGCAAAACACGAACCTAGACTGCGATCTATAGTCATCCTGGTCAGTTTAAAAGCTGGCATCACTGTAACCCTTTATAGCTAACTCATCATTGCCTCCATATATCAAGAAATATTATTTAGTCCTACTCAAGTACTTAAGAATATTCTTGACCGCTATCCAGTGACGCTCACCTGGATCTAACTGGTATCTACTTGTCATGCTCAAAGCATACGAGACATCAGGACGAGTACATAGCATGGCGTACATGATAGATCCTATGGCTAAAGCATAAGGGATCTTATCCATGCGGTCTCTCTCCTCTCTAGAATAGGGACTTTGAGTCTTCGAAAGACTCACACCATATGACATCGGCAGAAATCCTTTCTTGGAATTCTGCATGGCAAACCGTAGTAATACATTGTCAACATATGTACTCTGACTTAGGCCAAACAATCTCTTAGATCTATCTCTATAGATCTTTATGCCTAGAATGCAGGCTGCTTCACCTAAGTCCTTCATTTAGAAACAATTCCCCAGCCAAGTCTTGACAGACTGCAGCAAAGGGATGTCGTTCCCAATGAGTAGTATGTCATCCACATACAATACAAGGAAGACAACTGTGTTCTCAACAATCTTCTTGTAGAAACAAGGTTCATCTTCATTCTTGATGAAACCAAACTGTTTGATCGCATCATCGAATCGAAGATTCCAGCTCCGAGAAGCTTGCTTTAGTCCATAAATGGACTTATTCAGCTTGCATACTCTACCAGTATGCAGTGGATCTACAAAACCCTCAGGTTGTGTCATGTACACATCCTCAAGAAAGTTTCAATTCAGAAACGTGGTTTTGACATCCATCTGCCAGATCTCATAATCGTGGCATGCTGCAATAGCAAGCATGATCCGAATGGACTTAAATATCGCTACTGGAGAAAAAGTTTCATCATAGTCAATACCATGAATTTGCTTGAAACCTTTAGCTACCAGACGACCCTTATATATAAGTCCGTCCATGTCAGTCTTTCTCTTAAAGACCCACTTACACCTAATGGGGTTTGACGCCTTCAGGTGGATCAACCAAAGTCTATACTTGGTTGGTGTACATGGATTCCATCTCAGATCTCATAGCCTCTAGCCATTTCTCAGAATCTGGTCTCATCACAGCTTCCTGATAGGAGGTAGGCTCATTCTCAACGAGCATAACGTCATCATGGTCAGACAAGAGAAATGAGTATCTCTCAGGCTGACGACGTACCCTATCAGACCTGTGAAGAGGTAGGTCTACTTGAACTGGTTGTTGTTCCTCAACTCCTTGTGGAACAATCTCATCATCCACAACACTTTGTGGTTCCAGTTCAACTTCCATCAAGGCTTCAATGCTATGGTCCATATCTTGAACTTCTTCAAGATTGAACGTACTCCCACTAGTTTTTCTAGAAACAAAGCCTCTTTCTAGAAATACCCCAGTCTTAGCCACAACTACTTTGTGTTGACTGGGAATGTGGAAATAATATCCCTTCGTTTCCTTGGGATATCCTATAAAATAACACTTATCGGATTTGGGTCCCAATTTGTCCGAGACATGTCGTCGAATGTAAGCCTCACAACCCCAAATCCTCATAAAAGACACCTGGGCATCTCTCCCAGTCCATATCCTATATGGTGTCTTTATCACAGCCTTGGATGGAACATGGTTAAGTATGAAGGCTGTTGTGTCTAGAGCATAGCCCCAAAGAGATATAGGAAGATCTGTGTGACTCATCATAGATCACACCATATCTAATAGGGTACGATTTCTCCTTTCAGATACACCATTCCACTGTGGTGTTCCAGGAGGAGTGAGTTGGGATTGAATCCCACACTCAACTATATAGTCACGAAACTCATGGCTAAGGTATTCACCTCCTCGATCTGATCGAAGTATCTTAATACTTTTGCTAAGATGATTTTGTACTTCATTCTCGAATGCTTTGAACTTTTCAAAGGATTCAGACTTATGTGTCATCAAATACACATAACCATATCTATTGAAGTCATCACTAAATGTAATGAAGTACCTATAACCACCTCTGGCAGTGACATTGAAAGGGCCACATACATCACTATGTATAAGTCCTAGCAAGTCAGTCGCTCTCTCGCTGTGTCCACTAAAGGGAGTCTTGGTCATCTTGCCCAGTAGGCATCACTCACATGTCTCATATGATTCAAAATCAAATGAGTCCAGCAAACTATCTTTATGGAGTTAGGATAAGCGTTTGTTATTTATATGACCTAAGCGACAATGCCAGAGATAGGTTTGGTTCATTTCATTTGACTTGAACCTTTTGGTACTTATGTTATAGATGGGGTTCTCTAAATCTAGAATGTAGAGTCCGTTCATCAAAGGTGCACTACAATAGAACATATCGTTTAAATAGACGGAACAACATTTGTTCATTATTATAAACGAAAAACCTTTCTTGTCTAAACAAGAAACTGAAATGATGTTCTTAGTAAGAGCAGGCACATAACAACATTCATCTAATTCTAGTACAAGCCCAGAGGGCAGAGATAGATAGTAAGTCCTTACAGCAACAACAACAACCCGTGCTTCATTGCCTACTCATAGGTCCACCTCACCCTTTATCAATGTCCTGCTATTTCTCAACGCCTGCACATTAGTACAAATGTGAGAAGCACATCCGATATCCAATACCCATGATGCAGAAATAGATAGATTGACTTCTATAACATATATACCTGAAGTAGAAGTCTCACTTCTCTTCTTCTTGAGATCTTCCAGATATACTTTACAGTTCCTCTTCCAGTGCCTGGTCTGACTGCAGTGGAAGCAGGTAGCATCCTTGGCAACCCCTCCTTTAGGTTTTAGTGCCTTGCCTTTGCCCTTGGCTTGGGACTTTCCCTTACTTTTAGGCTTTCTCTTGCCTTTATGCTTTTGGAGTGGCCGGTCATTCAGTATACATTCTCCAATGCATACTCATGTGTCAACTTGATATCTCTATATCCATGACTTGTGAGATCAAGTCATCGAGTTGACCTACATACTAATCTCATCGCATTAACATTGTCCCTGAATGTTAATACTTGACTAGGAATGATTAAGAGTAGTGTTCTCTATATCATCTCACTATCGATTCAACCAATCGATTGATATAGATAAGAATCTTTTGCTCAAGGATACTATTTTACTTAGTTATAGTTATTTGGCACCAATACAAGTATAATAACCATAAAGAAATGCCTTTATAAAAATATAGGAATATGATACATCGAGTCCATACAACAATCATCATATGATTGACTCTAGGGCTCTAACTAATACTACTTGTACCTGCAACCAAAGCAATGCCCTTCTCGGTTGGTTGTGCATTAGTCTGCTCATGTAATTCAAACTCAGAGAATAACTCATCTAATTTTATAGAAGATAAATCCTGGGAGACTTTGTAGGAATCTACCATTGATGCCCATAATGTACTCCTTGGAAACGCGTTGAGAGCGTACCTTATTATATCTCTGTTCTCGACCTTTTGCTCGATCGCGTGGAGGGAGTTGAGAATATCTTGAATACGTGCATGGAGTTGACTTGCTATCTCTCCTTCTTGCATTTTGAGATTATATAATTGATTAAACAATAAATCTCTCTTGCTTACCTTGGTGTCGGAGGTGCCCTCGTGCAGTTCGATCAGCTTCTCCCATAGCTCTTTTGCGGTTGAAAATGGACCAACTCTGTTTAGCTCCTCCTTGGTCAGTCCACACTGAAGGGTGCAGGTCGCTCTGGCATTGACTTCCACCTTCTTGATTAGAGCTGGGTCCAGTTCTAGCAGGGTGTAGGCTTGTCGTCTTCATCGGTTGGCTGTTGGAATCCAATCTTGATGATCATCCACATCTCGAACTGGATCTTTAGGAAATTTTCCATTCGTCCCTTCTAGTACCCAAAATCTTCTCTAGTGAAGAGCGGGGGACGAAAGGTGTTGTATCCTTCTTGCTGGGCCATTTAGTTAATATGCAAGTACAAAATAGAACAAGATGTCCCAAGGCTAGGTCTTGGATTAGTAGTGTGGGAATAAAGTTAAAATAACGAGCTCGAGTGGTGTTGTACCAATTTCGAGCAAAAATCAATTCGTAAAATGAATTAGAATGTAGCTATTAAGCTAATTCTAATTGACTCCATAAAACTAAAAATAACCACAGAAATTATGCTTGATTGGTGGTTGCACCAAATCGAAGCGACCCCGCTCTAATACCAATTGTTTGATCGAGAAGCGCTAGAGGGGGGGTGAATAGCGCTCGTAGCTATTTCATTCGATTTAAAACGTATCGAGAGTTTAAGCAGCGGAAATAATAAAAAGGAAGACAATCACAAACACACGACCCAAGAATTTACTTGGTTCGGAGCCTAGGGCAACTCTTACTCTAAGGCCCACGCTCGTTGAGTGTTTCCTTTGGGCAACAACTATAATCATGAAAAGTTTTACAGAAATGCAATACAAGTAAAACAATAACAATCTTATACCGACAACAAACGAATAGTAGAATAGCAGCTTCTGGTTGTCGGGGCTTAGCTACAGCACTTCAGGGTCGTCTTTTGAGCAGCCAACAGTCAAAAGAAAGCTTTTGGATTCGTTATCTTGCTGCTGCCTCGAGACCCCCTTTTATACACTGCTGGAGGCGCATCAAAGCCCTTCCAAGGTGCCTCTAACACACCGAGTCAGCCATGTGGATCAGTGCTGAAAAGTTCGTCTCTTATCCTGCTTGAGTTGCCTCCATGGCCACTCCAAGGCGCTTCCAAGCCATGGTCCAAGGCGCCTCCAGCTCCGTCCGAGGTGCCTCCAACTCCTCTTCGCAACCAGCTCACACTCTGCACCCGAGGCACCTCCAAGCTCCATGAAGGGGCCTCGGACACTGTTCATCCGAGGTTTGACTTGCTCCTTTGTTCCTGCAAAATGTGTTAGTCCCAAACACATACCCTGCAAAACAAAGTTAGCACATAATAGTCATAAATAAAATATTGACAATCTCCGGACTGTCTGGGTCTGACTTCGGATTTCCTACCGGAAACCCTAGGTCGACCCGATGCCTACTGTTTCCTCTGCAGGGAACGTGTCCTCACCTACTCCACTCAGGAGATTTACCTGATGCCAGCACGATCCTCCAGATCGACTGGACTTTTGCTCGGCGTTCGATGCTTCCAGACTTTCTGCTGGATGCCCGCTCCCCGACGCGTCCAGTCTTCCTCCTGGTTCGTGACACCAGGACTTTCCACCTAGGGTTACCACCCCCTAGGACTTTTTCCTGAAGCCCTCGACCCACTAAGACTGTCCACATAGGGTTACCACCCCTATGACCAAGGGTTAGCACCCTCTAGGGTTTTCCACCTGCCTAATCGCAGTTAGGACTTTTGCCTAAGTACACTTAGGACTTTCTTGCAAGCTCATTCAAACTATTAGAAAACAAGTAATCTTAACTTTGAATCCCTTTGTCATTATCAAAACTTGGGTTCAAGCGTCGGATGCTTCCCACACTAACAAAGATAAATACAGACTCTCACTAGATGAGTTCTTCTTCCATAAGAAGGACTCACATATCCACAACATGTGCATGAAACACCTTGGGCATCAAGCCTTTGGTGAGTGGATCAGCCAACATGGAATTTGTGCTAATGTGCTCTACCATAATCTGAAAACTCTGAACTCTTTCTTTAACTTCTAGAAACTTGATGTCGATGTGCTTGGACTTCAACGAACTGTGATTGTTCTTGGCATAAAGTTCTATAGCTCTATTATCACACTAGATCCTCAGTGGCTAGTCAATGCCATCAAAAGTCTATAATGCTATGATAAAGTTCCGCAGCAAATCTCGTGATTGGATACTTCATAGCATGCTACCAACTCTGCCTCCATGTAGAAGTGGCTACTAGCATCTACTTGACGCTCTTCTAAGATATAGCCCCTTCAGCAAGCATGAAAATATAGGTTGAAGTAGATCTTCTGCTATCCATGCATTCAGCAAAATCGGAGTCTGAATATCCAATCACCTCCAGATGATCTGATCTCCGATACGCGAGCATATGTCCTTTAGTTCTTTGCAAATACCGCATCACTCTCTTTATCTTTTTCCAGTGTGACGGTCCTGGGTTACTAATATATCTGCCTAACATCCCCACTATAAATGCTATATATGGTCGAGTACAAACTTGTGCATACATAAGACTTCCCACTGCTGACACATATGGGAATTGCTCCAGCTCCTTTATTTCAAATTCAAGCCGTGGACACTGCTGCAAGCTAAACTTGCCACCTCATGACATAGGTGTGTCACCGAGTGTACAGTTCTGTATACCATATCTTATAAGCACCTTTTCAATATAGGCCTATTGTGAAAGTCCAAGAATGTCTCTTGAACGATCATGATAGATCTGTATGTCTAAAATAAAGGATGCTTCACCAAGATCTTTCATTTTAAAATTACCATGTAGAAACTGTTGGTCCCTTTGGAGGCCGGCAAGAGGGGAGGGGTGAATTTCCCTACAAAAATTAAACCAAAAACCTTTCTCGGATATTCAACTAATTAACAGACACTTGTAATAATAAAAAGAAGAGACTAAATGAAAAGATCAGACACAAGAGATTTACTTGGTTTGCAATCATGGGATTGCTAATCCAAGGAAAGTAAGCGCACTATCTGATGATCTCCTTCAAGCGGAGTAGCCTCTTTATAGCGTTGACAGCACAAATAACAAGAACAGAAATGAAAGCACAGAGAAAACTGATTACAAGTAAGTTGATTTAACTATACAGATCAGTGCTATATTTATAGCACTGGTTGGGGTGCCCTGGGGGGGATATAATTTTATCCTCCAATGATCAAATCAGGTTTGACATGATCCTGGTCAAAATCTGGGTCCGGGCGCCCGGACCAAGAAAGTCAACAGAGTTGACTTTTCTCGGTCCGGGACCTCTGCTCTGGTTCAGCTCGTCTCGGTCCAGTTCTTTCGCTCCAGCTCCGCTAGCTTGGGTGATCTCGGCCATCTGGAATAGGCCTCACCCAAACCCAAGTTCCGGCCTTCTCCTCGAGCAGCCTTCCTTCCCGATTTCTTATCCTTCTAACGTCGTGCACGTTCTTCGCGTCAACCGGTGTACTCTTCCACGGTCACCTCGTCCCTCAGACGCACCGAGCCTGTCGGCTCTCTCCCGTGCCGTCCTTCTCGTTAGCCGCGTCTTCCGCTCGACTTCCTGTGTTCCTAAGCTCCTGCACACTTAGACACAAGGGTTAGACAACGCAGGACCTAACTTAGCTTGTTCGATCACATCAAAACACCTTGGGGTTCCAACAATCTCCCCCTTTTTGATGTGACCAACCCAAGTTAAGTTAGGGAAAACATATGCAATAAAAATAATTTATTTGCAATTAAGTCCAAAGATATTTCAATTTAAAAATTATATACCTCCCCTAGACTTAACATCGGTCTCCCCCTTTGATCACATAAAAAATGGGGTTTCTTTTAACAAGTCTAAGGTAAATTCTAAAAAATCTTAAGTGTAAAAATGTTTAAGTAAAATGGCTAAGTAAAGACATTCTTCAGAATTTTTCTTTCAAAAAAAATTTAAGTAAAACATTTTTCAAAAATAATCATAAGTGTTAACAAAAATTTCTTAGTCAATTTTCATAAAAAATTTTGAAGGCAATTATCATAAAAAAATCTTAGTCAAAATAAAAAAAAATTTAAGGCAATTTTTATAAAAAAATTCCTAAGGAAAAAAAAAATTTCTCTGGCAAATCTTAAAAACAATTTCAAAAAAAATTTTCTAATTTTCATAAAAAATTTCTAAGTCAATTTTCATAATAATAAAAAAACATTCTAAGGTAATTTTTAAAAAAAAATCTAAGTTAAAAATTTCTAAATCAATTTTAAATATTTTCTAACATAAATTGAATAACTCTTTTAAAGCATTAAGTAAATTAAATTAATGTTTTTTCAGTTAGTCAATTAAACTTTTCATTTCGATACTTGGCTTCCAGGTCGTCGCAAGGCACTAGGCCTTCTTGGTTATTGGAGCAACAACCACTTCCTTAGACAAAGCCTCATAAAGATATTAGTTGTTTTAATTTCCTTGCTGAAAATGCTAAGTCTAATTTTGATTTTAAATTAAACAAGTTTTTGGAACCCAATAGAGGTTCCTTCCTACAAGGTTAATTAAATATTTTCTAGGTACATAGGCCTTTGATATTTTTCTAATTTGATTTTGGTGAAATCTATAATACCAGCTGAGTCCTCTATAATTTCTAAAAGTAGAAATATTTGAACCATTAGACTTTTTCAATCTTTCTATTTCTTCTTTTAGTTTTTCATTTTCAATTTTCAATTTTCAATTTTCAATTTTCAATTTATCTAAATCCTCTATTAGACATGATTTTGCCAAAATTCTTTTTGTTTCTAAAATTTCATTTTCTAATTTGGTATTTTTATTTTCTAATTTATACATGAATTTAGCCATTGCCTTAATACCAAAGTAAAGTTGATCAGGGGGTAAGAGGCATACCTCACTTACCATATCAGACTTGAAGCCTGAATATCCCCCTGCATCGCTGCATTCATCTGAGGTCACTCCCCCTTCATCGATGCTAGGTTCTGATGTGCTTTGCCCTTCGTAGCTTGCCATCAGCACTAGCCCAGCATATTCTTGAATCTCAGACTCAGATGATGAAGTGTCGTCCCAAGTAGCTTTTAGATTCTTGTGCTTCTTGGGAATTTTGCCTTTGTCCTTCTTTAGTTCTGGGCAATCCTCTTTTAGGTGTCCTTCCTTTTGACACTGTTAGCAACGCATCCTTCTTCTATTTCTTGGATTCTTTTTATTCTGCATTTCTTTGAATTTATTAAATCTAAAAAACTTTTTAAAGTTTCTTACCATGTATGCTTCCTGATCATCTTCTGAATCTGACTCGGGTTCATCCTTCTTGGTTGCATTTAGTGCAATCATCTGGCTTGCTTCCTTTGTTGTCCCGACACACCTGGTTTCATGCAATTCAAGAGTGGAGAATAATTCTTCTAAAGTACTTACCTCCAGGTCTTACGAAATGTAGTAGGCGTCGACGATTGATGTCCAATCTGAAGTTCTGGGAAATGCGTTGAGTGCGTAGCGTATTGTTTCCCGATTTGTTACCATTTCTCCCAGGTTCTCGAGACCAGTAATCAGTTCTTTTACCTTTGCGTATAGACTGGCTACCTTCTCACCTTTTTCTAGTCGAATGTTCATTAGCTTGTTCCGAAGGATGTCTCTTCTAGCGAGCTTCGCTTCGAACATGCCTTCGTGGAGTTCTAGGAACTTCTCCCAGAGTTCTTTGGCAGATGAATAGCTTCTGATGCGGTTGACCTCTTGAGGAGGCAATACGCTCAGCAAGTGATATTCTGTTGGTGCGGGAAGCATCCGACGATCGAACTCGTGTTTTGATAATGGCAAAGAATTCAAAGTTAAGATGTTTGGTAGTTTAACAAGTCTACTTGAGGATTTCAGGAAAGTCCAAGCTACGGTTAGGCAAAGGGAAAACCGTAGGGGGCGGTAACCCTAGGTCATAGGGGGTGGTAACCCTATGAGGAAAGTCTTGGTAGGTCGATGTCTTCAGGCAAAAGTCCTAGGGGGTAGTAACCCTAGGTGGAAAGTCCTGGTGTCGCGAACCAGGTGAAAGACTGGATTGGCCGGAAAGCGGATGTCCAGCAGAAAGTCCGGAAGCGTCGGGTGCTGAGCAAAAGTCCAGTCGATCTGGAGGATCGACTGGCAACAGGTAAATCTCCTGAGTGGAGTAGGTGAGGACGCGTTCCCCGTAGAGGGAACAGTAGGCGTCGGGTCGACCTAGGGTTTCCGGTCGGAAACCCGAAGTCAGACTCGGACAGTCCGGAGACTGTCTATACTTTATTTATCATGTGTATTGTGCTAACTTTGTGTTGCAGGATTGTGTTTGGGACTAACGTATCTTGCAGGTGCAAAGGAGCAACCTAATTCCTCGGATGAACAGTGTCCGAGGCGCCTCCATGGAGCTTGGAGGCGCCTCGGGTACAAAGTTGAAGGCGCCTCAGCTGCTCTGGAGGCGCCTTGGAAGGCGCCTTGAAGGCCCTTGAAGGCGCCCTCAAAGGTGATAAGCGCAAACTGGTCAGCGCTCATCTGCACGGTGGACTCGGAGCCTTGAAGGCGCCTTCAGAGGCCTTCAAGGCGCCTTGGATGCCCTTTATAAGGGGACTTCGAGCAGCATTGACGAATAACAACTTCCAAACGATCCTTGTGCTGCGTGCTGCTCAATCAACGACCCTGAAGTGCTGTTACGAATCCACGACGACCAGGAGCTTCGAGATTATGATTCTGTCGTCGGTATACTTGTTTTTAATTACTGTACTAATTGTAAATCTTGTACTCTTTTTCGTACTTATAAGTGTTGCCCACCGAAAGCGATCAAGGATCGCGGGCCTTCAAGTAGAAGTCGACCTAGGCTCCGAACGAAGTAAAACTTCTTGTGTCCCTCTGTGATTGCATTCGTTATTTCCACTGCGTATATTTACTTTGATAGTTTTACGATTCCGATACGATCAAAATAGTCGCGAGCGCTATTCACCCCCCCCCCCCCCCCCGTCTAGCGCGTCTTGATCCAACAATTGGTATCAGAGCGGGGTCGTCTTGAATCAGTGCAACCACTATTCGAGACAAATTTTTTTTTTCGTGGTTTTGTTCGGAGTCAATTAGAATTTAGCCTCATAGCTATATTCTAATTTCTTTTTACGAATCGATTTTCTGCTCAAAGTTGGTCAATATCACTTGAGCCTGTTATTTTTTTTCCTTCCTCCCGCACTACTAATCCAAGACTTAGTCTTGGAATAGATCTTGTTGTTTCTATTTTTTTTTAGATCTAAATGGCCCAACAAGAAGGATATAGCACCGTTCGTCCCCCATTATTTTCCGGAGAAGACTTCGGATATTGGAAGGGACGAATGGAGATATATTTAAAGATCCAGTTCGACACCTGGATGATCGTCAAAACAAGACTGCAACTACCAACTGATACAGACGGTAAGCCTATATCCTGTGAGAACTGGGAGCCCGCATTTATCAAAAAAGTGGAAGCCGACGCCAAAGCCACCTGCACCATCCAGTGCGGTCTGACCAAAGAAGAGCTCAACAGAGTCGGTCCATTCTCCTCCGCAAAGGAACTATGGGAGAAACTGATCGAACTTCACGACGGAATCTCGGAAACCAAGGTAAGTAAGCGTGATCTGTTACTTAACAAATTATACAATTTGAAAATGCAGGAAGGCAAGACGGCAAGTTCTCTACACGCTCGAATCCAAGATATTCTGAACTCTCTTCATGGAATCGGGCAAAAGGTAGAAAACAGAGATATAATAAGGTATGCTCTTAACTCATTTCCTAGGAGCTCATTGTGGGCATCAATGGTAGATGCCTACAAAGTCTCTAAGGATTTGTCTTCCTTAAAATTAGACGAATTATTTAGTGAATTTGAACTCCATGAACAAACTAATGCACAGCCATCCGAGAAGGGCATTGCTTTGGTTGCAGGTACAAGTCGAACAAGGGAATCAAGAGTACGGCGAAAGATTGAATCGGAATCAGAAGACGAACCCGACTCAGAAGATTCAGAGGATGAACTGACCAGCGAACTAGTGAATCTCGTGAAGAAGCTCTACAAGAAGAAAAAGGGATTCAACAAGAAAGATCTAAAGAAGGCAGTTCAATCCAAGGAGGCTCAACAGAACTCAAAGGCAAAGTACGAAGTCACTTGCTACGGGTGCAACCAGAAGGGGCATATAAAAGCCAACTGCCCCAATCAAAAGGAAGCCAAGAAGCAAAGAAGAAAGAAGGCACTAAAGGCAACCTGGGACGAATCTTCTTCGGAGGACGAAGACGACGAACTCGACCAAACGAGTTTACTCGCATTGATCAGCGAATCCGAGAGCGAGTCAGAAGCCGACTCCGAGCAAAGCCATGGATCCACATCCGTTTCCGAAGGGCCAGACTCCGCTGTAAGTATTCCTAGGCTTAATAATTTAATCAATTATTTACTTCGCAAATTAGCCAAGTCAAATTTGAAAATTAAGTCACTTTTAAAAGAAGTAACCATTCTTAAAGGAGTAACTAACTCAACATCTTTAACTGAAGATTCAACTCAAGTACAACAACTTGAGAAAGAAAATTCAAATCTGAAAAATCAGTTAAAAAATTTAAAAATTACTTTAGAAAAGTTCTCTCTGTGCTCCAAGAATTTGGATCTAATTCTTGGGACACAAAGAGCCGTCTACAATAGAACTGGGCTAGGATATAAAAGTAAAAAGAAATATAAATCTTATTTATCCTTAATAAACAAACAAAGTAGTAAATCAGTCCAAGCATGGGTCCCCAAGTCCAAATTGATCAATCAAATTGGACTTGGCCAATACTGGGTTCCGAAGGATCAAATATACTACCTCGACAGACCATATCGAGGCCGTGATCCAGGGAAAGCTAAAATGAAAACGATCTTAATTAAAAATTCCAAAATAAATTAAATTAAAAATTCAAAATTAAAAATCAAATTCAAAATTAAAAATCAAATTCAAAATTCAAAATTCCAAAATAAATTAAACTAAATTCAAAATTCAAAACTCAAAATTAAATTAAAATCCAAAATTAAATTCTAATAAATTCAAAATTCAAAATTCAAAATTAAATTAAATTAAATTAAATTAAAATTCAAAATTAAATTGAAAACTAGATGGAGGATCCAAACTAGCTGGCACCTCCAACTAAACTACCCGATAGGGTAACTGAACCTAATTTATCCAAAATAGGTAAAACAAGAATAGATTACCCGGCAGGGTAATTAAGGTTAGATTAAAACGGGATAAGTTTAACTTGAACCACAGTACTGGTGAAGTTTTTGGATGATAGTACGTTAGGGAAGCTTGGGCATCGCATGTCTAGGAAGATATGGCTTCGACCTGGTGCATTTGGCCAAGTGGAACCGACCGAAGCTACCCTTAAATGGATCCTAACTAGTTAGACCAAGGTTTTGTACTAAGTTCAGTGGGTAGGACTATTTGGGAAACCTCGAAGGCATGGTTACTTTAATGAGCTCCTTGTGACTCACCATAGCCCAGAAGTTTATCCAAAGAATGCTTACTTGTTGAACCCAAAGCTAAATCTGAATCTAACACAAAGTTAAACCAGACCCTTGAATTCAACAATAAATCATCTCACATCAATTATATGATTCCCTGATTGACAATTTAGATCGGGTGAGATGACTAAGAAATAAAATTATTTAAAAATCTTTTCAAAATTAATTTCAAAATTATTAATTTCAAAATTAATTTCAAAATTATTTTAAAATGTTTTCAAAATTAATTTCAAAATTATTTAAAAATATTTTCAAAATTAATTTCAAAATTATTTAAAAATCTTTTCAAAATTAATTTCAAAATTAATTAAAAATATTTTCATAATTAATTTCAAAATTAATTAAAAATCTTTTCAAAATTAATTTTAAAATTATTTAAAAATATTTTCAAAATTAATTTCAAAATTAATTAAAAATATTTTCAAAATTAATTTCAAAATTATTTAAAAATCTTTTCAAAATTAATTTCAAAATTATTTAAAAATATTTTCAAAATCAATTTAAAAATTATTTAAAAATCTTTTTCAATTTCAAAATCATTTAAAAATATTTTCAAAATTAATTTCAAAATTATTTAAAAATCTTTTCAAAATTAATTTCAAAATTATTTAAAAATATTTTCAAAATCAATTTAAAAATTATTTAAAAATCTTTTTTAATTTCAAAATCATTTAAAAATCTTTTCAAAATTATTTAAAAATCTTTTCAAATTATTTAAAAATCTTTCCAAAATTTATTTAAAAATCATTTCAAAATTAATTTGAAAAATCCTTTCAAAATTAATTTTAAAAATCTTTTCAAAATTAATTTCAAAATTATTTAAAAATCTTTTCAAAATTAATTTCAAAATTATTTAAAAATCTTTTCAAAAATTATTTAAAAAACCTTTCAAAATTAATTTTAAAAAATCTTTTCAAAATTAATTTCAAAATCAATTTTAAAAAATCTTTTCAAAATTAATTTTAAAAATCTTTTCAAAGTTAATTTCAAAATTATTTAAAAATTTTTTCAAAATTATTTAAAAAATCTTTTCAAAATTAATTTCAAAATTAATTTTAAAAATCTTTTCAAAGTTAATTTCAAAATTATTTAAAAATCTTTTCAAAATTATTTAAAAAATCTATTCAAAATTATTTAAACTTAAATTTCAAAATTATTTAAAAATCTTTTCCAAATTAATTTCAAAATTATTTAAAAATCTTTTCAAAATTAATTTCAAAATTATTTAAAAATCTTTTCAAAATCAATTTAAAAATTATTTAAAAATATTTTTTAATTTCAAAATCATTTAAAAATCTTTTCAAAATTAATTTCAAAATTATTTAAAAATCTTTTCAAAATTAATTTCAAAATTATTTAAAAATCTTTTCAAAATCAATTTAAAAATTATTTAAAAATCTTTTTTAATTTCAAAATCATTTTAAAATCTTTTTAAAATTAATTTAAAAATTATTTAAAAATCTTTTCAAAATTAATTTCAAAATTATTTAAAAATCTTTTCAAAATTAATTTAAAAATTATTTAAAAATCTTTTCAAAATTTATTTAAAAATCCTTTCAAAATTAATTTTAAAAATCTTTTCAAAATTAATTTCAAAATTATCTAAAAATCTTTTGAAAATTAATTTCAAAATTATTTAAAAATCTTTTCAAAATCAATTTTAAAATTATTTAAAAATCTTTTTTAATTTCAAAATCATTTAAAAATCTTTTCAAAATTAATTTCAAAATTATTTAAAAATCTTTTCAAAATTTATTTAAAAATCCTTTCAAAATTAATTTTAAAAATCTTTTCAAAATTAATTTCAAAATTATTTAAAAATCTTTTCAAAATTAATTTCAAAATTATTTAAAAATCTTTTCAAAATTTATTTAAAAATCCTTTCAAAATTAATTTTAAAAAATCTTTTCAAAATTAATTTTAAAAAATCTTTTCAAAATTAATTTTAAAAATATTTTCAAAGTTAATTTCAAAATTATTTAAAAATCTTTTCAAAATTATTTAAAAAATCTTTTCAAAATTAATTTTAAAAATCTTTTCAAAGTTAATTTCAAAATTATTTAAAAATCTTTTCAAAATTATTTAAAAAATCTATTCAAAATTAATTTCAAAATATTTTAAACTTAAATTTCAAAATTATTTTAACTTAAATTTCAAAATTATTTTAAAACTTAATTTAAATTTCTAAAACCATATTGTTTTTATCAAAACTAAACCTTAAAGAATGTGTCGATTAAATAAATAAATAAATAAATAAAATGGGACACGTAGCATCCGAAGGCGCCTCCATATAAGAGGAGGCGCCCTCAAGCAGCGGCGGGAAATTTCACGCCGCTCACTTAAGGCGCCTTAAGAAGCCCTTAAGGCGCCTCCAAAGGCGCCCTAAAGGGATCTTAAGGCGCCTTAAAACCTCTCTTTTGTCACGAACAGAAGCATTTTTGCTTCTGTTCGTGTCTCGCCGCAAGCTGCCAATCTCTTCGGTTTCTTCCCAACCAAGGCGCCTTCTACCTATTTCCTTCTCTTTAAATCCTAGCTATGCCTCCTAGGTACAATCTACACCCTTCTTTAAGTGCTTAAATCCTATATTTTTTTTCTAGTTTTGCAATTTTTCTTGCATAATAGGAAGCGTCGTATTGTGGATACCACACCAGCAAGGGCTCCTTCCACAGATCCGAGATTCCCCTCGGAATAGCATAGAATAGATTTCTCTAGGTTTACCTTTGAGTCAATCAAACCTAGATATATTGGTAGAGAGTTTTTATCCCAATATTGTCAACCTACTATCCAAATGATAACCCACTATCAGTTAGATAAACTGGTTGATTGCACCACTACTGTCAACCAAGACCTATGTGCCCAGTTCTATCACAACCTTGAAAAGGTTGATGATCGAACTTATACCACCAGAGTAGGAGGTACTGACATTCAGTTCACTCCATCACTACTTCGCACCAGCCTAGAGATTAGGGAGTTTGAGTGTACATTTTTATGTTATCCGAGTAGGCCCCTACCCTTTGGTGCCCCCTATTCCCACGTTACATTAGACGACATTTACATGCATTTCTATGGGGAGGAGAGACCCTTAGGCCTGACTGAGTTCAGATCCACCCTACTTCGAGTTCAGGATTATACTATGTACAGAGTCCTGACAGCTTGTATTCTACCCTTATCATCTCGAGATGTCTCAACGATGCGACCATCTCACTCGTTCTTCTTATACGCCCTCACCCAGCGTCTGGACATAGACATAGCCCTCCATATGTTTCATAACATTATCCTTGCATCTAGCACAGTTACATCTGGAGTAGTTCATATGCCTTATTGTCATATCCTGACCCAGATATTCTCCAGCTCTAGGATAGACATTACTAGAGGGGTTCTTATCCCACTTACCCTTTATGATGAGGTCGGTCAGCGTAGCCTTAGATTAGCAGGGGCAGAGGTCACTGCCGAGGGGATTCTGGCCTGGAAGGGCCGACCACCACCAGCTGCTGCCCCTGGTGCTGCAGAGGCCGAGGGCGCACCTGATGCAGATGAGGAGTGGCCAGATTTTATGGCAGAGGACTTCTTCGCAGATCCTTCCACCTCTGCCGGACCCTCCTCTTCAGCCGGGCCGTCATCTTCAGCATCACTCTCTATCGAGGATAGACTCACTCGACTTGAGATCCAGTCCACACAGACGCGACGAGCTATGTTAGACAGTCATCATTTTATTCGGACTATGCGATTTGAGATAGCTACTGGATTCGCATCTCTTCGAGGCGAGCTTCGGCGTCAGGGATAGCCTCAGCCGTCACCTGATCAGCACCTAGCCGATCCTCCAGCCGACGATCCACCTGCTTGATTCCATCTTTTCACTTGCATTGACATATGTGATCTTTCTCTTACTCAGCTTTTGATGTATATCTTGGATGTTTTAAATTGATTAGACATGTTATTACTCAGTTTTATGTGTTATATCTTCTGAGCATAGGTTTTATTGTTTTTTAAAATTCTAGAAAAACCAGGTTTCAAAACTCCAATTTTTCCTAGATTTTAAAATTCTGGAATTATCCTAGGATTTCCCCCTAGATATCATGTTCCCCTAGAATTAAGCCAGAGCATCTCACAAACACCTAGGTTTACCTTGATTGTGTTTGAAAAATATAGAACGGTGTGAGATGCATAGGGTATAGCCTGGACTCAAGAATACTTATATCTGTGCATCAATATGAGTTTGGGCGTTAAATATGCAATAAACATTAATCAAGTTAATCTCTCCAGCTCTAGTCAAGTCTATCTGGACCAAAATAACTTAACTTGACTAACCTAGTGAAAGCTATTGTCATGTAGACTATCAGGAAGTAACTAAAGGTTAGACAGTTGGTAAAGGATACTCAATTTTCTTCTTAAAGAATGTTTTTTATAGCTCTGATACCTAATAAATCAATCTATTGAACATGTCTTGTGCTTGGACTTAAGGACCAACTGAACTTAAATGAATAACCTTGTCTTAAAACTTTATTGAAACTAAGTTCCAATTGACATTAACTTTCAAACCCTGTTGAACTTAGCTAACCTGTTAACCTTAGTAAAATCATGTACAACTCAATCAAACATCTATTATTACCCATTTTTGATATATGGCAAAGGGGGAGAGTAGCAAAAATGTAAACAAAAAGTTAAGGGGGAGCAAAAGTTAAGGGGGAGCAAAAGTTAAGGGAGAGCATATAAGGCAAATTTGCTTTAGTTATTTTGGACATCTATACTTAGCAGATTTGTCTGTGTTAAAAATGTCTATTCGTTTGTTTACTTAACTTTGAATTTGAGTTGCCATAATCAAAAAGGGGGAGATTGTTGGTGCGGGAAGCATCCGACGATCGAACTCGTGTTTTGATAACGGCAAAGAATTCAAAGTTAAGATGTTTGGTAGTTTAACAAGTCTACTTGAGGATTTCAGGAAAGTCCTAGCTGCGGTTAAGCAAGGGGAAAACCCTAGGGGGCGGTAACCCTAGGTCATAGGGGGTGGTAACCCTATAAGGAAAGTCTTGGTAGGTCGATGTCTTCAGGCAAAAGTCCTAGGGGGTAGTAACCCTAGGTGGAAAGTCCTGGTGTCGCGAACCAGGTGAAAGGCTGGATTGGCCGGAAAGCGAATGTCCAGCAGAAAGTCCGGAAGCGTCGGGTGCTGAGCAAAAGTCCAGTCGATCTAGAGGATCGACTGGCAAAAGGTAAATCTCCTGAGTGGAGTAGGTGAGGACGCGTTCCCCGTAGAGGGAACAGTAGGCGTCGGATCGACCTAGGGTTTCCGATCGGAAACCAGAAGTCAGACTCGGACAGTCCAGAGACTGTCTATACTTTATTTATCATGTGTATTGTGCTAACTTTGTGTTGCAGGAGTGTGTTTGGGACTAACGTATCTTGCAGGTGCAAAGGAGCAACCTAATTCCTCGGATGAATAGTGTCTGAGGCGCCTCCATGGAGCTTGGAGGCGCCTCGGGTACAAAAGCTGACCTGGCCGCGAAACAGGGTTGAAGGTGCCTTGGCAGAGCCTGAAGGCGCCTTGAAGGCCCTTGAAGGCGCCTCAAGGTGATAAGCGCAAACTGGTCAGCGCTCATCTGCACGGTGGACTCGGAGCCTTGAAGGCGCCTTCAGAGGCCTTCAAGGCGCCTTGGATGCCCTTTATAAGGGGACTTCGAGCAGCATTGAAGAATAACAACTTCCAAACGATCCTTGTGCTGCGTGCTGCTCAATCAACGACCCTGAAGTGTTGTTACGAATCCACGACGACCAGGAGCTTCGAGATTACGATTCTGTCGTCGGTATACTTGTTTTTAATTACTATACTAATTGTAAATCTTGTACTCTTTTTCGTACTTATAAGTGTTGTCCACCGAAAGCGATCAAGGATCGCGGGCCTTCGAGTAGGAGTCGACCTAGGCTCCGAACGAAGTAAAACTTCTTGTGTCCCTCTGTGATTGCATTAGTTATTTCCGCTGCGTATATTTACTTTGATAGTTTTACGATTCCGATACGATCAAAATAGCTCGAGCGCTATTCACCCCCCCCCTCTAGCGCGTCTCGATCCAACATATTCTGCACGGCTGTTCGCTACAGACTCATTCTGCTACTTCTTTGTCCAATGGCTCTCTTCTTTTTCTTCTCCATCTTGATTCATCAGAGCTACAAAACCATACTTCATAATAAACCGAATTTCAAAATCAGTTCTTAGGAATACCTCCATACGTCGCTTCTAGTCTGTGAAGTCCCCCTCGAATTTTGGTGGAACGATTGGCCCGGGCATCTTGCTGCTTCGATCGGCGGTTAGTCCTCCTGAAGCGCCTTTCTCTGATACCACTTGTTGGTCCCTTTGGAGGCAGGCAAGAGGGGAGGGGTGAATTGTCCTACAAAAATTAAACCAAAAACCTTTCTCGGATATTCAACTAATTAATAGACACTTGTAATAATAAAAATAAGAGACTAAATGAAAAGATCAGACACAAGAGATTTACTTGGTTTGCAATCAGGGGATTGCTAATCCAAGAAAAGTAAGCACACTATCTGATGATCTCCTTCGGGCTGAGTAGCCTCTTTACAGTGTTGACAACACAAATAACAAGAATAGAAATGAAAGCACAGAGAAAACTGATTACAAGTAAGTTGATTTAACCGTGCAGATCAGTGCTATATTTATAGCACTAGTCGGGGCGCCCTGGGGGGGATAAAATTTTATCCCCCAATGATCATATTGTGTTTGATGTGATCCTGGTCAAAATCTGAGTCCAGGCGCCCGGAATGGTTCCGGGCGCCCGGACCAGGAAAGTCAACAGAGTTAACTTTTCTCGGTCCGGGACCTCTGCTCCAGTTCAGCTCGTCTCAGTTCGGTTCTTTCGCTCCAGCTCTGCTAGCTTGGGTGATCTCGGCCATCCGGAATAGGGCTCACCCGAACCCAAGTTCCGGCCTTCTCCTCGAGCAGCCTTCCTTCCAGGTTTCTCATCCCTCGAACGCCGCACACGTTCTTCTCGTCCACCGGTGTACTCTTCCACGGTCACCTCATCCCTCGGACGCACCAAGCCCGTCGGCTCTCTCCCGTGCTGTCCTTCTCGCTAGCCATGTCTTCCGTTTGACTTCCTGTGTTCCTAAGCTCCTGCACACTTAGACACAAGGGTTAGACAACGCAGGACCTAACTTAGATTGTTTGATCATATCAAAACACCTTGGGGTTCCAACAGAAATAACTTAGTTTAAAGCAGCGGATCCTTATTATTGTTCGTAAGAAATATATCGTCCATATACAAAACAAGTATAACAAACTTGCTCCCACTAAACTTGACATATATCTACTAATCAACGGGGTTCTCTTTAAATCCAAATGAGGTAACCACTTGATCAAATTTTCGGTACCATTGACGGGACGCTTACTTTAAACCATAAATGGACTTTTTTTAATTTACATACTAGGTGCTTTGAGTCTTTAAACTCAAAGTTCTTTGGTTGCACCATATATATAGACTCCTCTATGTCTCCATTAAGGAATGAGGTCTTTACATTCATTTGATGTAGCTCCAAATCATAATGAGCTACAAGTACTATGATTACCCTAAGGGAGTCTTTTATCGACACAGGTGAGAAAGTCTTCTTGTAATCAATGTCTTATTTCTAAGTGAATCCCTTGGCAACAAGACAAGCCTTATACTTTTCGACATTGCCCCATGAACCCCACTTGGTTTTAAATATCCATTTACAACCAACAGGCTTCTTTCCTTCAGGCAATTCGACAAGTTTCCAAATGTCATTGTCCGCCATAGACTTCAACTCTTCTTGCATGGCGTTAATCCACTTTTCAGGGTTAGAGCATGTTTGACTCTTGAAAAGATATAGGATCACTCTCCAGCCCTATGTCAAAATCATGCTCTTAGAGATAAACATAATCACAAGAATTCATGGTTCTCCATTCCCTTATGAATTGCCTTAAAGGCACTTGTGTTTGAGATGGTTGAGGTACTTGCTCATCAATATAAGGCAATACTTCAATGTCATGGGAATATCTTGGTTCACTATGCTCACTGGATGTGTGATACCCATAATGTACTGTAACACCCCGCCTTCTACTGGCTAGGCTGTAAGGCCGGACCGTCACATTATACTGTGCTAAGCTATATCCATGACCATCACTAAGTCTAGGTGCGGAAAGCTGTACCAATTAAAACTTTGCTAAGCCAATACAAATTATTGGTCCTACATGTGCTGAGGGATGTAATCTAAGGTATACATGGCATATCCTACATCCCCTATGGTCAAGGAACTGAATTACAAGGAATCCTAGCCGAAACCTTGCTTCCCAATCGATCCAGCTTAGACTCAATCGATTGCAAGCGGTTGAATCGATCCATGGATCGATTCAGATTGCTACTGTGCTCGGGGATAATATTCTGGATCGATCGACTGATCGATCCAGACTGGCCAATCGATCCAGCGATCGATTCCAGAGCTCTCTGTTCGCGGGAGCGATTTCCCGATAGATCGAACGATCGATCCCTAAACTCTCTGTTTGCCACAGAATGCGACTGGATCGATTGGCTGATCGATCCAGAAGCTTACTGTTCGTGGTACCAGGCTCCCAATCGATCCGCTGATCGATTGAGAGCCCCCAATCGATCAGCTGATCGATCGGGGTTTCTGATTTCGCAGCAAACCTCTGATTTCAGCACTGATTCATGCCAAACTCACCTACAAGAGTTCTATAATAGCTGAAAACATACCAATAACACCTAACTAGGAATATGAGCATGAGTACTAACAATCTAAGCAAATCGTTCATAATTCAAGGCATTAAAATAACTAGAAATGCGGAAAATAACACTATATAAAACTAAAGTCTTAGTTTGCTAATTTCTCCAAGATCTTTATTCCAGGTTCCTTCCACACACATCTTCATCGCATTGCCCTCCAGCCTCCGCTAGTCCATCTTTCCTTTACCTTTGTCTGCAGTATAAGGAAAAGAGTATCTGTAAACTTGAGAGCTTAGTAAGAAACCATCTACCACACTAAAACATGCATACGATGCGATTTATGTTTTTAAAACATGATATTTTAAACATATGAATATTAAACATGTAAAAGCATAGCATGGCATACAAACAAACTAGTCATGGCAACAAGTGTTAGCATAAGCTATCATATTGTATCAATAGTAAACTGAACTGATATAAAAACTGAGCTGAGCTAATTCTAAACTAATGCTAAAGCTATACTGAATCCACATAACTATTCGTGAAGTTTTGAAAACTATTTTCATAAATAGATTAAAATAATAATCATGCTGCTGATGGGCCCGGCATCTGTACGTGCTATGCGCGCACCCCTAACTAGACCCGGGTTTGCAAGTCCCGAATTTAGTAGGGTTTCTAGGTTATCTGAACCTAGGGACGACTATGGGAGCCCAACCCAATGGATATCTGATCCAGTACAGTGACACTACTAAAAGTAAAGTACTGAACATAAGCTAATAATGCTTGTCTTGCTCTTACTAGGTTGTCTAAACCTAGAACTAGGTTGTCTGAACCTAGAGACGACTGTGGGAGCCCACCCATTGGACATCTAGTCCGGTAAAACTGAAGCAAGACTACTTTACTATCTTAAATGTTTCTATTGCATTTAACTGAGCTGTTAAACTGTCTAAAACTATACCGGTTATTTTATCGAACACTTGGTGTACGTCATCTCTCCTCTCTATTAGGGAGATCACCTCTAGTCACCTCACAACGTCTAAAACCTCCAACTAAAGGGGAAAAACGTGTCCGGCCCATCTAGAGATGCTCGACTAATCCCTAAATCTGTGAGGAGGGTTAAATACACCCTGTATGTCGACAAAAATCTGCATATAGCAAATTTATAGGCACACAATCATACGAAAGCTACTTATACTGCAGGTGAGAGGTTTCTTACCTCTTGCGCTAGTTTTCTTAAGAATCTAGTCGCTAGTTTTCCGGTGGAGACGATCTTCTCGACGATTCTCTTGCGTCCATGCGTTCTTCTCGCGGAGAGAAACGTCCTCGTGTCGGAGTCATCGCCGGAAGGTGCTCCTATAGCCCTTGGGATGAAACCCTAGACCTTGGGGCTTGGTGCACCGAGAGAAAGAAGAGGAGAAGGGGCGGCGTGACTAGGGTGAGGAGAAGAGGTAAGTCACAGTAAAAATTAAAACTCCTCACTTAATTCCCTATTTATATTAAGGAATTAATTCACCCAACTCTAACTTAAATAAAATTGTTTCCCTTTCCTTTCAGCACGACCCTGCTGGGTTCACTTCGTTATTAGAGTCCACTATAAGTCGTAGGACCCAATAGGTCTCGGGTTCGATTCCCACTTAAGCTATTTTACGTTCTTATTTATTTTTGCTACTTCCGCTACTTTAAAAATTCCATAAAAATATTCTAAAATTCCAGAAAAATCATAGAATATTTATAAAATAATTTTGAGAATTTTCGGGCGTTACAATCCCCCATACCTTATGAAAAGTTCGGCCTCGAACTTAGAATAACTCTGGGTACTTCTGTCTCATACTAACTTATGTCTCCCAAGTTGCCTCTTCTGCTGTGTGATTTTGCCAAATGACTTTTACTAATGGTACCTCCTTGTTCCACAATTTCTTAACTGCTCGATCTATTATTTGAATAGGCCGACTATCATAGCTGAGGTCTTCGTGGACTGGTACCGACTGGGGCTCAATCACCTGGGTGGCATCTGGGATATGCTTCTTCTGCATAGAGACATGAAATACATTATGGATAGCTGACATCTCCTAGGGTAGCTCTAGCTCATATGCTACCTTGCTAACTCTTCTAGTGATAAGGTATGGTCCCACATATCTGGGACTTAATTTGCCCTTCTTCCCAAAACGCATTACTCCCTTCATGGGAGCTACTCTGAGGAATACTGAATCCCCAACTGAAAACTCTAAGGGTCTGCGCCGTGTATCAGCATAGCTTTTCTGGCGGCTCTGAGCTGTCTCTATCCTTTGGCGGATCTGCTGTATAGCTGCTGTGGTATCTGCTTCTAGATCTATCTGAAGTTCTAGTTCCTTCTGTTCACCACTCTCATACCAGCATATTGGAGATCTACACCTCCGCCCATAGAGAGCCTCGTAAGGTGCAATACCGATAGTGGCCTGATAGCTATTGTTGTATGCAAATTCTGCTAAACTCAGATATTTACACCAACTTCCCTTGAAGTCTAGGGCACATGCTAGGAGCATATCTTCGAGTACCTGATTTAATCGCTCCGTCTGACCATCTGTCTGAGGATGGAAGGCTGTGCTAAATTTTAACTTAGTGCCCAACGCTATCTGTACACTCCCAAAAGTGAGAGGTGAACCTACTGTCTCTATCTGATATAATGGTTCATGGAACTCCATGCAGTCTGACGATCTCCTTGAGATACAATTGAGCTAGCTGCTCCATGGAGTAGAATATCCTGATAGCTAAGAAGTGGGTTGATTTAGTCAATCTGTCGACTATTACCCAGATGGCGTCAAAACCATTCGTGGTTCTGGGTAATCCCACTATGAAGTCCATGGAAATATCTTCCCACTTCTATTCTGGGATCTGGATAGGCTGCATAACTCCTCCTGGTCTCTGGTGTTCTGCTTTGACTCTCTGGCAAGTCAGACAGGTGCTAACGTATCTAGCGATGTCTCTTTTCATCCCAGGCCACCAAAAACGTTTCTTTAGGTCCTGGTACATTTTGGTGGAACCAGGATACATCGCATAGGGAGTCCTGTGAGCTTCATCTAAAATCTTCCTTCGTAGTTCCTCCTGCTCTGGAACACATAGTCTGTCACCGAAATATACTGCTCCACTATCAGCCATTCTGAACTCTCCACTTCCTGGTTCTGCTATCCCTTTCTTGATTTTCTGGATTTCAGGATCCTGTTCCTGAGCTGTCTGGATGTCATCAAGTAGGGTAGATGCTAAAGTCATAGTAGAGAGCTGTCCCACTACAAGTTCAAGACTGAAATCTGTGATCTCTTTCTGTAGGGGCGGTGACATGGCTGCTAGGGATAATGAGGTAACACTGGACTTCCTGCTAAGTGCGTCTGCCACCTTATTTGCTTTCCCTGGGTGGTAGAGGATGTCTATGTCGTAGTATTTGACCAGCTCGAGCCATCTGCGCTGTCGCATATTCAGATCCTTCTGAGTGAAGAAATACTTCAGACTCTGATGATCTGTATACACTCTACACTGAGCTCCGTATAAGTAATGTCTCCAAATTTTGAGAGCGAACACGACTGCTGCAAGCTCAAGATCATGAGTAGGATAGTTCCTCTCATAGTCCTTAAGTTGCCTGGAGGTGTAGGCGATTACCTTGCCATTTTGCATCAGTACTGCTCCTAGTCCCAATTTAGAGGCGTCACTATAAATATCAAAGCTGTCTGTGTTTTCTGGTAGTGTCAGAATAGGTGCACTAGTCAATCTCCTCTTTAGCTCGCTGAAGCTGTTCTCGCAGTCCTCTGTCCACTGAAATTTCCTATTCTTTCTGGTAAGAGCTATCAGTGGGGAGGCTATCCTGGAGAAATCCTCTACAAACTTCCTGTAATAACCTACTAGTCCCAAAAAGCTTCTGATCTCACTAGCGTTCTTGGGTCTTTTCCAGTTACTCACAACTTCTATTTTACTAGGGTCTACCATGATACCATCCTTTGAGATGATGTGACCCAGGAAGGACACCTGATCTAACCAAAATTCACATTTCGTGAATTTGGCGTACAGCTGGTTCTGCTGAAGAGTCTGCAATACTATTTTCAGGTGCTCTGCGTGTTCTTCCTGAGTTCCTGAATAGATAAGAATGTCATTGATAAACACAATAACAAATCTATCTAGATAGTCCCTGAATACTCTGTTCATAAGGTCCATGAAAGTAGCTGGAGCATTTGTCATGCCAAAGGGCATGACTACGAACTCATAATGTCCGTATCTAGTCCTGAATGTTGTCTTGGGTATATCCCCTTCTTTAACTTTCACCTGATGATAACCTGATCTGAGGTCTATTTTAGAGAACACTGTTGCTCCCTTTAGCTGGTCGAACAAGTCATCTATTCTGGGAAGAGGATACCTGTTCTTGATGGTAACTTGGTTCAATGCTCTGTAATCTATGCACAGGCATATGCTCCCGTCTTTCTTCCTTACGAACAATACATGCACTCCCCATGGTGAGTGACTAGGACGTATGAAGCCCTTGTCAAGCAGCTCCTGTAGTTGCTCATGAAGTTCTTTCAGTTCTGCTGGGGCCATGCGGTAAGGTGCTTTGGAGATAGGATTCGTACCGAGAATGAGTTCTATCTCAAATTCAATCTCCCTGTCTGGTGCTAGGCCTGGTAACTCTTCAGGGAAGACTGCTGGGTAGTCACATACGACTTGGACCTCTGCTAGCTGTTGGTCCTTGTCCTGACTGACATTGACTACATGCGCTAAAAATCCCATACATCCTGTATCCATTAACTTCTGTGCTTTTAGAGCTGAGAGAAACCTCTTGGCCTTTCTCTTCGGTTCTCCAATGTACTCGAACTACTCTTCTGCTTCGGGTTGGAATACGACTTTCTGTTTACGGCACTCTATAGAGGCACCGTATCTGATCAGGAAGTCCATCCGAAAAATAACATCGTAATCAGTCATATTTAGCACTATCAGATCACAAAAGAGTTCTCTGTCTGCTATAATGACTGGCACTGCTCTTAGCCAAATCTTGTCGTCAGAAACTGACTACTGAGTACCTCTGGGGGTATCGCTAACTTCTCGGCAAATTCCCTGGATATATAAGAATGGGTTGCCCCAGTATCGAACAAGACAGTTGTACTTTGCTGTAAAATACTGATCTGACCTGTAACAACTGTCGAGGCATTTGCTACGTCCTCTCTGGTGAGTGAGTAGATCCTCACATTGGTCGTAGCTGGAGGGGCCTCTAATCTGCCCTGGCTGATGTGTGGACTATCTAAAACGGCCTGCATCTGATGTAGGTGTGCTGGCTGGCCTCCGTACTGAATCGGCTGTGGTTGAGGAAGAATTGTCTTGTTTGGGCATTGCTTAGTCATATGCCCTTCCTGTCCATATTCAAAGCATCCTCGTGTGCCCTTGCGACAAACTCCTGGGTGAAATTTCCCACAAGTAGCACATTTGGGATAACTAGGCTGTTTACTAGCTGGTCCTCCTTTCGGGTAACTCCCTGGTTTGCGCTTGCTGCTGGAGTTCCCTTTCCAGTTAGAGCTGTGGCCCTGTTGTTTCTGAGTACCTGAGCCTCCTTGCCCTTTGGACTCTGAGAGGACTTGCTTCTGCTGTTTGATATTGTTCTGGTAGTGCTCGGTGGTCAGAGCACTACTGACTAGTTCTTCGGTGGTTTGCGGCCTATGAACGCCGCCAGCCACGTTCATTGCTATTTCCGGCCTCAGCATCTTGAGCATCAACCGGACTCGTTCTTTTTCTGTGCGGACTAGCTCGGGGCATAGACGAGCCAGTCTATTAAATTTCTTCACGGCTTCCTCCACTGATAGGTTGCCCTGACGAAACTCAGTGAACTCGTCATAATGGCGGTTTGTGACCCGCATGTGAAAGAACTCCTCGAAGAATTCTTTCTCGAAGTCAGCCCATGTCATCTGGTTCACTGGGCGCTTCATTCTAATTCTCTCCCACCACATACGTGCATCTCCTGTCAAGCAGAAGGAGGCACATTTCACCTTCTCATGTGCTGGCCAGTCCAGAAGCTCCATCGTACTCTCCAGTGTTTTGAACCAGGCTTGAGCATCCCATGGTTCGCTGGTGCCTGAGAAGTTCTCGGGCTTGACTCTCTGCCACTGGATCAGGTAGGCTTCCCTCCTTGTCTCTACTGCTGGGGCGACTAGAGCTGTAGGCTAGACTGGGGGAACCTCTATAACTACTGGGGTTGCTATGTTCGGTTCCGGGGTGACAGTGGGAGTATTCTGCTGATTACCCTTTAAGGTGGCTATCTCCTATTGCTGTTCTGCTAGCTGCTTCTGTAACTGAGCTACTACTGCCATAAGGTCTGGGGGAGGCACTGAACTACCTGCCCCATGCTGGGGCTCAGTAGCTGGTGTCCTTCTAGCTGGGCGTCCTCATGCCATCTCTAAAGGAACAAAGGACATACATAACTAAAGCATCATATTTACATAGCTAAGACTATCATGTTAGTTACTATCACATATAAGCATACTTTAGTTATCTACCAACATGAAAGCAATAAACATAACAAAGTGAAAGGTATTCTTACTTGAAAGCTAGAGGTTCAATGCTGATGCGTGTGTAGGAAGTATGGAATTTTCTGCTCTGATACCACTCTGTAACGCCCCGCCTTCTACTTGCTAGGCTGTAAGGCCAGACCGTCACATTATACTGTGCTAAGCTATATCCATGACCATCACTAAGTCTAGGTGCGGAAAGCTGTACCAATTAAAACTTTGCTAAGCCAATACAAATTATTGGTCCTACATGTACTGAGGGATGTAATCTAAAGTATACATGGCATATCCTACATCCCCTATGGTCAAGGAACTGAATTACAAGGGTTCCTGGCCAAAACCTTGCTTCCCAATTGATCCAGCTTAGACTCAATCGATTGCAAGCGGTTGAATCGATCCATGGATCGATTCAGATTGCTACTGTGCTCGGGGATAATATTCTGGATCGATCGGCTGATCGATCCAGACTAGCCAATCAATCCAACGATCGATTCCAGAGCTCTCTGTTCGCGGGAGCGATTTCCCGATCGATCCCTGAACTCTCTGTTTACAACAGAATGCGACTGGATCGATCGACTGATCGATCCAGAAGCTTACTGTTCGCGGTACTAGGCTCCCAATCGATCCACTGATCGATTGAGGGCCCCCAATCGATCGATTGGGGTTTCTGATTTCGCAGCAAACCTCTAATTTCAGCACTGATTCGTGCCAAACTCACCTACAAGAGTTCTATAATAGCTGAAAACATACCAATAACACCTAACTAGGAATATGAGCATGAGTACTAACAATCTAAGCAAATCGTTCATAATTCAAGGCATTAAAATAACTAGAAATGCGGAAAATAACACTATATAAAACTAAAGTCTTAGTTTGCTAATTTCTCCAAGATCTTTATTCTAGGTTCCTTCCACACACATCTTCATCGCATTGCCCTCCAGCCTCCGCTAGTCCATCTTTCCTTTACCTTTGTCTGCAATATAAGGAAAAGAGTATCTTTAAGCTTGAGAGCTTAGTAAGAAACCATCTACCTCACTAAAACATGCATACGATGCAATTTATGTTTTTAAAACATGCTATTTGAAACATATGAATATTGTGTAGGACCGTGATCGTTCGATAGAGAGGGGGGGGGGGTGAATATCGATTCGAAAAGTCGAGTAAAACTACGCAGCGGAAAAGTAAATGAACACAGTTGTTTTTACTTCGTTCGGAGCTTGTGACGACTCCTACTCGAAGGCCCGTGGTCCTTGACCACTTTCGTTGGGCAATCACTAGCAATTCGAATATAATTATAAAATGAATACAGGAAATGCTAGTGAAACAAAGTAATATCGACAAAGAAATTAACTAAAAACCGAAGGAGCACTTTGTCGGAGCTTTGTTGGCGTTGCAGGAACATAGAGCAGCAGGACCAGCAGTAGAAGAGTTCTCAGATTGATTATTGAAGAAGCTCCATCCCTGGGGCTTCTTTTATATGCTGCTCCGGGCGCCTGGATCCCTTCCGGGCGCCCTGGTGCGACGTGGCAGGTCTAATCAGCGAACTCCACGTGGCGACGACTCGGCCTGGATAAAATTCACCTCCGGGCGCCCGGATCCCTTCCGGGCGCCCGGACCTCCTGTTTCCAGAAACTTCCTTTCCTGCAAAACAGAGTTAGTCCGAGGCACATATGTATTCTGCAACACAGATTGTTAGCACAATTTATGAAATAGAATTAACAGTAAAAATATGACTTAGATTCCGTCTTTCCGAGACCGGAATCTAGTCACGATCTCGACTTAGATATCCGAAATGGATCTAAGCCGGATCGACGCCTAATGTTCCCTTCCCGGGAACGCGTCCTCGCAGTCACTCCCCTCCAGTGACTTACCTCACTTACCTGCCAGACGTCCGGTCAGCCCGTCGACCCGTCTGGACTTCTCGCCAAGCGTCCGGTCAGCCCGTCGACCCGCTTGGACTTCTCGCCAGCTATCCGGTCAGCCCGTCGACCTAGCTGGACTTCGTGCCAGACATCCGGTCAGCCCGTCGACCTGTCTGGACTTCCCCTGCACACTCGATCAAAGTGTCAGACAACAACAAAACTAACTTAACCTATTTGTCATTCATCAAAACCTAGGTTAGACCGTTAGTGCTACCCGCACCAACAATCTCCCCCTTTTTGATGGAATGACAACCTGGTTAAGTTAGTGAAAGAACGCAAAAAACAGGTACATCGGTTTTAAAGTTAGTTTTAGTGTTTTCAATTTTGGTTTATCTAACTTAACCACCTAACCCTCCCTCTTTGGCATTCATAAAAAAAAACAAGGATAAGCAATCATAGTGTAGAGTTACTGTAAAAAATAAGCACAGCTAATCTTGAAAAAATATCTGAGTTTGGTTCAAAATTCAAAGATAAAAGTATAATTTTTAAATCCAAGTAAAAAAAATCAAGTTGACTTGGGGAGACAAGTTGAATTTTGAAAAGTATAAATTTAAAGTTAATCAAGTTTAACTTTTTAAGCGTGTAAAATTTTTAAATCAGGTTTTTCAAATTTTCTTTTCAAGTTTAAGTAACATTTACTTTTAAAAAAAATAAATTTTCAACTTCAATTTTTCAAAACAAAGCAAAAATTAAACAAATAAGATTAAATTTGCCAAAATAAATTTGATAAAAGCTAAATTTGGAAAGTTTAATTTTCAAGCATATGTTACAAAGCTGAATAAGTTTAAATTTGCAATCAGGTTTAAAAATTAGGTGGGATTAAACTTCCAAGTTTTTCAAACACTTAGTTAAATTTAACTTTTTGTAAACTAATGTTCAAACATAAGTTAGTTTTAAAAAGCATTTTTCAACCACACAGAATTTTAATTAATTTCTCCCCCAGAACTTGATACTTAAATTTAAACAGCTATCTAACTAATTAGGTACTAACTAACTATCAGAAGATAGTAGCTTTCACTTGGTTAGTCAGATTAAGGTGATTATAAACAGTCAATGTTTGACTTGACTGATGATCTTAATCTGATTACTGTCTGTTTGTATTTAACGTCCAGACTTATGTTGATGTACTGAAATAAGCATCTTAAGTCCAGACAGTTGGCCTATGCATCTCACCCCTTTCTATGTTTGTCAAACACAAGCAAGGTAAACCTAAGGTGTTGGTGAGATGCTCAAAAACTAGTCCTATGGGTACATGATTTCTAAGGATTCAAAACTAGTCTAAGGCCAAAACTGTTTTTGAAAAACTAAAAATAGGAAAGTTTTGAAAACAAACAAGTTTAACTTATAATTTAAAAATATTTATTTTGAAAACAATTTTTAAAAAATCCTAGTCTATTGAGCACATCCCTAATTTTCGACGTAAGTTGCTAAACTCACTTTCAGGGAGTAGTTTTGTGAAAATGTTAGCTAAATTTGATTTGGACTCAATGTATTTGAGTTCAATATCACCTTTAGTAACATGATCCCTGATAAAGTGGTGCCTAATTTCAATATGTTTGGTTCTTGAATGATGCACAGGGTTCTTGGTTAAGTTAATTGAACTTATATTGTCAATTAATACTTTTACATTTGTGATGTTTAAGTTGAAATCTTTTAGAGTATGCATCATCCATAATAATTGTGTAACACATTCACCTATAGCTATGTATTCTGACTCAGTTGTAGATAGAGCAACACAATGTTGCTTTCTACTAAACCGGCTAATAAGTGATGAACCTAATAATTGGCATCCACCACTTGCGCTTTTTGCGGTCTAATTTACATCCAGCATAATCTGAGTCAGAATACCCTATTAGTTCAAAATTATTGGTCCTAGGATACCAAATTCCTACATTTGTTGTTCCTTTAAGATATCTAAAAATTCTTTTAACTTGTGTCAAATGGGATTCCTTAGCACAAGTTTGGTATCTAGCACACATACTAACTGCAAATAAAATATCAGGTCGGCTTGCAGTTAAGTACAGTAGGCTACCTATTGCACTCCTATAATATTTTAAGTCAACTGATTTTTCATTTGGGTCATTATCTAAGATTGTGTTTACTGCCATAGGTGTTTTTATTTCTTTTGTATTTTCCATCCCGAATTTTTTAAGTAATTCTTTAGTGTATTTGTGTTGATAAATATAATTTCCTTCATTTGTTTGTTTGATTTGTAATCCTAAGAAATAAGTTAATTTTCCTACTAGGCTCATTTCAAATTCTTTTTCCATTAGATTAATAAATTCCTCTAAAAAATCTGAATTTGTTGAACCAAATATTATATTATCTACATATATTTGTGCAATAAATATGTCTATATTTAATGATTTAACAAACAAGGTTGGGTCAATTTGACCTTGGTTGAATCCTTTAGATGTTAAGTAAGATGTTAGCCTTTCATACCATGCCCTGGGTGCTTGTTTAAGCCCATATAACGCTTTCTTTAACTTAAATACATAATCAGGGTGTTCTAGACTTTCAAACCCAGGAGGTTGACCTACATAAACTTCTTCTTTAATTAGTCCATTAAGAAAGGCAGACTTAACATCCATTTGGTATAGTTTGAATCCCTTATGGGCTACATAACTTAGTAACATTCTAATGGATTCTAATCTGGCTACTGGGCCATAGGTCTCATCATAGTCAAGCCCTTTAACCTGACTAAACCCTTTGGCAACTAGCCTAGCCTTATTTCTAGTAATTTCCCCAGTTTCACTTAATTTGTTTCTGAATACCCATTTTGTTTCTATTATTTTCTTATTCTTAGGTGGTGGTACTAGGTCCCAAACTTCATTACGCTCAAATTGGGCTAGTTCTTCTTGCATAGCTATAATCCAGTCTAGGTCTAGTAGGGATTCATCCACAGTTTTGGGTTCTATTTTTGAAATTAGGGAGATTTGACTCAAGTTTCTAAAAAATGATCTGGTTTGAACTCTTAGGTCTGGGTCACCAATTATTTGATCAGTTGGATGGTTGGGATTCACTCTTATAGTTCTAGGGGGTTCATTTTCTTGATGTTGTTCCTCTTCTTCATGACTTAGAGTTTGGTTGGTTTCTGGAACAAATTCAGGTGGTTGTGTAAGTTCTAAGTTTTGTTTAGTTTCTTCAAATTTTACATTAGTAGTTTCTTCAATTTTTAAGGTAACCTTATTGTAAATTCTATAGCCTCTACTATTTAGGGAATATCCTACAAAAATTCCATTTTCAATTTTAGAGGAGAATTTTCCTAAGTGTTCTCTTGTATTTAAGATGAAAACTGGGCACCCAAACACTTTAAAATATTTTATATTGGGTTGTTTATTATAAAATATTTCGAAGAAGGTTTTGTTATGGGTTTTATTTATTGTAGTTCTGTTCTGTACATAGCAGGCTGTACTAACAGCTTCTGCCCAAAAGTATTTAGGTAGGTTATACTCATTTAACATTATTCTAGAGGCTTCAAGTAAGGTTCTATTTTTTCTTTCTACAATCCCATTCTGTTGGGGGGTTTTAGGGCATGAAAATTCATGATGGTAACCATTTTCAAGACAAAAACTGTTAAAGTTGTGATTTTTAAATTCTCCCCCGTTGTCACTCCTGATTCTTTTAATTTTAATATCTTTTTTGTTTTCAATTTGTTTGCAGAAATTTATAAAAATTTCAAAAGTTTCATCTTTATGTTTTAAGAATTTTACCCAAGTAAACCTAGAATAATCATCTATAATTACTAAACAATATAAGTTTCCATTTATAGACTTGACTCCATGGGAGTCAAAAAGGTCTAAATGTAGAAGTTCTAATATTGAGTTAGTTTGTGGTTGATTTGTTTGTTTGTGAGTGGATTTAGTTTGTTTACCTTGTTGACAAGCATTACATATGGTTGAATCTAAGTTAGGTAATTTTGGTAAGCCTCTCACAAGTCCATTTAGTTTACTTATATTTCGAAAGTTGGTGTGAGACATTCTTCTATGCCATAACCATGTTTCTTCTTTTTGTGTTAAGTAACACTTAATGGAAGAAGTGGTTAAGTTGATGGCATAGATGTTGTCTTTTCTAAAACCTTTTAGGCTTATGGTGGGAGTATCTAGATGTTTGATTAAACACTCTGTGGATAGAAATTTAACCTTATATCTAGTATCACATAATTGACTTATACTCAGAAGGTTGTATTTAAATTTTTCAACAAGTAAAACATTTGTAATTATAAAGTCTATTTTTAATTCAATATTACCTATACCAATTACCTTGAGTTTGCCGTTGTTTCCAAAGGCAACTGTTCCTAAGCTTTTGTAAGTGAGTTGAGTGAACTTGCTGTGATCTCCAGTCATATGTTTGGAGCAACCACTGTCCAAAATCCACTTGGTTTCCTACAGTAAGTAGAATTTAACGTTAGTCTTTTTATTTATGACCAAACAAAATTTTAATTTTAAAATTGGAGTTTTAACAATAATTTTTAAGTTTAAAAAATTAAAATTTTGAAATTAAGTTTAAAATTAAAATTTTGAAAATAATTTTTAAGTTAAAAAAAATTAAAATTTTGAAATTAATTTTTAAGTTTAAAATTAAAGTTTTGAAATTAATTTTAAGTTTAAAGTTAAAGTTTTGAAATTAATTTTAAGTTTAAAATTAAAGTTTTGAAAATAATTTTTAAGTTTAAAAAATTAAAATTTTGAAAATAATTTTTAAGTTAAAAAAATTAAAATTTTGAAATTAATTTTTAAGTTTAAAATTAAAGTTTTGAAATTAATTTTAAGTTTAAAATTAAAATTTTGAAATTAATTTTTAAGTTTAAAATTGAAATTAATTTTAAGTTTAAAATTAAATTTTTGAAATTAATTAAGTTTAAAATTAAAATTTTGAAATTAAGTTTAAAATTAAAATTTTGAAAATAATTTTTAAGTTAAAAAAAATTAAAATTTTGAAATTAATTTTTAAGTTTAAAATTAAAATTTTGAAATTAAGTTTAAAATTAAAATTTTGAAAATAATTTTTAAGTTAAAAAAAATTAAAATTTTGAAATTAATTTTTAAGTTTAAAATTAAAGTTTTGAAATTAATTTTAAGTTTAAAATTAAAATTTTGAAATTAAGTTTAAAATTAAAATTTTGAAAATAATTTTTAAGTTAAAAAAAATTAAAATTTTGAAAATAATTTTTAAGTTTAAAAAATTAAAATTTAAGCCTTATTCATCTCACCCGATCTATATTATCAATCAGGGAATCCTATGATTTTGCGAGATGAAATTGGATTTTTAATTATGGAGTTTTAGTTTAACTTGTGTTAGATTCAGGTTTAGTTTTGGTCTCTACAAACAGGCATTCTTCGGATAAACTTCTAAGCTTGGTGATTCACATGGACGTCATTAGAAGTAACCAACCTTTCGAGGTTTTCCGAATAGTCCTATCCATGGAGCTTAGTACTAAACCTTGGTCTAACTGATTAGGATCCATTTAAGGGTAGCTTCGGTCAGTTCCACTTGGCCAAATGCACCAGATCGAAACCATATCTTTCTAGACATGCGATGCCCAAGTTTTCCTAACGTACTATGATCCAAAAATTTCACCAGTATCATTGATTCAAGTTAAACTTAGTCTCTTTTTAACTAATCCTAATTACCCTGCCGGGTTAGTAACTTTTGGAGGTGCCAGCTATTCTGGAGCCTCCCCCTGAATTATTGGCCATTAATTTAAATTTTGGTTTTAGGTTTGTGCCGATTCCTTTTATAGTTATAGTTAACTTGGTGATTATTTTGTTGATTAAGGTGTTTAGATTTTGAATTTAATTTAGGTTTGTATTTTGGATTTTGGTTTGGTTTATTCGATTCTATATAATGTATTTTTTCTTTAGGTATATAATATTGATTAAGTCCTATTTGCATGGTTAAGCACGCTTTCAGAACCCAAGCTAGATTGGTTGATTTGTATTGGGTTATTAATGATTTGAAAGTTTTATTTGAATTCGACTTATATCCTAGTCCGGTTTTATTATAGCATGCCTTTTGATTATTTAGGATTAAGTCTAGATTTTTTGATCTTGTTGTGAATTTTTCTAACATCTCCTTTAAATTGTTTATTTCATTTTTTAATGATAAATTCTCCTCCTCAAGTGTTAGATCTTGAGTTGGATTCGAATTTTTTATTTGTTCCTTGAGGTCTTGATTTTCCTCAAGAAGTGATTTATTTTTATTTTCTATTTTAATTAATTTACTATTTAAACAGGAAATCATTCTAAAATTTTTTTTGTTTAAATTAAAATATACCTCATTCGGGTCTTCGGAAACGAGTACGGACTCGTGGCTTGTTTCGGGTTCAGACCCGTCTTCATCTTCCGACTCGTCTTCTGTTTCAGCTTCGCGGGCCATCAGTGCGAGGTGGCTCTGATGTTTCTGCTCTTCTTCCTCTGATTCGTCCGAGGAGTCGTCCCACGTTGCTTTGAGTGCCTTCTTTTTGGTTGGCTTCGATTTATCGAACTTCAGTTTTGGGCATTCGTTCTTGTAATGTCCCTTTTTGTTACAGCCGAAGCAAGTCACGTTCTTTTGATCTGAGGGAGTACTGATCTTCTGAAGGTCCTTTGTGCTGAAGCTCCTTTTTCTCCTGGTGAACATTTTCTTACCAGGTTCACCAGGTGTTCTTCATCTTTGGAGTCTTGGTCGGGATCTTCTTCATACTCAGGCTTGCTCTTCTTTTCTTTGGAGGAACCTGTAAATAAAGCTATACCTTTTTCAGCTCCAGCATTAGTTTGTTCATGTAATTCTAATTCACAGAAAAGCTCATCTAATTTTAATTTAGAAAGATTTTTAGAAATTTTGTAGGCATCTACGATTGATGCCCACAAACTATTACGTGGAAAAGCATTTAATGCGTACCTTATTAAGTCTCTATTTTCCATCTGGTGGCCTATCGCATGAAGCCCGTTAAGGATGTCCTTGATTCTTGCGTGAAGATGATTCACCGTTTCACCTTCCTGCATTTTTATATTAAAAATTTTATTTAAAAGAAGGTCTCGTTTTGTTACCTTGGCGTCGCTCGTTCCCTCGTGCAGTTCGATCAATTTGTCCCATAGCTCTTTAGCGTTTTTGTGTGGACCGACTCTGTTCAGTTCTTCTCTTGTCAATCCGCACTGTAGAGTGTTGATCGCTTTATTTTCTGTTGATGCCTTTTTCTTCAAGTCTGCTGTCCAGTCTTCAGGATCCAGTAGATTCCCGGAGTTGTCCACTGGAATTTTGTAGGGTCTCGTAATGCTCATCCACTGGTCGAAGTCTGTTTTGAGGTAAACCTCCATCCGCTTTTTCCAGTACAGAAAATCGTCCCCGTTGAAGAGTGGAGGTCGTACTGTGCTGAATCCTTCTGTCCAAGACATTTTAGTCCTGCGCACAGACGAAAGAGAAGAAACAAAAAAATCCCAAGACTTGGTCTTGGACTAATAGTGCGGGAAGAGAGAAAAAAAATAGTAGTAAAAATCTAGATTCGTGTTGCACCAATTTAGATTAATTAAAAAAGATATTAAAGTAATGATACACCAGTTTTAGAATTAAGCGTCGAACTGAAAACAAAAAAAAGAAAAAAATTTCACCCCCAGTCTGATTGGTGGTTGCACCAAATTAGAGCGATACCGGCTCTGATACCACTTGTAGGACCGTGATCGTTCGATAGAGGGGGGGTGAATATCGATTCGAAAAGTCGAGTAAAACTACGCAGCGGAAAAGTAAATGAACACAGTTGTTTTTACTTCGTTCGGAGCCTGTGACGACTCCTACTCGAAGGCCCGTGGTCCTTGACCACTTTCGTTGGGCAATCACTAGCAATTCGAATATAATTACAAAATGAATACAGGAAATGCTAGTGAAATAAAGTAATATCGACAAAGAAATTAACTAAAAACCGAAGGAGCACTTTGTCGGAGCTTTGTTGGCGTCGCAGGAACGTAGAGCAGCAGGACCAGCAGTAGAAGAGTTCTCAGATTGATTATTGAAGAAGCTCCATCCCTGGGCTTCTTTTATATGCTGCTCCGGGCGCCTGGATCCCTTCCGAGCGCCCTGGTGCGACATGGCAGGTCAAATCAGCGAACTCCACGTGGCGACGACTCGGCCTGGATAAAATTCACCTCCGGGCGCCCGGACCTCCTGTTTCCAGAAACTTCCTTTCCTGCAAAACAGAGTTAGTCCGAGGCACATATGTATTCTGCAACACAGATTGTTAGCACAATTTATGAAATAGAATTAACAGTAAAAATATGGCTTAGATTCCGTTTTTCCGAGACCGGAATCTAGTCACGATCTCGACTTAGATATCCGAAATGGATCTAAGCCGGATCGACGCCTAATGTTCCCTTCCCGGGAACGCGTCCTCGCAGTCACTCCTCTCCAGTGACTTACCTCACTTACCTACCAGACGTCCGGTCAGCCCGTCGACCCGTCTGGACTTCTCGCCAAGCGTCCGGGCAGCCCGTCGACCCGCTTGGACTTCTCGCCAGCTATCCGGTCAGCCCGTCGACCTAGCTGGACTTCGTGCCAGACATCCGGTCAGCCCGTCGACCTGTCTGGACTTCCCCTGCACACTCGATCAAAGTGTCAGACAACAACAAAACTAACTTAACCTATTTGTCATTCATCAAAACCTAGGTTAGACCGTTAGTGCTACCCGCACCAACATATTGAACATGTAAAAGCATAGCATGGCATACAAACAAACTAGTCATGGCAACAAGTGCTAACATAAGCTATCAAATTGTATCAATAGTAAACTGAACTGATACAAAAACTGAGCTGAGCTAATTCTAAACTAATGCTAAAGCTGTACTGAATCCACATAACTATTCTTGATGTTTTGAAAACTATTTTAATAAATAGATTAAAATAATAATCATGCTGCTGATGGGCTTGGCATCTGTACGTGCTATGCGCGCACCCCTAACTAGACCCGGGTTTGCAAGTCCCGAATTTAGTAGGGTTACTAGGTTATCTGAACCTAGGGACGACTATGGGAGCCCAACCCAATGGATATCTGATCCAGTACAGTGACACTACTAAAAGTAAAGTACTGAACATAAGCTAATAATGCTTGTCTTGCTCTTACTAGGTTGTCTAAACCTAGAACTAGGTTGTCTGAACCTAAATGCGACTGTGGGAGCCCACCCATTGGACATCTAGTCCGGTAAAACTGAAGCAAGACTACTTTACTATCTTAAATGTTTCTGTTGCATTTAACTAAGCTGTTAAACTATCTAAAACTATACCGGTTATTTTATCGAACACTTGGTGTACGTCATCTCTCCTCTCTATTAGGGAGCACCTCTAGGCACCCCACAACGTCTAACACCTCCAACTAAAGGGGAAAAACGTATCCGGCCCATCTAGAGATGCTCGACTAATCCCTAAATCTGTGAGGAGGGTTAAATACACCCTGTATGTCGACAAAAATCTGCATATAGCAAATTTAAAGGCACACAATCATACGAAAGCTACTTATACTGCAGGTGAGGGGTTTCTTACCTCTTGTGCTAGTTTTCTTACGAATCTAGTCGCTAGTTTTCCGGTGGAGACGATCTTCTCGACGATTCTCTTGCGTCCATGCGTTCTTCTCGCGGAGAGAAACGTCCTCGTGTCGGAGTCATTGCTGGAAGGTGCTCCTATAGCCCTTGGGATGAAACCCTAGACCTTGGAGCTTGGTGCGCCGAGAGAAAGAAGATGAGAAGGGGCGGCGTGACTAGGGTGAGGAGAAGAGGTAAGTCACGGTAAAAATTAAAACTCCTCACTTAATTCCCTATTTATATTAAGGAATTAATTCACCCAACTCTAACTTAAATAAAATTGTTTCCCTTTCCTTTCATCACGGCCCTGTTGGGTTCACTTGGTTACTAGAGTCCACTATAAGTCGTAGGACCCAATAGGTCTCGGGTTCGATTCCCGCTTAAGCTATTTTACGTTCTTATTTATTTTTACTACTTCCGCTACTCTAAAAATTCCATAAAAATATTCTAAAATTCCAGAAAAATCATAGAATATTTCTAAAATAATTTTAAGAATTTTCGGGTGTTACATGTACGGTATGGTAACCATACCGCTACTGATCGCATTAGTAGTAACCATAGGAGGATTGTCAATGCTTTACTCAAAAGATACTTCCCTAATTTTATTACTCCCACTGTCCTCAATGAACTTGACATTTCTTGTTTTGAAGAAGGATCTATTCGAGGGATCATAAAATTTATACCCTCTTGACTTCTCAGAGTATCCTACAAAATTACAACTAACCGTTCTTGAGTTCAGTTTCCTTTCATTAGGCTTGTAAGGCCTAACTTCAGCTGGACAACACCAGACATGTAAGTACCTAATGCTAGGCTTCTTACCCGTCGACATCTTGAATGGGGTTTTAGTTATTGCCTTACTAGGTACTCTATTGAGTAGGTAAACTGTAGTCTTGAGTGCTTAACCCCACAGGGATTCTGGTAGAGAAGTGAAAGCCATTACACTTCTTACCATGTCCTTTAGGGTTTCATTGCGACGCTCAGCTACACCATTCTGACTGGGTGTACCAGGCATGGTATACTGAGGTACAATTCCACACTCAGCAAGGTAATTCACAAAAGGTCTTGGATGTTGCTCACCTGATCCATCATATCAACCGTAATATTCACCTTCACGGTCGGATCAGACAGCTTTAATTTTCTTACCTAGTTGAAGTTCAACTTCAGCTTTGAAAATTTTAAACATATCCAAAGATTGTGATTTCTCATGAATAAGGTACAGATAGCTAAATCTGGAAGAGTCATCTATGAAACTAATAAAATATGTATGTCCATTCCAAGATGCCTTAGGGAATGGTCTACAAATATCCTTATGTATTAGCTCCAAAACATCACTACAATGGCTAGCCCCCTTATTCCTTTTGTTAGTAGTCTTCCCCTTGATACACTCTATGTAAACATCAAAGTCTGACATATCAAGGGAATCAAGAATTCTATGTGACATTAACCTTTATAGGCATTGTTTGGATATATGACCTAAACGCCTATGCCACAACATGGAAGAATTCTCGTCGGTCAATTTGCATTTCGTACCTATACTATGCATTATTACATTGTCAACCATAGGAGTAAAGGTATTCAATTTATAAAGCTTATCAACCAAGGAACCATTATTGCCAACCAACACTGAATTAAAGAAAATACTAAAAATTTCAATTATAAATGAACAAGAATAACCTGATTTGTCCAAACAAGAAATTGAAATTAAATTCCGTTGAAAAGACAGTACAATAAATGTATTTTCTAACTCCAGAAAAACATTGGTTCCTAAAAAAAGCTTAAAAACATCAATCGACTCAACTTTAGCCTTCTTTCCATTTCCTGTATAGATGTATCTTTCACCATTAAGCGGAAGTCGGCTCCTGAGACAGTTAGACTTTCGAGCCGCAAAAACTACTTTTTGTGTTGCGAAAACCTCGAAGCTAGCCACGGATCCATGCGAAGATAAATAAAATATTCATGTACATGTTTGTCTACACTAGATCTACATCGAAAAAGGTTTTACCCTTGTAGCGATGCCCTTCGCTTATCCCGCTCGTCCAAATGGTTGTCGGATCTCGTAGAGTGTCAAGTGTGCACTCCTCTACACGTATCCACACGGACAAAAGGTGAAGAGAACCACTTAGAGTGTGCTAGAACCCTTGAGTGATTTTCACAATGGAGGAGAAGGAGAGAAAGATGAAGAGAGGAGGAAGAAGAAGAAGCCTTCAATGCACATCTAATGTAGCCGACCACTTAATGGAGCATCTTATACCTCCATGTAGTACCAAGAGTCATGGCTCTTGGTCTTCCTCATGAGGTGGCACATAATGATGTAGCCTTGATGATGTGGAACATCATCATTGGCCGGCCCATGCCAAGTCACAATGAGGTGACATTTAGTCAAGTCAAACTTGACCCTTCATCTTCCCTCTCAAGTCAAGGCAAACTTGACCTCTTATCTCCCATGGTTGATCAAATCTAACCTTTGATTCAAATCAATTTAATTTAATGAATCTCTATTCATTGGTTTAAATTGACTCAATGAATCATAGTCTAAACTAGACTCATTTGACACATGAATCAAATTGAGTCCAACTCAATTAGTCTAATTTGGATTACTCTTAATCCAATTTGGTTCATCACATGAACCTAATCCTCTTGGTCCATCATATGAACCTAATCTCCATCTAACTGCCCTTTGTGTGTGACCCTATAGGTTCTTGTAATGTTGGTAATGCTCCTAAACCCATTTAGAAACATAAGTAATGAGCGGTATCTAGCAACACATCATTACTACCCAAGTTACAAGAATGTTGAGATCCAATATCACCATTGTGACTACTAATTGTAACTCTCACAATATGTGACAATGTCCTTCTATCCTTAATATCTAAATTGATCAATTGAGGCATAGACTGTGTCATCCTATAATCAATTTATGTCTTGAACTCCAAGTAGACTCACTCTAATCAAATGAGCTCAATATCTCATATTGACTTATTTGGGCATGGCCATGCCCTTAGTGGTCTCACTCTATCAAGAATCATGATAGGAGGGATAGATCCTATGTACATCACTCACATTTCTCCGCATAATTTGTTACATACCCAGTAGTCACCTTTATAGTCCACTCATTTACAGGTGACGTTTGACAAAGCCAAAGTATGCAACTCCTTATGTAGGGAACCATGATGACTTCAGGTCCAAGGACTGATAGTCATACTAATAGTCACATGAGAAAGTATATGACACTCATATAACGATCCATGATACTTTCTCATGGCGGGTCATTCAGTATACATTCTCCAATGCAAACCCATATATCAACTTGATATCTAATATCCATGACTTATAAGATCAAGTCATCGAGTTGACCTACATGCTAGTCTCATCGCATTAACATTGTCCCTGAATGTTAATACTTGACTAGGAATGATTAAGAGTAGCGTTCTCTATATCATCTCATCATTAATTCAACCAATCGATTGATATAGATAAGAACTTTCTACTCAAGGATGCTATTATACTCAGTTATTTGGCACTAATACAAGTAAGTAAAATAACCATAAAGAAGTGTCTTTATATATATATATATATATAGAAATATGATACATCGAGTCCATACAACAAACATCACATGATCGGCTCTAGGGCTCTCACTAACAATCTCCCACTAGCTCTAGTGCCAATCAGGGTAGGCTCTAACTCCCAATGACCTAGTGTGACCATCATGCTTCCTCTGTGCCAAAGCCTTGGTCAAGGGATCGGCGACGTTAGCTTCTGTGGGTACTCTGTAAATTTTCACATCTCCTCTATCGATGATCTCTCGAATGAGATGGATGCACCGTAGTATGTGTTTGGTCCGCTGGTGTGAGCGAGGTTCCTTAGCCTGCGCAATTGCTCGATTGTTGTCACAATAGAGCTCGATAGGATCAGCTATGCTATGAACTACCCCAAGCTCAATGATGAACTTGCGAATCCAAACTGTCTCCTTTGCTACTTCTGATGTCGCAATATACTCGGCTTCTGTTGTAGAATCAGCAACTGTGTCCTGCTTCGAACTCTTTCAGCTAACAGCACCACAATTCAAGCAAAATAAGAACCCAGACTGCGATCTATAATTATCCTGGTCAGTTTGGAAGCTGGCATTATTGTAACCCTTTACAGCTAGCTCGCCATCACCTCCAAATATCATGAAATATTCTTTAGTCCTTCTCAAGTACTTAAGAATATTATTGACCGCTATCCAGTGACGTTCACCTGGATCTAACTGGTATCTTCTCGTCATGCTCAAAGCATACGAAACATCAGGATGAGTACATAGCATGGCGTACATGATAGATCATATGGCTGAAGTATAAGGGATCTTATCCATGCGGTCTCTCTCCTCTCTAAAAGAGGGACTTTGAGTCTTCGAAAGACTCACACTATGTGACATCGGCAGAAATCCTTTCTTGGAATTCTGCATGGCAAACCGTAGTAATACTGTGTCAATATATGTACTTTAACTTAGGCCAAACAATCTCTTAGATCTATCTCTATAGATCTTTATGCCTAGAATACAAGCTGCTTCACCTAAGTCCTTCATTGAGAAATAATTCCCAGCCAAGTCTTTACAGACTGCAGCAAAGGAATGTCATTTCCAATGAGTAGTATGTCATCCACATACAATACAAGGAAGACAACTGTGTTCCCAACAACCTTCTTGTAGGCACAGGGTTTATCTTCATTCTTGATGAAACCAAACTATTTGATTGCATCATCGAATCGAAGATTCCAACTCCGAGAAGCTTACTTTAGTCCATAAATGGACTTATGCAGCTTGCATACTCTGTCAGTATGCAGTGGATCTACAAAACCCTCAGGTTGTGTTATGTACACATCCTCGAGCAAGTTTCCATTCAGAAATGCGATTTTGACATCCATCTACTAGATCTCATAATCATGGTATACTGCAATAGCAAGCATTATCCGAATGGACTTAACATCGCTATTGGAGAAAATTTTTTATCATAGTCAATACCATGAATTTGCTTGAAACCTTTAGCTACCAAACGACCCTTATAGGTAATAAGTCCATCCATGTCAGTCTTTCTCTTAAAAACCCACTTACACCTAATGGGTTTGACGCCTTCAGGTGGATCAATCAAAGTCCATACTTGGTTGGTGTACATGGATTCCATCTCGGATCTCATGGCCTCTAGCCATTTCTCAGAATCTGGTCTCATCACAGCTTTCTGATAGGAGGTAGGCTCATTCTCAACGAGCATAACGTCGTCATGGTCAGACAAGAGAAATGAGTATCTCTCAGGCTGACAACGTATCCTATCAGGCTTGCGAAGAGGTAGGTCTACTTGAACTGGTTGTTGTTCCTCAACTCCTTGTGCAACAACATTTTGTGGTTCCAGTTCAACTTCCATCAAGGTTTCAGTGCTATGGTCCGTATCTTGAACTTCTTCAAGATCGAACATACTCCCACTAGTTTTTCTAGAAACAAAGTCCTTTTGTAGAAATACCCCAGGCTTAGCCACAAACACTTTGTCGTGACTGGGAATAGAGAAGTAATATCCCTTCGTTTCCTTAGGATATCCTATAAAATAGCACTTATCGGATTTGGGTCCTAGTTTGTCCGAGACTTGATGTCGAACGTAAGCCTCACAACCCCAAATCCTCATAAAAGATATCTGGGCATCTCTCCCAGTCCATATCATATATAGTGTCTTTATCACAGCTTTGGATGGAACACGGTTAAGTGTGAAGGTTGTTGTGTCTAGAGCATATCCCCAAAAAGATATAGGAAGATATGTGTGACTCATCATAGATCGTACCATATCTAATAGGGTATGATTCCTCCTTTCGGATACACCATTCCATTATGGTGTTCCAGGAGGAGTGAGTTGGGATAGAATCCCACACTCAGCTATATAGTCACGAAAATCATGGCTAAGGTATTCACCATCTCGATCTGATCGAAGCATTTTAATACTCTTGCCTAGATGGTTTTGTACTTCATTTTTGAATTCTTTGAACTTTTCAAAGGATTGTGACTCATGTGTCATCAGATACACATAACCATATCTACTGAAGTCATCAGTAAATGTAATGAAGTACCTATAACCATCTCTGGCAGTGACATTGAAAGGGCCACATATATCACTATGTATAAGTCCTAACAAGTCAGTTGCTCTTTCGCTATGTCCACTAAAGGGAGTCTTGGTCATCTTGCCCAGTAGGCATGACTCGCATGTCTCATACAATTCAAAATCAAATGAGTCCAGCAAACTATCTTTATGGAGCTGGGATAAGCGATTCTCATTTATATGACATAAGCGACAATGTCAAAGATAGGTTCGGTTCATTTCATTTGACTTGAACCTTTTGGTACTTATGTTATAGATGGGGTTCTCTAAGTCTAGAATGTAGAGTCCGTTCATCAGAGGTGCACTACAATAGAACATATCTTTCAAATAAACGGAACAACATTTGTTCTTTACTATAAATGAAAAGCCTTTCTTATCTAAACAAGAAACTGAAATGATGTTCTTTGTGAGAGCAGACACATAACAACATTCATATAATTCTAGTACAAGCCCAGAAGGCAAAGATAGAAAGTAAGTTTCTATAGCAACAGCAGCAACCCGTGCTCCATTGCCTACTCTTAGGTCCACCTCGCCCTTCTTTAATGATCTGCTATTTCTCAGCGCCTGCACATTAGTACAAATGTGAGAAGCACCTCCGGTATCTAATACCCACGATGAAGAAATAGAAAGATTGACTTCTATAACATATATACCTGAAGTAGAAATCTTATTTCTCTTCTTCCTAAGATCTTCCAGGTATCCTTTGCAGTTCCTCTTCCAGTGTCCAGTCTGACCGCAGTGGAAGCAGGTAGCATCCTTGGCAACACCTCCATTAGGTTTCATTATCTTGCCTTTGCCCATGGCTTGGGACTTTCCCTTACTTTTAGGATTGCCCTTGCCTTTATGCTTTTGCACCATCAAAATGGAGTTGGGCTTTACCTTCTTAAGGTTGAGCTCAGCAGTTCACAACATGCTTAGCAGCTCAGGCAGTGGCTTATCAATTTCGTTCATGTTGTAATTTATGACAAATTGACTATAACTTTCTAGCAAGGATTTCAAGATCAAGTCAGTAGCCAGTTCTTAGCTAAGTGGGAATCCCAACTTCTGTAGGTTCTCTATGTACCCAATCATCTAGAGTACATATGGACCTACGGGAGTCCCATCTTGCATCTTGCACTGAAATAGTGCCTTAGAGATCTCGAATCTCTCGTGCCTTGCTTGTCCTTGATATAGTTGACGAAGATATTCAACCATATCATAAGCAATCATCAACTCGTGTTGCTTCTGAAGCTCAGAATTTATGGTTGCGAGCATGAGGCATGACACATCTAATGCATCATCTTGATGCTTCTTATAAGCATCTCGGTCGACTCGCATGGCAGTGGCAGGAGGTGCCTCCGGAATGAGCTGCTCTAGGACGTACAGTTTTCTTTCTTGTGTGAGAACGATTCTCAGATTCCTGTACCAGTCCAGGAAATTAGCTTCATTGAGCTTGTCTTTGTCAACGACAGAATGCAGGGAGAAAATGTTTGTGTTCGTCGACATGGAAATCTACAACATAAATAAAGCAGAAAGTAAATATCATATTCCACTTATCATTTAATTAGGCTTTTAACTAAATGATGCTCTCACTGAATTATAGGGCTTTTGTAGAATCAAGTCATGGATGTGGTCAAACCATACTAATAGATTCATACCAATTAGCTATTCTTACAGGACAAGATCCACATCATACTACGCCTTGAGTTAGCTTTGGCTAAATCGCTCAAGACTTAGTATGATCGGTAGATAACTAATTATCAATTACATCTTTATGTAACTCTTGTTTATAGGATCAAGATAAATGTGATCTTTATCCTATCTTCCCAACCGTTGGAAAATGCCTATAGTTTTACCCGATCCAATTGAGTTAACTAGTTATACTCAATCTAATTGAGTTTGTTCTCACCCAAGCTTTGATAGGCGGGACCAAGATTGTCCCTCCGCACCCTACCAAGATAATATGTGTTGCTCTGCTTTGGCAGATTCAACAACAACAAATGATCGAGGTAGTGATGGGTATCAAAACTTGGTAGGCATTTCGAGTTGACTTGATTAAGATCTAATCTAATCATGAATGTGTATCATATATGCATTAAGGCACTAATTACCCTACATTAGCATGCATCACATACACATAAGAAATGATATATATATATATATATATATATATATATATATATATATATACATAAATACTGATTAATAAATTTGTGATGAGATCATGGCCCTACTATGATCTTCTCAAGCCAATGAAAAGATCGGACGGTCAACCTAGGGTCAACGACTTCTTCAAGCGCCTCCTTTTGACCGCTATGTGTTGACAACACCCTCCTTGTAACTCCTTCTTGAGTGGACCTTCCATCGCTTCATTTTGTACATTACAAATATGAAACTCGAGTTACATTTGAGTCTAAAATCTATTTACAACAGGAACATAATAAGGGAGGCATGACGCGCAGGTCGTATATCGTATACAACACACACAATACAAAAAATGGCGCGCATGCCATATTATGAATTACAACACAATTTTAACCAATCACATTAGGAGTTTTGGGACATTACCATCAAAATATCATACATAATTCGAAATTATGTATTTTACATAAATTTCTATAATTTTACTACTATTTTATCAATTTTATGAGTCACAACTTCTTGGCGGTCCCGTTTAGCGATTTTCGGGCGCGATCGCGAGACAATGCCCCTTGCGGGGTTAGGGGCAGCGCCCCTTCTCAAGAAATGAATATCACGAGTGTCCCAAACCGATCTAATAGTGCCTTAAGCCGCTGTCCCAAAAAAAATAATTTTATTTGGGTGAAACCTTGCCATTTCGGAAGGTTTTTCTTGGTATTTGAAGTCTACAAGTGTCTAAACACTTGTTGCTTCGCCTCTACAAGAAAAATACTCACAATCTATAAACGTAGAAAAATTATAGAAACTTACAGATCTGAAACCTTTTCGTAATAACAAATACAAACATGTACAAGCTTTGCACGTGACTCTGATACCACTGTTAGACTTTCGAGCCGAAAAACTACTTTTTGCGTTGCGAAAACCTCGAAGCTAGCCACGGATCCATGCGAAGATAAATAAAATATTCATGTACATGTTTGTCTACACTAGATCTACATGGAAAAAGGTTATACCCTTGTAGCGATGCCCTTCGCTTATCCCGCTTGACCAAATGGTTGTCGGATCTCGTAGAGTGTCAAGTGTACACTCCTCTACACGTATCCACACGGACAAAAGGTGGAGAGAACCACTTAGAGTGTGCTAGCACCCTTGAGAGGTCTCGGCAATGGAGGAGAAGGAGAGAAAGATGAAGAGAGGAGGAAGAAGAAGAAGCCTTCAATGCACATCTAATGTGGTCGGCCACTTAATGGAGCATCTTATACCTCCATGTAATACAAAGAGTCATGGCTCTTGGTCTTCCTCATGAGGTGGCACATAATGATGTAGCCTTAATGATGTGGAACATCATCATTGGCTAGCCCATGCCAAGTCACAATGAGGTGGCATTTAGTCAAGTCAAACTTGACCCTTCATCTTCCCTCTCAAGTCAAGTCAAACTTGACCACTTATCTCCCATGGTTGATCAAATCTAATCTTTGATTCAAATCAATTTAATTTAATGAATCTCTATTCATTGGTTTAAATTGACTCAATGAATCATAGTCTAAACTAGACTCATTCGACACATGAATCAAATTGAGTCCAACTCAATTAGTCTAATTTGGATTACTCTTAATCCAATTTGGCTCATCACATGAACCTAATCCTCTTGGTCCATCATATGAACTTAATCTCCATCTAACTGTCCTTTGTGTGTGACCCTATAGGTTCTTGTAACGTTGGCAATGCTCCTAAACTCATTTAGAAACATAAGTAATGAGCGGTATCTAGCAACACATCATTACTACCCAAGTTACAAGAATGTTGAGATCCAACATCACCATTGTGACTACTAATTGTGACTCTCACAATATGTGACAATGTCCTTCTATCCTTGACATCTAAATTGATCAATTGAGACATAGACCGTGTCATCCTCTAATCAATTTATGTCTTGAACTCCAAGTAGACTCACTCTAATCAAATGAGCTCAATATCTCATATTGACCTATTTGGGCATGGCCATGCACTTAGTGGTCTCACTCTATCAAGAATCATGATGTCACTCCCGTTATATAGGAGTGATAGATCTCATCTACATCACTCACATCCCTCCGCATAATTTGTTACATACCCAGTAGTTGCCTTTATAGTCCACCCATTTACGGGTGACGTTTGACGAAGTCAAAGTATACAACTCCTTATGTAGGGAACCATGGTGACCTCAGGTCCAAGGATTGATAGTCATACTAATAGTCACATGAAAAAGTATATGACACTCATATAACGATTCATGATACTTTCTCATGGCGGGTCATTCAGTATACATTCTCCAATGTATACCCATGTGTCAACTTGATATCTAATATCCATGACTTATGAGATCAAGTCATCGAGTTGACCTACATGCTAGTCTCATCGCATTAACATTGTCCCTGAATATAAATACTTGACTAGGAATGATTAAGAGTAGTGTTCTCTATATCATCTCATTATCAATTCAACCAATCGTTTGATATAGATAAGAACCTTCTACTCAAGGACGCTATTATACTCAGTTATTTGACACCAATACAAGTAAATATAATAACCATACAGAAATGCCTTTATATATATATATAGGAACATGATACATCGAGTCCATACAACAATCATCACATGATCGGCTCTAGGGCTCTCATTAACAGAGACAACCTTGCATAGTGATACTTATGTTAGTAGTAGCATCGATATCTATCCACCAAGTGTCAGTGGGTACTATAGCTAAATTAACTTCCGAACTAATAAAATTTTAAAAACTCCCAGAATCTGCAGTCTGCTTTCCTTTTCCTTTATTGATCCTCTTTCTCTTCTTGCTTGAACCATGAGATCTAGATGCTAGGTGAGCACTTTCAGGTGTCTCAAGCCTCAGTTTCTCCCTTATGTTTCCTTTTTTAGTATACCACATGGTTACCAACTTCGTAAGAAGTGTGGTAATCTTGACCTTTTCATTTGAAGTGAATCGGTCTGCCAATTGGTTTAGAAAACTCCTAATATCTTCTCCCTTAGTTATCGACTCTTTAATTGGTGTCGATATGGATAGCCTCATGATACTTAGACTCATGCTATTTAATCTCTTCCACAACTGAAATTCAGCCCTTTGCTCTATAGTGCTAGCACTTGTCAGAGGTGCGAGACGATCATTTCTTAATACATAGTCTAGGTACATGCAGCATAAGACTACAATCACGTATTATTTTCATTCAGCAAAATTCAAACAAGTTAATGTTGGGATGTTATTAATGTTGGCAGTTACAGATTGCACTAAAATTAAAGAGAGAAATTTATTTAAGCTCACGATTTTACTAAAGCCAAGAACATATAAATAATATAAAATTATGTAAATAAAATAAAATTTTAAATGCATATAAATGAGCTCTTTATGAGATACTAAGTACAACATAATGTGTCTTCCTTTGAGCCGACATATTATTTGTTAGTGATACTCTCTAATATAACTCAAACTTTAATTGGTCATACAATGTGTCTTCCTTTTGGATTGACCCATTATGCGCATAATATGATACTTTATATGAGTTATATTTTGGTTCATACCTCACAACAACCTTAATCAGCCACATAATATGTCTTCTTTTGAGCCGACATATTTTGTGCATGATTTGAACAAAATAATATTTTATTCCATAGTTGTAAGTTACCTTATGCATATATCTGGCATAAAAGTAACCTTCCTTTGGACCGATTACTTTTAGTATAGATATACGTCTACCAACACAAAATGTACTAAACCTATCTAAGGTGTCTTCCTTTGGGCCGACACATTAGTTCAACTTAGTAGCGCGTTGTGTAGATAGACCCAAGAAAATACTAGGAACTTAATTTGAACAGAAATTACTTAATCAACCTTAACAATATAAAATTAGACTTATTAATCGATTGATACCTTATGATAATTAATTGATATGATCCAATCGATTATCCCAATCGATCCGAAAATCTACGATATATATATATATATATATATATATATATATATATATATATATATATATATATATATATATATATATATATATGTGTGTGTGTGTGTATATATGACTATATGATCATATATAGAACTCTCCCTTAAGAAGTTAAAATTTCTTTTAAATTTTATAATTAAATAATATTATTTATTTAATCCCTTAGTTATTACATTAAAATTTATTATATATATATATATATAAACAGTATACGTTGTTTAAAAACAAAAGTTTAATACCATGCATTAAAAAAAAATATTATATATATATATATTCTCTTGATACTGTTTCGAGTTGAAAAACTAATATATATTAATGAAACAGTATTTCATATTGAAACATTTTCTTTAATATAAATTAGTGTTTCATAGGTTTAGAAAAAAAATTCTTGTTTTCAATTAAAAGCTTACTTAATCGATTAAGAAAATGAATCTCAATTGAAAAAAGAATTAATCGAAACAAAAATCATCTCAATCGAATAAAAATAATTTGAATTGATTGATATTTGACTTAGTCGCAAGTTTAAGGTTGTTAATTGCTCCAATTTTAATTATTTATATTTAAAATTTTAGACTTGATAATCAATTGATCGACTAAAGTAATCGATTGAACTATCACAATTTTACCTAAAATTAGGTTAAGCGGTGACGATTTTCGTCATTCTTCGTATTCTTTATAGAAAGACTAAAAACTCAAAAAATAAGTATATCCTAGTTTTCTCTTATATGTTTTCGATGATAAAAAATTATATTATACTAGGAAATCTTGATCTAATATAAAAAAAATAAAGATCGATGTAAAATTTAACATTTAATACCATGAAAACAATGAAATAGAGTCGTGACTTTGATATAAATTAATGATTCTTGTAAAACCTAAGCCGCATGCATTCTAGACAATTAAATAAGAATTTGAATAGTAAAAAGAAGAACATATGAGCATGGATTTTCATTTCATCGAGAACATGACATAAGAAAGTAAATACTGTAATTACAAATTAAAGAACCTAAATGGAGCAGAATTGTGGCCAATCGGAGGAGTTAGCGTTGACGGCACCGAATTCTCTTCGTCAATGGGAACGAAGGGACTTCTCAAAAATTCCCTAATCCTCTGGAGACCAACCCATTATGTAGTGTACATTTATTATCAACCCATATAGATAATCATAGATGTGAGATTATAAGTCTATATATATACTAAACATCTATTATCAGCATATAGATGATAATAGATGCGGGACTAAAGGTTCTACACATACATGATCTACATCCAATAACCGAACATAATAAGCATAAGTTAAATCACTTTAAAAGGTTCAAATCATATTCATATATGCAACTTACAAATAAGCTCACCTGATAGAAATAATTATATCCAACAGTTACTGCATATCATCCAGACTATGCTTTTTCTATCACCTAATAAACTCCAACGCACGATGTCATCTCATGATCACAAATGTTGTGAGAGGTGGTATATAAAGGGTGATCCTCTTCGTTAACAAGGTACACATCATTTGCATTTGGAACCTACGCTAGTACATATCCACTACTGTTCTTCATTTCACTGGTTGGAGATCATACTGACTTGGACGTCTTATGACCTTGCTAGGGATCCTTTCCCTAGTCTTTGATCACTAATATTTTATGGGATTGTCTAAGTGTGTGTATGACGAAAATCACCTTCTTAGAGCCAGGAGGTCTTATCTTCGTCAACGATCAACCAGCACAATATATATATATATATATATATATATATATATATATATATATATATATATATATATATATATATAAAATGTGCGTTCTTTATGCAAATAAAAAAATAAAAGATGCCTTTTAAATTTATACCCTTTTAATTTAGTATATTACTTGCAACTTGCAATGCGTCACGGCTAAGATAAATTTTCTTTTACTAAACGAGTAGAACAAATTTTAATTAATTACAGGATAAATTATTTACGAAGGTGGGCAATATTTGTTCATTTAAAAATGTAGGGAAATCAAAAAAATTCTAGAATATTAAAATTTTTCCAAGCTATATAATCTCGTGGTCAGAGGCATTAATATTGTGATGGTGAAACTTGAATATTTATTTGTATTTGACAGGCGATAAACATTTGTAATGTACATGAGCCAACGATTTTTAAAGCAAAAAAATATGTAACGTATATATATTTTTTTTCAAAAATACAGAAATAAGTAATAATCTAATTGTATGGATTAAGATGAAAGCTGTGTTCTCTTCCACCTAGAAACATGATTTAGCTAGCTTTAAGAAAACAAATTAAATGAGAATTTATACTACTATAAATAACAATAACAACATAACAACATAGAAGTTAGACCTACTTCGTATATCTCTAACAGTTTTGTTTCTTTGTTTAGGAAATTTGTACTTGAAGCATTTACCAGATTCGTCTCTGTTTTACATGGCGGAAGAAGCACGCAAACGTGCTTAATATGTTTAATAGATATTTGACAAAATTTATTACTATCCATTTATTACTAAATTGTTTATGTTAATTACTCTAGGCTTGCAGTAATTAACCGTTATTCAACAATAACGTAAACGACATGGCATTTCACAATGCTCTTTCAATTCATGCACTATTTATAGCTCACCTTGGCATTAATATTGCCTACCTCGTGCATCCAACGACCATGCAAATGGCATCGTCTCTTTCTTACTCCAGCTCCTTCGCTGTCGTCGTCGTCTTCCTCCTCTTGTTCTTCACGTCGCTCTGCACTGCCCAATCCGGCACCGACGGCTACTTGCACCTGCGCTTCTACAACCACGAGCGAGTTCTCGGCTCTGGGCCCAACGCCACGGTCGTCTATGCAGTCGAGCGGCGCGGCTCCACATCTGGGGCTGGGTTCGGCAACCTCATCGTCTACGACAATCTCCTTCGCCAAGGGGTCGAGCCCGACTCGCCCATCGTCGGGAGAAACCAAGGTATGGGAGTGGGATCGAGTGTGGCCGAGAACTCCGGCCTCACCATCCTGCAGCTGGTGTTCACTGCTGGCGAGTACAACGGCAGCTCCATCGCCGTGCAGGGGCCGTTCCCTGTGGCTCCTCTGCAGACGCTGTTCGAGCGAGCGATCACCGGAGGCACGGGGCGGTTCCGCAATGCCAGAGGCTATCTTTGGACGAGAGAAGTTCGTAGCACCAACACGACACTCACAGGGAGACTCGATGCTTATATCACATTTCTTTGACACGACACCTGATATCGATATTTAACAAAACATATAACAACTTGATGCATCGATCGATTAATTTGCTATATAATTTATTCACATAGAACATTTTCGTCATCAATCCTTGCAATAATATTAAATCCATGTATGTATGTATGCATGGTTTATGGTTCGAATAATCCATATATCAATAATTAATTTAAGTACGTACATGAGGAATGTCTTAATGTTTTCAGGATTTATCTTTGAACCTCTTCTCTGTATGCATGGGATCGGAGTGGTGCCAAAAACCTATTGGCGTTCCGTTCTCTTTTAATGTACAATGGATGTTTTTTCAATTGAATGTTCTTTAATTAACAAACTTGCTAATTTTTATAACCTCGTAGAATTGATTATTACAATTCACATGTAAAAATAAAATTATCAAGTTGGTATATAAGATGCTGGACTTCATGACATATAAGGTGATTCTAGTAACCAAGGGGTCCCAGCAAGAGTGTGCTGAAAGAAGAGGAGAATAATTATATTTAAGGTTTAGTTGGGGTGTATTAATTAATTAATATAAATAGGGAAATTAAGTGGAGAGTTGTTATTTTGATCGGCAATCCTCTTCTCCCTCAAACCCTCACCGCCGAAACCCCTCTTCTCCTCACCCTCTCGGCGCCCAAGCCCAAGAAGCCTAGGGTTCCGCCCCTAGGATCGTAGGAGCACTTTCCAGCGACAATTCCGACACGAGGACGTTCCTCTCCGCGAGAAGAACGCGTAGGCGTAAGAAGATCGTCGAAGAGATCCTCTTCTCCGGAAATCTAGCGATCGGATTATAAGAATATTTAGCGAAAGATGTAAGTAACCCCTCACCTACAGTAAAAATAGCTAATCACATGTTTTTATGTCTATAGTTCGTGATTATATTCATAGTGCAGCCATATGTAGAGTTAGAGCACACCAGGTGCTCGATAAAATGCCTAATACAGTTATATGCTACAGTAGGTGTTTTAATAGCTCAGTTAAATACCCTAAATGCATTTTAAATAGCATATATAGCCTTGCTTCGGTTATATGGGACTACGGTCCAATGTGTGGGCTCCCATAGTCGCCTCTAGGTTCAGATAACCTAGCTGTAGGTTCAGATAACCTAGTAAAAAGCAGGATATGATAAATTAGTTATAAACAGTATTTTACTTTATCAGTGGCACTGTACTGGACTTCAGTTGTCCTTGGGTTGGGCTCCTATAGTTGTCCCTAGGTTTAGATAACCTAGTAACCCTACTAGATTCGGGACTTGCTACATCGGGCCTAGTTAGGGATGCGCGCACAGCAAGTACAGATGTTGGGCCCATTAGCAGCATGTTTAGTATTTTTATCTATTTACGAAAATAGTTTTCAAACTTCACAAAACAGATAAGTGAATTCAGCTTAGCTTCAGTTCAGTTTTTTATTGATATAGCAGATAGCTCTATGTTTAGTTCTTGATTGTCATGATTTACATGCTCATGTGTCATATCTTAGCATTTCTAGTATGATTCTCAGCTTGCATATCAGCATAACATCTTTTAAAAAGCATGATTTCTATAAATGCATGTTTTTGTGAGGTAGATGGTTTCTTACTAAGCTCTCAAGCTTATAGTTGCATTTTTCCTTATACTGCAGATAAAGGTAAAGGAAAGATGGAATAGTGGAGGCTGGAGGCAATGCGATGAAGATTTGTGTGAGAAGGAACCTGGAATAAAGGTCCTTGGGAGAAATTAGCAAATTAAGAACTTAGTACTTCTTATAGTATTACTTTCTGCACTTTTAGATGTTAAGTGTGTTGATTCATGAGAGTATACACTATGTTATGATTAGATTGTTATTTGTCATGATAGTAGATAGCTAACCATGAGTAATGACATGCCCAGTACTAGTGTGGTGGTTGTAGTTGAATTTCTGAAAATTCTGTATGAGGTCGGGTATGATTTCTGCGGAAATCAGAAACTCAATCGTTCAGCCGATCGATTGAGCAGTCCTCAATCGATCAGCCGATCGATTGGGGAAGTCCCCGCGTACAGAAGGCTAGTGAGTCGATTAGCTGATCGATTGGGGAGCCCCGATCGATCAGTCGATCGATCGAAGCGCGACCTGTTGCGTACAGAGAGCTGATGAGTCGATCAACTGATCGATCAGCCATGGATCGATCAGCCGATCGATCAGGAATTTAATCCCGTGAACAGAGAGCTTCTGAATTGATCTCTGGATCGATTGACCAGATTGGATTAATCAACCGATCGATCCAGTTTTGACCCCGTGCATAGTAGCGAGTTGAGTCGATCAGTGGACCGATTAGACAACTCCAATCGATCAACCGATTGATTGGAATGTCTGATTTTAGCCAGAGGTGCAACAATGTATTCCGAATATAAATTTCAGATTTTATAGCACACAGCATAGAGTTTTAATTAGTTCAGTCTTTTTCTTTTCTGCACAAGAATAGTTAGCATAATGTAACCCCGGCCTTACAGCCTAGACAGTAGGAGGCGGGGCGTTACAGATGCATTAACACCATTAGAGAGAAATTGGATGGATAAAATTGGACAAATTGAAATAATTTTCTTTTATTATAAGCAAAGAATGAATTTGATGGATCAAGACAAGTCATACATAACAAAAATTTTGTGTTCATCTCATTAAAGTGATTGTTAATTAATGTTACAAATTTATCACTTCATAAAATGTTTCACCACCATAAAAATAAAAATTTATCTTTCCTTCAATATTTCATTATGATCTTCCATGAAAAGTGAACAAGTCTTGCATATGTGGGGTGAAAACCTTATATTTAACACAAAATAAAGAAACTTTATTTAGTAACAAATTTCAACCATCATTTTGCATTGTTTGCTGTTGTTGTTTTCTTTATTTTATAAGAATCATGACATTTACAATGTCTTGATCTTTTCGTTACAAAGCTTGAAACAAATTATTCGTGACTCCCAAGTTATTCTTCATTAAGTATATCTGAAATATAAATTTATAGTTTCCCATCAATTCAAACATATTATTTGCATATGACCTTTTTATTTGTGATATTTTCCCTCCTCTTCAATAATTAAAAGGACACCAATAATTGAAGGATATAAGCATATCAAACTCAACAATATATTATAATGTGAACTTCAATGTACAAGTGTAAGTTGCAGTTGATAAGCAAAAATAATATACATAATAAGTAAACTTGATCTCCATCATGTTGGGGAATTTCATGAAAAATACATTAGTTTTCAGTAAAACACCTAGCAGAAGTGAAATGAATTTCTTTAAAAATTATTGTGTATCCTATAAAATAAAATCATACATGTATAAGACATAATCGTACTTCAAAATGTTTTTTAGACATTATACCTTTCTAAAGAAGTTTAGACTTAAAGAAAATCACCTAGCAAACCTCACAAAACTTGCCTTTATTAGTATCTTCACTAAAATATCTTCAAGACGACATCATAAGCCACAAGTTGCCTCTCTAATATTAACCAAGTAGAAGTGACGTCACAAGAGAATGTTAGGACCTCGAGCAAAAGAGACCTCGACCAAAGCAAAATGCACGCATTTGACGGTGGGTTGTTCAAGTATATCCAGACCTATAGCCTCTGCTTGGGGCCTTTTACACTTAATTATGAGGGGGTATCTGAATTTGTAGCGCTGGAAGAGGAACTGCGGGAAGGTTCTGTTGGAGGAAGTAAACCAACAGAGCAGAGGCCTATCCAAGCTGGTATTCCTTGTAACGACCCAATTTTCCCTAATTCAAGTTCTAAAAGTCCATACAAATATTTGGACATATATTTAAAATATTCTAGAGATTTTTAGGAATTTTTAGAGTATTTTTACGTAATTTTTGGAGGTCGTTTAGTATGTTACAAAAAGAAAGAAGTTTTGACCAAAAATGTTGAAGGTGAGATTTGAACCCACGACCTCGACCCGAGCCGAACCTCAGCCAAACCCAACCAACCAACTGGTCTGCGGTTGATTTGTGATTAAGAAGGGGAGCGAATTTAATTAAGTTGTAGTTGGAGCAGAATTTAAACCTAGTTATAAGTTTTCCCTTTCTCGCCGAAAACCCTATCTGCCCTTCTCCCCGATCCCGACTGCGTGCGGTGCTCCTGCTCGGGCGACAGCAAAGAAGAAGCTAGGTTTTGGTCTCTGGCGGCTGGCGAAGGCCTTCTTCCGGCGAACCTTGCGGACCGAGCTTTTCTCGTCTAAGAGAACGCGTGAGCACGAAAGGGAAGCCGAAGTCTTCATCTCCCCGGAAGCCCTAGCAGGCCTACCGCCGGTTGTAAGTCCAAGAACAGTAGGTAAGTACTACTCACCTGCAGTAGGAGTAGCTTTTGGAGTTGTTCTTCTTGTTTTTCCGAAGCATGATGTAGGGAGCAAGGTTTTGATGTTGCTGCTGTGTATTTCAAAGAAGAGAAATAGGGTTAGTTTGCTTGTTTAGCATGTAGTTGTTTACTTAGAATTTTGTAGTTAGAAATTCAGAATTTGGAGTCTTCAGATTTCGGAATCTGCTGGAATTTACAGATTTTGGTTTAGTTTTCCTCTTGGCTTCGAAATAGGTTGTAAAGAATTGAGATTTATTGTGGTTGGGATTTGGGAAGCTGTGGTAATTGTTTCCGTAAATGCCAATCATGATGTCTTAAGTTTTATGCTCTGGACTGTTGATATAAGGAATTATATGCCCTCTAAGCACACATGTTATGACTGAACCATGATATCTTTGGTCTATTTATCTTAAATGCTTCGATTGAGTCATGCTACAGAATGTTTAATGGATGTAAATGTTAAGATTAAAGGGATTGATTAATGACAGAACTGATATATTAAGATATTTTCTTGGTAACATCGCAGACTTTGATTTGGGTTTCCTTTTGTTACCTTAATGGGCATGACCAGTTTTCCTTTGCTTTGGGGTATGCACGAACATATTATAACATGTAGTAGTATGCTGATTTTTGTTCTCTTTACTTTAAAATGTGCATGAACTGATTATAGCATGTAGTAGTATGCTGATTTTTATTTTGCTTGCTTTAAAATGTGCATGAACTGATTATAACATGTAGTAGTATGCTGATTTTTATTTCGCTTGCTTTAAAATGTGCATGAACTGATTATAGCATGTAGTAGTATGCTGATTTTTATTTCTCTTGCTTTAAAATGTGCATGAACAGATTTTAGCATATACATATATGCACATAACATTTGTTTGCTATAATAAGCAGCTATAAGTAAGAAAAAGACCAAGGTCTAGTTAAAAAGAGCTAACCAGTAAATCATTTAAAGTAAGAGGCTAGTACCCGACTTCCAAGGTTATCGTTAAACAAATCCAGGTGACCAATTCCAAGGTCTTGGCCCTGGTAAGACCAAGGTCTTTACCTTATAGGACTAGAGGCTCGCTACCTCAGTGTCTATTAGAGAGCGCGCAAAAGATGGTACTAAGCCTGGGCCCAAAGAAAAGAAAAAGAAAGAGTAAAAGAAAAAGAAGAAGAAAGTAAAAGAGAAATTAAAAGTTTAATTTCTAGTATAAGGCTATAAGAAAATGAAACAAGTACCATCTATGTTTAGAATCAACAGGTGTTTAGTTCCTTTAATTCTAAGCATATATACAACATTAGTTTCATTATTTTCTTATCAGTTTAGTGAGCATGTTTAGTATTATTTCCAGTGTTCAGTTTTATTTCTGTACACCATTAGTACTTTGCTATTAGATGAGTACATGCAGCTTTTCTTTTAGCATTTCAGTTTTTGGTATCGTTTGCAATTTTATGCACTTCGAGTTTTGTGAGATAGATTAGTACTTACTAAGAGTTTCACTTATAGATTTATTTTTCCTCCTATTGCAGATAAAGGAAAAGCTAAAGTGTGAAAGGAAGGCAACAAGGTGGTGGTGATGAAGGTGTGTGATGACTGGACTATGGAGAGATCCAGAGTTTGCTAGCAAATGTTCAGGACTTACCTGTTTAGAGTTTCAGTTTATGTTCTAGTTTTCTTCTTAAATACTATTATGAAGTTTTTGTGAGATTGTAATTATGTTTTATTCCGCACTCGTAGTTTGATACGTCTTATTATTGGAGTTATGTTTGATTACTATTGCTAGAATAGCTTTCCTTGAGTAATAGTGGGTTTTATTACTGCGTGGTTGTGTAATTATATGTTCCAGCCGCCTGTGGCTGAGTATACACTGTTTGTATTGTTGATTTGGTCATTGGTACATGGGAAACTCTGTCGAAATTTTTCGGTAGAAATTCCTCTGGGGCCATGATAAATCTAACTGATGCTAATATTAGCATAAGTGACACTAGTAAGTAGAGTTATAGATAGGTAGCGGCCACCTTAGAGAGTAGTAGTAAGAAGGGTGGTCGTTACAGTTGGTATAAGAGCGGTTCCCATTCTCCAGCATCACACACACATCAGCATCAACCTTGCTGTCTTCAAGTAAGAAAGTATTTAATTTATTTCTTTATTGCTTTCGTTTATTACTATTTGCAGTATAAAGTAATTGCTTATAAGTGCTTAAGTCAGATAAGAGTTTTTGTTGTTTTCTTTATTCCTGTACAAATGTGTATGTTAGAAAGGATAGAGAAAATATCAAGTCTTTTTCTTTGCATAACTAGATGGCAAGAAGAGGACGTCTCCGTACCGTTCGTGCTGAGGACCAAGCTCAAGAGAACTAAGTTCCCAAAGCAACTAAGCCCAATCTTTTTGAAGTTGTGGCCCAACTCCAGAAGCAAGTAGCGAAGCAGCAGCAAGTAATTGCCAATCTGATGGCAAATCAGCAATCAGTTCCTCCCCCTCCCCCAGCAGTCACTACGGAGACTCCAGCGGTAACTGAGGTTCCACCAGCTGTCCAGGGAGTCGCCACAGCACCTCAGAGGTAAGAATCTTACCTCATACAGTGGCTGAAATTGAAACCAGAGAGCTTCTCAGGCACGACTGAGCCCTGGGATTCCCAGGCTTGGTTCAAGACACTGGAGAGCACAATGGATCTTCTTGACTGGCCAGAGGTAGAGAAGGTCAAGTGCGCCTCTTTCTTCCTGTCAGGAGATGCTTGTATGTGATGGGAGACGATAAAGACCAAGAGAGCAGCCGATCAGATGAGCTGGGCTGATTTTCAGTCAGAGTTTTATGAAGAGTTCTTCCACCTACAGATCACCAATAAGCACTATGAGGAATTTATAGAGTTCAAACAGGGTGACTTGTCAGTGGAAGAAGCAGCTAAGAAGTTCAACAGACTAGATTGTCTCTGCCCAGAGCTAGTAAGTACAGAGAAGGAGCGAGTCAGACTGATGCTCAGAATGCTGAGACCACAGATAGCACTGAATGTGAGCAGTGGAGCTCACCGGCCCCAGACTGGTGAAGAGCTTATCAGTAGGGCATTAGTTGCTGAGCACTACCTGAACAACATCAAAGCACAACGAGCGCAGCACAAGCCAATGAAGATAGAGGACAAGTCAGCGGGGAACCAGAAATCCCAGTCAAGTAAACAGAACTGGAAAGGCAAGGGTAATAAAAGAAAGTAGTGGAACTCAGGAGGTAATCAAAAGGGAGGACCAGCAAACAAGTAGACCAAGTTTCCTCCCTGTACCAAATGTGGGAGAATGCGTCCAAGAGCCTGTCTTTTGGGCAAGACTGGGTGTTATTCTTGCGGTCAGGAAGGATACATGGCTAAAGAATGTCCTAACAAGCTCAAAGCACCTCAGCCACAGCCAGTGCAATATGGAGGTCAGCCTGCACAGTTGCACTACATGGGAGCAGCATTAGAGGGACCCCATATCAGTCAGGGAAGGTTGGAAGCTCCACTAGTTCCAGCCTTTGACATCGCCAGAGTGTTCTCCCTCACCAAAGAAGAAGTTGCTAGTGGCTCAACGGTTGTAACAGGTCAAGTAGTTATTTTTCAGCATTTAGCTACTGTACTATTTGATACTGGGGGGACCCATTCTTTCGTATCAGTACCCTTTGCCAGCAGATTATAGGTACCTACAGAAAGTATGAACTCCAAGTTTCTGACGACCCTACCTTCTAGGGAAGTCATGGAATCCAAGCAGTGGCTTCGGGCCATACCAGTCCGAGTTGCAAACTGAAAGCTATATGTCAACCTGGTAGTCCTCTCCATGCAGGATTTCGATATCATTTTGGGTATGGATTTCCTCAGCAAGTACAGTGCTTTAGTGGACTGCCGCAGAAGGAGAGTAATCTTCAGTCCAGAGGGTGAACCACCTTTTGAATTCACGGGTGTGCCAAGGAAGAAGACCCAAAAACTTCTCTCCTCCCTAGTAGCTCACCAGATGTTAGCTAAAGGGTGTGCTGGTTTTCTTGCATACATAGTGAATGCAGAAGAATAGAAAGGACTCAAGCAGGAGGACGTTCAGGTAGTATACGAGTATCCAGAAGTATTTCCAGAAGAGCTACCTGGACTGCCTCCCGACAGAGAAGTGGAGTTTGAAATTGAATTGGTACCTGGTACCGGTCCAATTTCAAAAGCTCCGTATCACATGTGTCCAGCAGAGCTGAAAGAGTTACAAGAGCAACTTCAGGAGCTGCTTGACAAAGGCTTCATCCGCCCTAGTCACTCACCTTGGGGAGCTCCCGTGTTGTTTGTCAAGAAGAAGGACGGATCTATGCGAATGTGCATAGATTACAGAGCTCTGAATCAAGGGACGATCAAGAACAAGTATCCCCTTCCCAGGATCGACGACTTATTTGATCAGTTAAGAAGGGCAACAGTGTTCTCAAAGATAGACCTGCGCTCTGGGTACCATCAGCTGAAAGTGAAGGAAAGGGATATACCCAGAACAGTGTTCAGGACTAGATACGGACACTACGAGTTTGTGGTCATGCCTTTTGGTGTGACTAATGCACTAGCAATCTTCATGGACTTAATGAACAGAGTGTTCAGAGAATACCTTGACAAATTTGTCATTGTATTCATTGACGACATTCTAGTCTATTCAAGGACTCCAGAAGAGCATGACACGCATTTGAGGATAGTACTGCAGACTTTTCAGCAAAAGCAGCTTTACGCTAAATTCTCAAAGTGCGAGTTCTGGTTAGATCAGGTGGCATTTCTAGGTCACATAATTTCTAAAGAAGACATCCAAATGGATCCAGCCAAAATAGAAGCAGTCAACAACTGGAGCAGACCCAAGAACGCCAGGGAGATCAGAAGCTTCCTTGTTTTAGCTGGGTACTACAGAAATTTGTGGAGGACTTTTCCAGGATAGCCTCTCCACTAATAGCCCTCACCAGGAAGAACAAGAAGTTTGAATGGTCAGATAAATGTGAGCAGAGTTTCCAAGAGCTCAAGAAGAGACTGACTAGTGCTCCTATCCTGACAGTTCCAGAAAGTGACAGGAGTTTTGACATCTACAGTGATGCTTCCAATGTAACGCCCACCCTTCTTACCCAACCAAAGGTGGCGCTACGTTCTTATACTACTTACGTACATGCTTTAGTTATAACAGCGGAAGAATAAAAACTTTAAAGAATTTAATTTATTAAGCATAATATCACATAAATGTGCATATGTTGATTCTATAACTAATCATATTAATTTGTCCAGATCGTTCTTTGCCGAGCCACCACCACACACATCACTATCTGCTCCTCCTATTGCTCCTCTAGCTCATCCAGCTTCTTTATCTGCGGTACAAGGAAAGTAAGCTATGAGCACTCATGGCTCAGTAAGTTCCTTTCCTACTCACTAAAACCGAATTCATATCATTGCATATCAATATCATGCGAGGTATCATAAGCATACGACATACAAGGGTATCATATTCATAGTCATATCATAATATCCCGTGACATAATATCTAATCATCAGATAATTCAAGCACATATGTAGGCAATGCATCATGAATTTGAAAACTTATACTTATAAGTACTTGAAATTCATATCATCATTAGAGGGGATCCCGGTTTGTACCACATACATAATGCGCGCGCTTCTTAAGTAGGTCCAAGGTAGCAAGTCTTGAACCCTACCATACATACATACTAGGTCCGAGTCTTACTCCATCGACCTAGGGCATTCAGAAGCCCAGTCTTATTCCATCGACCCCGGGGCGTTTCCGGCGCCCCCCCTTGGTACAAACCATACAGAATCATTTCTCATGCCTACCTCTCATCTCATATCCCTAACAATCTTTCATGCATTTTATTTTTTTTATTTCTTTTCATTATGTATAGCATTTCTATGCTATCACATATCATGGCATTTACATAACATAAATTTCATTCTTTTCTCATTATGTATAGCATTTCTTATGCTAACACATATCATGGCATATATATAACATAAATTTCATTCTTTTCTCATTATGTATAGCATTTCCTATGCTATCACATATCATGACATATACATAACATAAATTTCATTCTTTTCTCATTATGTATAGCATTTCCTATGCTATCACATATCATGACATATACATAACATAAATTTCATTCTTTTCTCATTATGTATAGCATTTCCTATGCTATCACATATCATGGTATAGAAAATCTATCATGTAGTGTAGACTTAGTTACACCTCACTAGATCTCGGAAGCTCTTCTTAACCGAATTTTCTCAAACTTGTTTCTAGGTTTTAAAATCCTCATAAAATCTGAAAAATATATATAAAGCCTTGTATCACAGGTGAGGGGAAGCTTACATTCTTCGCTTAAGTTTCCTAGAGTTGAGAACTTGCTTGTGAACCTTTCTTCCTTGCTTGCTTTGCTCGGCACCAATGGAGGAGAGGAGTGGCTAGGTCTTTTGGTGGAGAGGAGGAGGAAGAAGAGGCTTCTCTTCCTCTTGTGTTGCTCGGCAACAACAAGAAAGAAAAGAGGGGGAGAGTGAGGAGGAAGAAGGTGTTCTTCCTCTTGTGTTGCTCGGCAACAAGAAGAAAAGAGAGGGGAGAGTGGGTCTCGGCACAAAGGGAGGAGAGGAGGATGAGTGGGTTGAGGATGAAGTTGAAGTCCCCCCTCCATGCCTATTTATACTAAGATGAGGGGAGGAAACTTGACTTGATTCATCTTCCCTATTCATTTCTCCCCTTAAATGACAAGAATATTCTAGAGAGATGCCTTTTGAGTTCTCTCTTTTCTTTCCCTTAATTTCTCTCTTTTCTCTCCTTTAATAAAATTTTCTATCTCTCCTCTTACAATATCCTCTTCTATCCCACTTGGTTAACACATGCATGCATCCACAAGAGAACCAAGGATCAAAACTTGGTTATGCATATTTTTACTTCTTTTTACTTCCTTTTCTTTTAAGTAAAAAGAATCCTTTCTTATTCTTAACTACTTAGTCCTTTCTCTCCTTATCAATAATTCTCTTATCCCCTTTGGTATCCTATACATGTTCCTTACAAGAGATCCAAGGTTCAATCTCTCTTCTAACATTTTATTTTCTTTTGTACATAATAATTCGTATATTACTATATTATGCATAAATATTTCATACATATATATATTATCTCATACTTCTTCCTTTTGTCCATATTAATTTCATACCTTTTAAATCATGCATAGATGATTTATATTCTCAACTTTATTTTTCTTTCATAAAGTTTTAATCATCTAAATCCATCTTAATATTTAACTTAGAATATTTACACCTTCTTTTCATTCGTACTCTCATTATCCTCACTTTCTTATCTAGGCTTTCTAGGGGTGTTACATCCAAGATGGGCTTAGGAGCTGTACTCATGCAGGAAGGAAAAGTGATAGCTTATGCTTCCAGACAACTCAAAGACTATGAAAAGAACTACCCCACTCATGATCTTGAGTTGACAGCTGTGGTCTTTGCACTAAAACTCTGGCGACATTATTTGTATGGCATTCAGTGCAGAATTTTCACAGACCATCAGAGTCTTAAGTACTTCTTCACTCAAAAGGACTTAAACATGAGACAGTGTATGTAACGACCACCCTTCTTACTACTACTACTCTCTAAGGATGATCGTTACTAACTACTAACTCTACTTAACCGGTGTGATTAAAAACCACATGGAAACCCTACCGAAAAATTTCGACAAAATCTCCCCTATACCGGTGACTATATTCAACAATACATGCAGTATATATACTCAGCCACAAGCGGCTGGAACACATAACAATCAACCACGCAGTATAGTAAATCTAACTCAGCAACAATAAAGGAAAACTAATCCACAACCACAACTGAATAGCAAACACAGTATCAAGTGTCCTTATAAACAGTTATCAAATTTCCTTAACACATAAAGACTTAATTAACTCAAAGAACAAATCATAATTTATTTTATTCGCAAGGATCCCTAGGACTTCCATAGTGCAGACATCACACACCCCTCTTGCATCTCCTTGTCACCTTCCTTCATATTAACTTTCCTTTTTCTTTATCTGCAGTAGGAGAAAGTGCAGTCTATAAGCATAAAGCTTAGTGAGCGCTATCTAACTCACAAAAACTCGATATGCATGTATACAAATAAAAACATGCTAAAACTGAATGCTAATATGTAAAGCTACTCATGCTCATAAATAGCAAAGAAATCAACTAACAGAAAAGATAACATGTATAACTACTCATGCTCATAAACTAATAAAGAAAGCAAACTAACTGGAATGCTAACATATAAAGCAAAACATGCTCATCAACTAGCAAATAAATAACATGTAAGAAACTAAACATGTAAAAGTTGCTAGCATAAAAGAAAGTTAAACTTGCTGATCTTTAAAACAAAGTGAAACTTACTTCATTTACTCTAATCTTATTCTTTTATTTCACTTGTTTAAAATTTATACTTTAATACTTGAAAATAATAATCAACTTCTCTTGGGCCCAGGCTTAGTACCATCTTATGCGCGTTCCCTAATAGGTTGGGGTAGCGAGCCACCAATCCTAAAAGAGAAGACCTTGGTCTACCAGGGCCAAGACCTTGGAATTGGACACCTAGATTTGTTTAACGACAACCTTGGAAGTCGGGTACTAGCCTCTTCTTAAAAAGTAAAATACTTATTATCTTAAATTACTTCTTTTTTAAATGTCTTGGCATTTTAATAGCATCTTGTGTGCCAAAATCCCTAAAGTCTTGACTTTGGGATTTACTTAAGGCCTTGGCCTTTTCTTTCTTTTCTTTTTCTTTCTTTTTTTACTTGTTAATGCTTCTAAAAGAATTTGATAGAAATCTTATTTTCCCACTAGAATACATGGTTGTTCATGCTTATTAAAATAGCAAATAAACCAAAGAAACTGCTCATGTGTATCTAGTAATAAAGAAAACTGATCATGCTCAACTCATAGCAATTAAAAACTACACATGCTCAATAATAGCAAATGAAAACATATATGCATATATTCCAAAAATCCCCACAGCAAGCTTAAAGTAAGAAATGCTAGTTATCTAAACCTATTACACGTGTTAAGCTTAAAGTTGTTCTTGAAACGTGGATTTACTAGAACAGAACCTGAGAGATACTACTCATTCTAAATTGATTCCTTCCAAGCAAAGCATAAAGGAACACTACTGTTGCCATCACAAATTGACACGTACTGGAGTTTTAAAACCCACATAAAACTTGGTTTCATTTCAAATACCCAAAACTCAAAATTCCTCATCGAGCAACAGATCTTTGAACTGTAAAATTCCACACGAGCAGAGCAGGGTATTCCTTCATAGGAAGTATGGTGAAAAGAACAAGGATCTGAAATGTTTCAAGAAAATGAAACAACCTATGAAAACTTAATCCCAGCTTATGTTTATATAGAGTAAAGGAAACCTTTAAAACATGTCACAATGCTTTCAATCTACTGAAAACCAAGACATCAATTATTCTCTATCCTATGTGCCACGGCAACAAAAAGAATTGAAGGTTGCTACTGCTCAGTCCACGGCAAAGAACCAAAACAAAAGATTTCTCATTGCCTAGTATAACAAAATCCAAATTCAAACTATAAAGCTTGAGATATTAAACCCACATGCTTGAATTTTGCCCATCCTATTCCTTCTTTGAAGGTCACGGCGGCAAACCCGAAACCAACACCACAGAAAAATTCGGAAACAAACGAAATAGAAATCCGAAACTATCCTACTGCAGGTGAGTAGCGACTCACCTCGCTGCTCTTGGACTTACAACCGGAGAAGAGCAAATTCTAGGGTTTCGGGTGAAGCTTGAAGATCTCGGCGGCTCCCTTGAGTTCCCGAGCTCCCTTCGTCACGTTGACCACGTACAGGTGAAGGCCGGAAGAATCCTTTCGCCGGCACCGGAGAGGAACCCTAGCGCCGTCGCCTCGGTGTGTTTTTCGCCCGAGCGGCCGCTGTCGCGTGAGAGAGGTGAGGAGAGAAAGAATTTCGGGAGAAAAAGATTCTTTTCCCAAAAATCACTTAAGTTTTTCCCTCTTATTATCCCTAGGGTTTCCATATAACTTTACTTTAAATATTTTTCTCTCCATACCTAGTTAACAGAACGAGCGTAGCTCAACTGGTCGGGCTAGGTTCGGTTGCGCCGAGGAGCTGGGTTCGAACCCTAGCTTCTACAAACTTATTTTTCTTTTATTTTATTTTATTTTAAAAACTTCTTCCTCAGGGTAAAAATACCAAACGAACTCCAAAAATTACATAAAAATACTCTAAAAATTCCAAAAAATCTCTAGAATATTTTAAAAGCATTTCCAAATATTTTTATGGACATTTGGAACTCGAAATAGGGAAAATTGGGTCGTTACAACTCCCCATACCTTATAAAAAGTTCGTCCTCGAACTTAGAATAGTTCTGGATATTTCTGTCTCATGTTGTCCTCCCGCTCCCAAGTGACTTCCTCGTGCTTCTGGTTCTGCCAGACGACCTTCACTAGTGGTACTTCTTTGTTTCTTAGTCTCTTGACTACTCTGTCCACTATCTGTGTAGGTCTGCTCTCATAACTAAGATTCTCTTGGATCTGCACTAACTGAGGCTCAATCACTTGGCTAGGGTCATGGAGACACTTCTTTAGCATGGAGACATGAAACACATTGTGTATTGCTGACATGTCTTGTGGTAAATCCAGCTTGTAAGCTACTTTCCCAATCCTTTCTGTGATCAGGTAAGGTCCTACATAACGAGGACTTAATTTTCCCTTCTTGCCAAATCTCATCACTCCCTTCATAGGAGCAACCTTGAGAAAAACTGAATCCCCTACTTGGAATTCAAGTGGCCTACGGCGTGTGTCAGCATAACTCTTCTGTCTACTCTGGGCAGTCTCAATTCTCTGTCTGATCTTCTGAATAGTCTGAGTAGTTTCATCTATCAGCTCTGTCTGAATGCCCAGTTCTGCTTCCATTTCTTTTCTCTCTCCTGCTTCTTGCCAGCAAATGGGTGATCTGCACTTCTTGCCATACAGTGCCTCATAAGGTGCCATCTTGATGGTGGCCTGATAGCTGTTGTTGTAGGCAAATTCAGCTAAGCACAGGTACTTGCACCAACTTCCCTTGAAATCTAATGCACAAGCTCTGAGCATATCTTCCAGAATCTGATTTACTCGCTCTGTCTGTCCATCAGTCTGAGGATGGAAGGCTGTGCTGAACTTGAGTTTGGTGCCTAGTGCAGTCTGAACACACTCCCAAAAGTGAGAGGTGAAGCGCCCATCTCTATAAGAAATAATAGATTTAGGAACTTCGTGAAGTCTGATCACCTCTTTAACATACAACTGTGCCAACTGCTCTATAGAGTGGGACACCTTGATGGCTAGAAAATGAGCAGACTTGGTCAATCTGTCCACTATCACCCATATTGCATCATATCCATTTGTGGTTCTTGGGAGACCTGTTATGAAGTCCATGGATATGTCTTCCCACTTCCACTCTGGTATAGGAAGAGGCTGTAGAACTCCTCCTGGTCTCTGGTGTTCTGCTTTGACCCTCGGTACTGACATATTTAGCTACATCACTTTTGAGTCCAGACCACCAGAATCTCTGTTTCACGTCTTGATACATCTTGGTAGAACCAGAATGCATGGAATAAGGTGTACTATGAGCTTCTTTTAAAATTTTCTTTCTCAGCTCTTCATCATTGGGGATACACAGGCGGCTCCCCTGATAAAGAATTCCACTGTCTGATACTCGAAACTCCGAATTTCCTTCTTCTTGTATCCCTTGCTTGATCTTTTGGATATCTGGATCTTCACTTTACTTTCTCTGTATATCCTCAAGCAGGGTTGACTCCAAGGTCAATGCAGAGAGTTGCCCATAAATATCTTCAAGTCCGAAATCTGACAACTCCTTCTGCAGTGGCAGGGCTAATGATGACAAAGACATCAGGGATGCACTGGATTTTCGACTTAGTGCATCTGCCACTTTGTTGGCTTTACCTGGGTGGTAGGGGCTTTCACAGTCATAGTCTTTGACCAACTCTAGCCACCTACGCTGTCTCATGTTTAAGTCCTTCTGAGTGAAGAAGTACTTAAGACTCTGATGATCTGTGAAGATTCTACACTGAACTCCATACAAATAATGTCGCCAGAGTTTCAGTGAAAAAATCACAGCTGCCAGCTCAAGATCGTGAGTGGGATAGTTCTTTTCATAATCTTTGAGTTGTCTGGAAGCATGGGCTATGACTTTTTCTTCTTACATGTGTACAGCTCCTAAGTCCATCTTGGAAGCATCACTGTAGATGCCAAAACTCTTGTCGCTTTGTGGAACAGTCAGAATAGGAGCACTGGTCAGTCTCTTCTTGAGCTCTTGGAAACTCTGCTCACATTTATCTGACCATTCAAACTTCTTGTTCTTTCTGGTGAGGTCTGTTAGTGGAGAGGCTATCCTGGAAAAGTCCTCCATAAATTTCCTATAGCACCCAGCTAAACCAAGGAAGCTTCTGATCTCCCTGGCATTCTTGGGTCTACTCCAGTTGTTGACTGCTTCTATTTTAGCTGGGTCCACTTGAATGCCTTCTTTAGAAATTATATGACCTAGAAATGCCACCTGATCTAACCAGAACTCGCACTTTGAGAACTTAGCAAAAAGCTGCTTTTGCTGAAGAGTCTGTAGTACTATCCTCAAGTGCGTGTCATGCTCCTCTGGGGTTCTGGAATAGATTAGAATGTCGTCGATGAACACAATGACAAATTTGTCAAGGTATTCTCTGAACACTCTGTTCATCAGATCCATGAAAATTGCAGGTGCATTAGTCACACCAAAAGGCATGACTACGAACTCGTAGTGTCCGTATCTGGTCTTGAAAGTCGTTCTGGGTATGTCTCTTTCTTTCACTTTTAGCTGATGGTACCCAGAGCACAGGTCTATCTTTGAGAACACTGTTGCTCCTCTTAACTGATCAAATAAGTCATCGATCCTGGGAATGGGGTACTTGTTCTTGATTGTCACTTAATTCAAAGCTCTGTAGTCTATGCACATCCGCATTGATCCATCTTTCTTCTTGACAAACAACACAAGAACTCCTCAAGGTGAATGACTAGGGCGAATGAAGCCTTTGTCAAGTAACTCCTGTAGTTGTTCTTGTAACTCCTTCAGCTCTGCTAGAGACATACGATACGGAGCTTTTGAAATTGGACCGGTTCTAGGAACCAATTCAATCTCAAATCCACTCATTTATTGGGAGGTAGTTCAGGTAGATCTGATGGAAATACCTTTGGATACTCACAGACTACCCGAACATCTTCTTGCTTGGGTCTTTCTTGTTATCTTTGTCCTTCCAGTTCTGATTACTTGACTGGGGTCTCTGTTTCCCCACTGTCTTATCTTCTATCTTGACTGGCTCGTGTTGCATTTGTTGTGTCTTGTTGTTGTTCAGATAGTGCTCACTAATGCCCTGCTGCCTAGCTCTTCACCAATCTATGGTCGGTGAGTTTCACTATTCACATTAGGTGTTATTTTTGGTCTCAGCATTCGGAGCGTCAGTCTAACTCGTTCTTTCACTGTACTTACTAACTCTAGGCAAAGGTGAGCTAGTCTGTTAAATCTTTTAACCGCTTCTTCTATTGGTAGGTCACCTTGTCTGAATTCCATAAGCTCCTCATACTGTTTATTGGTGATCCGTTGACAGAAGACTTCTTCGTAAAACCCTGTCTCGAAGTAAACCCAGCTCATATGGTTGACTACTCTCTTACTCTTAACTCGCTCCCACCACATACGAGCATCTCCAGATAGGCAGAAAGAGGCACACTTACCCTTCTCGACTTCTGGTCAGTCAAGAAGCTCCATTGTGCTCTCAAGTGTCTTGAACCAAGCCTAGGCATCCCAGGGCTCAATCGTGCCTGAGAATCTTTCTGGTTTCAACTTCAGCCACTGGATGAGGTATGCTTCTTGTCTTCTACGTGTTGTGGCGACTTCCAGGGCAACCGATAGGACTTCAGTCACCACTGGATCTCCACATTAATGATTGGGGAAGTGGGAGGAGCTGGCTTCTGATTGCCCATTAGATTGGCAATCACTTGCTGTTGCTCGCTACTTGTCTTTGAAGTTGAGCAACAACTTCAGAAAGAATAGGCCCAGGGATTCTGGGCTCTTCGTTCTCTTGAACTCGGCCCTCAGTACGAGCGATACGGGGACGTTCTCTTCTTGACATCTAGTTATGCAAGAAAAAGAAAGACTTGATATATTCTCTATCCTTTCTAAACATAATCCTTTCTAAACATACATATGTATGAATAAAGAGAAACAAACTTCTATCTTACTAAAGCGCATACAAACAAATACTCTATACTGCAAATAATAAAGAAAGCATAAGAAAGAAAACTTAAATACTTTCTTACTTGAAGACGACAAAGATGATGTTGATGTGTGATGCTGGAGAATGGAACTTGCTCTGATACCAACTGTAACGACCACCCTTCTTACTACTACTACTCTCTAAGGATGATCGTTACTAACTACTAACTCTACTTAACCGGTGTGATTAAAAACCACATGGAAACCCTACCGAAAAATTTCGACAAAATCTCCCCTATACCGGTGACCATATTCAACAATACATGCAGTATATATACTCAGCCACAAGCGGCTGGAACACATAACAATCAACCACGCAGTATAGTAAATCTAACTCAGCAACAATAAAGGAAAACTAATCCACAACCACAACTGAATAGCAAACACAGTATCAAGTGTCCTTATAAACAGTTATCAAATTTCCTTAACACATAAAGACTTAATTAACTCAAAGAACAAATCATAATTTATTTTATTCGCAAGGATCCCTAGGACTTCCATAGTGCAGACATCACACACCCCTCTTGCATCTCCTTGTCGCCTTCCTTCATATTAACTTTTCTTTTTCTTTATCTGCAGTAGGAGAAAGTGCAGTCTATAAGCATAAAGCTTAGTGAGCGCTATCTAACTCACAAAAACTCGATATGCATGTATACAAATAAAAACATGCTAAAACTGAATGCTAATATGTAAAGCTACTCATGCTCATAAATAGCAAAGAAATCAACTAACAGAAAAGATAACATGTATAACTACTCATGCTCATAAACTAATAAAGAAAGCAAACTAACTGGAATGCTAACATATAAAGCAAAACATGCTCATCAACTAGCAAATAAATAATATGTAAGAAACTAAACATGTAAAAGTTGCTAGCATAAAAGAAAGTTAAACTTGCTGATCTTTAAAACAAAGTGAAACTTACTTCATTTACTCTAATCTTATTCTTTTATTTCACTTGTTTAAAATTTATACTTTAATACTTGAAAATAATAATCAACTTATCTTGGGCCCAGGCTTAGTACCATCTTATGCGCGTTCCCTAATAGGTTGGGGTAGCGAGCCACCAATCCTAAAAGAGAAGACATTGGTCTACCAGGGCCAAGACCTTGGAATTGGACACCTGGATTTGTTTAACGACAACCTTGGAAGTCGGGTACTAGCCTCTTCTTAAAAAGTAAAATACTTATTATCTTAAATTACTTCATTTTTAAATGCCTTGGCATTTTAATAGCATCTTGTGTGCCAAAATCCCTAAAGTCTTGACTTTGGGATTTACTTAAGGCCTTGGCCTTTTCTTTCTTTTCTTTTTCTTTCTTTTTTTACTTGTTAATGCTTCTAAAAGAATTTGATAGAAATCTTATTTTCCCACTAGAATACATGGTTGTTCATGCTTATTAAAATAGCAAATAAACCAAAGAAATTGCTCATGTGTATCTAGTAATAAAGAAAACTGATCATGCTCAACTCATAGCAATTAAAAACTGCACATGCTCAATAATAGCAAATGAAAACATATATGCATATATTCCAAAAATCCCCACAGCAAGCTTTGTAACGACCACCCTTCTTACTACTACTACTACTCTCTAAGAGTGACCATTACTTATCTACTACTCTACTTAACCGGTTTATTAAAAAAATCTCTAGGAAAACCCTACCGAAAAATTTCGACAGAGTCTCCCCTGTACCGGTGACCATTTCCCATAATACAAGCATAATATACTCAGCCACAGGCGGCTGGAAAATATAATCACTCAACCACGCAGTATAATAACTCAATAAGAAGAATGAAACTACTCTAGCAATAGTAAACAGATAACACTCCAACAATAAAACATAACAAAGTGCGGAATAGACTCCATTACAATCTCAACTTCATCATAGCATTAAGGAGAAAAGAAAAGGAAACTCTAATCAGGTAAGTTTTAACAACTCCATAGCAAACTCTTGATCTCTCCATAGTCCAGCCATCACACACCTTCATCACCACCACCTTGTCGCCTTCCTTTCATACCTTAGCTTTTCCTTTATCTGCAGTAGGAGGAAATGCAGTTTATAAGCATAAAGCTTAGTGAGCGCTATCTACTCACAAAAACTCGATATGCATGTATACAAATAAAAACATGCTAAAACTGAATGCTAGCATGTAAAGCTACTCATGCTCATAAATAGCAAAGACAGCATACTAACTGATATACTAAACATGTGTAGCTAATCATGCTCATAAACTAATAAAGAAAGCAAACCAACTGAAATGCTACATATAAAGCTAAACATGCTCATCAACTAGCAAATAAATAACATGTAAGAAACTAAACATGTAAAAGCTGCTAGCATAAAAAAAAAGCTAAACTTGTTGATCTTTAAAACAAAGTGAAACTTACTTCATTTACTCTAAATTTATTCTTTTATTTCACTTGTTTAAAATTTATACTTTAATACTTGAAAATAATAATCAACTTCTCTTGGGCCCGGCATTGTACCACTTTGCGCGCATTCTTAATAAGAATCGAGGTAGATAATCCCGAAACTACTAAGATACTTCTAGGCCTTGTGCCTAGGGGCAACTTGGAGCCCATCCCTTGGACCTTGTGTCCGGTACATGCCCTTTAAAAGTAAAATACTTATTATCTTATTTACTACTTCTTTAAATGCCTTGGCATTTTAATAGACACCTTGTGTGCCAAAAATCCCTAAAGTCTTGACTTTGGGATCTACTTAAGGCCTCGACCTTTTCTTTCTTTTCTTTATCTTTCTTATACTTTTCTTTATCTTTCTTATGCATCTATGAATGAAACTAACTATGTAACACATAATCATGCATAGAATACAAAAGAAATTTGCACATACAATACTTATCAAAAATCTGTACTAATGCTTAACAAAAATCTGCATACTAGCTTGATAAAAATCTGCATAATAGCTTAACAGAAATCTGCATACTAGCTTAACAAAATCTGCACTTGCTTAATAGAAATTCTGCAAAGCAACTTAACAAAAGAAACATATTCTGGCTAGTACAGATTTTCATCGTCTCTCAAACTTCCTCTCCATAATATGACTAATACGCAGCTTATCTGGAATTCACTCAATAAAGATATTATAACTCGTATTCCACTTAAAATTCCAGAATCAGCCAAGCACAGATGTTATCCATATACTTGAATGGAAGTAGCATAACTAAACCTCAAACTCAGATTCAACATAAACAATTTATCTAAACCTCATGCTCAGATTTAATGTAAGCAAATTATCTAAACCTCACGCTCAGATTTAACATAAGCAGATTATCTAAACAGAAACTCCAAAGTGGGGTTGTTTGTGCCCATTTCATAGCTAGAGCTATTACTTATACTTTAACAAAGAGCTGTCCTTGCCCATTAAATAACACTAAAAAGGTCTAAACTTGTTAGAACTTGAAACTCTAGCACTTCCAAAATTCTTTATGGCTAAATCCGAAGGTAAAGTTTCCATCCTTAATTTACATCATCAACATTTGATCATTATCTTTTCAAAATCCAACAATCCCTTAAATCTATGCATTTTCTTCCCATAAATCAATCAATATGATATCTATCTCAATTCATGGTTTCAAGCTTATTATAGAAATCACTATATGCTTAAAAAAAACTTGTTATACTTACAACCTTTTTCTTTTTCAGTTCTAAATCTCTGTTATTTAAACAATGCAAGGAACACAAAGCAGCATATCCTTAAACTGCATCAAATCTGCATGAAAGCTCTAAAACTAGTATAGGATTAATGAGTTGTTCTTGTTCATCATATAGCACAAGAGAAATGGGTTGTTCTAACTAATTAAGGAAGCATAAGAAACTAAATCTGAAACTGAAATCTCATACTTATATAAAGCAATAGAATCCTCAAGAAGTCAACTTGCTGAATTGAAACTTGAAATGCATTACTGGTTGGAATGCCTTTGAAACAGCTGATGATAAACTAGAATTTTATGCTTTCTTAGGGTGTATATTGATCTAGATGCATAAAGCAATCCCAGGTATTAGTTAATTCTAGTTTCTTCATTAACCATCTTATAACCCACACATCAATTCCAATTGTCCAGCAAACTGAAACCAACTCAGAAATCAAACACCCATCACCACTAAAACCTCAAATCCAAATCAAAACTGAAATCTTTTAACCATGCTTCAATAGAGTTGCAAAGGAAACAACAAATCTTGGGGCTATTCTAAAAATCCCTAACAATCAAAGCTTTACAAAACAAAACTGTTCTGAAATAGATTTCATGGCGACACACTTTAACAGAACTACAAAGGAGTAATCAGATCTTCCTTAAGCTTGCTATAATGGGACTACACAGAAACAATCGAATTCCTCCTTAAGTATGCTACAACAGGACACTAATTCTTGCTACTACAGAATTTAAAAGCAAGGAAAACAAAAACGCATGCTTCTAAAACTTCAACAAAATAGAACCCTAACCAAAAAGGGAACAACATGGCAAGGCTACACGGAAAACCCATAATCGTGGCAAGAAACCAAACCAATCGAAAACCAATCGAAGGGAACTTCAAAGCTCGCGGAACTACTCCTACTGCAGGTGAGAAGCAACTCACTCCTTGTATCCTTGAACTCACAGCCGGAAAAGGTGGCTTCCAATACTTCTAGGGCTTGCAGAGGACTCAAGCTCTCGGCAACTCCTTCACCTCCACTTGTTCTCCTCGACAAGATGATCACGATAGTAGAGAACCCTCTCGGATTAGGTCCTTGGCCGGCCGCCGGAGACGAGCCCTAGTTACGGCTTCGTCGTCTTCGTTTTCGCCCGAACAAAAACGCCGCGCGCCGTCGCGAGAGGAGGAATTTTGAGAGAAATTTTTTTAGGTTTTAGGAAAAAGATTTAAATCTTATACTTAAGGTTATTTTCGTTTCCAACTATAGCTTATATACAATTTATTCCATAATTTATTAACAAAACTCTTGCAGACCGGTTGGTTGGCTGAGTTCCGCTTAAAACGGGGTTCGTGGGTTCGAGTCTCGGCTGCAACCATTTTATTTCCTTTTTATTCTCTGTTTCCTAACTACTGCTTAAATAGAATTTTTCTTCTCCTTTAATAACAAACGATCACTAGCACACTTGGTCAGCCCGGCTTTAACCAAGTCTGAGATCTTGGCTTCGATTCCTCAGCCGCGCACTTTTATTTCCAATTTATTTTACTGTTCCTAACTACTACTTAAATATATATCGCTCCATATATGATTAACAAATCGAGCGTAGTTCGGTTGGTTGGGCCGGTTTTGCTTGGGTCCGGGGTGCTGGGTTCGAAACCCAGCTTCTACAACCTTTTTTTTTATTTTAGTTTATTTTTAAAACTTATTCTCCTTGGTAAAAATACCAAACGAACTCCAAAAATTGCATAAAAATTTCTAAAAATCTCTAGAATTTTTCTATAGCATTTCTAAATATTTTTGAATTATTTTTGGGGCTCAAAATGAGGAAATTTGGGTCGTTACAAGCTTAAAGTAAGAAATGCTAGTTATCTAAACCTATTACACGTGTTAAGCTTAAAGTTGTTCTTGAAACGTGGATTAACTAGAACAGAACCTGAGAGATACTACTCATTCTAAATTGATTCCTTCCAAGCAAAGCATAAAGGAACACTACTGTTGCCATCACAAATTGACACGTACTGGAGTTTTAAAACCCACATAAAACTTGGTTTCATTTCAAATACCCAAAACTCAAAATTCCTCATCGAGCAACAGATCTTTGAACTGTAAAATTCCACACGAGCAGAGCAGGGTATTCCTTCATAGGAAGTATGGTGAAAAGAACAAGGATCTGAAATGTTTCAAGAAAATGAAACAACCTATGAAAACTTAATCCCAGCTTATGTTTATATAGAGTAAAGGAAACCTTTAAAACATGCCACAATGCTTTCAATCTACTGAAAACCAAGACATCAATTATTCTCTATCCTATGTGCCACGGCAACAAAAAGAATTGAAGGTTGCTACTGCTCAGTCCACGGCAAAGAACCAAAACAAAAGATTTCTCATTGCCTAGTATAACAAAATCCAAATTCAAACTATAAAGCTTGAGATATTAAACCCACATGCTTGAATTTTGCCCATCCTATTCCTTCTTTGAAGGTCACGGCGGCAAACCCGAAACCAACACCACAGAAAAATTCAGAAACAAACGAAATAGAAATCCGAAACTATCCTACTGCAGGTGAGTAGCGACTCACCTCGCTGCTCTTGGACTTACAACCGGAGAAGAGCAAATTCTAGGGTTTCGGGTGAAGCTTGAAGATCTCGGCGGCTCCCTTGAGTTCCCGAGCTCCCTTCGTCACGGTGACCACGTACAGGTGAAGGCCGGAAGAATCCTTTCGCCGGCACCGGAGAGGAACCCTAGCGCCGTCGCCTCGATGTGTTTTCCGCCCAAGCCGCCGCTGTCGCGCGAGAGAGGTGAGGAGAGAAAGAATTTCGGGAGAAAAAGATTCTTTTCCCAAAAATCACTTAAGTTTTTCTCTCTTATTATCCCTAGGGTTTCCATATAACTTTACTTTAAATATTTTTCTCTCCATACCTAGTTAACAGAACGAGCGTAGCTCAACTGGTCGGGCTAGGTTCGGTTGCGCCGAGGAGCTGGGTTCGAACCCTAGCTTCTACAAACTTATTTTTCTTTTATTTTATTTTATTTTTAAAACTTCTTCCTCTGGGTAAAAATACCAAACGAACTCCAAAAATTACATAAAAATACTCTAAAAATTCCTAAAAATCTCTAGAATATTTTAAAAGCATTTCCAAATATTTTTATGGACATTTGGAACTCAAAATAGGGAAAATTGGGTCGTTACAGTGTAGGTGGCTAGAGTTGGTCAAAGATTATGACTGTGAAATACTCTACCACCCAGGCAAAGCTAACAAAGTGGTAGATGCACTAAGCAGAAAGTCCAGTGCATCCCTGATGTCTCTGTCATCATTAGCCCTGCCACTGCAGAAGGAGTTGTCAGATTTTGGACTTGAAATTATTTATGGACAGCTCTCCGCATTGACCTTAGAGTCTACCTTGCTTGAGGACATACAGAGAAAGTAAAGTGAAGATCCAGACATTCAGAAGATCAAGCAAGGGATACAGAAAGAAGACAAATCAGAGTTTCGAGTAACAAATAGCAGGATTCTTTATCAGGGAAGTCACATTTGTGTGCCCAATGATGAAGAACTGAGAAAGAAGATTTTATAAGAAGCTCATAGCACACCATACTCCATGCATCCTGGTTCTACCAAGATGTACCAAGACGTAAAACAGAGGTTCTGGTGGTCTGGACTCAAAAGAGACGTTGCTAAATATGTCAGTACCTGCCTGACATGCTAGAGAGTCAAAGCAGAACACCAGAGGCCAGGAGGAGTTCTTCAACCTCTTCCAATACCAGAGTGGAAGTGGGATGACATATCCATGGACTTCATAACAGGTCTTCCAAGAACTACAAATGGATATGACGCAATATGGGTAGTAGTGGACAGATTGACTAAGTCAGCCCATTTCCTAGCCATCAAGGTATCCCACTCCATAGAGCAGTTGGCACAACTATACGTTAAGGAGGTGATCAGACTTCATGGAGTTCCTAAATCTATCATTTCTGATAGAGATGGGCGCTTCACCTCACACTTTTGGGAGTGTGTTCAGAATGCACTGGGCACTAAACTCAAGTTTAGCACAGCCTTCCATCCTCATACTGATGGACAAACAGAGCGAGTAAATCAGATTTTAGAAGATATGCTTAGGGCTTGTGCATTAGATTTCAAGGGAAGTTGGTGCAAGTATCTGTGCTTAGCTAAATTTGCCTACAACAATAGCTATCAGGCCACCATCAAGATGGCACCTTAGGAGGCACTGTATGGCAGGAAGTGCAGATCACCCATTTACTGGCAAGAAGCAGGTGAGAGAAAAGAAATGGAAGTAGAGCTAGGCATTCAGGCAGAGCTGATAGATGAGACTACTCAGGCTATCCAGAAAATCAGGCAGAGGATTGGGACTGCCCAGAGTAGACAGAAGAGTTATGCTGACACACGCCGTAGGCCACTTGAATTCCAAGTAGGGATTCAGTCTTTCTCAAGGTCGCTCCTATGAAGGGAATGATGAGATTTGGCAAGAAGGGCAAACTAAGTCCCCACTATGTAGGACCTTACCTGATCATAGAGAGGATTGGGAAAGTAGCTTACAAGCTGGACTTACCACAGGACATGTCAGCTATACATAATGTATTTCATGTCTCTATACTAAAGAAGTGTCTCCATGACCCGAGTCAAGTGATTCAGCCTCAGTCAGTGCAGATTCAAAAGGATCTTAGTTATGAGAGCAGACCTACATAGATAGTGGACAGAGCAGTTAAGAGACTAAGAAATAAATAAGTACCACTAGTAAAGGTCATCTGGCAGAACCAGAAGCACGAGGAAGTCACTTGGGAGCGGGAGGACAGTATGACACAGAAGTATCCAGAACTATTCTAAGTTCGAGGACGAACTTTTTATAAGGTATGGGGGATTGTAACGACCTAATTTTCCCTATTTCAAGTTCTAAAAGTCCATAAAAATATTTGGAAATACTTTTAAAATATTCTAGAGATTTTTAGGAATTTTTAGAGTATTTTTACGTAATTTTTGGAGGTCGTTTAGTATGTTACAAAAAGAAAGAAGTTTTCACCAAAAATGTTGAAGGTGAGATTCGAACCCACGACCTCGACCCGAGCCGAACCTCAGCCGAACCCAACCAACCAACTGGTCTGCGGTTGATTTGTGATTAAGAAGGGGAGCGAATATAATTAAGTTGTAGTTGGAGCAGAATTTAAACCTAGTTATAAGTTTTCCCTTTCTCGCCGAAAACCCTATCTGCCCTTCTCCCCGATCCCGACTGTGTGCGGCGCTCTTGCTCGGGCGACAGCGAAGAAGAAGCTAGGTTTTGGTCTCCGGTGGTTGGCGAAGGCCTTCTTCCGGCAAACCTTGCGGATCCGAGCTCCTCTCACCTAAGAGAACGCGTGAGCACGAAATGGAAGCCAAAGTCTTCATCTCCCCGGAAGCCCTAGCAGCCCTACCGCCGGTTGTAAGTCCAAGAACAGTAGGTAAGTACTACTCACCTGTAGTAGGAGTAGCTTTTGGAGTTGTTCTTCTTGTTTTTCCGAAGCATGATGTAGGGAGCAAGGTTTTGATGTTGCTGCCATGTATTTGAAAGAAGAGAAATAGGGTTAGTTTGCTTGTTTAGCATGTAGTTGTTTGCTTAGAATTTTGTAGTTAGAAATTAGGAATTTGGAGTCTTCAGATTTCAAAATCTGCTGGAATTTACAGATTTTGGTTTAGTTTTCCTCTTGGCTTCGAAATAGGTTGTAAAGAATTGAGATTTATTGTGGCTGGGATTTGGGAAGCTGTGGTAATTGTTTCCGTAAATGCCAATCATGATGTCTTAAGTTTTATGCTCTGGATTGTTGATATAAGGAATTATATGCCCTCTAAGCACACATGTTTTGACTGAACCATGTTATCTTTGGTCTATTTATCTTAAATGCTTCGATTAAGTCATGCTACAGAATGTTTAATGGATGTAAATGTTAAGATTAAAGGGATTGATTAATGATAGAACTGATATATTAGGATATTTTCTTGGTAACGTCGCAGACTTTGATTTGGGTTTCCTTTTGTTACCTTAATGGGCATGACCAGTTTTCCTATGCTTTGGGGTATGCACGAACAGATTATAGCATGTAGTAGTATGCTGATTTTTATTCCCTTTGCTTTAAAATGTGCATGAACTGATTATAGGATGTAGTAGTATGCTGATTTTTATTTCTCTTGCTTTAAAATGTGCATGAACTGATTATAGCATGTAGTAGTATGCTGATTTTTATTTCTCTTGCTTTAAAATGTGCATGAACAGATTTTAGCATATACATATATGCACATAACATTTAGTTTGGACCTTCCTTGCTGTAATAAGCAGCTATAAGTAAGAAAAAGACCAAGGTTTAGTTAAAAAGAGCTAACCAGTAAATCATTTAAAGTAAGAGGCTAGTACCCGACTTCCAAGGTTGTCGTTAAACAAATTCAGGTGACCAATTCCAAGGTCTTGGCCCTGGTAAGACCAAGGTCTTTACCTCATAGGACTAGAGGCTCGCTACCTCAGTCTCTATTAGAGAGCGCGCAAAAGATGGTACTAAGCCTGGGCCCAAAGAAAAGAAAAAGAAAGAAAGAGTAAAAGAAAAAGAAGAAGAAAGTAAAAGAGAAATTAAAAGTTTAATTTCTAGTATAAGGCTATAAGAAAATGAAACAAGTACCATCTATGTTTAGAATCAACAGGAGTTTAGTTCCTTTAATTCTAAGCATATATACAACATTAGTTTCATTATTTTCTTATCAGTTTAGTGAGCATGTTTAGTATTATTTCCAGTGTTCAGTTTTATTTCTGTACACCATGAGTACTTTGCTATTAGATGAGTACATGCAGCTTTTCTTTTAGCATTTCAGTTTTTGGTATCGTTTGCTTTTTTATGCACTTGGAGTTTTGTGAGATAGATTAGTACTTACTAAGCGTTTCGCTTATAGATTTATTTTTCCTCCTACTGCAGATAAAGAAAAAGCTAAATATGAAAGGAAGGCGACAAGGTGGTGGTGATGAAGGTGTGTAATGACTTGACTATGAAGAGATCCAGAGTTTGCTAGCAAATGTTCAGGACTTACCTGTTTAGAGTTTCAGTTTATGTTCTAGTTTTCTTCTTAAATACTATTATGAAGTTTTTGTGAGATTGTAATTAAGTTTTATTCCACACTCGTAGTTTGATACGTCTTATTGTTGGAGTTATGTTTGATTACTATTGCTAGAATAGCTTTCCTTGAGTAATAGTGGGTTTTATTACTGCGTGGTTGTGTAATTATATGTTCCAGCTGCCTGTGGCTGAGTATACACTGTTTGTATTGTTGATTTGGTCACCGGTACAGGGGAAACTCTGCCGAAATTTTTTGATAGGAATTCCTCTGGGGTCGTGATAAATCTAATTGATGCTAATATTAGCATAAGTGACACTAGTAAGTAGAGTAATAGATAGGTAGCGACCACCTTAGAGAGTAGTAGTAAGAAGGGTGGTTGTTACACTCCTTTAGTAAATTCTCATATATCTGTTTAAAGTCTCTTCCAATGGCCAATTATTTCTAAAAAGGAAAGCAAGGGTAATGGCTTCCACTACAAAATTAAATGAATGATTAGGACTAGAAACTTTTATAACAAATAATTAAGGGAAAGATAAAGATTTTTCTTACCAAAAGTGGCGCTTAGCTCAATGTTCACTTGAGTGAACCCAAAAACATATAATAAAATTTCTATAGTTAATTCGAACAAGATAAATTTCAAATCCCTTAGTCGATCTAGAGCTTGACGCAGAAATGGGTATGTGCGAAGGTTACCCCTAGTCAGGAATAAGGGAAAGTTTGGTTGCCGAGTTGTGGGATAAGACAGGAAGTTCGGAAGATGTATGAAAAAATATTTATCTCTCCATTCCTCCTGGGCTAGAATTCCATTGGACTAAATTACCTTAGGGTGAGCCTGAAAGTGAAATAGACCACCCTCTACTTGTCGAGGAAAGAACTAATAGTGAAATAAATGAGGAGGAAGACGAACATTGAACAAGCAAAAAACAATAACAGCATCGCTTAAGATGAGAAGAGATTGGGGAATAAGCTGATGAAGCAGAATGCCAAACTATTGGCTAACTTTAATGAAGAAAGGATGCAGGGGGAAACAGAGTGCGGCTATGACTTGTTCTCTAAAGACAACAATACTCTCATCATGATCTTTCATGAAAAGCGAACAAGTCTTGCATATATGGGGTGACAACCTTATATGTAACACAGAATAAAGAAACTTTATTTAGTAACAAATTTCAACTATCATCTTCCATTGTTTGCTATTGTTATTTGCATTATTTTATAAGAATCATGGCATTTACAATGTCTTGATCTTTTCTTTGCAAAGCTTGAAACAAATTATTCGTGACTCGCAAGATATTTTTCATTATGTATATCTGAAATATAAATTTATAGTTTCCCATCAATTCAAACATATTATTTGCATGTGCCCTTTTTATTTGTGATATTTTCCCTCCTTTTCAATAATTAAAAGGACATCAATAATTGAAGGATATAAGCATATCAAACTCAACAATATATTATAATGTGAACTTCAATGTACCCTGCTCTTTTCAATGTCTTCTCTTAATTCATATCTCGTCCAGTGGAGATATCATCGTTATAATAAATTTCTTCACTAACTTTTTCAAATTATTTCTCACGAAGTATATGTCTCTTTTCTTGCACGATGCTCTAACAATATTGTTCAATTGTGCAATCACATAAAAAAAAAAAAATAGAAATCCTCATGTGACTTTTAGCAATAGCTACAAGTGTAAGTTGCAGTTGATAAGCAAAAATAATATACATAATAAGTAGACTTGATCTCCATCATGTTGGGGAATTTCATGAAAAATACATATGTTTTTAGTAAAACACACAGCGGAAGTGAAATGAATTTATTTAAAAATTATTGCGCATCATATACTAGACCATTTTATTGTGGAGTCTTTGGGCATGAAAATTCATGATGATAACCATTTTCTAAGAAAAAGTCTGTAAAATTTTGATTCTTGAATTCTCCTCCATTATCATGCTTAATTTTCTTAATTTTATTTCTTTTTCATTTTCTATTTGTTTGCAGAAATTACTAAATATTTCAAAAGTATCATATTTATGAGTTAAGAATTTAACCAAATGTATTTAGAATAGTCATCTATTATTACTAACCAATAAAGACTTCCATTTAGTGATTTTATTTCATGAAAGTCGAATAAGTCTAAATGCAATAATTCAAGTATTTTATTAGTTCTATTTTGATTAGTTAATTTATGGGTTGATTTAATTTGTTTTCCTTGTTGACAATGATTACATATTTTATTTTCAGGATTTCCTAATTTTGGTAGTCCTTTAACTAATCTATTTTTGTTTAATTTTAATAAATTCCTAATATGGGAGTGAGCTAATCTCCTATGCCACAACCAAATTTCTTCATGATGAGTTAGAAAACACTTGGGTAATATTTTTGGTAGATTAATTGAATAAATATTTTTATCCCTAAACCCTTTTAGTAATATATTAGTTGATTCAGTGTAACTTATTAGACATTCAGAAGATAAGAACTTTACTTTGAATCCAGAATCGCATAATTGACTTATACTAAGCAAGTTATAATTAAATGTTCAACAAGCAAAACTTTTTTAATTGATATATTTGATTGTAATTGAATTTCACTTGTACCAATTACCTTTAGCTTGTCGTTGTTTCCAAAGGCAACTGATCCTAGATTTTTGAACTTAATATTTATGAATTTGTGTTGATCCCCAATCATATGTTTGGAGCAGCCGGTGTCCAAAATCTATTTATCTAGAGCTTTGAATTCCTACAAATAATGTAGGAGTTGAACCGAAGTTTGGTTAAAGGATTCTCAAATATATTTGTACCATCTTAAACATGTCTCCCAAAGGTTTTTTTCAATAGATGCAATCCTAACTTTCTCTTTAATATTTTTATTTTTGTCTTGTCTACCTTTGTATGTCTGCATATCCACCTTAACATACTCATATTTACATCTTTCATCTTCTTCTCTTATGCTCGCTCATAGCTCAATATTCAGCTGCATAGAACATAGCAGATCTAACCATCATTTTGCAAAATGTTCCTTCAAATTCTAGAGGTACTTTATAGATCACAAAGAACACCCAACATTCTCCTCCATTTCAGCTATTTTACTTGTATTTTATGTAAAACATCTCTCACAATATCTGTATTCTTTTATAAAAATGATCCTAAATACTTAAAACTCTCAGTTACAAATTATTCATCATTTCCTATCTTAACAATTATTTCATTACTTCTAATTTTTGCTAAACTTAAATTTCATATTTCTGTCTTTACTCTATTATGCCTAAAACCTTTCAATTTTAGTATTTCCCACCAATATTATAGTTTAGTATTTATTCCATCATGTATAATCAAAATCAATGCTAGAGGGGGAGAATAGCATTAAGAATTAAAAAAAATAAGCAGATATTAATTAAAGTAGTTGAATCAATCAAAGTAATAAGTACAACGGAAATAAATTAAACTTAGATTGGTTCAATCAAGTAAGACAAAGGTAATAAAAATATGCAATGAATTTAGCTAATAGTTTAAGCATGCAAGTTGATCAATCAAGACAGAAGTATACACACGCAGTAGTTAAAAATATGATTATTATTTTTAATTTCTTCTACGTGGAGAAACCTTACAGAAAAAATCTAAACAGTTTAAGTACAATAAAACAAATACATTAATACTAAAATAAATGTAAATATTACTCTAGATGTTACCAAATAGAAATGAAGCATGAGTTACAATGTGCCACAGCACAGAAGGCAAGGAGCACTTAGAGCATGAGAACAATAGTGAATTCTGTGTTGATGAGATGCTTTCAAGCTCTACCTCAAAACTCCTTATATAGGACTCCCCTGGTCGCTTGGAGCCCTCTCGATCACATATGTAGGTGCTTACATCGCTACAACTTCTATCCATAAAATATCATTAATGAAACTCTCCGGTCACCCGTAGACCCTCCAGTCGCCTGGGTAGAGGTCAAACTTGTAACGCCCGAAAATTCTCAAAACTATTTTAGAAATATTCTAGGATTTTTCTGGAATTTTTAGATATTTTTCCCGGAATTTTCCGAGTAGCGGAAGTAGCAAAAAGAAATATAAGCGTAAAACGGCCTAGGCGGGGATTGAACCCGAGACCTATGATTTAGAGGGACAATGTCATAACCAGTTGACCCAGCAGGGCTGTGCTGAAAGAGGAGGGGAACGATTATATTTAAGTTGGGTTTAGCCGAATTAACCACTTAATATAAATAGAAGGTTTAAGTGGGTTTGGTTTATTTTTGCTTGGTTCGGCAACCTTCTCCCTCTCCAAACCCTCAACGCCGACTCCTCTCCCTCCTCTCCTTCTTTCGGCGCCACACCAAGGAGAACCTAGGGTTCTTCTCCTAGGGTCCCAAGATCACTTTCCGGCGACGATTTCAACACAAGGACGTTCCCCTCCGCGAGTAGAGCACGTGGACGCGAGCGAAACGTCGAGAAGTCGTCTCCACCGGAATTCCTAGCGATTAGAATCGTAAGAAATTACGATCAAGAGGTAAGAGACCCCTCACCTGCGGTATAATAGCTCCGTTTGGTTTTCTACGCATTGGTTTTAGCTATATGCAGGTTTTTCGGCACGTAGGGTGTGTTTAAACCCTCCTCGAGGATGTAGGGATCTAGTTGAACACCTCTAGACGGGCCGGACGCGTTGTTCTCCTTTAGTTGGAGATTCTAGACGTTGTCGGGTGCCTAGAGGTGATCTCCCGATTAGAGGAGAGAGTTGAAGCACGCCAAGTGTTCGGTAAATTGTTGGTGTAGCTAAATACCACTTCAGTTATGTTTAATAGCTCAGTTAAGTGCATTAGGAGCACTTAAAACAGTACCTTAGTTTAGTTCAGCTTATTATATCTTATATGGATCAGATATCCAATGGGTGGGCTCCCACAGTCGCCTCTAGGTTCAGATAACCTAGTCCTAGGTTCAGATAACCTAGTTGCAGCAAAACAGCATTAGCTATTGCAGTATTTTATTTTCAGTGGCACTGTACGGGATCAGATATCCTAGTAAGGTTCAGACAACCTGGTCGCTAGGTTTAGATAACCTAGTAGACCCTACTAAATTCGGGACTTGCAAACCCGGGTCTAGTTAGGGATGCGCGCACAGCAAGTACAGTTGCCGGGCCCAACAGTATGTTTATTATTTTCACTTATTATGTACTAGTTTTCCAAACTCAAAATCAGTTATGTTAGATGAGTTGAGTTCAGCTTCAGTTTAGTTTAGTTTAGCTCAGCATTATGCTTCAGTTCAGTTCTCTATGTGGGCTTTATAATTAGTTTGTATGCTATCCATGATTAGCTCAGTATGCCATGTTTATATGATTGTATGCCATGCCATGCTAGCCTGTTCATTATGTTTTCGAATAGCATGTTTTCAAATCATAATTGCATCGTATGCATGATTTTGTGAGGTAGATGGTTTCTTACTAAGCTTTTAGCTTACAGATACTACTTTTCTTATACTGCAGATAAAGGTAAAGGAAAAGTGGACCAGTAGCGGAGGCTGGAGGTCAATGCAGATGAGGATGTGTGTGCATGGAACTGGAATCAAAGGTCCTTAGGGGACGTAGCAAATTGAGCATTGGACTCCTTAGCATTTACTTTAGCGTTTTATTTATTGGTTTTGGTTTCCATGTTCTAGGCACTTTTAGTTGCGTGTTGCCATGAAATTCCTAAACTATGTCTTATGTTAAGTTAGATTACTAGTTTATGCCGTTAGAATGTTAGTACATGTGGTTAGAATAGTTTCTGATGCATTAATTAGTTGGTATGTGGAGTTGGTACAACCCAGTTGCTGAAAATCAGAGTGCAGACTCGAAATCAGACCTCTGATCGGTCTACAGACCGATCAGAGGCTGAATTGTGCCACTGGATCGGTCAGCCGACCGATCCAGCGAGATACAGTAGCATACTGTATCCTCCTGGATCGGTCAGCCGACCGATCCAGCGCGATACAGTAGCGATTGCAGGTGTTTCGGGTGTCTGCCGACCGATCCAGCTATACCTGGATCGGTCTGCCGATCGATCCAGCCTCTACTGGATCGGTCCCCAGACCGATCCAGCCAGTGTTAGCGTGGGGGGGTCAGTGGATCGTTCAAGGGACCGATCCAAACCCTAGTTCCACCTCCTTAGTATAGCTATGAACATTTATAAGGTAGTGGGATATGAAGTCTCACCCTCACGGAGTTTAGCAGAGGCAACTACAATAGTTTAGTAAAATTTTTATTTTACCCAGTTTTCCGCACAGTATAGTTTAGCACTAAACTGTAGCGATTCGCCTTATAGCCTAGTAGTAGAAGGCGGGTCGTTACAGAGTGGTATCAGAGCAGTGTTCCATACTTCCTACACACACATCAGCATTGTGCCTACAGCTTCCAAGTAAGAACATCTCTCACTCAGTTTGTTTTCAGCTTTCATATCAGTTATGTGTGCTTCCATGTTTGCTCTCATGTTGGTAGTTAATTAATTTATGTTTACAGTGATAGTATTTAACATGTTACCAGTAGTTAACTATAACATGATAGCTTAGTTATATATATGTGTTCTCTGCTATTTAGAAAATGGTACGAGGACGTCCAGCTAAGAAAGCAGCAGCGGCTGAGCCCCAGCATGAGGCAGGCAGTTCAGTGCCTCCTCCAGATCTTACAGCATTAGTGGCTCAGTTACAGCAGCAGGAGATAGCCACCCTCAGGGCTAATCAGCAGCAGGAGCAAGTCCTCACAGAAGCTAAAGGTCAAGGAGGCTCATGCACTCGGAAACAGCAGGGCCATAGCTCTCACGGCTCTAACCGGAAAGGGAACTCCAGCAACAAGCGCAAATCAGGAGGTTACCCAAAAGGAGGACCAGCCAGCAAGCAGCCCAGATATCCAAAGTGTGCTACTTGTGGGAAATTCCATCTTGGAGTTTGTCGTAAGGGCACACGAGGATGCTTTGAATGTGGACAAGAAGGGCACATGGCCAAGCAGTGCCCGAACAAGACCGGTCTTCCGTATGCAGGCCAGTCAGCTCAGTTACATCAGATGCAGGCCGCTCTAGAAGGTCCACTTATCAGCCAGGGCAGATTAGAAGCCCCTCCAGCTTTAGCGAATGCGAGGATCTACGCACTCACCAGAGAGGACGTAGCCAATGCCTCGACGGTTGTCACAGGTCAGATTAGCATTTTTCAGTATAGTGCTACTGTTCTATTTGATACTGGGGCAACCCATTCATATGTAGCCAGGATGTTCTCCGAAAAATTAGAGGTACCTCCAGAGATACTCAGCGGTCAGTTTTTGACGACGCTACCTTCAGGAGAGATCATGGCGTCCACGCACTGGCTCAGAGCAGTGCCGGTCATTATAGCAGACAGGGAGCTCTTTTGCGATCTGATAGTGCTAGAAATGACCGACTATGACATTATCTTCGGAATGGACTTTTTGGTCAAATACGGTGCCTCTATCGAGTGCCGTAAACAGAAAGTCACGTTCCAACCTGAAGCGGAAGCACAGTTCGAATTCGTCGGGGAACCAAGGAGAAAGGCCAAGAGGTTTCTCTCAGCTATGAAGGCACGGAAGTTACTGGATTCAGGATGCACGGGATTCCTAGCACACGTAGTCAGCACCAGTCAGGACAGGGACCAACAGCTAGCAGGGGTCCGAGTCGTTTGTGACTACCCAGCAGTCTTCCCTGAAGAGCTACCAGGCTTAGCACCAGACAGGGAGATTGAATTTAAGATAGAGCTTATTCCCGGCACAAATCCAATTTCCAAGGCACCATACCGCATGGCTCCAGCAGAACTGAAGGAACTTCAGGAGCAATTACAGGAGCTTCTTGACAAGGGTTTCATACGCCCGAGTCACTCACCCTGGGGAGCGCCTGTACTGTTCGTGAAGAAGAAGGATGGAAGCATGCGGCTATGCATAGACTACAGAGCACTGAATCAGGTCACGATCAAGAACAGGTACCCTCTTCCCAGAATAGATGACCTGTTCGACCAGTTAAAGGGAGCAGCTGTGTTCTCTAAGATTGACCTCAGATCAGGATATCACCAAGTCAGAGTCAAGGAGGGTGATATACCGAAGACAGCATTCAGAACCAGATACGGACACTACGAGTTCGTGGTCATGCCCTTTGGCGTGACCAATGCTCCAGCTACATTCATGGATCTCATGAACAGAGTATTCAGGGAGTATTTAGATAAGTTTGTTATTGTGTTTATCGATGACGTTCTTATCTACTCAGGATCTCAGGAAGAACACACGGAGCACCTGAAACTAGTATTACAGACCCTTCAGCAGAACCAGCTATACGCCAAATTCACGAAATGTGAATTTTGGCTAGATCAGGTGTCCTTTCTGGGTCACATCATCTCAAAGGATGGTATTATGGTGGATCCCAGCAAGATAGAAGCAGTAAGTAACTGGAAGCAGCCGAAGAACGCCAGTGAAATCAGGAGCTTTCTGGGATTAGCAGGATATTACAGGAAGTTTGTAGAGGATTTCTCCAGGGTAGCCTCCCCACTGACAGCTCTTACCAGAAAGAACAGGAAATTCCAGTGGACAGAGGACTGTGAGAACAGCTTCAGCGAGCTAAAAAGGAGATTGACCAGTGCTCCTATTTTGGCTCTACCAGACGACACCAGCAGCTTTGACATCTATAGTGATGCCTCTAAGTTGGGACTAGGAGCAGTACTGATGCAAAACGGCAAGGTGATTGCCTATGCCTCCAGACAACTCAAGGATTATGAGAAGAATTACCCTACTCATGACCTTGAGCTTGCAGCAGTAGTGTTCGCTCTCAAAATTTGGAGACATTACTTATATGGAGCTCAGTGCAGAGTGTACACAGATCATCAGAGTCTGAAGTACTTCTTCACTCAGAAGGATCTGAATATGCGACAGCGCAGATGGCTTGAGCTGGTCAAGGACTACGATATAGACATCCTCTACCATCCAGGGAAAGCCAATAAGGTAGCAGATGCACTTAGCAGGAAATCCAGTGCTACCTTATTATCTCTTACAGCCATGTCGCCGCCCCTACAGAAGGAGATCGTGGATTTCGGTCTCGAGCTCATCGTGGGACAGCTCTCTACTATGACCTTAGAGTCTACCTTGCTTGGTGATATTCAGTCAGCTCAGGATCAGGACCCTGAAATACAGAAAATCAAGCAAGGGCTAGCAGAATCAGAAAGTGGAGAATTCAGAGTGTCCGACAGCGGGGTGTTGTATTTTGGCGACAGACTCTGTGTTCCAGATCGGGAGGAGCTACGGAGACAGATTTTAGATGAGGCTCACAGGACTCCCTATGCGATGCATCCAGGCTCCACCAAAATGTATCAAGACCTGAAGAAGCGTTTTTGGTGGCCCGGGATGAAGCGAGACATCGCCAGATATGTTAGCATCTGCCTCACCTGTCAGAGGGTCAAGGCAGAACATCACCGACCAGGGGTTCTGCAGCCTATTCAGATTCGAGAATGGAAGTGGGAGGATATCTCGATGGACTTCATAGTGGGGCTACCGAACCACAAATGGTTTTGATGCCATCCGGGTAATAGTTGACAAGTTGACTAAATCAGCCCACTTTCTAGCTATCAAGATATCCTACTCCATGGAGAAGCTAGCTCGGTTGTATCTCCAGGAGATTGTCGGATTGCATGGAGTCCCACGAACCATTATATCGGATAGAGACAGAGGTTTACATCACACTTACGGAAGTGTGTACAGTCAACCATGGGCATTCAGCACAACCTTCCATCCTCAGACGGATGGTCGACGGAGCGAGTGAATCAGTACTCGAAGATATGCTCAGAGCTTGTGCCCTAGATTTCAAGGAAGTTGGTGCAAATATACGAGTCTAGCGGAATTTGCATACAACAACAGTTATCGAGCCACTATCGGCATGGCACCTTATGAGGCACTCTATGGGCGGAGGTGCGGATCACCAATCTCTGGTATGAGTGGTGAATGGAACTAGAGCTTGACGGACCTAGTAGCGGCTACCACAGCGGCCATACAGATTCGCGGAGGATAGAGGCAGCCTGAGCCGGTAAGAGCTATGCCGATACAGACCCCTAGAGTTCTCAGTTGGGGATACAGTTTTCCTCAGAGTAGCTCCCATGAAGGGAGTCATGCGTTTTGGGAAAAAGGGCAAGCTAGCTCCCAGATATGTGGGACCATACCTTATCATGAAGAGAGTGGGCAAGGTAGCATATGAGCTAGAGCTACCTCAGGAGATGTCAGCTGTCCACAATGTATTTCATGTCTCTATGCTGAAGAAGCATATCCCAGACGCCACCCAGGTGATTGAGCCCCAGTTGGTACAGGTCCGTGATGATCTCAGCTATGACAGTCGGCCTATTCAGATAATAGACCGAGCAGTAAAGAAATTACGGAACAAGGAGGTACCATTAGTCAAAGTCAGCTGGCAAAATCACACAGCAGCAGAGGCGACTTGGGATACAGAGGCCAGCATGAGACAGAAGTATCCAGAATTGTTTTAAGTTCGGGGACGAACTTTTTATAAGGTATGGGGGATTGTAACGCCCGAAAATTCTCAAAACTATTTTAGAAATATTCTAGGATTTTTCTGGAATTTTTAGATATTTTTCCCGGAATTTTCCGAGTAGCGGAAGTAGCAAAAAGAAATATAAGCGTAAAACGGCCTAGGCGGGGATTTAACCCGAGACCTATGATTTAGAGGGACAATGTCATAACCAGTTGACCCAGCAGGGCTGTGCTGAAAGAGGAGGGGAACGATTATATTTAAGTTGGGTTTAGCCGAATTAACCACTTAATATAAATAGAAGGTTTAAGTGGGTTTGGTTTATTTTTGCTTGGTTCGACAACCTTCTCCCTCTCCAAACCCTCAACGCCGACTCCTCTCCCTCCTCTCCTTCTTTCGGCGCCACACCAAGGAGAACCTAGGGTTCTTCTCCTAGGGTCCCAAGATCACTTTCCGGCGACGATTTCAACACAAGGACGTTCCCCTCCGCGAGTAGAGCACGTGGACGCGAGCGAAACGTCGAGAAGTCGTCTCCACCGGAATTCCTAGCGATTAGAATCGTAAGAAATTACGATCAAGAGGTAAGAGACCCCTCACCTGCGGTATAATAGCTCCGTTTGGTTTTCTACGCATTGGTTTTAGCTATATGCAGGTTTTTCGGCACGTAGGGTGTGTTTAAACCCTCCTCGAGGATGTAGGGATCTAGTTGAACACCTCTAGACGGGCCGGACGCGTTGTTCTCCTTTAGTTGGAGATTCTAGACGTTGTCGGGTGCCTAGAGGTGATCTCCCGATTAGAGGAGAGAGTTGAAGCACGCCAAGTGTTCGGTAAATTGTTGGTGTAGCTAAATACCACTTCAGTTATGTTTAATAGCTCAGTTAAGTGCATTAGGAGCACTTAAAACAGTACCTTAGTTTAGTTCAGCTTATTATATCTTATATGGATCAGATATCCAATGGGTGGGCTCCCACAGTCGCCTCTAGGTTCAGATAACCTAGTCCTAGGTTCAGATAACCTAGTTGCAGCAAAACAGCATTAGCTATTGCAGTATTTTATTTTCAGTGGCACTGTACGGGATCAGATATCCTAGTAAGGTTCAGACAACCTGGTCGCTAGGTTTAGATAACCTAGTAGACCCTACTAAATTCGGGACTTGCAAACCCGGGTCTAGTTAGGGATGCGCGCACAGCAAGTACAGTTGCCGGGCCCAACAGTATGTTTATTATTTTCACTTATTATGTACTAGTTTTCCAAACTCAAAATCAGTTATGTTAGATGAGTTGAGTTCAGCTTCAGTTTAGTTTAGTTTAGCTCAGCATTATGCTTCAGTTCAGTTCTCTATGTGGGCTTTATAATTAGTTTGTATGCTATCCATGATTAGCTCAGTATGCCATGTTTATATGATTGTATGCCATGCCATGCTAGCCTGTTCATTATGTTTTCGAATAGCATGTTTTCAAATCATAATTGCATCGTATGCATGATTTTGTGAGGTAGATGGTTTCTTACTAAGCTTTTAGCTTACAGATACTACTTTTCTTATACTGCAGATAAAGGTAAAGGAAAAGTGGACCAGTAGCGGAGGCTGGAGGTCAATGCAGATGAGGATGTGTGTGCATGGAACTGGAATCAAAGGTCCTTAGGGGACGTAGCAAATTGAGCATTGGACTCCTTAGCATTTACTTTAGCGTTTTATTTATTGGTTTTGGTTTCCATGTTCTAGGCACTTTTAGTTGCGTGTTGCCATGAAATTCCTAAACTATGTCTTATGTTAAGTTAGATTACTAGTTTATGCCGTTAGAATGTTAGTACATGTGGTTAGAATAGTTTCTGATGCATTAATTAGTTGGTATGTGGAGTTGGTACAACCCAGTTGCTGAAAATCAGAGTGCAGACTCGAAATCAGACCTCTGATCGGTCTACAGACCGATCAGAGGCTGAATTGTGCCACTGGATCGGTCAGCCGACCGATCCAGCGAGATACAGTAGCATACTGTATCCTCCTGGATCGGTCAGCCGACCGATCCAGCACGATACAGTAGCCTCCAGGAGAATTTCGGGTGCCTGGATCGGTCTGCCGACCGATCCAGCTATACCTGGATCGGTCTGCCGACCGATCCAGCCTCTACTGGATCGGTCCCCAGACCGATCCAGCCAGTGTTAGCGTGGGGGGGTCAGTGGATCGTTCAAGGGACCGATCCAAACCCTAGTTCCACCTCCTTAGTATAGCTATGAACATTTATAAGGTAGTGGGATATGAAGTCTCACCCTCACGGAGTTTAGCAGAGGCAACTACAATAGTTTAGTAAAATTTTTATTTTACCCAGTTTTCCGCACAGTATAGTTTAGCACTAAACTGTAGCGATTCGCCTTATAGCCTAGTAGTAGAAGGCGGGTCGTTACAAAACTTCATCTTTACCACCTTATTCAGATTGTTAATTGCTAATAATGCCATCTTTAGGTTGCCTAGAAGCTGCTCCAATCACCCATATACTTGGTTGCCTGGACCCTCCAAAATCCCTTTATTGAGAGTTAACACCAACCGGTCGCCCCTAGACTCGGACTCCATCCGATTGTTTGGAATAGTTGAACATGCTTCTTTTCAGTGGTTACACGTAATGAGTATGATATAAAATGTAAAGGTACTCACATACTTGACTAGATTTGACCCATCTAGTTCAGTTTTACCAAGCAATCAACTTTCAGCTGATTCCAAACACTTGGATATTTTACCAAGCTAAGTAATCATTTGCCAACTGATCTACACACTTAGACTTGATTCACCTCACACTTAGTTAAGAATTTGTTTATCAAGCCTTAATCACTTGAATTTGATTCACGAAGCCTTCAGCTAGGAATTTTGTCTGTCAAACACTACAAAAAAATTCATGATTTGTAATAAATTTTACAATGAATTTTTTAGTAAACTTCGTTACAAAAAATTTTTTTGCGATGAAAATACCAACGAATTTTTTCTCATTGTTAATAGCTCATTGCAAAAGTTTTACGATGAAAGAAAAATCAAATTTCATCCCAAAATTTGCAACAAATTTTAATTTCATCGGAATCATCCCTAATTAGGGATGAAAAGCTTTTCATCCCTGATCAGGGATGAATAAATTCATCGCTGATTAAGAACAAAACACTTTTCATCCCTGTTTTCATCACTGATTAGTAATGAAAAAACTTTTCATCCCTAATCAATTACGAATCAGGGATGAAATAGATTTTGTCACAAATTGAAAAATTTAGGTTTAGCGATGAATTTATTTTCATTGCAAATTTTGTCCCAAACTTTACATTCTTTTTACTCTGAAATTTCAAACATACAAATTCATGGATTACATACAATACAAGAACCTAAATTCTTAGGAAATCATGGTCACACAGCCAAATGTATTACAAATTTAACATATAAAGTTAATCTTACAATACAAACAAATTCCAAACAAAGTTAATAAATCAGAAAATCTCATAATGTTCATGCCAAACTTAGGAGTTTAATAAATTGAGAAATCCCATAGCAGAACCCAAGAACTTATCTTGATCTATATAACACTCACACACACACACACATAAGACATGATTAACAGAAGCTTAAGGACTAGAGCATAAGTGTAACGACCCGGCCCTTTGGCCTCTAGGGCGGCCCTTGCGGCAGCCCCTGGCAGCCCTTATGTCGTCGGCCCATTTGGCGACCTCTTATGTCGTCGATCGACGACCCTTTGGTCGTACCGTTACTCACTAGGACTTTCCACCTCTGGCAGTGGATTTTTGCCTCCCCCAGGATTCGAACTCTAAACTTCCAGGCTTAAGTATTAGAGTTTATGAATCCTGGTAACCAAGTGGGATGATCTCACTTGGTTACCAGGATTCATAAACTCTAATACTTAAGCCTGGAAGTTTAGAGTTCGAATCCTAGGGGAGGCAAAAATCCACTGACCAGGGGCGGAAAGTCCTAGTGAGTAACGGTATGACCAAGGGTCGTCGGTCGACGACATTAGAGGTCGCCAAATGGGCCAACGACATAAGGGCCGACGGTCGACGACATGAGAGGTCGCCAAATGGGCCAAGAGGGCCGGGTCGTTACAATAAAAAGGCGCCTTTTTATTGTAACGACCCGACCCATTTGGCGGCCCATTTGGCGACCCTCGGGTCATCGACCGTCGACTATCGGCCGTGCCATTACTCTCTAGGACTTTCCACCCCTGGCAGTGGATTTTTGCCTTCCCCAGGATTCGAACTCTAAACCTCCAGGCTTAAGTATTAGAGTTTATGAATCCTGGTAACCGAGTGAGATCTCACTTGGTTACCAGGATTCATAAACTTTAATACTTAATCCTGGAGGTTTAGAGTTCGAATCCTGGGGGAGGCAAAAATCCACTGCCAGGGGTGGAAAGTCCTAGTGAGTAACGGCACGACCAAAGGGTCGTTGGTCGACGAAATGAGAGGTCACCAAATGGGTCGACGACATAAGGGCCGCTAGTTGGGCCGCCACAAGGGCTGCCCAAGAGGCCAAATGAGTCGGGTCGTTAAAATAAAAAGGTGCAATTTTATTGTAACGACCCCGCCCTCTTGGCCCATTTGGCGGCCCATTTGGCGATCTCTCATGTCGTCAACCGTCAGCCCTTATGTCGTCGGCCCATTTGGCGACCTCTAATGTCGTCGACCGACGACCCTTGGTCGTGCCATTACTCACTAGGACTTTCCACCCCTGGTCAGTGGATTTTTGCCTCCCCCAGGATTCGAACTATAAACCTCCAGGCTTAAGTATTAGAGTTTATGAATCCTGGTAGCCAAGTGAGCGGCATCTCACTTGATTACCAGGATTCATAAACTCTAATACTTAAGCCTAGAGATTTAGAGTTCGAATCCTGGGGGAGGCAAAAATCCACTGACCAGGGGTGGAAAGTCCTAGTGAGTAATGGCACGACCAAGGGTCGTCGGTTGACGATATTATAAGTTGCCAAATGGGCCGACGACATAAGGGCCGACGGTCGACGACATGAGAGGTCGCCAAATGGGCCAAGAGGGCCGGGTCGTTCTCACTTGGTTACCAGGATTCATAAACTCTAATACTTAAGCCTGGATTTTAGAGTTTGAATCCTGGGGGAGGCAAAAATCCACTGCCAGGGGTGGAAAGTCCTAGTGAGTACCGGCACGGTCGACGATCGACGGTCGACGACCCGAGGGTCGCCAAATGGGCAGCCAAATGGGTCAGGTCGTTACAATAAAAAGGCACCTTTTATTGTAACGACCCGGCCCTTTGGCCTCTTGGGCGGCCGACCTCTCATGTCGTCGACCGACGACTCTTTGGCCGTACCGTTACTCACTAGGACTTTCCACTCCTGGCAGTGGATTTTTGCCTCCCCCATGATTCGAACTCTAAACCTCCAGGCTTAAGTATTAGAGTTTATGAATCCTGGTAACCAAGTGAGATGATCTCACTTGGTTACCAGGATTCATAAACTCTAATAGTTAAGCTTGGAGGTTTAGAGTTCGAATCATGGGGGAGGCAAAAATCCACTGCCAGGGGTGGAAAGTCCTAGTGAGTAACGGCACGGCCAAAGGGTCGTCGGTCGACGACATGAGAGGTTGCCAAATGGGACGACGACATAAGGGCCGCTAGTTGGCCGCCACAAGGGCCGCCCAAGAGGCCAAAGGGCCGGGTCGTTACATGATCTCACTTGGTTACCAGGATTCATAAATCATAATACTTAAGCCTGGAGGTTTAGAGTTCGAATCCTGGGGCAGGCAAAAATCTACTACCAGGGGTGGAAAGTCCTAGTGAGTAACGGCATGGCCAAAGGGTCATCGGTCGACGACATGAGAGGTCGCCAAATGGGCCGACGACATAAGGGCAGCCAGTTGGGCCGCCGCAAGGGCCGCCCAAGAGGCCAAATGGGTCGGGTCGTTACAATAAAAGGCGCCTTTTTATTGTAACGACCCGACCCTCTTGGCCCATTTGGCGGCCCATTTGGTGACCTTTCATGTCGTCGACCGTCGGCCCTTATGTCGTCGGCCCATTTGGCGACCTCTAATGTCGTCGACCGACGAGTTATCACAGATAACCCCGAACCAAACGCACCCTTAGAGTTTATGAATCCTGGTAACCAAGTGAGATGATCTCACTTGGTTACCAGGATTCATAAACTTTAATACTTAAGCCTGGAGGTTTAGAGTTCGAATCCTGTGGGAGGCAAAAAATCCACTGGCAGGGGTGGAAAGTCCTAGTAAGTAACGGCACGGCCAAGGGTCGTCGGTCGACGACATTAGAGGTCGCCAAATGGGCCGACGACATAAGGGCCGACGGTCGACAACATGAGAGGTTGCCAAATGGGCCTCCAAATGGGCCAAGAGGGCCAGGTCGTTACAATAAGCTTGTTACTTCTTGCCGAGGAACTATCCAATGCGACCTTTCTAGTGACCGCACATCACTTCTCTATATTTGGAGGTTCTCCTCAAGAATCCGGAGCTTTACCGAGGAAGAATATGCATAATTTCTTCCTTTGACAAGTTCATCATCTATAGAATTTAATGGGAAAAAAAAGTAAGTCATTCAACTATAAAGCAATCAACCTTCCTAGAGGAACAAAAGATGAGAGAAAAAAAAGATAAACCAACTTCTTGGAGAGATCGTAACTAGCAGAAATAGGTGAGGCTCGCAAAGGAAGGACGACTTTTTCTGACAACTTCTTAACACGGAGTAAAGGGAGATGGATCTCATGATGGATGCCTAAATATGGACATAGAGATATCAGAATTTCATGAAACAAGTTTCTATGTGTTTGTATAATTTTCCTGATTGTAAAAATATTCTCATCCATAATTTTAACCTAATATTTTGAGTGTTGTGATTTTTTAACCCAAAATTCGGGCTAAAAAATCACCACACTCAATATATTAGGTGAAAATTATTTATGCGGATTTTATTACGATCAGGAGAATGACACACACACACACAAACTTATTTCATGAAATTCTGATGTCTCTAGGTCCATTTTTAAGCCTTTCGATTATTTTTCTTTTTTTTTTAAAAAAAAATTAATTTTGGACAAATCCTGGTTTCATCCTAGATTTGGGGACGAATCCATGGATTCATCCCCAATTATGGGACGAATCTTGGATTCGTCCCCAAATCTGGGATGAATCCTGGATTTATCCCAGAATTAAGATTTTTTTTTTAAAAAAAAGAAAAAAATTAGGAAGACTTAAATATGGATCTAGAGACATCGGAATTTTATAAAATAAGTTTCTCTGTATTTGTATCATTCTACTGATCATAAAAATTCCTCATCTATAATTTTAATATAATATATTGAGTATAAGGAATTTTTAATCCAAATTTGACCTAATTTAGGTTAAAAAAATCAGAACACTCAAAGTATTAGGTCAAAAATTATGGATGAGGATATTTTTATGATCAAGAGAATGATACGAACACATAGAAATTTATTTCATGAAATTTTGATATCTTTAGATCCATATTTAAGCCTTCCCAATTTTTTACTTTTTTTTTTAACTTTCAATTCTGGGACGAATTCTAGATTCGTCCTAGATTTGGGGACGAATCCAAAATTCATCCAAGAATTTTGGGATGAATCCATAGATTCGTCCCTAATTCTGGGATGAATCATGGATCCATCTCCAAATCTGGGATGAATCCAGAATTCGTCCCAGAATTGAAAATTAAAAAAAAAAAGGAAAAAAATTTGGAAGGCTTAAATATGGACTTAGAGATATCAGAATTTCATGAAATAAGTTTCTATGTGTTTTTATCATTTTCCTGACCATAAAATATCCTTGTAAATAATTTTGACATAATATTTTGAGTGTGGTGATTTTTTAACCCGAATTAGGTCAAATTAAGGTTAAAAAATTACCTGACTCAATATATTAGGTCAAAATTATTTATGAGGACATTATTACGATCAGGTAAATGATACAAATACATAGAAATTTGTTTCATAAAATTTTGATATCTCTAGGTCCATATTTATTAAAATATATATAGTTTAATACTAACTAAGAAAGTTAGTGTTCAACGCATGTTTGTATATGTGGCCGAAACCTTAAATACGAACACAGAAATATCAGAATTTCATGAAACAAGTTTTTGTGTATTCGTATCATTATCCTAATCATAATATTATCCTCATCCATAATTTTAATCTAATATTTTGAGTGTGGCTATTTTTTAACCCAAATTTGACCAAATTTGGGGTAAAAAATCATCACACTCAATATATTAGGTGAAAATTATTTATGAGGGTATTATTATGATCAAGAGAATGATACAAACACACAGAAACTTGTTTCATGAAATTCCAATGTCTCTTGATATATTTTTAAGCCTTCTGATTATTTTTTCCTCTTTTTTTTTTAATTTTTAATTCTGGGACGAATCCTGGATTCGTCCCAAAATAATTTTTTTTTTTTAAAAAAAGGAAAAAATAGGAACGATTAAATATGGACCTAGAGACATCAAAATTTCATGAAATAAGTTTCTATATATTCGTATCATTCTCCTGATCATAAAAATGTCCTCATCTATAATTTTAATATAATATATTGAGTGTAGGGAATTTTTAATCCGAATTTTACCTAATTTAGGTTAAAAAATTACCACACTCAAAATATTAGGTCAAAATTATGGATGAGGATATTTTTATGATCAGGAGAACGATAGGAATACATAGAAACTTATTTCATGAAATTATGATGTCTTTAGATCCATATTTAATCCTTCCATTTTTTTTTAATTTTCAATTCAGGGACGAATTCTAGATTCATCCCAAATTTGGGGATGGATCCAAAATTCATCCCATATTTTTGGGATGAATCCATGGATTTGTCCCCAATTCTCGGTCAAATCCTGAATTCATCCCTAATTCTGGTACGAATCTTGGATTCGCCCCCAAATCTGGGACTAATCCAGAATTCATCCCTGAATTGAAATTTTTTTTAAAAAATCGAAAGGCTTAAATATGAACCTAGAGATATCGGAATGTTATGAAACAAGTTTCTATGTGTTTTTATCAATTTTCTGATCATAAAAATATCTCATAAATAACTTTTGACATGATATTTTGAATGAGGTGATTTTTTAACCTGAATTAGGTCAAATTCAGGTTAAAAAATCACCACACTCAATATATTAGGTCAAAATTATTTATGAGGACATTATTACGATCAAGAGAATGATATAAACACATAGAAACTTGTTTCATGAAATTTTAATATCTCTAGATCTATTTTTAAGCCTTTTGATTATTTTTTCCTTTTTTTAAAAATTTTTTTAATTATGGACAAATCCTGGTTTCATCCTAGATTTGGGGATGAATCCATGGATTCATCCCCAATTATGGGATGAATCTTGGATTCACCCCCAAATCTGGGATGAATCCTGGATTCACCCCAGAATTAAGAATTTTTTTTTAAAAAAGAAAAAAAATAGGAAGGCTTAAATATGAACCTAGAGACATCAAAATTTCATGAAATATAAATGTAGGGGATCTTACGACCGACTAGAAGGGGGATTGAATGGACGATGCCCCCAAATCGATTGCTTCCTATGATGTTAGCACAGCGAAATACAAACAAACACAAATAGAAAGCTAATCTAAAAAAAATAAGGAAATGCAAACCAATACACGTCGATGTAACGTGGTTTGGAGATAACTTGTTCCTACTCTACGGCTGTCCGTATGGTGGGCGATTCCTCAATTCATTGGTGGATTAGTCCCTAGAAACTCTGGCTAGCTAAAACCTCCTTATGGGTGGAGAAACCTCACCACAACACTCACCGAGGATCACTTGGACACAAGGGAAATCTTGAGCACTAGTAGACTACTAATTATACTTTATCCAAGTCCAATTTCGTTAGTCCTAACCAAGCTTCCAAGCCTTGGTTATATGGGCCACAGGTTGGAAAACCTTGCCTAACATTCGACTGCTAAAACCATCAGTCAACTATCCTCTGTGGAGATTTGACCGTTACATCCCAAGGACTCGATACCAGTTGACTGGTAGAAGTACCAGTCGACTGCTCCATACTAGCCAAGCGAACAGAAGCATTCTGTTCGCTCCCAATTAACTACATTAGTCAATTGATGAAACCACCAGTCGACTGGTACCTGAGTACAATCTCTCAGCACTCGGACCCTCACCCTTACGACTCACTTGACTCTTCATTACAACTTTGACCTCTTGCCTTCTAGCCTGCTTCCTTTGGCTCTCGTCCCATAGATGCACCCAATCCCGCGGCTCATCCCAATGCCATCCTTCGCATATACCTTGAAGTCGCTTCCCTTGGCCCTTGGCCTTGCTGTCTTGTCCATAGTCCCTCGAATGCTCCATCCTTCACCAGACCCGAAGCCATCAACCTAAGTCATATGTGTATCCTGCAAATCTACACAGTCATATACACATATCAAATACAAGGGCGAACCTTGTTGGTTGGTCCTAGGAAGATCATACCGGCTTCACTGTACAAAAATTTTGTACAAGTGTCGAACCTTTCCTAAACAACCTATTGTGTTCTTTAGAAATTAAATTAGGAATCACAAACGGAACTTAACATTATTGATTCCAAATTTAACTTATCTGTTCTTAATGGTTTAGATTTGAATTGCAAACGATGCTTAACATTATTGATCCAAATCCACCTATGTTATAAATTCAATTAAATATTAATATCCAAAATTAGCTTCCAGGATTGCATGGCGAGGCACTAGTCCTTCTTGGATATGAGATCATCCACCACCGCCTAGGCAAAGCCTTTTAAGGAAAGATAATATTTAATTTCCTTATATAACTCTAGGTTTAACCAAAAAGAACAATCGAATCACAAATTCGAAAAATAAAAAAAAACATAAACTTGAATCACAAATTCGAAACTCTAGAATCATATGCCTCTTGTGTTTGGAATTAATACAAAGACAAACTAGCATGATGCGGAAACCAATTACTAGTTATACCTTTTCTTTGTATGCTAATAACCTCGAGATCTTCTGCCGTATTCCTCGCCTCCTCTTGGACGTCGTGTAGGCGATGATCCTCTACGATGAACACCACCCAAAAGCTCCTCCTCCTTCTCTAGAATTCGGCCACAACCACCACCAAGGAACAAAAGAGAGCAAGGGAAAAGGAAAGGGAGAGGGCCGGCCACAAGAGAGAGCTCCAACAAGAGAATAAGAATTGATACATCATGAGGCCTCTCCTCCTCTTCTTTTATAATACTTGCCCAAGGCAAATAAGGAAAGATTTTTACAAAAATTAAAATCTTCCTCTTGTTTTTCCTTTTCCCCTTTTAATTTTCCTTTTCTCCTTTAATTGATTGATTGGCCGGCCCCTTTCTTGGGCACCAAGCAAGGGTGGCCGGCCCCTTAAAAGAAGGAAAATAATCTTTGTAAAAATTTTATAAGCAAAGAAGGAAAGCTCTTATAAAATTTTACAAGCTCTCTTTTAATTTCCTAATGTGGATGTTAAAAAGGAATGTTTTAAAAATTAAAACCAAGTTTTAAAATTTAAAACTTCTCTTCTAAAATTTCCTTTTTTAACATGGATACAAAAATAGAAAATTTCAAATTTAAAACTCCCTTCCTTTTTTTCAAAACCATGAGGATGGTTAAAAAGAGAAAGTTTTAAAACTTTTAAACTTTCTTTTAAACCATGTGGCCTAATTCAAATAAGGAAAGGTTTGTAAATTTAAAATCCTTTTTTTAAAACTTGTAGTTATCTACAAAGAGAAGATTTTAAAAATTCAAAAGACCCCTCCTTCTTTGGATTATGGTGGCCGACCCCTCCTTGCTTGGGCACCAAGCAAAGGGCTGACCCTCTTTGAGAAGATAGTGGCCGACCCCTATGGCTTGGTCACCAAGCCATGGGCCGACCTTCACTTGGACACCAAGATGGGCTTTTCATGAGTGGATTTGAGACATTAATGAGGCTATGACAGGGACCTAGAGGATAAATTGGTTTTGACCTTCTGATGAACTTGAGTATCCCGTGTTCGCTCCGAACACACAACTCAAGTTCATCAATAATAACTCATTCCACTAGAGAGTTATTATTGCACTACCGCACCAATCCTAAATTACATTATGGGATCCTTCTTATCATGAGTATGTTAGTCTCCCTGTGTTTAAGATATCGAATGCCCATTAATTTAATTGAGTTATTGACAACTCGCTTTAATTAATATCTTAGTCCAAGAGTAGTACCACTCAACTTCATCGTCATGTCAGACTAAGTCCATCTACAGGGTTTAACATGACAATCCTTATGAGCTCCTCTTGGGGACATTCTCAACCTAGATGACTAGGACACAGTTTCCTTCTATAATCAACAGCACACACTATAAGTAATATCATTTCCCAACTTATCAGACCTATTGATTTATCGAGCTAAATCTCACCCTTTGATAAGTCAAAGAAAAAAATACTAAATATATGTGCTTGTTATTATATTAGGATTAAGAGCACACACTTCCATAATAACTAAGTCCTTGTTCTTTTATTAAGTCAGTATAAAAAGAGCTTACCTTAAATGGTCCTACTCAATACACTAAGAGTGCACTAGTGTAATTTATTAGTCAAGATAAACTAATACCTAATTACACTACGACTATTCCAATGGTTTGTTCCTTTCCATCTTAGTCGTGAGGATCTGTTTATAATTTATAAAGAACAGATAACATAATCTTCTGTGTGTGACACCACACACCATGTTATCTACAATACAAATTAATTGAACAACTACACTTAGCAAATAAATGTAGACATTTGACCAATGTTATTCTTTTATTTCAAAAATAAATGTTTACAAAAGCTAGACTTTTAGTATAAACTCTAACAATTTCCCACTTATACTAAAAGAGTAAGCTGTCATATCTATTGCCATACATTTGATTCCCATCCCCTCCTCATGCCGATTAAAAGCTTTCGCTGGAAGGGCCTTAGTGAAAGGATCTGCCAGGTTATCTGCTGATGCAATCTTGGCGATGACAACTTCTCCTTGCTTGACGATGTCTCGTATCAGGTGGTACTTGCGCTCTATATACTTACTCGCCTTATGAGCTCGTGGTTCCTTCGAGTTTGTAACTGCACCACTATTATCACAATAAATTGTGATGATTTTAGGCAAACCAGGAATCACATCTAAGTCCATTAGGAAGTTCCTGAGTTATACAGCTTCTTTGGCTGCCTCAGAGGCTACTATATACTCAACTTCCATGGTTGAGTCTGAAACACATTTCTACTTAACACTCCTCCATGCAATGGCTCCACCTCCTAGAGTAAACACATAGCCCGATGTAGACTTGCTATTGTCCCTATCTGATAGGAAGTCTGAATCCGTGTAACCCATAGGGAGCAAATCATCTGCTTGGTAAACTAGAATATAATCTCTAGTCCTTCTCAGGTACTTCAATATATGCTTTACAGCAGTCCAATGTCCTTGTCCAGGGTTACTTTGATATATGCTAACCATGCCCACGGTAAAATAGATATCTGGTCTCGTACACAGTATTGCATACATTAGGCTTCCTACAGCCGAAGCATAAGGAACTGCCTTTATGTCCTTTATTTCCTTTGATGTCTTCTGAGACATCTCTTCAGATAAAGCTACTCCATGCCTAAAAGGTAAAAAATCTTTCTTTGAGTTTTGCATGCTAAAACTAGCAAGGATTGTATCTATATATGAAGCTTGAGATAGACACAACATCCTTTTCTTGTGATCCCTTATGACTTTGATCCCAAGAATGTGTGCACATTCTCCTAAGTCCTTCATATCAAATTGTTTGGACAATCATACCCTTACGTCTGATAACACCTTGACATTATTGCCAATTAACAAAATGTCATCTACGTATAGTACAAGAAATACCACAACATTTCCGTTACACTTCTTATATACACAAGACTCATCCTGACACTGAATAAATTCATATGACTGGATTACTTCATTAAATCGGATGTTCCAAGATCTTGAAGCTTGCTTCAGTCCATAAATAGATCGATTGAGCTTGCACACTAGATGCTCTTTGCCTTTTTCAATGAACCCCACTGGTTGCTTTATATGGATGTTTTCTTCAAAACTTCCATTAAGGAAAGTTGTCTTGACATCCATTTGCCAAATCTTATAATCCATATGTGCAGTAATGGATAAGAGTATCCGGATAGACTTAAGCATAGCTACTGATGAAAAGGTCTCCTCATAATCGATTCCTTCTTTCTAAGTGTACCCTTTTGCTACAAGCCTTGCTTTGAAGGTTTCTACCTTCCCGTCTATCTCTCTTTTTCTTTTGTAGATCCACTTGCATCCAACGGCTTTTACACCATTTGGTGGTTCTACAGGCTCCCAGATCTTATTAGAATACATAGATTATATTTCAGAATTCATTGTCTTTTGCCAAGATACTTCATCTTTATCTTAGAGTGCTTCGTCATATGTTCGGGGATCAGGTTCATGTTTACCTGGGATCAAGTCCGATGACTCTCCCAAAAACATGAATCTCTCAGGTTGCCTTACAACCCTCCCACTACGACGAGGCATTGTCTCTGGTTGTGTATCATGTGTGACATGTGTTGTAGTCTCTTGTGGTACTTCATCTTGTACCGTTGGTACTAAAGTAGACGTGTCCTCTCTTATTTCTTCTAGAACAATTTTTACTCATGGGATTATGGTTTATTACGTAATCAACTTCTAAAAATCGAGTATTGGTGCTAACAATGATCTTCTGTATTTTAGGATTATAAAACAAACCACCCTTCATTCCCTTAGGATATCTCACAAACAAACATATTTCTGTATATGATTCCAACTTGTCAGTATCTCCCTTCAGCACATGTGTTGGACTACCCTATATCTGGATATGATTCAGACTAGGCTTACACCCATTGCACGATTCCATGGGAGTAGAAGGAACTGTTTTAGAATGTACCATATTTAGAATGTACACTGCTATTTCCAGAGCATATCCCCAAAACGAATTTGGTAATTCTGAATAACTTATCATCGATCTAACCATTTCCATAAGAGTCCTATTTCTTTATTCTGCCACACCACTGTTAGGGTGTACCAGGTGCAGACAATTGGGATTGAATCCCGGCTTCTAATAAGTAATTCCTAAACTCTCCAAAGAGGTATTCGCCACCACGGTCAGACCGTAGTGTCTTGATACTTTTACCAAGACGTTTCTCCATATCAGCCCTATATTCTTTGAACTTATCAAAGCATTTAGACTTGCGGCGCATCAAGTAAATGTATCCGTATCTTGAATAATCATCTATAAAAGAGACAAAGTATTCATAACCACCTCTTGCTTGGATTGACATAGGACCACACAAATCAGAATGAACTAGTTCTAACATATCTTTGGCTCTATAGCCCTTGGCCTTAAAAGGTCTCTTGGTCATTTTACCTTCCAAGCAAGATTCACAGGTTGAAAATTTTTCCAACTCTAATGAACCCAAGAGTCCATCAGCTAAAAGCTTTTGAATCCTACTTAAGTTAATATGACCAAAGCTTAGATGCCAAAGATATGTTTGGTTCATTTCAGAAGGTTCCTTTCTCTTATTAGAATCAGAAGATGTGTTATTAATTTCCATTTGTTGCTTTGTGGGAGATATTGGATTTAAAGTATATAAATTGCCAACCAATGCACCAGAACAAATAATAACCCTATTTCTCTTTATAACCACATTGTTATTAAATGAAACAGAATATCCGTCCAAATACAGTTTAGAAACTGAAATTAAATTCTTTTTAAAATTGGGTACATAAAGACAATTTCTTAAAACCAAACTTCTATTCCTATCAAAAGACAAGTAGACGTCTCCCACTGCAACAGCCGCCACCTTAGTAGCATTGCCCATGTAGACGGTTATCTCTCCTTCAAATAGTCGTCGAGTTTCTTGGAACCCCTGCAAAGAGTTGCAAACATGATCAGTGGCTCCCGTATCAACACACCAGGTGCTGGTAGATAACACCGCTAAACATGTTTTAACTACTAGAGAATGAGATATACATTTATTGTTCTCTTTCCTACGAGGATAGTCTGCCTTCCAATTGTTAGAGTGTATACTAAAAGCCTAACTTTGTAAATATTTATTTTGAAATAAAGAATAACATTGGTAAAAAATGTCTACATTTATATGCTAAGTGTAGTTGTTCAATTAATTTATATTGTAGATAACATGGTGTGTGGTGTCACACACAAAAGATCATGTTATCGGTTCTTTATAAATTATAAACAGTAGCTCATGACTAAGATGGAAAGGAACAAACCATTGGAATAGTTGTAGTGTAATTAGGTATTAGTTTATCTTGACTAATATATTACACTAGTACACTCTGAGTATATTGAGCAGGACCATTTAAGATAAGTTCTTTTTATACTGACTTAATAAAAGAATAAGACCTTAGTTATTATGGAAGTGTGCTCTTAATCCGAATATAATAACAAGCACATATATTTAGTATTTATTTCGTTAACTTATCAAAGGGTGAGATTTAGCTTGATAAATCAATAAGCCCGATAAGTTGGGAAATAATATTACATATAGTGTGTATTGTTGATTATAGAAGGAAATTGTGTCCTAGTAATATAGGTTGAGAATGTCCCCAAGAGGAGCTCATAAGGATTGTCATGTTAAACCATGTTGGTGGACTTAGTCCGACATGACGATAAAGTTGAGTGGTACTACTCTTGGACTAAGACATTAATTAAAGCGAGTTGTAAGTAACTCAATTACATTAATGGGCATTCGATATCTTAAACACAAGGAGACTAACACACTCATGATAAGAAGGAGCCCATAATGTAATTTGGGATTGGTGCGGTAGTGCAATAATAGCTCTCTAGTGGAATGAGTTATTATTGATGAACTTGAGTTGTGTGTTCGGGGCGAACATGGGATACTCGAGATCATCAGGAGGCCAAAACTAATTTTTCCTCTAGGTCCCTGTCGTAGCTTCAATAAAGTCTCAAATCCACTTATGAAAAAGCCCATCTTGGTGTTCAAGAAGGGGGCCGGCCATGGCTTGGTGACCAAACCATAGGGCCGGCCACTTCCTCCTCAAAGGGGCCGGCCCTTTGCTTGGTGCCCAAGCAAGAAGGGGTCGACCACAATAATTCAAAATATGAGGAGTGTTTTGAATTTTTAAAATCTTCTCTTTGTAGATAACTACAAGTTTTAAAAGAGAGATTTTAAATTTATAAAAACTTTCCTTATTTGAATTAGGCCACATGGTTAAAAGAAAGTTTTAAAACTTTCCTTTTTTAACCATCCACATGGATTTTAAAAAGAGAGTTTTAGTTTTAAAACTTTCCTTTTTTTGTAACCATGTTAAAAAAGGAAATTTTAAATGAGAAGTTTTAAATCTTAAAACTTGGTTTAAAATTTTCCTTTTTTAAAATCCACATTAGAAATTTAAAAGAGAGCTTGTAAAATTTTATAAGAGCTTTCCTTCTTTGCTTATAAAATTTTTACAAGATTATTTTTTCTTCTTTTAAGGGCCGGCCACCCTTGCTTGGTCCCCAAGCAAGGGGCCGACCAATCAACCATTCAATCAAGAGGAGAAAAAAAAAAGGAATTAAAAAGGAGGAAAGGAAAAATAAGAGGAAGATTTTAATTTTTGTAAAAATCATTCCTTATTTGCCTTGGGCAAGTATTATAAAAGAAGGGGAGGAGAGGCCTCATGAGAGATCACTTCTTATTCTCTTGCTTGTGCTCCCTCTTGTGGCCGACCCTCTCTCCTTTCCTTTCCCCTTGCTCTCTTTTATTTCTTTGTGGTGGTGGTGGTCGGATTTTAGAGAAGGAGGAAGGAGCTTTTGGGTGGTGTTCATCTTGGAGGATCGTCACCCACACGACGCCCAAGAGGAGGCGAGGAATACAGCAGAAGATCTCGAGGTTATTAGCATACAAAGAAAAGGTATAACTAGTAATCGTTTTCCACATCCTGCTAGTTTTTCTTTGTATGAATTCCAAACACAAGAGGCATATGATTCTAGAGTTTCGAATTTGTGATTCGAGTTTGTGTTTTTTTTGTTTTTTGAATTTATGATTCGATTGTTCTTTTTGGTTAAACCTAGAGTTATATAAAGAAAGTAAATATTAAGGCTTTGCCTAGGCGGTGGTGGATGATCCCATACCCAAGAAGGACTAGTGCCTCGCCATGCAGTTCTCGAAGCTAATTTTGGATATTAATATTTAATTGAATTTATAACATAGGTGGATTTGGATCAATAATGTTAACATCGTTTGCAATCCAAATCTAAACCATTAAGAACAGATAAGTTAAATTTGGAATCAATAATGTTAAGTTCCATTTGCGATTCCTAATTTAATTTCTAAAGAACACAATAGGTTGTTTAGGAAAGGTTGAACACTCGTACAAAATTTTTGTATAGTGGAGCCGGTATGATCTTCCTAGGACCAACCACCAATTGGTATCAGAGCTAGGGTTTGCCTTTATGTGTTTGGTTTTCAATTTAATTATGCATATGTCATACATAATTTAGGCAGGATAATAGTAGGATGTGCTAACTCTGTGGTTGCAGGCTCCAACTATTATGGCTTACAGATATTGTATGCGATTGGACCCTTGGAAATGTCAAGGGCATTTTATTATGTGTGCATGATTGTAATATTAAATACAGTAGGAGCTGTATTAGTTATTAGGAATTTACATTTTTGTTTCGATCTAGAATATATGTACATTCCTTTGTGGAATATAGGATCGATATATGTAAAATTATATTTTTATCGCGGATCGTATCCTTGCAAGGTGTGATACTATTCAAGGACCAGAAGTGCAGCAGAAAAAGGGAGCTCGATGGACCCGACGACATGAACCCTAGGGTTGGCAGCACTCGAAGAACAGTGATGGAAAAGGCCATAACAGTTGGAAAATAATTTCCATATTTATTGCTTTTATTTACTGTTATGTGTGTGATGTGTGCTTACTAGGTTAAAATTCCTCACCTTAAATAACTAAGTGGGAGATGAATTTTTTAATAAATTCCACTGTCTCCATTACTGGTTTGTAAGTGATGAAAACAAACTTGCACGTTGGCTCTGAGTGTCTTCCTCCATATCGGATGAGTTTGTTTGTGGATTACTAGATCAAACTTTCATTTTTGGATGACTATAGAAAATTAATTAGAAGTGTGTGATCTTCCCCATCGGAAGGGGCACAATCTTAATTAATGGACTAAGTGTCAAGTAATGGTATACACTTAGGCACATCTAATAGTATCCTCCCCATTGGAGTCATTGCTATTATTTGTGTGACCGAAGGAAAACCAACTATTAATTTGTCATAAAGATAGGTCGACAAGATAATAAAATTAAAACCCCCTCTTATAAATGTTGAGGTTTTGTATACGTCCACACTATCATGGCATACAATATTCACGGTGTTTGAGGTAATTTTATTTGTCAAGATAATAAAATTAATGGGTAAAACCCCTCTTACAAATATTTGGATTTGTATACATCCACACTATCGTGGCATATAAAATTCACGGTGTTTGAGGTAATTTTATTTGTCAAGATAATAAAATTAATGGGTAAAACCCCTCTTACAAATATTTGGATTTGTATACGTCCGCACTATTGTGGCATACAAAATTCATGGTGTTTGAGGTAATTTTATTTGTCATAAAGAAAGGATGACAAGGTTATTAATGGGTAAGACCCTCCTCTTACAAATGTATGATTTTGTATACGTCCACACTATCATGGCATGCAAAATTCACGGTGTTTGAGGTGTTGGTGAATTTAAATGATATTATTTTGAGGAATCAATATTATTTTAAATTCAAAGTTTTGACTAAATATTTGATCAAAGATAGACCAACTATTAATTTTATTTGTCATAAAGTTAGGTTGACGAGATAATAAAATTAATGAATAAAATCTCCTTTTTGATTTTGTATATGTCCACACTATCGTGGCGTATAAAACTCACGGGGGCTTTAAGGTGTTGCTCTTGACCAAATATTTTTGTGATTCTTAGGATTTCATATGTTTGTCAATCCCCACTATAGAATAGACTTAGTTGTCCCAATTATAATGATTGGAAATAAGACTTGGACATTAAGTGTAATGACCCAAATTTCCTCATTTAGAGTTCTAATAGTGGTTAAAAATATTTAGAAATGCTTTAGAAATATTCTAGAGATTTTTAGAAATTTTTAGAGTATTTTTATGTAATTTTTGGAGGTCGTTTGGTATTTTTACTAAACGAAGGAAGTTTCGACAAAAAAATGTTCAAGTCGAGATTCGAACCGTGGACCTCGAACCGAACCGAGCCTTAACCGAATCCAGCCAGCCAACTGTTCCGCGACCGTTTCGTGAACGTATAGAGAACGGAATTTATATAAGTAGTAGTAGTTAATAACAGGAAATAAGAGGAAAAAAAAGGGGTTGCAGTCGAGATTTGAACCCACGAGCCAATCCTTAAGCAACGCGCGCCTAACCAAGTGCTCAAGCAGTTGTTGCGTGAAAAGATAGGAAACGAAATATATTTAAGTTATAGTAGAGAACAGAAATATAACCTAGGTTTAAGTGGGATTAGGTTATTCCTTGCTCTCGAAATCTTTTCTCCTCTCCTCTTCTCTAGCGACGACGTCGGCGATTTCTCTCGAGCAAAATCGCAGCCGCGTTAGGGCTTGGTCTCTGGCGCCGGCGAAAGGCTTTTTCCGGCCGGCCTTCACCCGTGCGTGACCATCTCGATGAGGGGAGCTCAGAAACACAAAGAAGCCGCCAAGATTTGAAGCTTCTCCGAACCCTAGAACCTTCCTCTTCCGGTTGTAAGTCCCAAAAGCAAAGGTAAGTTGCTACTCACCTGCAGTAGGATAGCTCCGAGGTTTAATCCTTGATTCACTCCTTGTTCCCGAAGCTTTGCATAAGTTTCCTCGCTTTCTCTGTTTTCGGATCATGCTGCACAGATTTGCTTATGTGCTGTGTTTTTATTATTTTTGCAGAAGCATGCTTAAGAACCCTGTACAAAATTAAACATGCTAGGGATTTAGTTTTCTAGTTTTGATTGTTCCTTCTTTGCATTCGGTACATACTGTATAAAATTAACTTACTAGGGATTTAGTTTCCTACCTTATTTTCGGAATATGCTATATAGGATAGGAGATTTTAATGTAATTTCTAGTATTGGTGAGCAATCTGAAGGGGGGTATGTCAAGGCTGCGGGCTGTTTAAGTGTTTAATGATTTGGTGAAGTGTTCAGGATTTCTAGTGCAGGTTCTGTTGCGGATATGTATACCTGGACAAATAAAAGAATATGGAAGAGGTTCGATAGGGCTTTAATGTCTCCCTCTTGGAATGAAAAGGGTTTAGTTGGTGCTATCTTCATGGGCACGAATGGTCTCTTTTGAGTTTACTGCTTAGTTCCGGTTTGAGCTATGCATTGGGAATAAACAGCTTTAGTTCTAGGAGTACCCAGTTAGATCTTTAGTAGTTTATTAGACTAGCAGTTTGAATTTTTGTGGAGTAGTTCGGATTCAAGTTAGCTTCTTGTGTGGATTCCTTTCTTTTTAGATGGCTCTACCTCTTTAGATTGTCCTGTTCTTGGGATGGCTGTGGTGTTGTTTCGGATTCAACTTGTCAAGCAGATGTAGAGTTGAGCTTTCTAGGATTTCTGAATGTGATTTTCGTGAACACTGCTTGTTTCTTTTGGTTTAGAGATGTTCTTTACATGGTAGGATAAGTTTCGAGGAAGTCTTTAATGAAGATCTTATCCCAGTAGCTGGGATTTAGCCTATAAGGTTGTGTCTTCTCCTTACTTGTCTGGATCCTGTTTATACAGAGAGACTCTGCTTTGTTTCAATGAATGGATTGCTCGATTCAATTTCCTTTTGTTAATTTAACCTGTAGTTATAGTTTTAAGTTTAGCATGTTAGTTTCAGATTTCATGAAAACATTTCAGATGTAGATTTTCAGTTTTAGTTTATATATATATACACTACAACAAAAACTGCAAACGACAACACCCCTACGAGAACGGTTTTAAGAGAAAGCGTTGCGTATTTGCTCAAAGACAACGGTTTTTGCCAAAACCGTTGTCTTCGAACTCCCCATTAAATATAAAAGACAACGGTTTTGACAAAACTGTTGTCATTGAGCAATATTTTTTTAAAACAACAATACTTTTTACAACGGTTTTATAAACCTTTGTCTTTATCCGCCTTTTTAGCATCTACGACAACAGTTTTGAAAAAACCGTTGTAATTGAATTTGGTCATCCCCCCCCCCCCTCGCTGTTTTCCCTTCCTTATCTGTTTTCTTTTCGGCGCCGTGTTTTTCCTTCGCGCTCCCGAACCTAAGGCAATTTTCTTTCCCTCTCCTCATACAATCTCTTCATGCCATCCCGTCAACCACTGGATCTTCCTCCACAATGGTGTGCTCTCCTCTCTCTCTCATTCTCACCCTCACTCTTGATTTATCTACCTTTGCCTCCTAAAGGTTTGAGATGAGCCATGTCCTTGGTGCGCTCCTTGCATCTTCCCCTCTTCTGGCACAAGCCTGGACCCGCTGCCTGCGTGCCAATACAGGTAGCGCCAACTTCGTCATTGACAGGAGCGATGATGCGGTCTTCATCACCTTCTCCGGGACGCAAGCCGTCGCTTCGTCGTCTGGCCTTGGCAGAGGGTTCTTCGAACCTGTTTCCCTATATAGCAACACACACGACATCTTCGCACCGCTGGGAAGAGGCGAGGAGGATGACAATGGGAAGCCGCAGCCCATGCTCCTCCAGGCCAGTGCCCTCCTCTTGTTTATGAGCTTGTACGACACCTCCGAGTTCCAGGTTTGCGCTCGATCTTTTTTTCCTTCGATTAGGGTTTCCTCTGCTTCAGATTCAATCGAATTAGGGTCATTTTTTTTAAAAATAATTCACCAAATCGTCTTAATCGTATCATTAATTGAATATTGCGATCACTTTCCACAAGATTTGTTCCTCTAGTTTTTCTTAATGACTTCTTAGATCAGAGAAGAACATGAAAACATATGTCTGTTTCACATGTAAGTAAGCTTCTTCTGCAGGGTCTATAGCAGACTGCAAAGGCATCAGGATTTTAGCCATGGCATCCATGTTTATTGTTGTTTCTGTTCATGTCTATAGAACTACAGCAGAGTCGGAGATGCATATTTCTACATTATAAGCTCCAAGAAGACTGCCCATTTTCTAACAAAGAGAGTCAACAAGTTTCACTCAAAATAGGCTAATTTTTCCATGCCTGGAGAAGGCAGCAAAATCTTTGATGTCCAAGTAAGTTTGATCTGCTTTCCATCATAAAATTAGCATGTGACCTCTTCTATACTCCTTTTGTTGTTTAGTTAGTATTAAGATAAGAAGTTCTGATTTTAAATCATTAATTAGTATTAGGATGGTGCCGAAGCCACTGGACTACAAGTTGCTGAATGAGAATGTGAAGAAAGTTGCATATGCTGTCAAAGGGGAGCTTTACCTGCGGGCTTCGGAGTTGCAGAAGGAGGGGAAGAAGGTTATGATGCTTTCTCATACACAATTTTCGTTGATTGTGCCACAACATGATTTGAGTTAAATAGAATAAATTTTATTGAAAGAGACTCTTATTTCGATTCCTGAAAGATCTGACTTTGATTGTTTTTTTTTCCATTCTTGTTATCTGGTTGAAGATATCTTCCTGGGTTATTTAGCACTGTATATGTTTGCTTTATTGCTTGTATCAAGATATGAAGTGCACATATGCCTTTGATTCTTTTTATTGTTAGCTTGTTGGGATGCCACTTGTGAGATTAAAATTTGAGGTTATTATACTGCACTCCCATTGCAATTTATTCTTAAGAAACAAGATATAAGTTGGACTTACTTTCCATGAGATTGGTTTTTTTTGTTGTTTGCAGATTATTTTCACAAATGTCGGGAACCCTCATGCTCTCGGATAGAAGCCATTAACATTTCTCCGTCAGGTTTCCATTTTCTCTTTATTCTTTCTTAAAAACTACTTGTATCAAAGTGTTGATCATTCTTCTCTATTGCTTGACTTAAGGAACTCAGTGAGAAAAAATCATCTTCACAAGTCAAAAATTCCTTATACATGGAGCAATTTCTCCTTCTCTATGCTCCTTGAGATAAAGAGACATTTTCCATTAGATTTCTCTTTTTAATGGTGTAATTTTTTACTTATACTATTCTCCAGGTGGTAGCATTGTGCCAAGCTCCATTTCTATTGGATGCCCCTAATGTTGGGCTTTTATTCCCAGCAGATGTCATTGCAAGAGATAAACATTATCTTTCATTGAATTCGGGTGGTTTAGGTATTCACATATTCCTACAATTTTCAACTCGCAGTCTGCTTAAACCTTTTCCTTTTTGATGCAGTATGTTTCTCAAGCTAAACTGCTTTGCAACTTGTTTCCTCTTGTTAACGGTGATCTAGAAAAGAAATGTATTCTGTACTTGTTTGTGCATTTGTAACCCAAGCAATTTTTATGTTGGCCTTTTCATAACATTTGTGTCATATTCCAGTTTTTAGTTGTATCTTTATATGTAACAAACCCAAAACATCATCTGCAGGCCTTGTTATTTTTTTCATGTTGATGAGTAAATATTGTTTTAGTCATTCTGATAAGAATCTCAACTTTCTTTCGAGCAATCAGGTGCATATAGTGATTCTCGAGGACTTCCTGGAATTAGGAAAGAATTTACAGAGTTCATTGAAAAATCTATGCATGAGTTGGACTTTTTTATTTCTTCTTCTAACTCTTGACATTTTATATGGCCGATAAGTCATTTGCAAGGGATGTTCAATCGAACTATCAGATTATTAGAAGCAGGTATCGAGCCAGTGTAAGTCCATTTGCATGTCTAAATATCATTTTGTTTATCATTCAGCCACCATATTTTATTATCATCTTTTTTATGCCAGATATGTATTTGACGGTCAACCTCCAGAGCTGAAGAAATAAGAACTTGCCAAAAGGTTAATCTTTACAGTTTTGTCATTGTCCCCCTCCTTTTTTTTTGTTGCAAGATAATGATAATCTTTAAGCTTATTTTATTCTTTAGATATTTAAAGAGGAAAGATGCAACTAACGATCTGGACACAACAATTTAGGTCATTGCTTGTGCATAACAAGTACCTTTATTGGGACTCTTTAGTGTGCTAGAATTTCTTTTGCTGTCTTGGTTACATTTGTTGTTTGCAGACTGGTGATTTGGAGGGAATTGAAAAGTACAGCAAAAGGACTGTCAAGGTAATCTTTGATATTGCTATTTTATTGGAAATTACCATGAGGATCTTATTGATTATGATGCAATCAACATAAAGTTAGCATGCTGATTATCTGTTTTCTTCATATGTAACATAGAGTTTCTTTAAATATATTTTGAACTTTCAAATTACTTTCTTGAAGAATTTGATTCCAGTAGATGACTGTAGAGTTTTTTCACAGGTAACCAAGCAACATAATGGGTGTGCCTACTATTGAGGTAAACTAGTCCACTTTCACTTATTGAATTCTTTATCCTTGCTACAAGAATTTGAACTAACAATGACACAATTTTACTTTCTCTTGCAAACATTTCCTAAAGCTGCATGCAATTGCTTAATATACAAGTATTGTATCTCTAGTTTTAGAAGCTAAACTCATCTTTCTGATCTAAAGGCACCCTGTGAAGCAGAAGCTCAATCCGCAGCTCTTTGCAAAAGTGACAAGGTAAAATGATGCAATGTAACACATTCTATTTTATTTTTTTAACTTTAATATCCTAAACGTATTTGTTTGTTATCAATCTCTAGGTGTTTGCGGTTGCCTCAGAAAACATGGATACTTTAACTTTTGGGGAACCAAGGTTTCTCCATCATTTAATGGATCCTAGTTCCAAAAAAATCTCTGTGATGGAATTTGACGTTTCAAAGGTATATTTGTTCTGCTTATCGTTAATTGAATTACTGTATTTATTCTCATCCTTATTTTTCAGGTTCTTGAAGAGCTAAGACTCACTATGGATCAGTTCATTGATTTGTGTATTCTCTCTGGATGTGATTATTGTGATAACATTAAAGGTAAACTTTCTTATGAGATATTGTACATTCAACAAGTTTAACATACAAGGCTAGTACTCTACTGCTTACTGTTTACGAAATTTGATAACTAATGTTCATTCAAATCTCTAGTATGATAATGCTTGTGTGGTTGAATATGGTGTCAGTGCTACAACTGTTCCATGTCTATGTTACTTGGACTTGATATAGTTCAACATGAGTATGATCGCAATCTCTGACATGGCTATTTTTACAAATTGTACATGTGTTCAATAGGATTAGTGATTGTTCACTCTTAATGTCACTGTTTGAGTGTCATTATCCTTGTATCTATATCCAACGCAGATTTGGGCAGTTATGTCATGCTTTGGAAATTTCCATTTTTTTTAAATGTTTGGTTGAAGGAAAAAAAACTCTGTTTCTACATTTGATGTTCCATGAAATAAATTATACACATACCTTTGCCCAATACCTCATTCTAACATTTGATGTTACATGACGCTTATTTAGTTGTTTCTGCATTATGCAAGGACTGACGGTTAAATTATATTTTGTGAATACCAGAGTTCTTTTCCTTTCAGACACAACCTTGATATTCCTCTTCCAATGTGTTACTCATGAATGCAACTGATTGAGAGAGGATTTATTATTATTATTAGAACCATATTTCGATAAGGCCGGCTCCTTGAGTCACATGGAGCACATTAGTTGGAAGAGTTTCTCCATTTCTTCTAGCAGTGGCTAACAGTTCTGCAACATGTACAAATAGATACTCAAAGATTATGTTCAAGGGTAGTCATACGTTTGAGTCAATGTAAAACTTGATGAAGTTGCAAAATATCCTCTTTAAACCAGTCATTAGTTGAAAACGTAAGAGAAGGAGGAAAATTTGCAATTGTCTATTTTTTTCCCTAACTGGATAAAAGTAGTTTTTTAGTTGCTCTTATTCTTTGGTAGTCATATTTATAGTAATTTTGACTATAACCACCTCAAATATGCAACTTCGAGTATAAAATGGCCTGTTTCCTTATATTGCTTATTTTCCAAGAATTCATGTTGTCATGTAGACTATAATCTGGAATTATGGAATTTTATAAGTTTTGTTGAATTTTTCTTTTGCAGGTCGGGCAATTCGTGAGGTTTGAGTTTTTTTGATACAAGAAGTGAGCTTTGTTAGCATGTAGCTTGCCTTGCTAATTTGTAAATTAAAAGCGTGCCATATGGAGAACAACAAATGGAAAACATGTGATTTAATGTATATGGAGAACAGTAATGGAAAACATGTGTATTTTGATGAGTAACAACTCATTTTTGTATATTTTTGTATATGTGTGGCTACAAGATGAATTATATATGGATGTTTATTTTGGATTTAATGTAGTAAATATTTAGTTTTGTATTGGTGGTTTGCTTATAGTAAAATAAGATTAGTTGTTTGGTATTAATGAACATTAAAGACAACAGTTAAAAATGTTGTAAAAACTATGTAAACCACAACGATTTTTTTTGAAAAAAGTGATAAAAGACAACGGTTTTATCTGTTGTAAAATATATTAAAACTATTGTAAAAAAAGAAAAACGAGTAAATATTATCTACCACAACAGTTTATATCTGTTGTAAAAAGAGTCTACTACAACAGTTTATTTCTGTTGTTGAAATTAGCTACCACAACGGTTTTAAACCGTTGTCGTATCTTTTGTAGCTAAATTTTGAGCATATATACAACAATGCATAAAAATCGTTGTCAAATGTCTACAAAGACAACGGATTCAAAACCGTTGTCGTAGGGCAATACATTCTACAACACCCTCAGTTACAACGGTTTTTTGACCCTACGACAACGGATAATATCCGTTGTCGTTTGCAGTTTTTGTTGTAGTGATATCTATGCAACGAACTGCCTTTTATTCCAAGTATATAGTTAGATTTTTCTTTAAGCTTTTATTTTCCCTTTGTTCTCCTATTAGGCAATGAACATAGAATGGATTGGATTAAGTATTGGTTTATTAGGCTAATTGGAGGTTGATCCGGCAGTGATTTTGGTTTGTTTTATGATGAAGTAGGTAGTGTAATCTCTTTAGTGCAGAAGTGTGGATGAAAGAGTGAAGATGAGCATATGTAATATGTTGTTTTATTGAGTATCATGTATTAAGACTAAAGATGATTTGAATTGATGTAATGAATTTAACAGGTGAGAAGTATGTGAGTAATTTAGATATGCAAGTAGTAAGTTCAGAGTAGAAGTTTAGTTTAGAAGATGATAAAAGAGATTTATATGTTGATCAATATAGATTTTATACTGAGAATTCCTTTCTGACCATAAGTTTAATGGCATAATTGATGTTCAGAATTAAAGTACTTGGATGTGTCAATTTCAAGGATTCCATTTGGTCTCAGCCGGTTACTAGAATATGAAATTCTAGGTTTATAATTGCCATGTGACAATTTTAGTGCAGTTTAGATCTCCTTGAAGTGCAGAATTTTAATGCAGTTGAAATCTCCTTGTAGTGCAGAATTTTAGTGCAGTTTAGATCTCCTTGTAGTGCAGATTTTTATTAAGTATTAGTGTGTAGATTTTATTAAGCATTAGTGTGCAGATTTTTATTTAACATTGTAATGCAGATTTCTGTTAAGCATTGTAGTATAGAATTTTGTTAAGCATTGTAGTGTAGATTTGCTTTAAGTATTTAGTTTCTTTAGTAGTGCAGATTTGCTAATAGATAGTTTATGGATAGCATTGTAGAACAAGGCTTTAGATTTCCCTTAAATATGCATGATTGTGTGTTACCTAGTTGATTTCACTTATAGATTCATATGGAAAAATACCCTAACAGTATTTTGAGTTTAAGAAAAGTATAAGAAAGATAAAGAAAAGAAAGAAAAAATGCCAAGGCCTTAAGTAGATCCCAAAATCAAGACTTTAGGGATTTTGACACACAAAGTGCTTGTGAAAATGTCAAAACATTTAAAGAAAAAGTAATTAAGATATTTTACTTTGAAGAGGCTAGTACCCGACTTTCAAGGTTGTCGTTAAACAAATCCAGGTGACCAATTCCAAAGTCTTGGCCCTGATAAGACCAAGGTATTTACCCTCGTAGGACTGGTGACTAGCTACCACAGTCTCTATTAGGGAGCGCGCATAAGATGGTACTACGCCTGACCCAAGAAGAAGTTTATTATTATTTTGAAGTATTAAAGTATAAGTTTATGGAACAAATGAAACAAGCTTCAAAGATGCTTAGAATCAGTAAGTTTAGTTCTTTAGAATTCTAAGCATTCAGTATTAGTTTTATTTGTTTCCCTTATTAGTTTATTGAGCATGATTGGTCTTATTTCTAGCATGCTGTTTAGACTTCCCTATATTGTTTAGACTTTCCTTTGTTGTTTAGTCTTTCCTTTCTTGTTAGGCTTTTCTTTGCTATTTCGAGCATGAGCAGTATTGAGTCTTAGTTCTATTCCATTTGCTATTGATTCTAGCATGAGCAGCATGAGCAGTATAGATTCTTATTTCTAGTTCTTTGTTATTAGATGAGCATGAGTAGCCTTCTTTTTAGCATTTCAGTTTCAGTATCTTTTGAATTTACATGCGCATATTCGAGTTTTGTGAGTTAGATAGCGCTTACTAAGCATTTTGCTTATAGATTGCATTTCCTCTTACTGCAGATACAGGAAAGGAATAGATTTAGTAAAGGAAGGCGACAAGGAGGTGTTCGATGATGTGTGATGCCAGGACTATGGGAGAGACTTGGGATGTTATTGAGTTTTCTGCATTTTAGTAATTAATAAACATTTGAAGTTTTATTTTAAGTTCATGTAATTTGAGATTATTTTTGTTTAGATTGCATGGAGATGAGTTCTATTTAATAAGTAGATATTTTGATGTTTGTCACTTATTTAACTGCGTGAGTGTTTGATATATATTCCAACCGCCTGTGGCTGATGTATACTATGTATGTATCTCTATTTATGGTCATCGATACAGGGGAGATGCTGTCGAAATTTTTCGGTAGAGACTCCTCGTGATTTCGATCATACCGGTTAACTAGAGTTAGTAGTTAAGTAATGGTCACCTTAGAGAGTAGTATAGTAGTGAGAAGGGTGGTCGTTACATTAAGATGGACTATCCTCTCAAAACTGAGAACAATATAGGTGTATTTTATTCATTAGTTGTTGAAACATGTTTAGTGGTGTTATCTACTAGTATTTGGTGTGTAGATACGAGGAGCCATTGATCATGTCTGTAATTCATTGCAGGGTTCCAGGAAACTCGACAACTACATGAAAGGGAAAATACTGTCTACATGGGCACTACTGCAAAAGTAGCAGCTGTTGCAGTGGGAGATGTTTATCCTCTCATAGTAATAAAATATGGATTTTAAGAAATTGTCTTTACGTACCAAGTTTAGAAAGAATTAGTTTTCAAACTATTTAAAGAACTTGATATTCTGCCTCTTTTAATAACAAAGTTGTTATCAAGAAAAAGAGGGAAGTTATCTGTTCTGATACGTTGGTTGGCAATTTATAAATCCAATAACTCTCACGATGCAACAAATGGAAATTAATAACATATCTTCTATCTCTAATAAGAGAAAGCAACATTCAGAAATGAACCAATCATATCTTTGGCAACTAAGGCTAGGTTATATTAACTTAAGTAGGATTCAAAAAATAATAGTCGATGAACTTTTGGGTTCATTGGTAGTGGAAATCTTTTCAACCTGCGAGTTTTACTTGCAAGGAAAAATAACTAAGAAGCTTTTAAGTCTAAGGGGTATAGAGCTAAAGATATGTTGGAATTGGTTCATTCTAATTTGTGTGGATCTATGACTATCCAGGCAAGAGGTGGATTCGAATATTTCATCTAGTTTATAGACAACTATTCAAGATACAGGTACATTTACTTGATGCGCTGCAAGTCTAAGTGCTTTGATAAGTTCAAAGAGTACAGGGCTGATGTGGGGAAACATCAAAGTAAAAGTATCAAGACACTACGATGAGATCGTAGTGGCGAGTACCTCTTGGGAGAGTTTAGGAATCACTTATCAGAAGTCAGGATTCAATCCCAACTAACTACACCTAGTACACCCCAACAGAATGGTGTAGTAGAAAGAAGGTATAGGACTCTTATGGAAATGATTAGATCGATGATGAGTTATTCATAAAATTACCAAATTCATTTTGAGGATATACTCTGGAAATAGAAGTGAACATAGTAGCTTCTAAGTCAGAACTCTCTACTCACATAGAATTGCAGAATAGGTGTAAGCCTAATTTGAAGCATATTCGGATTCAGGGTAGTCCAGCACATGAGTTGAAGGGAGACACTGATAAGATGGACAGGAGTTCACTTGTTTGTGGGTTATCCTAGAGAAACGAAAGGAGGTTTATAGTCCTAAAAATCAGAAGGTCATGGTTAGCACCAATGCCCAATTTTTAGAAGAGGAGTATGTAATGAACCACAAGCCCATAAGTAAATTTGTTCTTAAGGAAATCATAAAGGACATGTCTAATCTAGTACCAACTGTACAAGATGAGATATCACAAGAAACTGCAACACGAATCATAAATGATACACAATTACAGACAGTACCTCGTTGTAGTGGGAGGGTTGTTAGGCGACCTGAAAATTCATGTTTTGGGAGAGTCTTTGGACTTGATCCCTGGTGAACATGAACTTGATCCCCAGAAATATGACAAAGCGCTCCAAGATAAAGATGCAACATCTTAGCAAAGAACGATGAATTCAAATATAGAATCCATGTATTCTAATAAATTCTGGGAGCTTATAGAACCACCAATTGGTGTAAAAACCATTGGGTGAAAATAAGTCTACAATAGAAAAAGAGGGACAGACGGGAAGGTGGAAACTTTCAAAGCAAGGCTTGTTGAAAAAGGAAAACCTTTTACTAGTAGTCTTGCTTAATTCTATCCAGATTCTTTTATCTATTGTTGCTCATATGGATTATGAGATTTGACAAATGGATGTCAAGACAGCTTTCCATAATGGAAGTCTTGAAGAAAGCATCCATATAAAGCAACCAGAGAGGTTCATTGCAAAGGGCAAAGAACATCTAGTATGTAAGCTCAATCGGTTTATTTATGGACTGAAGCAAAGCTTCAAGGTCTTGGAACATCCGGTTTAATGAAATAATCCAGATCTATGGATTTATTCAGTGTCTGGATGAGTTTTGTGTATACAAGAAGTGTGATGGAAACGTGGTGGTATTTCTTGTACTATACGTAGATGACATTTTTGGTAGTTGGAAATAATATCAAAGTGTTGTCGGAAGTAAGGGTATGGTTGTAACGCTAGAAAATTCTCAAAATTATTTTAGAAATATTCTATGATTTTTCTAGAATTTTAGAATATTTTTATGGAATTTTTAGAGTAGCGGAAGTAGCAAAAATAAATAAGAACGTAAAATAGCTTAAGCGGGAATCGAACCCGAGACCTATTGGGTCCTACGACTTATAGTGGACTCTAGTAACCAAGTGAACCCAGCAGGGCCGTGCTGAAAGGAAAGGGAAACAGTTTTATTTAAGTTAGAGTTGGGTGAATTAATTCCTTAATATAAATAGGGAATTAAGTGAGGAGTTTTAATTTTTACCGTGACTTACCTCTTCTCCTCACCCTAGTCACGCCGCCCCTTCTCCTCTTCTTTCTCTCGGCGCACCAAGCCCCAAGGTCTAGGGTTTCATCCCAAGGGCTATAGGAGCACCTTCCGGCGACGACTCCGACACGAGGACGTTTCTCTTCGCGAGAAGAACGCGTGGACGCAAGAGAATCGTCGAGAAGATCGTCTCCACCGGAAAACTAGCGACTAGATTCGTAAGAAAACTAGTGCAAGAGGTAAGAAACCCCTCACCTGCAGTATAAGTAGTTGTCGTATGATTGTGTGCCTTTAAATTAGCTTTATGCAGATTTTTTTGTCGACATACAGGGGGTATTTAACCCTCCTCACAGATTTAGGGATTAGTCGAGCATCTCTAGATGGGCCGGACACGTCTTCCCCCTTCAGTTGGAGGTTTTAGACGTTGTTGGGTGCCTAGAAGTGATCTCCCTAATAGAGAGGAGAGTTGACGTACACCAAGTGTTCGATAAAATAACTAGTATAGTTTTAACCAGTTTAACAGCTCAGTTAAATGCAACAGAAGCATTTAAGATAGTATAGTAGTCTTGCTTCAGCTTTTACAGGACTAGATGTCCAATGGGTGGGCACCCACAGTCGCCTCTAGGTTCAAGCAACCTAGTCTAGGTTTAGACAACCTAGTAAGAGCAAGACAAGAATTATTAGCTTATGTTCAGTATTTTACTTTTAGCAGTGGCACTGTACTGGATCAGATATCCATTGGGTTGGGCTCCCACAGTCGTCCCTAGGTTCAGATAACCTAGTAACCTTACTAAATTCGGGACTTGCAAACCCGGGTCTAATTAGGGGTGCGCGCATAGCACGTACAGATGCCGGGCCCATCAGCAGTATGATTATTATTTTAATCTATTTATGAAAATAGTTTTCAAAACCTCACAAATAGTTATGTGAATTCAGTACAGCTTTAGCATTAGTTTAGAATTAGCTCAGTTCAGTTTTTGTATCAGTTCAGTTTTCTATTGATACAATATGATATCTTAGGTTAGTACTTGTTGCCATGACTAGTTTGTTTGCATGCCATGCTATGCTCTTACATGTTCAATATTCATATGTTTCAAACAGCATGTTTTAAAAACATAAATTGCATCGTATGCATGTTTGAGTGAGGTAGATGGTTTCTTACTAAGCGTAAAGCTTACAGATACTCTTTCCTTATACTGCAGATAAAGGTAAAGGAAAGATGGACTAGCGGAGGTTGGAGGCAATGCGATGAAGATGTGTGTGGAAGTAACCTGGAATAAAGATCTTGGAGAAATTAGCAAACTAAGACTTTAGTTTTATATAGTGTTATTTTTAGTTTCCGCATTTCTAGTTATGTTAATGCCTTGAATTGTGAACGATTTGCTTAGATTGTTAGTACTCATGCTCATATTCCTAGTTAGGTGTTATTGGTATGTTTCCAGCTATTATAGAATTCTTGTAGGCGAGTTTGGCACGAATCAGTGCTGAAATAAGAGGTTTGCTGCGAAATCAGAAACCCCATTCGATCAGCTGATCGATTGGGGGCCCTCAATCGATCAGTGGATCAATTGGGAGTCTGGTTCCACGAACAGTAAGCTTCTGGATCGATCAGCCGATCGATCCAGTCGCATTTTGTCGCAAACAGAGAGTTCAGCGATCGATCGTTCGATCGATCAAGAAATCGCTCCCGCGAACAGAGAGCTCTGGAATCGATTGCTGGATAGATTGGCCAGTCTGGATCGATCAGCCGATCGATCCAGAATATTATCCCCGAGCACAGTAGCATTCTGAATCGATCCATGGATCGATTCAACCGCTTGCAATCGATTGAGTCTAAGCTGGATCGATTGGGAAGCAAGGTTTCGGCCAGGAACCCTTGTAATTCAGTTCCTTGACCATAGGGGATGTAGGATATACCATGTATACCTTAGATTACATCACTCAGCACTTGTAGGACCAATAATTTGTATTGGCTTAGCAAGGTTTTAATTGGTACAGCTTTCCGCACCTAGACTTAGTGATGGTCATGGATATAGCTTAGCACAGTATAATGTGACGGTCCGACCTTACAGCTTAGCCAGTAGAAGGCGGGGCGTTACAGAGTGGTATCAGAGTAAAAGTTCCATACTTCCTACACACACATCAGCATTGAACCTGCAGCTTCCAAGTAAGAATACCTCTCACTTTGTTATGTTTATTGCTTTCATGTTTGTAGATAACTAAAGTATGCTTATCTGTGATAGTAACTAACATGATAGTATTAGCTATGTAAACATGATGCTTTAGTTATGTATGTCCTTTATTCCTTTAGAAATGGCACGAGGACGCCCAGCTAGAAGGGCACCAGCTACTGAGCCCCAGCATGAGGCAGGCAGTTCAGTGCCTCCCCTAGACCTTACAGCAGTAGTGGCTTAGTTACAGAAGCAGCTAGCAGAACAGCAACAGGAGATAGCCACCTTAAAGGCTAATTAGCAGAATACTCCCATAGTCACCCCGGAACCAAACATAGCAACCCTAGTAGTTATAGAGGTTCCACTAGTCCAGCCTACATCACTAGTAGCCCCAGCAGCAGAGGCAAAGAGAGAAGCCTATCTGATCCAGTGGCAGAGAGTCAAGCCCGAGAACTTCTCAGGCACCAGTGAACCATGGGATGCTCAAGCTTGGTTCAAGACACTAGAGAGTACGATGGAGCTTCTGGACTGGCCAGAATAGGAGAAGGTGAAATATGCCTCCTTTTGCTTGACAAGAGATGCACGTATGTGGTGGGAGAGAATTAGAGCGAAGCGCCCAGTGAACCAGATGACATGGGCTGACTTCGAGAAAGAATTCTTCGAGGAGTTCTTTCACATGCGGGTCACAAACCGCCATTACGACGAGTTTACTGAGTTTCGTCAGGGCAACCTATCTGTTGAGGAAGCCTTGAAGAAATTCAACAGACTGGCTCGTCTATGCTCCGAACTAGTCAGCACAGAAAAAGAACGAGTCCGGTTGATGCTCAAGATGCTGAGGCCGGAAATAGCAATGAACGTGGCTGGCGGCGTTCATAGGCCGCAAACCACCGAAGAACTAGTCAGCAGTGCTCTGACCACCGAGCACTACCATAACAATATCAAATAGCAGAAGCAAGTCCTCTTAGAGTCCAAAGGGCAAGGAGGCTCAGGTACTCAGAAACAACAGGGCCACAGCTCTAATTGGAAAGGGAACTCCAGCAGCAAGCGCAAACCAGGGAGTTACCCGAAAGGAGGACCAGCTAGTAGACAACCTAGTTATCCCAAATGTGCTACTTGTGGGAAATTCCACCCTGGAGTTTGTCGCAAGGGTACACGAGGATGCTTTGAATGTGGACAGGAAGGGCATATGGCTAAGCAATGCCCGAACAAGACAATTCTTCCTCAACCATAGCCGATTCAGTACGGAGGCCAGCCAGCACAGCTACATCAGATGCAGGCCATTTTAGATGGTCCATACATCAGCCAGGGCAAATTAGAGGCCCCTCCAGCTACGACCAATGCGAGGATCTACTCACTCACCAGAGAGGATATAGCAAATGCCTCGACAGTTGTTACAGGTCAGATCAGTATTTTACAGCAAAGTACAACTGTCTTGTTCGATACTGGGGCAACCCATTCTTATATATCCAGGGCATTTGCCGAAAAGATAGCGATACCTCCAGATGTACTCAGTAGTTAGTTTTTGATGACATTACCTTCAGGAGAAATTATGGCATCCACGCACTGGCTCAGAGCAGTGCCAGTCATTATAGCAGACAAAGAACTCTTTTGTGATCTGATAGTGCTAAATATGACTGATTATGATATCATCTTTGGTATGGACTTCCTGATCAGATACGGTGCCTCTATTATTAGTTAGAGCCCTAGAGCAAATTATTTGATGATTGTATCGACTCATGTATATCATATTCTTGTATATTAATAAAGGCATTTGTTTGGTTATTATACTTATTTATATAAGTGCCAAATAGACTAAGTATAATAGCGTCCTTGAGTAGAAGGTTCATACCTATATCAAACGATTAGTTGAATCGATAGTGAGATGATATAGGGAACACTACTCTAAATCATTCCTAGTCGAGTATTAGCATTCAGGGACAATGTTAATATAATAAGACTAGCATGTAGGTCAGCTCGATGACTTGATCTCACAAGTCATGGATATAGAGATATCAAGCTGACACATGGGTATGCATTAGAGAATGTATACTGAATGACCCGCCATGAGAAAGTATCATGGATCGTTATATGAGTGTCATATACTTTCTCATGTGGCTATTAGTATGACTATTAGTCCTTAGACCTGAAGTCACCATGGATCCCTACATAAGGAGTTATGTACTTTAGTTTCGTCAAACGTCACCCGTAACTGGGTGGACTATAAAGGCGATTACTGGGTATGTAACAAATTATGCGGAGGGATGTGAGTGATGTAGATGGAATCTATCCCTCCCATATGACGGGAGCGACATCGGTATTCTTGATAGAGTGAGACCACTAAGTGCATGGCCATGCCCAAATGAGTCAACATTAGATGTTGAGCTCATTTGATCGAGTGAGTCTACTTGGAGTTCAAGATTTAGATTGATTAGAGGATGACACGGTCTATGCCTCACATTGATCAATCTAGATGTCTAGGAGAGAAGGACAATATCACATATTGTGAGGAGTCACAATTAGTAGTCACAAGGTGATGTCGGATCTCGACATTCTTGTAACTTGGGTAGTAATGATGTGTTGCTAGATACCGCTCATTACTTATGCTCCTAAATGGGTTTAGGGCATTGCCAACGTTACAAGAACCTATAGGGTCACACACTTCGGACAATTAGATGGAGATTAGGTTCATATGATGAACCAAGAGGATTAGATTCATTTGATGAATCAAATTGGATTTAGAGTAATCCTAATTGGGCTAACTTGAGTTCGATTCAAGTTGATTCATGTATTTAGTGAGTCTAATTTAGATTATGACTTATTAAATCAATTTAATTTAATGAATTAGATTCATTATATTAAGTTGGCTCGAATCAAATGGTTGGATTAGATCAACCATGGTAGAGATTGGGTCAAGTTTGACTTGACTAGAGAAGGAAGACCAAAGGTCAATTTTGACTTGACCTTTTGCCACCTCATTGATGAGTTGGCATTAGGTGGACCAATGATGATGTTCCACATCATCATGGTGTGCCACCTCATGGAAGTTACAAAGCCATTTTCTTATTAACTTCACATTAATTGCATTCAATGGGGAGTTACACTTGATGAGAAGTGGCCGGCCACTTTTGAATTTGAATTGATTTTCATTCATTTTCATTCAAGTGTGGTGAATCTTCCTCCTTCTTCCTCTCAAGCTCTCCCTCTCCCTCTCCTCCTTGCTTGGCCGAATCTCACCAAGGTGCTAGCACACCTTTGTGTGAGGTTTTCTCCACCTACGTGTCCGTGTGGATACTTCTAGAGGACCGGCGCTTGACGGTCTTGAGATCCGGCAACTCCTTGGACGAGCGGGATAAGCGAAAGGCACGCTTCGAAGGTATAACCCTTATCTAGTGTAGATCTAAAGGTTTTACAAACTCGTACAAGAAAAGGTTTTTCGAAAAGTTTTTGTTTACGAATCTTTGCACGGATCTACGACTTTGGGTGACTCGGGGTTTCCGCGACGCGAAAAAGCGGTTTTCGCAGCCCGAAGAACCCAACAGTGGTATCAGAGCCACGTGCAAAGACTTGTTCATGTTCGTTTGTATTTTTATGAAAAATATACCTTCTGTGATTTTCTGTAAAAATTGAGTTTTTAGAGTTTTTATGAGTAATTTTTCCGTAGAAGCGAAGCACAAGTGTCTCGGCACTTGTAGGCTTCGGCTACCGGAAAGTTTTCTTTTAAACGGCTTCGTTTTGGCCCAAATTCGTTTGGGACAGCGGGGTCGGGTGCCATTAGATCGCAAAGGAGCAACTCACGATGGTTAGATCGTGGGTAGGGGTACTGCCCCTAACCCCGCAAGGGGATTTGATCCGCGATTGCACCCGAAATCGCTAAAAATGAACCCGCTGGGAAGATTTTTCCGAAACGGCAATGTCTCGACCCAAATCGTTTTGGGACAGCGGGTTTAGGCGCTGTTGGATCGCAAAGGAACCCTCGCGATGATTAGATCGCGGGTAGGGGCGCTGCCCCTGGGCCTCGCAAGGGGATCCGCCCGAAACCGCTAAACGGGACCGTCGGGAAATTTTACTCGTAAAAATTGTAAAAATTAATTTTAAAATTATAGAAAATTATGAAAATATATAATTTTGAATTATATATTAATTTTGTGATAGTCATGGCCCAAAGCCCAATATGATTGGTTGTGTTGTAATTCATAATACGGCCTGCGTGCCGTTATGTGTTTGCGAGTGTTGTATTATATTCGCGACCTGCGCGTCGTGCCTTCTCTTATTTTCTTGTTGTAAATTAGATTTAGACTCGAATGTAACTCGAGTTTCAAATTATAATGTACAAATTGGAGCGGTGGAGGGTCCACACGAGACGGAGTTCCGAGGCGGGCACGAGCAACACAAGGTGGTCAAAGGGAGGAGCTTGAAGAAGCTGTTGACCCTAGGTTGACCAATCGATCTTCTCATTGGCTTGAGAAGATCGTAGTAGGGCCATGACTAAATCACAAATAGATTAATTAATTGCTTGTGTATGTGATGCATATTTAATAAGTAGTTAATTAATTAGTGCCTTACGATTAGATTAGATCTAAGTCGTGCACATGATGCACCCTTGCGATTAGATTAGATCTAAGTCGTGCACAAGATGCATCCCTTTCGATTAGATTAGATCTCAATCGTCTCAACTCTAATGTCTAACCGTGCTGTGATACCTATCACTACCTCGATCACATGTATTGTTGAATCTGCCAAAGCAGAGCAATACATATTATCTTGGTAGGGTACGGAGGGACAATCTTGGTCCCATCTATCAACGCATGGGTGAATACAAACTCAATTAGATTGAGTATTCATAGTTACTCGGTTGGATCGAGTCAACTATAGGCATTCTTCCAATAGTTGGAAAGATAGGTCAAAATCACATCTATATTAACTCTCGGGCGTATTAGCCAAAGCTAACTCGAGTTTTAATATAAATGCGGATATTGATTCTATAAACAAGAGTTGCATAGAGATGTAATTGGTAATCGTTACCTACCGATCATACTAAGCCTTGGGCGTATTAGCCAAAGCTAACTCAAGGGTTAGTATGATGTGAATCTTGCCCCACAAGAATTATAGAATTCAGTGGGAGCATCATTTAATTAAAGGCTTAATTAAATGATTTTTTAAAGAATATGATATTTATTTCTGCAAATTTTCTGTTGTAGATAACCATGACGTCGAACACGAATTCCTTCTCCCTGCAATCTGTGCTTGAGAAGGACAAGCTCAACGGAGCGAATTTCCTGGACTGGTACAGGAACTTGAGAATAGTTCTCACCCAGGAGCGTAAGCTGTACGTTCTGGAGAAGCCCATTCTTGAGGCTCCTCCTGCCAATGGCCCGCGAGCCGACAAAGATGCTTACAAGAAGCATCAAGACGACACATTAGATGTGTCCTGTCTAATGCTCGCGACCATGAACTCAGAGCTTCAGAAGCAACATGAGTTGATGGGCGCTTTTGATATGGTTGAGCATCTTCGCCAACTATATCAGGGACAAGCGAGGCATGAGAGATTTGAGATCTCGAAGGCACTGTTTCAGTGTAAGATGTCAGACGGGGCTCCTGTAGGTCCTTATGTACTCAAGATGATTGGGTACATAGAGAACCTACAAAGAATGGGGTTCCTACTTGGCCAAGAGCTGGCCACTGACTTGATCTTGCAGTCCTTGCCAGATAGCTATAGTCAATTCGTTCTCAACTATAACATGAACGAAATTGACAAGCCACTGCCCGAGTTACTTAGTATGTTACGAACTGCTGAGATTAACCTTAAGAAGGTTAAGCCCATTCTGATGGTCCAGAAGCACAAGGGCAAGGGCAAGCCCAAAGGTAAGGGAAAGTCCCAAACCAAGGGCAAAGGCAAGGCACTGAAGCCTAAAGGAGGGGTCGCCAAGGATGCTACCTGCTTCCACTGCGGTCAGACCGGGCACTGGAAGAGGAACTGCAAGGTATACTTGGAGGATCTTAAGAAGAAGCGAAGTGAGACTTCCACTTTATGTTATAGAAGTCAATCTATCTATTTCTACATCATGGGTATTAGATACTGGATGTGCTTCTCACATTTGTACTGATGTGCAGGCGCTGAGAAATAGCAGAGCATTGGCAAAGGGCGAGGTGGACCTACGAGTAGGCAATGGAGCACGGGTTGCTGTAGGAACTTATCAGCTATCTCTGCCCTCTGGGCTTGTACTAGATTTAGATGATTGTTGTTATGTGTCTGCTCTTACTAAGAACATAGTTTCAGTTTCTTGTTTAGACAAGAAAGGATACTCTTTTATAATAAAAGACAAATGTTGTTCTGTATATTTAAAAGATATGTTCTATTGTAGTGCACCTCTAATAAACGGACTCTATATTCTAGACCTTGAGAGCCCTATCTATAACATTAGTACCAAGAGGTTCAAGTCAAATGACATGAACCAAACCTACCTCTGCACTGTCGCTTAGGTCATATAAATGACAAGCGCTTATCCCAGCTCCATAAGGATGGTTTGCTGGACTCATTTGATTTTGAATCATATGAGATATGCGAGTCATGCCTACGAGGCAAGATGACCAAGACGCCCTTTAGTGGGCATAGCGAGAGAGCAACTGATTTGTTAGGACTCATACATAGTGATGTATGTGGCCCTTTCAATGTTGCTGCTAGAGGCGGTTATAGGTACTTCATCACATTTATTGATGATTTCAGTAGATACGGTTATGTGTACTTGATGACACATAAGTCTGAATCCTTTGAAAAGTTCAAAGAATTCAAGAATGAAGTGAGAAACCAGCTTGGCAAGAGTATTAAGGTACTTGATCAGATCGAGGTGGTGAATACTTAAGCCATGAGTTTCGTGACTACTTAGCCGAGTGTGGGATTTTATCTCAACTCACTCCTCCCGGAACACCACAAGGAATGGTGTATCCGAAAGGAGGAATCGTACTTATTAGATATGGTACGATCTATGATGAGTCACAGATCTTCCGACATATCTATGGGGATATGCTCTAGACACGGCAGCTTTCATACTCAACCGAGTTCCATCAAAGGCCGTGATAAAGACACCATATAGGATATGGACTGGGAGAGATGCCCAGGTGTCTTTCATGAGGATTTGGGGTTGTGAGGCTTACGTACGACGTCAAGTCTCAGACAAATTAGGACCCAAATCCAACAAGTGCTACTTTATTGGATATCCCAAGGAAACTAAGGGATATTACTTCTACATTCCCAGTCAGCACAAGATAGTTGTGGCAAAGACTGGGGTCTTTCTAGAAAGGGACTTTGTTTCTAGAAAGACTAGTGGGAGCGCGTTCGATCTTGAAGAAATTCAAGATGCAAAAAATAGCACTAATGCCTCGATGGAAATTGAACTGGAACCACAAAGTGTTGTGGATGATGTTGTTCCACAAAGAGTTGAGGAACAACAACCAGTTCAAGTAGACATACCTCTTCGCAGGTCTGATAGGGTACATCGTCAGCCTGAGAGATACTCATTTCTCTTGTCTGACCATGATGACATTGTGCTCATAGAGGATGAGACTACCACCTATTAGGAAGCTGTGATGAGACCAGATTCCGAGAAATGGCTAGAAGCCATGAGATCCGAAATGGAATCCATGTACACCAACCTGTTGGTGCGGTTAGCACTAACGGTCTAACTCAGGTTTTGATGAATGACAAATCAGGTTAAGTTAGGTTCGTTGTTATCTAACACTCTGATCGAGTGTGCAGGATAAGTCCAGACAGGTCGACGGGCTGACCGGATGTCTGGCACGAAGTCCAGCTAGGTCGACGGGCTGACCGGATAGCTGGCGAGAAGTCCAAGCGGGTCGACGGGCTGACCGGACGCTTGGCGAGAAGTCTAGCTAGGTCGACGGGCTGACCGGATAGCTAGCGAGAAGTCCAAGCGGGTCGACGGGCTGACCGGACGCTTGGCAAGAAGTCCAGCTAGGTCGACGGGCTGACCGGATAGCTGGCAAGAAGTCCAGACGGGTCGAAGGGCTGACCGGAAGTCAGGAGGGAGGACTATGAGGACGCGTTCCCGGGAAGGGAACATTAGGCGTCGATCCGGCTTAGAACCATTTCGGATGTCTAAGTCGAGATCGTGACTAGATTCCGGTCTCGGAAAGACGGAATCTAAGTCATACTAACTTATACTAATTTATACTATTATAAATGTGCTAATAATCTGTTTTGCAGGATATATATTGCCTCGGACTAACTTTGTTTTGTAGGAAAATGGAGATTTCTGGAACAAGGTGGTCCGGGCGCCCGGAGGGGATCCGGGCGCCCGGAGGTCCGGGCACCCGGAAGGCAAATTATATCCAGCCGAGTCGTCGTCACGTGGAGCATCACGGTTTGTGCAGCTACGTCGCATTCCAGGCGCCCGGAAGGGATATAAAAGAAACCCCAGGCAGGAGCTTCATCAATCAATCAAGCTGAGAACTCTTCTACTGCTGGTCTTGCTGCTCGACGTTCAGTGAGACGCTAACAACGCTCCGACAAAGTGCTCCTTCAGTTTCTATTTAATTTCCTTGTCGGTATTGCTTTATTATTACTAGCATTTCTTGTACTTATTCTGTAATCATATTTCGACTTGTTAGTGATTGCCCAACGAAAAGTGGTCAAGGACCACGGGCCTTCGAGTAGGAGTCGTCACAGGCTCCGAACGAAGTAAAAAACATTTGTGTCTATTTTTACTTTTCCGCTGCGTTTATACTCTAAGTTTTCGAATCGATATTCACCCCCCCTCTATCGAATCTAACGGTCCTACAAGTGGTATCAGAGCCAGTACCGCTCTGATTTGGTGCAACCACCAATCAGACAGGGGGTGAATTTTTTTTAACTTTAAAACTGTTGTTTCGTTAACTTAATATTTCTCTAATCAATTTAAATTAGTGCAACACGAATCTAGATTCCTTTCTATTTTTCTCTTCCCGCACTACTAATCCAAGACCAAGTCTTGGATTTTTTTTTGGTTATTTACCTGTGCACAGAATGTCCCAACAAGAAGGATTCAGCACAGTGCGACCTCCACTCTTCAACGGGGACGACTTCCCTTACTGGAAGAAGCGCATGGAGGTCTACCTCAAAACAGACTTCGACCAGTGGATGAGCATCACGAGACCCTACAAAATTCCAGTGGACAACGCCGGGAATCTAGTGGATCCTGAAGACTGGACAGCAGATCTCAAGAAAAAAGCATCAACAGAAAATAAGGCGATCAACACTCTACAATGTGGATTGACAAGAGAAGAACTGAACATAGTCGGTCCACACAAAAACGCTAAAGAGCTATGGGACAAGTTGATCGAGCTGCACGAGGGAACGAGCGACGCCAAGGTAACAAAACGAGACCTTCTCTTAAATAAAATTTTTAATATAAAAATGCAGGAAGGTGAAACGGCGAATCAACTACACGCGATGATCAAGGACATCCTCAACGGGCTCCATGCGATAGGCCACCAGATGGAGAATAGAGACTTAATAAGGTACGCATTAAACGCCTTTCCACGTAATAGTTTGTGGGCATCAATAGTGGATGCCTATAAAATTTCTAAGGATCTTTCTAACTTAAAATTAGATGAGCTTTTCTGTGAATTAGAATTACACGAACAAACTAATGCTAGAGCCGAGAAAGGTATAACTCTATTTGCAGGGTCCTCCAAAGAAAAGAAAAGCAAGCCTGAATTTGAAGAAGAATCTGACCAAGACTCCGAAAACGAAGAACATCTGGTGAACTTGGTAAGAAAAATGTTCACCAGGAGAAAGAGGAGCTTCAGCAAAAAGGATCTTCAAAAGATCAGCTCTCCCTCAGAACAAAAGAACGTGACTTGCTATGGCTGCAACAAAAAGGGACATTACAAGAACGAATGCCCAAAACTAAAGTTCGACAAACCAAAACCAACAAAAAAGAAAGCACTCAAAGCAACGTGGGACGACTCCTCGGACGAATCAGAGGAAGAAGAGCAGAAACATCAGAGCCACCTCGCACTGATGGCCCGCGAAAATGAGTCGGAAGATGAAGACGGGTCTGAACCCGAAACAAGCCACGAGTCCGTACTCGTTTCCGAAGGCTCGAATGAGGTATATTTTAATTTAAACAAAAAGTTTTTTAGAATCATTTCTTGTTTAAATAGTAAATTAACCAAAGTAGAAAATGAAAACAAATTACTTCTTGAGGAAAATCAAAACCTAAAGGAACAATTAAAAAATTCAAATCCAACTCAAGATCTAACACTTGAGGAGGAGAATTTATCATTAAAAAATGAAATAAACAATTTAAAGGAGATGTTAAAAAAATTCACAACAAGATCAAAAAATTTAGACTTAATCCTAAATAATCAAAAAGCATGTTATAATAAAACCGGACTAGGATATAAGTCGAATTCAAATAAAACCTTCAAATCATTAATAACCCAATACAAGTCAACCAATCTAGCTTGGGTTCCGAAAGCGTGTCTAACCACGCAAGTAGGACTTAATCAATATTATATACCTAAAGAAAAAATACATTATATAAATATACCAAACCAAAATCCAAAATACAAACCTAAATCAAATTCAAAATCTAAACAGTTTAAAAAACAACAAAATTATCACCAAGTTAACTATAACTATACAAAGAATCGACACAAGCCTAAAATCAAAACTTAAATTAATGGCCAATAATTCAGGGGGAGGCTCCAGAATAGCTGGCACCTCCAAAACTAACTTACCCGACAGGGTAACCCAAAACTAACAAACTCGGCAGGGCAATTAGGATTAGAGACCAAGTTTAACTTGAATCATGGTATTGGTGAAATTTTTGGATGATAGTACGTTCGGGAAACTTGGGCATCGCATGTCTAGAAAGATATGGTTTCAATCTGGTGCATTTGGCCAAGTGGAACTGACCGAAGCTACCCTTAAACGAATCCTAACCAGTTAGACCAAGATTTAGTACTAAGTTCCGTGGGTAGGACTATTCGGAAAACCTCAAAAGGTTGGTTATTTCTAATGATGTCCTTGTGACTCACCAAGCTTAGAAGTTTATCCGAAAAATGCCTATTTGTGGAAACTAAAGCTAAGTCTGAATCTAACACAAGTTAAACCAAAACTCTGTAATCAAACCAATTTCATCTCACAAAATCATAGGATTCCCTGATTGATAATATAGATCGGGTAAGATGAATAAGGTTTAAAAATTAATTTTAAAATTTTAAACTTAAATTAATTTTAAACTTAATTTAATTTTAAACTTAAAAATTAATTTCAAAATTTTAATTTTAAACTTAAAAATTAATTTCAAAATTTTAATTTTAAACTTAAAAATTAATTTTCAAAATTTTAATTTTAAACTTAAAAATTAATTTTCAAAATTTTAATTTTAAACTTAAAAATTAATTTTCAAAATTTTAATTTTAAACTTAAAAATTATTTTCAAAATTTTAATTTTAAACTTAAAAATTATTTTCAAAATTTTAATTTTAAACTTAAAAATTATTTTCAAAATTTTAATTTTAAGCTTAAAAATTAATTTCAAAATTTTAATTTTAAACTTAAAAATTATTTTCAAAATTTTAATTTTAAACTTAAAATTTATTTTCAAAATTTTAATTTTAAAACTTAAAAATTATTTTCAAAATTTTAATTTTAAACTTAAAAATTAATTTCAAAATTTTAATTTTAAACTTAAAAATTAATTTTCAAAATTTTAATTTTAAACTTAAAAATTATTTTCAAAATTTTAATTTTAAACTTAAAAATTAATTTCAGAATTTTAATTTTAAACTTAAAAATTTATTTTCAAAATTTTAATTTTAAACTTAAAAATTATTTTCAAAATTTTAATTTTAAACTTAAAAATAATTTTCAAAATTTTAATTTTAAACTTAAAAATTATTTTCAAAATTTTAATTTTAAACTTAAAAATTATTTTCAAAATTTTAATTTTAAACTTAAAAATTATTTTCAAAATGTTAATTTTAACTTAAAAATTAATTTCAAAATTTTAAATTTAAACTTAAAAATTAATTTTAAAATTTTAAAACTTGAAAATTTATTTCAAAATTTTAAACTTAAAAATTAATTTTAAAATTTTAATTTTAAACTTAATTTCAAAATTTTATTCAAACTCAAAACTTAACTTCAAACCTAATTTCAAAAAAAAAAAAAAAAAAGGTTAAAAAACCAGGGGCGGGCGCCCCTGGTATTCCCCTCCGGGGCGCCCGGAAGGAGTTCCGGGCGCCCCGCCCTAGCAACCCCGGGCGCCCGGAGTCCTCTATAAATAAGGGGCAGCAGGCACCCCCAACCTTTGCCCCACCAATTCTCACATTTGCCAAGGTTCACTTTGAACCTCAGTGTGAAAGTACTCTAAATCAAAATTTTCTTACGGTGAAGACGCTGTTGCGATTCAACCGAGGTCGTCAAATCTATATTTTTCGATGGCTCCTCGGTAAATAAAATACTTCCCCTCTCTAAAATCTTATTAGAATTTGTCTTCTCAATTTTTTTCTTAGAATATTCTTTTATTTATATACAGTAGGAAACGAACAAATACTGGTGCTGGACCCTCCAATACTAGTACAGACCTTAGGTTTCCTACAGACGAACTTAGGATTAAGTTTGAATCCACCATTTATAAGGCCATTAGGACTACCTGCATAGATAGATCGTTCTTTCTAAGGTCATGTCACTCTGCTTTAGAGGTTATAGGCCACTATAACTTAACGAACCTTGTCGAATGTACCAGTCCAATAAACATAAGTCTGTGTGCCGAATTTTGCAATAACCTAGTAAAAGTAGACGATTTCACCTATACCACTAGGGCAGCAGACACTGATACCGTATTTTCCCCTACGACTATCCGAGAGTTTTTAGAGTTGCGTCCATCTACTTGCTCCTTTTTGTGCTATCCTCCGAGGGATCTACCGTTCGAAGATCCCTACTCACATATTACTCTCGATACGATTTATTCGTATTTTTTTGGAGGAGAGAGAGATCCCACTGTGACACAGTTTAGGTCAGTAGAACTTCGAGTCCAGGACTACGCTCTTTATAGGGTTGTAGTCCTTTGCATTTTACCACTGACTACTCAGGACATCGCTGTGATGCGCCCATTCCATTCGTTCTTACTTTATGCCCTGATTCATAGGTTAGACATTGACATCAGCCTACATATCTTCTCCACCATCATCTATTCAGCTGGATTTGTGACTGACAGTCGAGTCCATATGCCATTTGGTCACATTCTGACAGCCTATATGTCCTCGTTGCACATTGATGTCACTAGGGGAGACGTTGCCCATATGACCGAGTTCGATGTTATAGCCGCTCGGAACTTTTCCCTAGCCGGCATCCATATAGATAGAGATGACGGGACTATGTCTTGGCGGAGGGGGGCACAGCACCAGCCCGATCCAGACGTACAGGTGGACGAGTTCATGCTCGCACTATTTCCATAGGAAGCCGCACCGGCTCCACCACCACCCCCAGCTCGAGCACCACGACACGCTCCCCGCACTCTAGCCGACCGTATGACCGGACTAGAGAGAGCTATGGCGAGTCTCCAGCAGGAGAACTCTGATTTTCATCGGGACATATGGCGAGAGGTTGCCGAGTTACGAGCTGCCGGAGACACCTGACACACTGAGCTGATGGCACTTCTTCGATCCTTGGGATATGGACCACCCCCTTCATCATCTCAGTAGCTTTAGTGATGACCTACTTCTGTAGCTACACTACTTGTAAAATATTTTGGATTTATCTAGTGATATTTCAGACCTACATTGATTATGTTCTATCTCGGTAGACTATAATTTTTTTCTAAAAACTAGTTTTTTAACTTATAAGTTAAAACTGTATGTTTTCAAAAACATACCATTTTTAGATTTTCAAAAACAGTTTTTGCCTTAGACTAGTTTTGAATCCTTAGAAAGCATGTACCCATAGGACTAGTTTTTGAGCATCTCACCAACACCCTAGGTTTACCTTGCTTGTGTTTGACAAACATAGAAAGGGGTGAGATGCATAGGCCAACTGTCTGGACTTAAGATGCTTATTTCAGTGCATCAACATAAGTCTGGACGTTAAATACAACTCAGATATTAATCAGATTAAAGTTAATCAGTCAAGACAAAAAACTGACTGCTTGTAATCAACTTAATCTGACTAACCATGTGAAAGCTACTATCCTCTGATGGCTAGTTAGTAACTAATTGGTTAGACAGCTGGTTAAAGTTAAATATCAAGTTCAGGGGGAGAATTAACTCAAATTTTGTGTGTTTGAAAAATGCCTTTTAAAACCTAACCTATGTTTGAACATTGATTTACAAAATTTAAATTTAACTAAGTATTTGAAAAATTAACTAATTCCAAATTTAGCCTTTATCAAATTAGCCTTAAAAATTAATTTTGGAAAAATTTTATTTCTTGAAAAATTATTTAATTTTTGCTTTGTTTTGAAAAATCGAAGTTGAAAAATTTACCTTTTTGAAAAGTAGATGTTACATAAACATAACAAGTAAATTTGAAAAACCTATTCCACACGCTTGAGAGTTAAACTTGATTAACCTTAAATTTATACTTTTTAAAACTCAACCTGTCTCCCCCAAGTCAACTTGACTATTTTTTTACTTGGATTTTTTCTTGAATTTTTGAACCAAACTCAGATATTTTTCAAGATCAGCTGTTTTACAGTAACTCTACACTATGTTTACCCTTGTTTTTTTTTATGAATGCCAAAGGGGGAGGGTTAGGTGGTTAAGTTAGAGCAACTAAATTCAAACTTGAAAAACTAACTTAAAAACCTCGAAAATCATGCTTGATTTTTGCATATATTTATCACTAACTTAACCAGGTTGTCATTCCATCAAAAAGGGGGAGTTTGTTGGTGCGGTTAGCACTAACGGTCTAACTCAGGTTTTGATGAATGACAAATCAGGTTAAGTTAGGTTCGTCGTTATCTAACACTCTGATCGAGTGTGCAGGATAAGTCCAGACAGGTCGACGGGCTGACCGGATGTCTGGCACGAAGTCCAGCTAGGTCGACGGGCTGACCGGATAGCTGGCGAGAAGTCCAAGCGGGTCGACGGGCTGACCGGACGCTTGGCGAGAAGTCTAGCTAGGTCGACGGGCTGACCGGATAGCTAGCGAGAAGTCCAAGCAGGTCGACGGGCTGATCGGACGCTTGGCAAGAAGTCCAGCTAGGTCGACGGGCTGACCGAATAGCTGGCAAGAAGTCCAGACGGGTCGAAGGGCTGACCAGACGTCTGGCAGGTAAGTGAGATAAGTCACTGGAGGGGAGTGACTGCGAGGACGCGTTCCCGGGAAGGGAACATTAGGCGTCGATCCGGCTTAGAACCATTTCGGATGTCTAAGTCGAGATCGTGACTAGATTCCGGTCTCGGAAAGACGGAATCTAAGTCATACTAACTTATGCTAATTCATACTATTATAAATGTGCTAATAATATGTTTTGCAGGATATATATTGCCTCAGACTAACTTTGTTTTGCAGGAAAATGGAGATTTCTGGAACAAGGTGGTCCGGGCGCCCGGAGGGCAAATTATATCCAGCCGAGTCGTCGCCACGTGGAGCATCACGGTTTGTGCAGCTACGTCGCATTCCAGGCGCCCGGAAGGGATCCAGGCGCCCGGAACAGCATATAAAAGAAGCCCCAGGCAGGAGCTTCATCAATCAATCAAGCTGAGAACTCTTCTACTGCTGGTCTTGCTGCTCGACGTTCAGTGCGACGCTAACAACGCTCCGACAAAGTGCTCCTTCAGTTTCTATTTAATTTCCTTGTCGGTATTGCTTTATTATTACTAGCATTTCCTGTACTTATTCTGTAATCATATTTCGACTTGTTAGTGATTGCCCAACGAAAAGTGGTCAAGGACCACGGGCCTTCGAGTAGGAGTCGTCACAGGCTCCGAACGAAGTAAAAACATTTGTGTCTATTTTTACTTTTCCGCTGCGTTTATACTCTAAGTTTTCGAATCGATATTCACCCCCCTCTATCGAATCTAACGGTCCTACACAACCAAGTATGGACTTTGGTTGATCCACCTGAAGGGGTAAAACCCATTGGGTGTAAGTGGGTCTTTAAGAGAAAGACTGACATGGATGGACTTATTTATAAGGGTCGCTTGGTAGCTAAAGGTTTCAAGTAGATTCATGGTATTGACTATGATGAAACTTTTTCTCCAGTAGCGATGTTTAAGTCCATTCGGATCATGCTTGCTATTGCAGCCTACCATGACTATGAGATATGGCAGATGGATGTCAAAACCGTGTTTCTTAATGGAAACCTACTCAAGGATGTGTACATGACACAACTTGAGGGTTTTGTAGATCCACAGCATACTAGCAGAGTATGCAAGCTGCATAAGTCCATTTATGGATTAAAGCAAGCTTCTCGGAGCTGGAATCTTCGTTTTGTTGATGCAATCAAACAGTTTGGTTTCATCAAGAACGAAGATGAGCCTTGTGTCTACAAGAAGGTTGTAGGGGATATAGTTGTCTTCCTCATATTGTATGTGGATGACATACTACTCATTGGGAAGGACATCCCTATGCTTCAGTCTGTCAAGACCTGGCTAGGGAGTTGCTTCTCAATGAAGGACTTAGGTGAGGCATCCCACATTCTTGGGATTCAGATCTATAGAGATAGATCTAAGAGATTGCTTGGCCTAAGTCAGAGTACATATATTGACAAGGTACTCCTTCGGTTTGCCATGCAGAACTCCAAGAAGGGATTTTTGCCGATGTCACATGGCGTGAGTCTTTCGAAGACTCAAGGTCCCTCTTCTAGAGAGGAGAGATCGCATGGATCAGATCCCTTATGCCTCAGCCATAGGATCGATCATGTATGTCATGCTCTATACTCGACCTGATGTCTCGTATGCTTTGAGCATGACGAGCAGATACCAGTCAGATCCAGGTGAAAGTCACTGGATAGCGGTCAAGAATATTCTTAAGTACTTACGAAGGACTAAAGAATATTTCTTGATATATGGAGGCATTGATGAGCTAACTGTAAAGGGTTACGGTGATGCCGACTTTCGACCGATCGTGATAATTACCGATCGCGATGGTTCGTATTTTGCATTAATGGTGGTGCCGTCACCTGGAAGAGTTCACAGGACTAGTGATTCTACAATGAGTATATTGTTGCATCGAGGCCAAAGGAGGCGTTTGGATCCGAAGTTCATTACCGAACTTGGGGTGGTTCCTAGCATCGCTGACCCAGTTGAGCTCTATTGTGACAACAATGGAGCTATAGCACAGGCGAAGGAACCTCGCTCACACCAGCGGACCAAGCATATACTACGACGCTTCCATCTCATTCGAGAGATTATCGATAGAGGAGATGTGAAGATTTGCAGAGTACCTACAGAGGCTAACATCGCAGATCCCTTGACCAAGGCTTTGGCACAGAGGAAGCATGATGGTCACACTAGGTCTTTAGGCCTTAGAGCCTATACTGATTGGCACTAGTGCTAGTGGGAGATTGTTAGTTAGAGCCCTAGAGCCAATCATTTGATGATTGTATGGACTCATGTATATCATATTCTTGTATATTAATAAAGGCATTTGTTTGGTTATTATACTTATTTATATTAGTGCCAAATAGACTAAGTATAATAGCGTCCTTGAGTAGAAGGTTCATACCTATATCAATCGATCAGTTGAATCGATAGTGAGATGATATAGGGAACACTACTCTAAATCATTCCTAGTCGAGTATGAGCATTCAGGGACAACGTTAATACAATAAGACTAGCATGTAGGTCAGCTCGATGACTTGATCTCACAAGTCATGGATATAGAGATATCAAGCTGACACATGGGTATGCATTAGAGAATGTATACTGAATGACCCGCCATGAGAAAGTATGATCGTTATATGAGTGTCATATACTTTCTCATGTGGCTATTAGTATGACTATTAGTCCTTAGACCTGAAGTCACCATGGATCCCTACATAAGGAGTTATGTACTTTAGTTTCGTCAAACGTCACCCGTAACTGGGTGGACTATAAATGCGATTACTGGGTATGTAACAAATTATGCGGAGGGATGTGAGTGATGTAGATGGAATCTATCCCTCCCATATGACAGGAGCGACATCGGTATTCTTGATAGAGTGAGACCACTAAGTGCATGGCCATGCCCAAATGAGTCAACATTAGATGTTGAGCTCATTTGATCGAGTGAGTCTACTTGGAGTTCAAGATTTAGATTAATTAGAGGATGACACGGTCTATGCCTCACATTGATCAATCTAGATGTCTAGGAGAGAAGGACAATATCACATATTGTGAGGAGTCACAATTAGTAGTCACAAGGTGATGTCGGATCTCGACATTCTTGTAACTTGGGTAGTAATGATGTGTTGCTAGATACCGCTCATTACTTATGCTCCTAAATGGGTTTAGGGCATTGCCAACGTTACAAGAACCTATAGGGTCACACACTTAGGACAATTAGATGGAGATTAGGTTCATATGATGAACCAAGAAGATTAGATTCATTTGATGAATCAAATTGGATTTAGAGTAATCCTAATTGGGCTAACTTGAGTTCGACTCAAGTTGATTCATGTATTTAATGAGTCTAATTTAGATTATGACTTATTAAATCAATTTAATTTAATGAATTAGATTCATTATATTAAGTTGGCTCGAATCAAATGGTTGGATTAGATCAACCATGGTAGAGATTGGGTCAAGTTTGACTTGACTAGAGAAGGAAGACCAAAGGTCAATTTTGACTTGACCTTTTGCCACCTCATTGATGAGTTGGAATTAGGTGGACCAATGATGATGTTCCACATCATCATGGTGTGCCACCTCATGGAAGTTACAAAGCCATTTTCTTATTAACTTCACATTAATTGCATTTAATGGGGAGTTACACTTGATGAGAAGTGGCCGGCCACTTTTGAATTTGAATTGATTTTCATTCATTTTCATTCAAGTGTGGTGAATCTTCCTCCTTCTTCCTCTCAAGCTCTCCCTCTCCCTCTCCTCCTTGCTTGGCCGAATCTCACCAAGGTGCTAGCACACCTTTGTGTGAGGTTTTCTCCACCTACGTGTCCGTGTGGATACTTCTAGAGGACCGGCGCTTGACGGTCTAGAGATCCGGCAACTCCTTGGACGAGCGGGATAAGCGAAAGGCACGCTTCGAAGGTATAACCCTTATCTAGTGTAGATCTAAAGGTTTTACAAACTCATACAAGAAAAGGTTTTTCGAAAAGTTTTTGTTTACGAATCTTTGCACGGATCTACGGCTTTGGGTGACTCGGGGTTTCCGCGACGCGAAAAAGCGGTTTTCGCGGCCCGAAGAACCCAACATCTATAGAGTGCCATAAACAGAAAGTCATATTCCAACTTGAAGCAGAAGTACAGTTTGAATACGTCGGAGAACCAAAGAGAAAAGCCAAAAAGTTTCTCTCAGCTCTAAAAGCACAGAAGTTAATGGATATAGGATGTACGGGATTTTTAGCGCATGTAGTCAATGACAGTCGGGACAAGGACCAACAGCTAGCAGAGGTCCGAGTCGTATGTGACTACCCAGCAGTCTTCCCTGAGGAGTTACCAGGTCTAGCACCAGACAGGGAGATTGAATTTGAGATAGAACTCCTTCCCGGTATGAATCCTATCTCCAAAGCACCTTACCGCATGGCTCCAGCAGAACTGAAGGAACTTCATGAGCAACTACAGGAGCTGCTTGACAAGGGCTTCATACGTCCTAGTCACTCACCATGGGGAGCGCCTGTATTGTTCGTGAAGAAGAAGGACGGGAGCATGCGCCTATGCATAGATTACCGAGCGCTGAACCAAGTCACCATCAAGAACAGGTATCCTCTTCCCAGAATAGATGACCTATTCGATCAGCTAAAGGGAGCAGTAGTGTTCTCTAAGATAGACCTCAGATCAGGTTATCATCAGGTGAAAGTTAAAGAAGGGGATATACCCAAGACAACATTCTGGACTAGATACGGGCATTATGAGTTCGTAGTCATGCCCTTTGGTGTGACAAATGCTCCAGCTACTTTCATGGACCTCATGAACAGAGTATTCAGGGACTACCTAGATAGATTTGTTATTGTGTTTATCGATAATATTCTTATCTATTCAGGAACTCAGGAAGAACACGCAGAGCACCTGAAAATAGTATTGCTGACTCTTCAGCAGAACCAACTGTACGCCAAATTCACGAAATGTGAATTTTGGTAAAATAGGTGTCCTTCCTGGGTCACATCATCTCTAAGGATGGTATCATGGTAAACCCCAGTAAAATAGAAGCTGTGAGTAACTGGAGAAGACCCAAGAACTCTAGTGAGATCAGAAGCTTTTTGGGACTAGCAATTTATTACAGAAAGTTTGTAGAGGATTTCTCCAGGATAGCCTCCCCACTGACATCCCTCACCAGGAAGAACAAAAAATTTCAGTGGACAGAGGACTGCGAGAACAGCTTCAGCGAGCTAAAGAGGAGATTGACCAGTGCACCTATTCTGACTCTACCAGAAAACACAGACAGCTTTGATATTTATATTGACACCTCTAAATTGGGACTAGGAGCAGTACTGATGCAAAATGGCAAGGTAATCGCCTACGCCTCCAGGCAACTTAAGGACTATGAGAGGAACTATCCTACTCATGATCTTGAGCTTGCAGCAGTCGTGTTCGCTCTCAAAATTTGGAGACATTACTTATACAGAGCTCAGTGTAGAGTATATACAGATCATCAGAGTCTGAAGTATTTCTTCACTCAGAAGGATCTGAATATGCGACAACGCAGATGGCTCGAGCTGGTCAAAGACTACGACATAGACATCCTCTACCACCCAGGGAAAGCAAATAAGGTGGCAGACGCACTTAGCAGGAAGTCCAGTGTTACCTCATTATCCCTAGTAGCCATGTCACCGCCCCTACAGAAAGAGATCACAGATTTCAGTCCTGAACTTGTAGTGGGACAGCTCTCTACTATGACTTTAGCATCTACCCTAGTTGATGACATCCAGACAGCTCTGGAACAGGATCCTGAAATCCAGAAAATCAAGCAAGGGATAGCAGAACCAGGAAGTGGAGAGTTCAGAATGGCTGATAGTGGGGCAGTATATTTCGGTGACAGACTATGTGTTCCTGAGCAGGAGGAACTACGAAGGAAGATTTTAGATGAAGCTCACAGGACTCCCTATGCGATGCATCCTGGTTCCACCAAAATGTACCAGGACCTAAAGAAACGTTTTTGGTGGCCTGGGATGAAAAGAGACATCGCTAGATACGTTAGCACCTGTCTGACTTGCCAGAGAGTCAAAGCAGAACACCAGAGACCAGGAGGAGTTCTTTAGCCTATCCAGATCCCAGAATGGAAGTGGGAAGATATTTCCATGGACTTCATAGTGGGATTACCCAGAACCACGAATGGTTTTGACGCCATCTGGGTAATAGTTGACAGATTGACTAAATCATCCCACTTCTTAGCTATCAGGATATTCTACTCCATGGAGCAGCTAGCTCAGTTGTATCTCAAGGAGATCGTCAAACTGCATGGAGTTCCACGAACCATTATATCAGATAGAGACAGTAGGTTCACCTCTCACTTCTGGGAGTGTGTACAGACAGCGTTGGGCACTAAGTTAAAATTCAGCACAGCCTTCCATCCTCAGACAGATGGTCAGACGGAGCGAGTAAATCAGGTACTCGAAGATATGCTCCGAGCATGTGCCCTAGACTTCAAGGGAAGTTGGTGTAAATATATGAGTTTAGCAGAATTTGCATACAACAATAGCTATCAGGCCACTATCGGTATTGCACCTTACGAGGCTCTCTATAGGCGGAGGTGTAGATCTCCAATCTGCTGGTATGAGAGTGGTGAACAGAAGGAACTAGAACTTCAGATAGATCTAGTAGCAGATACCACAGCAACTATACAGCAGATCCGCCAGAGGATAGAGACAGCTCAGAGCCGCCAGAAAAGCTATGTTGATACACGGCGCAGACCCTTAGAGTTTGCAGTTGGGGATTCAGTATTCCTCAGAGTAGCTCCCATGAAGGGAGTAATGCGTTTTGGGAAGAAGGACAAATTAACTCCCAGATATGTGGAACCATACCTTATCACTAGAAGAGTTAGCAAGGTAGCATATGAGCTAGAGCTACCCCAGGAGATGTCAGCTATCCATAATGTATTTCATGTCTCTATACTGAAGAAGCATATCCTAGATGCCACCCAGGTGATTGAGCCTCAGTCGGTACCAGTCCGCGAAGACCTCACCTATGATAGTCGGCCTATTCAGATAATAGACCGAGTAGTTAAGAAATTGCGGAACAAGGAGGTACCATTAGTAAAAGTCATTTGGCAAAATCACACAGCAGAAGAGGCAACTTGGGAGACAGAAGCTAGTATGAGATAGAAGTACCCAGAGTTATTCTAAGTTCGAGGATGAACTTTTCATAAGGTATGGAGGATTGTAATGCCCGAAAATTCTCAAAATTATTTTAGAAATATTCTATGAATTTTCTGGAATTTTAGAATATTTTTATGGAATTTTTAGAGTAGCGGAAGTAGCAAAAATAAATAAGAACGTAAAATAACTTAAGCGGGAATCGAACCCGAGACCTATTGAGTCCTACGACTTATAGTGGACTTTAGTAACCAAGTGAACCCAGCAGGGTCATGTTGAAAGGAAAGGGAAACAATTTTATTTAAGTTAGAGTTGGGTGAATTAATTCCTTAATATAAATAGGGAATTAAGTGAGGAGTTTTAATTTTTACCGTGACTTACCGCTTCTCCTCACCCTAGTCACGCCGCCCCTTCTCCTCTTCTTTCTCTCGGCACACCAAGCCCCAAGGTCTAGGGTTTCATCCCAAGGGCTATAGGAGCACCTTCCGGCGACGACTCCGACACGAGGACGTTTCTCTCCGAGAGAAGAACGCGTGGACGCAAGAGAATAGTCGAGAAGATCGTCTCCACCGGAAAACTAGCGACTAGATTCGTAAGAAAACTAGCGCAAGAGGTAAGAAACCCCTCACCTGCAGTATAAGTAGCTGTCGTATGATTGTGTGCCTTTAAATTAGCTTTATGCAGATTTTTTTGTCGGCATACAGGGGGTATTTAACCCTCCTCACAGATTTAGGGATTAGTCGAGCATCTCTAGATGGGCCGGACATGTCTTCCCCCTTCAGTTGGAGGTTTTAGACGTTGTCGGGTGCCTAGAGGTGATCTCCCTAATAGAGAGGAGAGTTGACGTACACCAAGTGTTCGATAAAATAACTAGTATAGTTTTAACCAATTTAACAGCTCAGTTAAATGCAACAGAAGCATTTAAGATAGTATAATAGTCTTGCTTCAGCTTTTACAGGACTAGATGTCCAACGGGTGGGCTCCCACAGTCGCCTCTAGGTTCAGGCAACCTAGTCTAGGTTTAGACAACCTAGTAAGAGCAAGACAATAATTATTAGCTTATGTTCAGTATTTTACTTTTAGCAGTGGCACTGTACTGGATCAGATATCCATTGGGTTGGGCTCCCACAGTCGTCCCTAAGTTCAGATAACCTAGTAACCTTACTAAATTCGGGACTTGCAAACCCTGGTCTAGTTAGGGGTCTGCGCATAGCACGTACAGATGCCGGGCCCATCAGCAGCATGATTATTATTTTAATCTATTTATGAAAATAGTTTTCAAAACCTCACAAATAGTTATGTGAATTCAGTACAGCTTTAGCATTAGTTTAGAATTATCTCAATTCAGTTTTTGTATCAGTTCAGTTTTCTATTGATACAATATGATAGCTTAGGTTAGTACTTGTTGCCATGACTAGTTTGTTTGCATGCCATGCTATGCTCTTACATGTTCAATATTCATATGTTTCAAACAGCATGTTTTAAAAACATAAATTGCATCGTATGCATGTTTTAGTGAGGTAGAAGGTTTCTTACTAAACGTAAAGCTTACAGATACTCTTTCCTTATACTGCAGATAAAGGTAAAGGAAAGATGGACTAGCGGAGGCTGGAGGGCAATGCGATTGTAACGCCCACCCTCCCTACTAACCCTAAGGGACGGGGCTACGATACTCTACGTACATATTACAGCGGAAGACTTAAAATCATTTTTTTCTTGGTTTAATAAAAAACCGAACTACACTAACATGGTTTCCATAACATGATAACAAGTTAAATAAAAACATAACATCAAGACAACCATATAGTACTACAATTTATGAAACCAAAGTGAAATTCTTAAAAGTTCTTAAAGCATAGCATGAAACATAACATAGTTATATCTAATCATGGCATATCATAGTATCATCATAAGATAACATAGCATATCAAGTTCTTAAAGCATAGCATGAAACATAACATAGTTATATCTAATCATGGCATAACATAAATCATAGCATCATCATAAGATAACATAGCATATCAAGTTCTTAAAGCATAGCATGAAACATAACATAGTTATATCTAATCATGGCATAACATAAATCATAGCATCATCACAACATGATCATAAATTATATGCAATATGATTTTGAAAACATGTATCCGAAAAACATGTGTATGTCCCATGATTTTTAAAACCATTTCTTCTTACATATATACTTGAACATAATCTCAACATAAAGGGGATCCCGGCTATGTACCACATACATATATATTGCGCGCATCCTATGTAGACCCAAGGTAGCTAGTCTTGAACCTACTAGGAAACTAGGTCCGTAGCTCGACCTAGGGGCACGTAAGGAGCCCACCCTTTACTAGGCCCGTAATTCGACCTAGGGGCACGTAAGGAGCCCACCCTTTTGGTACAAGCCACATAAAGTAAAGTACACGTCATACTTATACATATCATACATAATAAAAGCATGCATCACTTAGGCACACATCATATCATAAAAGTATGCATCACTTAGGCATACATCATGTCATAAAAGTATGCATCACTTAGGCATACATCATAGAAAAGTATGCATCACTTAGGCATACATCATGTCATAAGGGTATGCATCACTTAGGCATACATCATATAAAAGAATACATTACTTAGGCATAGGTTGTAAAAAAACATGCATATCTTAAGCATAGAGCATATCATCAAGCATGTATAATTTCACCACATAACATATCATGTAAGCATGCATATTTTAAGCACATAGCATATCATCAAAGCATGCATATTTCTATCCACATAGCATATCATAAAAGCATGCATAATTTAAGCACATATCATATCATGGAAAGTATAAATCACAAGCATACATGTTTAAGCATAAGGGGTGTATCATGTGATTATACTATCATAAGAAACATGGTAACATAGTTAACTTGGGTTCTAAGCTTCCTAATCCCTTGGGTTCTTATCATGGCCGAACCCCTTAGATCTCATTTTAGATGAAAAACAACCTCTAAGCGTGTGGAACCTAAATTATCATCACATCAATTTCTTAGGAAGCATTATAAGCATGATTAACTTGGTTTCTAAGTTCTCCAAGTCCCTAAACTTCATGTGGCCGAACCCTATCAGTATATAAACAAGGTCCCAAATGTCATGAAAGCATGGAAATCTTAAACCATATTTATAGCATTTTTTTCCAAGTAACATAGTAAGCATATTGAACTAGTTCCTAAGTCCTTCAAGCCCTTAACATATGTCATGGTCAAACTTTTAACAAGTGTTCATTAGGGCTAAAAACAAACATACAAGCATGTGAACTTGAACTAACATTATGTATAAATTCATAACAAGACATTATACAATATGTATGGCCGAAACTTACCCTAGCCTCAATTAGGTCATTAAACAACATATAGCATGGGAACTTTGTCTTTCTACTTATCATATTCCATGTAAAGTGACATAAGCATATTTAATTTTTGTTATAGGGTTTATAGGGCATCTATCCCTTCATGGCCGAAACATACAATGGTCCATTTAGGTCATGTAAAAATTATACAAGCATGTGACACAATCAACACATTATCATATTTCCATAAGAAGCATTTTTAACACATTTGGTTTCATTTCTAAGGCCTCTAGGTCTTTTAAACCCTACTTGGCCGAGACTTATCAGTGTATAAACTTGCTTCAAATAGCCTAAAAGCTTAAGAAGTCATACAAGTTTCATAGCATGTATAAAGACAAGCATAATAGACATACATGTGAATTGTGTCTTAGACTTCCTAGGTTTCTTTCCCTTTTTCTTTTATTTTTCCTCATGGCCGAAACTTACCAATTTCTAAACTAGGTTTTAGGTGGCTTAAAACATGAAAGACCTAAGTAAGTTTCATGGCAAAAATTACTAAGAACATCATATACAAAGTTGGTTCATAAACAAGCTAGGACCCTTGTGATCTTACATGTCATATATCATGTAACTAATTTTCTATACTCCAATTAAACATGAGAGCATTAAACAACTTTCATATCATAATATCACAGAGGTCTTGAGCATATTAGAATTTTGTTTAAGCTTTTCTAAACTATCCATCTTATCATGGCCGAAAATCTACAATAAAAGTTCATGAATTTCTAGCAATGTTCAACATGAAATTCTTCAAGAGAACTCTATATTCTATCATACAAACATGGTTACTTAAATTTAAATGTCTTCCTAACCCTAAGTCCTTTTCTTGGCCGAAACATATAGGTGGTTTTCTTTTGGTTCCAAGTAACTTTCAAGCAGGAAAACCAATAGAAGACCCTTAGTAGTTCATGGAAGGAATTTTGTACTAGTTTGGTTAAACAATATTTTTCCTAACCTCTTTAAAATATTTTTGGCTGAAATTTTAGGGTTAGATACTCCTCTGACCAAGCATCATTTAGGTATAAAAACATGAAGAAAATCCTTCCTACATAGCATAGAAAAAATATCATGAAATAAGGACTTGTTTAAACCTTCCTAGATTTGAAAACCCTTTCTTTAGCCGAATTTTTCTTAAATTCTTTCCTAGGTTTTCTAATCCTCATAAAATCCGAAAATCACACAAAAAGCCTTGTACCACAGGTGAGGGGAAGCTTACATCCTTTTCGTTTGTGGATCTAAGGTATGGTGATGGAAGAAGTAGCCTCTTCTTCTAGTTCCTTTCCCTTGATTCCCTTGCTAAGTCCTCCTTGTATCTTAGGCTTTCTTAGGAGAAAACCTTGGATTTGGGGCCGAAGATGGAGGAGAGGGGACTGATGGTTTCGGTGAGGGAGAGGAAGAATGAGAGAAAATGAGAGAAAAATAAACTTCTCTTTTCTTGCTCCCTTTTATGTTAAGGGGGAAGAGGTAGCAAACTTGATTTTTGCTTTCCTTCTCCCTTAGCCTTTTTTTTCTATTTCCAATTTATTTTATTTATTTATTTATTCTTACCATTCATGATGAAATAAGGGAGATTGAATCCTCTTTAATTCCCTCTTTAAATTTTCGGCAAAAGCAAAGAGGAAGAGGGAGAGAAAGGGAGGAAGGCAAGTTGCCTTTCTCTTGCTCTTTTCTTGTTTTCTTTTGGCTAGCTTTTACTCTCAACCTTATCATGAATTTCCCTCCTTTGCTATCAACATCTTCTCTCTATCCCAATTGGTTTCTGTTGGAGGATCGGTGGCCGGCTTGAAGGGGGGTTGGATAGACGGCACCCCCAAATCGTTAGCTTCCTACACTATTGTTAGCTTGCGCAGCGGAATACAAATAAAAACAAACAAGCTATACTAAATACAAGACAAAGAAAGGAAATGCAAACCAAACCGCTAACACGTTTGATGTAACGTGGTTCGGAGATGATGCTCCTACTCCACGGCTGTCCGTAAGGTGGACGATCCCTCAATCCGTCGGTGGATTAGTCCCCGGAAACTCCGGCTAGCTCAAACCTCCTTGTGGGTGGAGAAACCTCACCACAAACTCACCAAGATCTCTTGGACACAAGGGAAACCTTGAGCACTTTTGTGACTACTAATTAGGCTTTAACCAAGTCTAATTTCGTCGCCTTGGCCGGCCATACCAAGCTCCTTCTTATAGAGTTTGGAACAAATCAGAACCTGATTTGCCCGTTACCAGTCGACTGGTCCTTGCACCAGTCGATTGACGCCAGCCCAATGGCTATCTCAACGGCTCTCTGCTACAGTGCATCAGTCGACTGGTCCATACACCAGTCGACTGCTACAGTAACTGCTACAGTGCCGCTAGAGTAAAACCCTAAAACTAGGATTTTACTCCGAGTACAATCTCTCATGCACTCGTACCCTCACGACTCATTTGACTCTTCTTTGCAGCCTTGACCTCTTGCCTTCAAGCCTACTTCCTTTGGCTCTTGTCCCTCAGATGCATCCAAGCCCGCGGCTCGTCTCCAATGCCATCCTTCGCGTATGCCTCGAAGTCGCTTCCCTCGGCCCTTGTCCTTGCTGCCTTGTCCACGATCCCTCAGATGCATTCAAGCCCGCGGCTTGTCCTCAATGCCATCCTTCATCGGACCCGAAGCCGTCAACCTGAGTCACATGTGTCACCTGCAGTCCTGCACAACTCAAGTACACATATCAAATAACGAGGGTAAACCTAACTTAAACCCTTTGCCCAAACACCAAAACACATGGTCCCGCGGACCATTGGGATTGCTCCAACAGTTTCTACTAATTAATTCTATGAATTATAATATAAGAGGTTCAAGGTTGAATCCTTGACCTTCACTTCTTTTTATTTCATTTTATTTCTTTTTGCTTCAACTCACTTCCTATTATTTTTCTAAGGCAAAATCCCACATTCATATATTTATCTTACAAGCTTAGTGGGTATTACAGTACCCCGTACCTCATAAAAAGTTCGTCCTCGAACTTTAAAATAGCTCCGGGTACTTTTGTTTCATATCGTCCTCGCGTTCCCAGGTGGCTTCTTCAAATCGTTGATTCCGCCACAAGATCTTTACTAAGGGTATTTCTTTGTTCCTTAACCTCTTGATTTCTCGGTCCAGAATCTGGATGGGTTTACTTTCGTAACTCAGGTCTTCTTGCACCTGTACCGACTGAGGCTCAATCACTTGATCTATGCTGGGAGTACATTTCTTGAGCATCGATACATGGAACACGTTGTGAATGGCGGTCATGTCTGAAGGTAGTTCTAGTCTGTATGTGACTTGGCCCACTCTTTCTAAAATTCGGTACGGTCCTACGTATCGTGGGCTTAACTTGCTCCTCTTTCCGAACCTCATTATCCCTTTCATGGGGGATACTTTAAGGAATACCAAGTCTCCGATGTTGAATTCTAGCGGCCTACGCCGTTTATCGGCGTAATTCTTCTGCCGACTCTGAGCAGTTTCTATTCGTTGACGGATCTTTTGTATAGCTCGGGTGGTGTCATCAATAAGTTCCGTTCGGAACCCCATTTCCTTCTTTTCACCACTTTCAGACCAGCATATAGGAGATCTGCACTTCCTCCCATATAGAGCTTCGTAAGGTGCCATTCCAATAGTAGCTTGGTAGCTATTATTGTAGGCGAATTCTGCCAGGTATAAATATCAGCACCAGCTCCCCTTGAAGTCCAGGGCACAAGCTCTTAACATATCTTCCAATATTTGATTTACTCTTTCAGTCTGCCTATCAGTCTGTGGGTGGAAGGCTGTGCTAAACAACAACTTCGTGCCGAGGGCCTTCTGAACGCACTCCCAAAAGTGCGAGATAAAACGTCCGTCTCTATCAGAAATAATGGTCTTAGGGATACCATGTAATCTGACGATTTCCTTAACATATAGCTGAGCTAGTTGTTCAGTTGAATAAGTCATCTTGATCGCCAAAAAGTGTGCAGACTTTGTCAATCTGTCCACAATCACCCATATAGCATCATACCCGTTTGTCGTCTTGGGTAGACCTGAAATGAAATCCATGGAGATTTCTTCCCATTTCCATTCTGGAATTTGGACAGGTTGTAATAATCCGCCGGGTCTCTGGTGTTCAGCTTTTACCCTTTGACACGTCAGACAAGTACTGACGTACTGAGCCACTTCTCTTTTCATACCGGACCACCAAAATATCTTTTTCAGGTCCTGGTACATCTTAGTGGAACCCGGGTGCATTGCATAAGGCGTTGTATGGGCTTCTTCCAGTATCTTCTTTCGCAACTCTGGATCCTCTGGAATACATAATCGATCCCTGAGGTATAATATTCCATCGTCTGCGATACGGAACCCGTCATTCTTTCCTTCTGCGGTCTCTTGTTTTATTCTTTTAAGGCTCGGGTCCGTGGTTTGCTTCTCTAACATGTTCTCAAATAACGTTGGTGTTATGGTGAGGGTAGAGAGTCGTCCGAACATGGTTTCAACTAATGGATACGAAACATGTTTCAGTTCTTGATGGATTCCCTCATCAGTTTGCTTTCAGCATTGAAAAAAAAAAAAAGTTCTAGCATACTGACTGAAATTAGATAGCTGACCTATGACAACAGTAGAGGCGTTCGCCACGTCATCTTGAGAGAGAGAGTAGACTCTGCCATTGGTCATAGTGGGAGGGGCCTCCAATCTTCCTTGGCTGATTGAAGTCCCTTCTATGGCAGCTTGCATCTGGTGAAGCTGTGCGGGGGTACTCCTGTTCTGGAAGTTCTGCGAAGGTGGTGCCTGAGGCTGAGTAGGGCAATCTCTTATCAAATGACCTTCCTTTCCGCAGTTGTAGCACTTTCTGGTGCTCAGAAGACATACTCCAGAATGCATCTTCCCACATGTGGCACACTGAGGGTACTTGGTCTGCTTATTGGCCGGACCACCTTTTGGTTTATTCCACCGTTTCCCCTTTCCACCTGAGTTTCCTTTCCAGTCTGTTCTGGTATTGTGCGATTTTTGTGCTCCGGTCAATGCTTGGTTCTTGCCCTTGTTCATTGCTTCCTGATAGTGCTCGGTAATCAGGGCACTGCTGACAAGCTCCTCTGCAATCTGCGGTCTATTAACTCTGCCGGCTACGTTCAGAGCTATCTCGGGTCGGAGCATCTTTAACATTAACCGGACCCTTTCTTTTTCAGTACGGACCAGTACTGGGCACAGTCGGGCTAGGCGGTTGAACCTCTTGACGGCTTCATTAACTGACAGGTCACCTTGCCGGAACTCAGTGAACTCGTCATAGTGCTTGTTGGTCACTTGCATATGGAAAAATTCCTCTAAGAACTCTGTCTCAAAATCTGTCCACTGCATTTGGTTGATTTGTCTTTTCGCCTTTACTCTGTCCCACCACATCCGAGCATCTCGGGTAAGACAGAACGACGCGCATTTGACCTTCTCGTGTTCAGGCCAATCCAATAGTTCCATTATGTTCTCCACGGTTTTGAGCCAGGCTTGCGCATCCCATGGTTCACAGTTTCCCAAGAATGCTTCCGGCTTAAGCCTTTGCCACTGAATTAGATAGGCCCCTTGTCGGACCATCGGAGTAGGGGCTGCCGGGGGCACTGGTGCGGCTGTAGGTACAACAGGTAGTGGATTCACCGGTGGGGTGACTGGGTTGCCTTGCTGACCCATCAAGGTAGTGATCAGCTGCTGTTGCTCTGCGATCTGATGCTGGAGGTCTGCGACTACCTTTGTCAGGTCTGGTGGAATCACTGTTCCTCCGGTACGGGCATTGCGTGTCCTAACCATGTTTATCTAAATAAGGACAAATAGACTAGTGTAAGTGGTTATCGTTTTTAGCCAATCTAACTTACTGTTTTGTTTCTATCTATTTGTTCTGGTATTATTCCTAACTTACCAATATGTAATCCTAATCTAATTTATAACTAAAAGTATAGAATAAAGCATCAACATAAGCAAGTAAAACATGAAACTAAAGCATAAACAACATAAGGAAAAATAAGGAATATAATGACAAACAATGTAACATAAAGAAATAAAGCATAAGCAATGTAGTAAAGAAAATAAAGCATAACAAGAAAGAAAATAAAGCATAAGTCATATAACAAGAAAAATCAAACATAAACATATAATCAAGAAAATTAAACATAAGCATTCTTACTTGGAGCGGCAGGTCGGAGGCTTGATGTGTGTGTAGTGAGCTGGCAATAACTTGGCTCTGATACCAACCTGTAACGCCCGCCCTCCCTGCTAACCCTAAGGGACGGGGCTACGATACTCTACGTACATATTACAGTGGAAGACTTAAAATCATTTTTTTCTTGCTTTAATAAAAAACCGAACTACACTAACATGGTTTCTATAACATGATAACAAGTTAAATAAAAACATAACATCAAGACAACCATATAGTACTACAATTTATGAAACCAAAGTGAAATTCTTAAAAGTTCTTAAAGCATAGCATGAAACATAACATAGTTATATCTAATCATGGCATATCATAGTATCATCATAAGATAACATAGCATATCAAGTTCATAAAGCATAGCATGAAACATAACATAGTTATATCTAATCATGTCATAACATAAATCATAGCATCATCATAAGATAACATAGCATATCAAGTTCTTAAAGCATAGCATGAAACATAACATAGTTATATCTAATCATGGCATAACATAAATCATAGCATCATCACAACATGATCATAAATTATATGAAATATGATTTTGAAAACATGTATCCGAAAAACATGTGTATGTCCCATGATTTTTAAAACCATTTCTTCTTACATATATACTTGAACATAATCTCAACATAAAGGGGATCCCGGCTATCTACCACATACATACATAATGCGCGCATCCTAAGTAGACCCAAGGTGGCTAGTCTTGAACCTACTAGGAAACTAGGCCCGTAGCTCGACCTAGGGGCACGTAAGGAGCCCACCCTTTACTAGGCCCGTAATTCGACCTAGGGGCACGTAAGGAGCCCACCCTTTTGGTACAAGCCACATAAAGTAAAGTACATGTCATACTTATACATATCATACATCATAAAAGCATGCATCACTTAGGCACACATCATATCATAAAAGTATGCATCACTTAGGCATACATCATGTCATAAAAGTATGCGTCACTTAGGCATACATCATATCATAAAGGTATGCATCGCTTAGGCATACATCATAGAAAAGTATGCATCACTTAGGCATACATCATGTCATAAGGGTATGCATCACTTAGGCATACATCATATAAAATAATACATTACTTAGGCATAGGTTGTAAAAAAACATGCATATCTTAAGCATAGAGCATATCATCAAGCATGTATAATTTCACCACATAACATATCATGTAAGCATGCATATTTTAAGCACATAACATATCATCAAAGCATGCATATTTCTTGTTGGGTTTTTCGGGCCGCGAAAACCGCTTTTCGCGTCGCGGAAACCCCGAATCACCCAAAGTCGTAGGATCCGTGCAAGGAAAAATTTTGAAAACACAAGTACGAGTTATAAACAACAATCTACAGTGGATCTACAAAGGAAAATACTTTATACCTTTGATGCGAGCCCTTTCGCGTTCCCGCTCGTCCAAGGAGTTGCCGGATCTCGAGAGTGTCAACGTAGACACTCCTCTAATGATATCCACACGAACAAGGAGTGTCTCTCACACTCAAATGATGGAGAAGAGAGCCCCAAGTGTGCTAGCACTTTCTAGAGCTCTCGGATGGGATTGGAAAGGAAGAAAAAGAGAGAGTACAAAAGAAACTCATACACTCAAGTAGTAGTATCCCTCCTTTGTGACCTTCACTCTTCCTTTGCTCTTGGAATTCACTCAACCACCTTCTCATCTCTTGGAAGTTCACGGCAACAGCAGCAAGGAGAAGGAAGAAAGCTAGGAAGAAGATGAGACAATAACCACACATCAATTGCAACAAAACAAAACCTCCTTTGCATTAGTGTGGCCGGCCACAACATTGTAACCCCCCCATTAATGTGGCCGGCCACATTAAAGCCAAGGGGAGAGTGTAACCCCCATGAGGTGGCATGTCTCATGAGGTGGAGGTGATGTGGCAAGGATGAGTCATCCTTATGATGTGGCAATACATCAAGTCAAACATGATGTTTCAATTTCTACTTGGTCAAGTCAAACTTGACCAATTGTCTTCCTTGTTGAGTTAAATCCAACCTTTGACTCAAGTCAATTTTAATTTAATGAATCTCAATTCATTAATATAAATTGACTCAATGAATTAAATCTAAATTCGACTCATTCAACAATTGAATCTAATTGAGTCTAACTCAATAAGTCTAATTTGAATCCAATTGGTTTATCATATGAACCCAATCCAATTGGTTCATCATATGAACCCAATCTCCATCCACTTGTTCTTTGTGTGTGACCCAATAGGTTCTTGTAACGTTGGCAATGTTTCTAAACTCCTTTAGAAACATAAGCAATGAGCGGCATCTACCAATACATCATTGCTACCCAAGTTACAAGAAATGTTGAGATCCAACATCACCTTGTGACTATTAATTGTGACTCCTCACAATATATGACAAGTGTCCTTCTATCCTAGACATCTAGATTGATCAATGTGAGGCATAGACCGTGTCATCCTCTGACCAATCTAAATCTTGAACTCCAAGTAGACTCACTCAATCAATGAGCTCAATATCTCATATTGACTCATTTGGGTATGGCCATACACTTCGTGGTCTTACTCTATCAAGAATATCGATGTCACTCCCGTCATATAGGAGGGATAGATCCCATCTACATCACTCACATCCCTCTGCATAATTCGTTACATACCCAGTAATCGCCTTTATAGTCCACCCAGTTACGGGTGACGTTTGACGAAACCAAAGTACATAACTCCTTATGTAGGGATCCATGGTGACTTCAGGTCTAAGGACTAATAGTCATACTAATAGCCACATGAGAAAGTATATGACACTCATATAACGATCCATGATACTTTCTCATGGCGGGTCATTCAGTATACATTCTCTAATGCATACCCATGTGTCAGCTTGATATCTCTATATCCATGACTTGTGAGATCAAGTCATGGAGCTGACCTACATGCTAGTCTTATTGTATTAACATTGTCCCTGAATGTTAATACTCGACTAGGAATGATTTAGAGTAGTGTTCCCTATATCATCTCACTATCGATTCAACCAATCGATTGATATAGGTAAGAACCTTCTACTCAAGGATGTTACTATACTTATTTTATCTGGCACTAATACAAATAAGCATAATAACCAAAAACCAAATGCCTTAATATATATATAAGAATATGATATACATGAGTCCATACAATCATCAAATGATTGGCTCTAGGGCTCTAACTAACATTTCTATCCACATAGCATATCATAAAAGCATGCATAATTTAAGCACATATCATATCATGGAAAGTATAAATCACAAGCATACATGTTTAAGCATAAGGGGTGTATCATGTGATTATACTATCATAAGAAACATGGTAACATAGTTAACTTGGGTTCTAAGCTTCCTAATCCCTTGGGTTCTTATCATGGCCGAACCCCTTAGATCTCATTTTAGATGAAAAACAACCTCCAAGCGTGTGGAACCTAAATTATCATCACATCAATTTCATAGGAAGCATTATAAGCATGATTAACTTGGTTTCTAAGTTCTCCAAGTCCCTAAACTTCATGTGGCCGAACCCTATCAGTATATAAACAAGGTCCCAAATGTCATGAAAGCATGGAAACCTTAAACCATATTTATAGCATTTTTTTCCAAGTAACATAGTAAGCATATTGAACTAGTTCCTATGTCCTTCAAGCCCTTAACATATGTCATGGTCAAACTTTTAACAAGTGTTAATTAGGGCTAAAAACAAACATACAAGCATGTGAACTTGAACTAACATTATGTATAAATTCATAACAAGACATTATACAATATGTATGGCCGAAACTTACCCTAGCCTCAATTAGGTCATTAAACAACATATAGCATGGGAACTTTGTCTTTCTACTTATCATATTCCATGTAAAGTGACATAAGCATATTTAATTTTTGTTCTAGGGTTTATAGGACATCTATCCCTTCATGGCCGAAACATACAATGGTCCATTTAGGTCATGGAAAAATTATACAAGCATGTGACACAATCAACACATTATCATATTTCCATAAGAAGCATTTTTAACACATTTGGTTTCATTTCTAAGGCCTCTAGGTCTTTTAAACCCTACTTGGCCGAGACTTATCAGTGTATAAACTTGCTTCAAATAGCCTAAATGTAACGCCCGCCCTCCAACCTGCTACCCTAAGGGACGGGGCTACGATACTCTACGTATAAATTTTTCTTTTTAAAACAGCGGAAGACTTAAAATAATTTTCATAGTTTTAATAAAACTTTTCTTTTAATTTCTTTTGAACTATACTATCACATGGCATCAAAAATCATAACATCAAATCCAGTGGAACCATAATGTCAAGCCACACATGTTTAGGTATCACAAGTCATAAAATACCAATGCATAGTTCTTTAAAGAATCGTTAAGCAGGTTCTTATTTATTTAGTTGCCTAGCCACTGCCACACACATCTTCGTTGCCCCTCCTGCTGCTCCTCTAACTCATCCAGCTTTTTCCTTTATCTGTGGTACAAGGAAAGTAAGCAATGAGCACTCATGGCTCAGTAAGTTCCTTTCCTACTCACTAAAACCAACAATCAGCACATAATCAAGAATGCATCAACAAGTCATAATCTAAACTAATCATGGCATAACATAGCATTCTATTCAAGCATATCATGCATCATAATATAATCACAACTAGTCATAGCATATCAAGCATCACCATGGCCGAAACATATACATAGTGCATTGCATAAAACATAGCTAGACATGGCATAACAACAAGTATCATGGTATATCAAAGCATGGCCGAAACATGTATATCAAAGCATCATACTATGGCCGAAACATGTACATCAAGGCATCATCATATCCATGGCCGAAATCTATATATCAAGCATCAACAAATCAATGGCCGAAAAATGTTTATAAGGTATAGCATGAACATAACGTAATCATACCTTATCATGGCATATCATAATCAAGAGCATAACATGAAATATAGCATAATCATAAGGTGTATGCAATATGATTTTGGAAAACATGTATCCAAAAAACATGTGTATGTCTCATGATCTTTTAAACCATTTTCTTTTACATATATACTTGAAAATAATCTCAACATAAGGGGGATCCCGGCTATGTACCACTTACATATTGCGCGCAACCTTGTAGGTCCAAGGTAGCAAGTCTTGAACCCTACGAGGCAAACATACTAGGCCCTTAGTCCTAGGGGCACTTAGGAGCCCATCCCTAACGAGGTCCTTAGTCCCCGGGGCGCTTATGGAGCCCACCCTTGGTACAAGCCACTCACATATAAAGTAAAGTACATGTCATACATATCATGTATCATAAAAGCATGCCTCACTTAGGCACACATCATATCACAAAAGTATGCATCACTTAGGCATACATCATGTCATAAAAGTATGCATCACTTAGGCATACATCATATCATAAAGGTATGCATCACTTAGGCATACATCATGTCATAAAGGTATGCATCACTTAGGCATACATCATATCATAAAGGTATGCATCACTTAGGCATACATCATGTCATATCAATATGCATCACTTAGGCATAGATCATAAAAACATGCATATCTTAAGCATAAAGCATATCGTCAAGCATGCATGATTTAACCACATATCATATCATGAAAGCATGCATATTTTAAGCACTAAACATAGCATCGAGCATGCATAATTTAACCACTTATCATAACATAAGCATGCATAATTTAAGCACAAAGCATTATAAACATGATTAACTTAGTTTCTAAGTTCCTCAAGTCCCTAATTTCATATGGCCGAAACCTTAAGGTGTGAAACAAGGTTCCATATGACATAAAAGCATGGGCAACTTTAAATCATATTTATAACATTTTTACCAAGGAACAAGGTAAACACCTTTGACACATTTGAATTAGTTCCTAAGTTCTTTAAGCCCTTAACATATGTCATGGTCAAAATTTAACAAATTCTCATTAGGGCTACAAACAAGCATACAAGTATGTGAACTTGGACTAACATTATGTATAAATTCATACAAGGCATCATCCAATAGTTATGGCCGAAACAAACCCTAGCATCATTTAGGTCATAAAACAACATATAGCAATTGAACCTTGGCTTTCTACTTATCATATTTCATGTAGAGTGACATGAGCATAATTAATTTAAGTCCTAGGGTTTCTAGGGCATCTAAACCTTCATGGACGAGACTTACAATGGTCCATTTAGGTCATGGAAAAATCATACAAGCATGTGACACAATCAATAGGTTATCATATTTTCATAAGAAGCATTTTAACACTTTTGGTTTAAATTCTAGGGCCTCTAGGTCATTTAAGTCCTACTTGGCAGAAACTCATCACTGTTTAAACTTGCTTCAAGTAACATAAAAACATATGAAGTCATACAAGTTTCATAGCATGTGTAAAGACAAGCATAATGAGCATACATATGAATTGTGTCTCAAGCTTTCTAGGTTTCTTTTTCTCTTTTTCTTTTATTTTTTTCCTCATGGCCGAAACCTACCATTCTTTAGCTAGGTTTTTATGTGGCCTAAAGCATGAAAAACCTAAGTCAGTTTCATGGTAAAATTTACTAAGAAATATATATATAAATTTGGTTCATGAACAAACTTGGACTCTTGTGATCATACATGTCATATGTCATATAACTAATTTTTCTACACCCTAATTAAGCATGAGGGCATTAGACAACTTTCATATCTAAACATCACAGAGGTCTTGATCATATTAAAATTTTGTTTAAGCTTTTCTAAGCTATCCATCTCATCATGGCCAAAAACCCTAAGAAAGAGTTCATGAAGTTCTAGCAATATTCAAACATACAAATCTTTTAAGATCTTTGTATTCTATCACATGAGCATGTTTATTTAAATTTAAGGGTCTTCCTAACCCTAAACCCTTTCTTGGCCGAAACATATGAGTGGGTTTTCTTTTAGTTTCAAATATCTTCTAAGCAAGAAAACTAATACATGATCCTTAATATTTCATAGGGAGAACCTTGTACTAGTTGGGTAAAACAATAAATTTCCCTAGCCTCTCAAAAATATTTTTGGCCGAAATTCTAGGGTTAAGTACTTCTCTAATCAAGCATCATATAGCTATAAAAACATGAAGAAGAACCCTTTTCCATGGCATAGAAAATCTATCATGTATTGAAGACTAGTTAAACATCACTAGATTTTTGAAAGCTCTTCTTAGCCGAATTTTCTCAAACTTGTTTCTAGGTTTTAAAATCCTCATAAAATCTGAAAAAACACATAAAAGCCTTGTACCACAGGTGAGGGGAAGCTTACATCCTTTTTCACTTGTGGATCTAAGGTATGGTGAAGAAGAAGTAGCCTCTTCTTCTAGTTCCTTTCCCTTGATTCCTTTGCTAAGTCCTCCTTGTATCTTAGGCTTTTCTTAGGGAAAAATTTGGCTTTGGGGCTGAAGGTAGAGGAGAGGGGACTGTGGTGTTCTCAGTGAGGGAGAGGATGAATGAGAGAAAATGAGAGAAAAATAGTTTTCTCTTTTCTTGCTCCCTTTTATGTTAAGGGGGAAGAGGTAGCAAACTTACTTTTTGCTTTCCTTCTCCCTTAGCCCTTTTCTCTATTTTATTTTTATTTTTATTTGTTTATTTATCCTCATCATTCATGGTAAAATAAGGGGGAATGAATCCCCTTAACTCCTCTTTAAGATTTCGGCAAAATCAAAGAGGGAGAGGGAGAGAAAGGGAGGAAGGCAAGTTGCCTTTCTCTTGCTCTTTTCTTGTTTTCTTTTGGCTATCTTTTATTCTCACCTTTATCATGAGTTTCCCTCCTTTGCTATCAACATATTATTCCTATCCCAACTGGTTATTACCCATTAATTCTATGAAATATAACATAAGAGGTTCAAGGTTCAATCCTTGACCTCTCCCTATTTTTATTTCTTTTTATTTCCTTTTTGTATCAACTCACTTCCTATTATTTTTCTAAGGCAAAATCTCACATTCATATATTTATCTTACAAGCTTAGTGGGTATTACAGTACCCCATACCTCATAAAAAGTTCGTCCTCGAACTTTAAAATAGTTGCATCAGGTGGCACTGAACTTTCGGCTGAGTGCATCGGCCACTTTGTTCGCCTTTCCTGGGTGATAAAGAATCTCGCAGTCGTAATCCTTCACTAGCTCGAGCCATCGGCGTTGCCTCATATTCAGGTCTTTTTGTGTGAAGAAATATTTCAGACTCTGATGGTCGGTATAAATCTTACACTGAGCTCCATATAAATGATGTCTCCATATTTTGAGAGCGAAGACCACGGCTGCTAGTTCTAAGTCGTGAATGGGATAATTCTTCTCATGTTCTTTAAGTTGTCTAGAAGCGTAAGAAATAACTTTTCCATCTTGCATGAGTACAACTCCAAGTCCTGTGATGGAAGCATCGCTGTACATGTCGAAGCCTTTGTTGGTTTCCGGAAGAGTAAGAATCGGAGCACTGGTCAATCTCCTTTTTAATTCCGCGAAACTCTTCTCGCAAGCTTCTGTCCATTCATACTTTATATTTTTCTTGGTGAGGGCTGTCATAGGGGCTGCGATTTTTGAAAAATTCTCTACAAATTTCCTGTAATAACCCGCTAGTCTGAGAAAACTCCTGACTTTGCTGGCATTCTTTGGTCGGTTCTAGTTATTTACAGCTTCGATTTTGCTTGGATCCACCATAACTCCATCTTTGGAGATGACATGACCTAGAAATATTACCCGGTCAAGCCAAAACTCGCATTTGGAGAATTTTGCATATAGTTGTTTCTCTTGAAGGATCTGTAGTACAATATTCAGATGTTCAGCATGTTCTTCTGGGGTTCTTGAGTAGATAAGTATATCATCAATGAAGACAATTACAAATTTATCAAGATATGCCGTAAATACTCGATTCATCAGATCCATAAATACTGCAGGAGCGTTGGTTACTCCGAAAGGCATAACTATGAACTCATAATGTCCATACCGAGTTCGAAATGCTGTTTTCGGTATATCATCTGGTTTCACCTTCACTTGATGATAACCGGATCGTAGATCTATTTTTAAAAAAATGGTCGCACCCTTTAGTTGATCGAACAGATCATCGATCCGTGGGAGTGGGTACCGATTCTTGATCGTCACATTATTCAGCGCTCGGTAGTCTATACACATTCGCATAGACCCATCCTTCTTCTTTACGAATAGCACTGGAGCTCCCCATGGAGAGTGACTAGGAAGAATAAGTCCCTTGTCGAGTAATTCGGATAACTGTTCCTGAAGTTCCTTTAATTCAGCCGGAGCCATACGATAGGGTGCTTTTGAAATCGGCTGAGTACCAGGAATCAATTCGATTCTGAATTCTATCTCTCTGTCAGGGGCCAACCCTGGTAGTTCATCTGGAAATACTTTTGGATAGTTGCATACTATTCTGACGTCTTCTAACTTCGGGTCTTTGACTTGATTGGTATCAACCACGTGTGCTAGAAACCCCATACATCCTTTATCTAACATCTTTTGTGCTTTAATGGATGACAATAACTTCTCCGTTCCTTTTGATTCCCCGAAAAATTCAAACTCTGGTTCATTTTCGGGTCGGAAAATCACTTTTCTTTTGCGGCACTCGATTGAAGCGCCGTATTTACTAAGGAAATCCATGCCCAAAATTATATCATAATCCTGCATATCAAGTACTATCAGATTGCAGTAGAGTTCTCTGTTTGCGATCCGAATAAGTACTGCTTGCAGCATATAGTCTGATGGCATAATCTCCCCGGATGGTAAGGTTGTTAAAAATGTGTCCTCTAGAGTTCGGAGTGGTATATCTAGCTTCTTCATAAAAGGTGTTGAGACGAACGAGTGTGTTGCCCCGGTATCAAATAATACTACAGCATACTGATTGTAAATAAGTAGCTGACCTGTGACAACAGTAGAGGCATTCGCTACGTCTTCCTTGGTAAGAGAGTAGACTCTGGCATTGGTCATAGTGGGAGGGGCCTCTAATCTTCCTTGGCTGATCGAAGTCCCTTCTATGGCAGCTTGCATCTGGTGAAGCTGTGCAGGGGCACTCATTTTTTGGAAGTTCTGCGGAGGTGGTGCTTGAAGCCGAGTAGGGCAATCTCTTATTAAATGACCTTCCTTTCCGCAATTGTAGCACTTTCTGGTGCTCAGGCGACATACTCCAGAATGCATCTTCCCACATGTGGCACACTGAGGGTACTTAATCTGCTTATTGGCCGGACCACCTTTTGTTTTATTCCACTATTTCCTCTTTCCACTTGAGTTTCCTTTCCAGTCAGTTCTGGTACTGTGCGATTTTTGTCCTCCGGTCAGTGCTTGGTTCTTGCCCTTATTCATTGCTTCCTGATAGTGCTCGGTAATCAGGGCGCTGCTGACTAGTTCCTCTGCAGTCTGCGGTCTATTAACTCCGCCGGCTACGTTCAGAGCTATCTCGGGTCGGAGCATCTTTAACATTAACCGGACCCTTTCTTTTTCGGTTCGGACCAGTTCTGGGCACAGTCGGGCTAGGCGGTTGAACCTCTTAACGACTTCGTTAACCGACAGATCACCTTGCCGGAACTCAGTGAACTCGTCATAATGCTTGTTGGTCACTCGCATATGGAAGAATTCCTCTAAGAACTCTGTCTCAAAATCTGTCCACTGCATTTGGTTGATTTGTCTTTTCGCCTTTACTCTGTCCCACCACATCCGGGCATCTCGGGTAAGACAGAATGACGCGCATTTGACCTTCTCGTGTTCAGGCCAATCCAATAATTCCATTATGTTCTCCACGGTTTTGAGCCAGGCTTGCACATCCCATGGTTCACAGTTTCCCGAGAATGCTTCCGGCTTAAGCCTTTGCCACTGAATCAGATAGGCCTCTAGTCGGACCATCGGAGTAGGGGCTGCCGGGGGCACTGGTGTAGCTGTTGGTGCAACAGGTAGTGGATTCACCGGTGGGGTAACTGGGTTGCCTTGCTGACCCATCAAGGTAGTGATCAGCTGTTGTTGTTCCGCGATCTGATGCTGGAGGTCTGCGACTACCTGCGTCAGATCTGGTGGAGTCACTGTTCCTCCGGTTCGGGCATTGCGTGTCCTAACCATGTTTATCTAAAAGAAATAGACTAGTGTAAGTGGTTATCGATTTTAGCCATTCTAACATACTAGTTTGTTCCTATCTATTTGTTATGGTATTATTTCTAACCTACCAATATGTACTCCTAATTTAATTTATAACTAAAAGCATAGAATAAAGCATCAAATATAAGCAAGTAAAACATGAAACTAAAGCATAAACAATAATAAGGAAAAATAAGGAATATAATGACAACCAATGTAACATAAGGAAATAAAGCATAAGCAATGTAACAAGAAAGAAAATAAAGCATAAGCATATGACAAGAAAATCAAACATAAGCATAATAAAATTAACATAAGCATATAACAAGTAAATTAAGCATAAACATTCTTACTTGGAGCGGCAGGTAGGACGCTTGATGTGTGTGTAGTGAGCTGGCAATAAACTTTGGCTCTGATACCAACCTGTAACGCCCGCCCTCCAACCTGCTACCCTAAGGGACGGGGCTACGATACTCTACGTATAAATTTTTCTTTTTAAAACAGCGGAAGGCTTAAAATAATTTTCATAGTTTTAATAAAACTTTTCTTTTAATTTCTTTTGAACTATACTATCACATGGTATCAAAAATCATAACATCAAATCCAGTGGAACCATAATGTCAAGCCACACATGTTTAGGTATCACAAGTCATAAAATACCAATGCATAGTTCTTTAAAGAAACTTTAAGCAGGTTCTTATTTATTTGGTTGCCTAGCCACTGCCACACACATCTTCGTTGCCCCTCCTGCTGCTCCTCTAACTCATCCATCTTTTTCCTTTATCTGTGGTGCAAGGAAAGTAAGCTATGAGCACTCATGGCTCAGTAAGTTCCTTTCCTACTCACTAAAACCAACAATCAGCACATAATCAAGAATGCATCAACAAGTCATAATCTAAACTAATCATGGCATAACATAGCATTCTATTCAAGCATATCATGCATCATAATATAATCACAACTAGTCATAGCATATCAAGCATCACCATGGACGAAACATATACATAGTGCATTGCATAAAACATAGCTAGACATGGCATAACAACAAGTATCATGGTATATCAAAGCATGGCCGAAACATGTATATCAAAGCATCATACTATGGCCGAAACATGTACATCAAGGCATCATCATATCCATGGCCGAAATCTATATATCAAGCATCAACTAATCAATGGCCGAAACATGTCTATAAGGTATAGCATGAACATAACGTAATCATACCTTATCATGGCATATTATAATCAAGAGCATAACATGAAACATAGCATAATCATAAGGTGTATGAAATATGATTTTGGAAAACATGTATCCGAAAAACATGTGTATGTCTCATGATCTTTTAAACCATTTTCTTTTACATATATACTTGAAAATAATCTCAACATAAGGGGGATCCCGGCTATGTACCACTTACATATTGCGCGCAACCTTGTAGGTCCAAGGTAGCAAGTCTTGAACCCTACGAGGCAAACATACTAGGCCCTTAGTCCTAGGGGCACTTAGGAGCCCATCCCTAACGAGGTCCTTAGTCCCCGGGGCGCTTATGGAGCCCACCCTTGGTACAAGCCACTCACATATAAAGTAAAGTACATGTCATACATATCATGTATCATAAAAGCATGCCTCACTTAGGCACACATCATATCACAAAAGTATGCATCACTTAGGCATACATCATGTCATAAAAGTATGCATCACTTAGGCATACATCATATCATAAAGTTATGCATCACTTAGGCATACATCATGTCATAAAGGTATGCATCACTTAGGCATACATCATATCATAAAGGTATGCATCACTTAGGCATACATCATGTCATATCAATATGCATCACTTAGGCATAGATCATAAAAACATGCATATCTTAAGCATAAAGCATATCGTCAAGCATGCATGATTTAACCACATATCATATCATGAAAGCATGCATATTTTAAGCACTAAACATAGCATCGAGCATGCATAATTTAACCACTTATCATAACATAAGCATGCATAATTTAAGCACAAAGCATTATAAACATGATTAACTTAGTTTCTAAGTTCCTCAAGTCCCTAATTTCATATGGCCGAAACCTTAAGGTGTGAAACAAGGTTCCATATGACATAAAAGCATGGGCAACTTTAAATCATATTTATAACATTTTTACCAAGGAACAAGGTAAACACCTTTGACACATTTGAATTAGTTCCTAAGTTCTTTAAGCCCTTAACATATGTCATGGTCAAAATTTAACAAATTCTCATTAGGGCTACAAACAAGCATACAAGTATGTGAACTTGGACTAACATTATGTATAAATTCATACAAGGCATCATCCAATAGTTATGGCCGAAACAAACCCTAGCATCATTTAGGTCATAAAACAACATATAGCAATTGAACCTTGGCTTTCTACTTATCATATTTCATGTAGAGTGACATGAGCATAATTAATTTAAGTCCTAGGGTTTCTAGGGCATCTAAACCTTCATGGCCGAGACTTACAATGGTCCATTTAGGTCATGGAAAAATCATACAAGCATGTGACACAATCAATAGGTTATCATATTTTCATAAGAAGCATTTTAACACCTTTGGTTTAAATTCTAGGGCCTCTAGGTCATTTAAGTCCTACTTGGCAGAAACTCATCAGTTTTTAAACTTGCTTCAAGTAATATAAAAACATATGAAGTCATACAAGTTTCATAGCATGTGTAAAGACAAGCATAATGAGCATACATATGAATTGTGTCACAGGCTTTCTAGGTTTCTTTTTCTCTTTTTCTTTTATTTTTTTCCTCATGGATGAAACCTACCATTCTTTAGCTAGGTTTTTAAGTGGCCTAAAGCATGAAAAACATAAGTAAGTTTCATGGTAAAATTTACTAAGAAACATATATATAAATTTGGTTTATGAACAAACTTGGACTCTTGTGATCATACATGTCATATGTCATATAACTAATTTTTCTACACCCTAATTAAGCATGAGGGCATTAGACAACTTTCATATCTAAACATCACAGAGGTCTTGATCATATTAAAATTTTGTTTAAGCTTTTCTAAGCTATCCATCTCATCATGGCCGAAAACCCTAAGAAAGAGTTCATGATGTTCTAGCAATATTCAAACATACAAATCTTTTAAGATCTTTGTATTCTATCACATGAGCATGTTTATTTAAATTTAAGGGTCTTCCTAACCCTAAACCCTTTCTTGGCCGAAACATATGAGTGGGTTTTATTTTAGCTTCAAATATCTTCTAAGCAAGAAAACTAATACATGATCCTTAATATTTCATAGGGAGAACCTTGTACTAGTTGGGTAAAACAATAAATTTCCTTAGCCTCTCAAAAATTTTTTTGGCCGAAATTCTAGGGTTAAGTACTTCTCTGATCAAGCATCATATAGGTATAAAAACTTGAAGAAGAACCCTTTTCCATGGCATAGAAAATCTATCATGTAGTGAAGACTAGTTAAACATCACTAGATTTTTGAAAGCTCTTCTTAGCCGAATTTTCTCAAACTTGTTTCTAGGTTTTAAAATCCTCATAAAATCCGAAAAAACACATAAAAGCCTTGTACCACAGGTGAGGGGAAGCTTACATCCTTTTTCGCTTGTGGATCTAAGGTATGGTGAAGAAGAAGTAGCCTCTTCTTCTAGTTCCTTTCCCTTGATTCCTTTGCTAAGTCCTCCTTGTATCTTAGGCTTTTCTTAGGGAAAAATTTGGCTTTGGGGATGAAGGTGGAGGAGAGGGGACTGTGGTGTTCTCGGTGAGGGAGAGGATGAATGAGATAAAATGAGAGAAAAATAGTTTTCTCTTTTCTTGCTCCCTTTTATGTTAAGGGGGAAGAGGTAGCAAACTTACTTTTTGCTTTCCTTCTCCCTTAGCCCTTTTCTCTATTTTATTTTTATTTTTATTTGTTTATTTATCCTCATCATTCATGGTAAAATAAGGGGGAATGAATCCCCTTAACTCCTCTTTAAGATTTCGGCAAAATCAAAGAGGGAGAGGGAGAGAAAGGGAGGAAGGTAAGTTGCCTTTCTCTTGCTCTTTTCTTGTTTTCTTTTGGCTATCTTTTATTCTCACCTTTATCATGAGTTTCCCTCCTTTGCTATCAACATATTATTCCTATCCCAACTGGTTATTACCCATTAATTCTATGAAATATAACATAAGAGGTTCAAGGTTCAATCCTTGACCTCTCCCTATTTTTATTTCTTTTTATTTCCTTTTTGTATCAACTCACTTCCTATTATTTTTCTAAGGCAAAATCCCACATTCATATATTTATCTTACAAGCTTAGTGGGTATTACACTAAAAGCATAAGAAGTCATACAAGTTTCATAGCATGTATAAAGACAAACATAATAGACATACATTTGAATTGTGTCTTAGGCTTCCTAGGTTTCTTTCCCTTTTTCTTTTATTTTTCCTCATGGCCGAAACTTACCAATTTCTAAACTAGGTTTTAGGTGGCTTAAAACATGAAAGACATAAGTAAGTTTCATGGCAAAAATTACTAAGAACATCATATACAAAGTTGGTTCATAAACAAGCTAGGACCCTTGTGATCTTACATGTCATATATCATGTAACTAATTTTCTATACTCCAATTAAACATGAGAGCATTAAACAACTTTCATATCATAATATCACAGAGGTCTTGAGCATATTAGAATTTTGTTTAAGCTTTTCTAAACTATCCATCTTATCATGGCCGAAAATCTACAATAAAAGTTCATGAATTTCTAGCAATGTTCAACATGAAATTCTTCAAGAGAACTCTATATTCTATCATACAAACATGGTTACTTAAATTTAAAGGTCTTCCTAACCATAAGTCCTTTTCTTGGCCGAAACATATAGGTGGTTTTCTTTTGGTTCCAAGTAACTTTCAAGCAGGAAAACCAATAGAAGACCCTTAGTAGTTCATGGAAGGAATTTTGTACTAGTTTGGTTAAACAATATTTTTCCTAACCTCTTTAAAATATTTTTGGCCGAAATTTTAGGGTTAGACACTCCTCTGAACAAGCATCATTTAGGTATAAAAACATGAAGAAAATCCTTCCTACATAGCATAGAAAAAATATCATGAAATAAGGACTTGTTTAAACCTTCCTAGATTTGAAAACCCTTTCTTTAGCCGAATTTTTCTTAAATTCTTTCCTAGGTTTTCTAATCCTCATAAAATCCGAAAATCACACAAAAAGCCTTGTACCACAGGTGAGGGGAAGCTTACATCCTTTTCGCTTGTGGATCTAAGGTATGGTGATGGAAGAAGTAGCCTCTTCTTCTAGTTCCTTTCCCTTGATTCCCTTACTAAGTCCTCCTTGTATCTTAGGCTTTCTTAGGAGAAAACCTTGGATTTGGGGCCGAAGATGGGGGAGAGGGGACTGATGGTTTCGGTGAGGGAGAGGAAGAATGAGAGAAAATGAGAGAAAAATAAACTTCTCTTTTCTTGCTCCCTTTTATGTTAAGGGGGAAGAGGTAGCAAACTTGATTTTTGCTTTCCTTCTCCCTTAGCCTTTTTTTTCTATTTCCTATTTATTTTATTTATTCATTTATTCTTACCATTCATGATGAAATAAGGAGGATTGAATCCTCTTTAATTCCCTCTTTAAATTTTCGGCAAAAGCAAAGAGGAAGAGGGAGAGAAAGGGAGGAAGGCAAGTTGCCTTTCTCTTGCTCTTTTCTTGTTTTCTTTTGGCTAGCTTTTACTCTCACCCTTATCATGAATTTCCCTCCTTTGCTATCAACATCTTCTCTCTATCCCAATTGGTTTCTACTAATTAATTCTATGAATTATAATATAAGAGGTTCAAGGTTCAATCCTTGACCTTCACTTCTTTTTATTTCATTTTATTTCTTTTTGCTTCAACTCACTTCCTATTATTTTTCTAAGGCAAAATCCCACATTCATATATTTATCTTACAAGCTTAGTGGGTATTACAGCGATGAAGATGTGTGTGGAAGGAACCTGGAATAAAGATCTTGGAGAAATTAGCAAACTAAGACTTTAGTTTTATATAGTGTTATTTTTAGTTTCCGCATTTCTAGTTATGTTAATGCCTTGAATTGTGAACGATTTACTTAGATTGTTAGTACTCATGCTCATATTCCTAGTTAGGTGTTATTGGTATGTTTCCAGCTATTATAGAACTCTTGTAGGCGAGTTTGGCACGAATCAATGCTGAAATCAGCGGTTTGCTGCGAAATCAGAAACCCCAATCGATCAGCTGATCGATTGGGGGCCCTCAATCGATCAGCGGATCGATTGGGAGCCTGGTTCCGCGAACATTAAGCTTCTGGATCGATCAGCCGATCGATCCAGTCACATTCTGTCGCAAATAGAGAGTTCAGGGATCGATCGTTCGATCGATCAGGAAATCGCTCCCGCGAACAGAGAGCTCTGGAATCGATCGCTGGATCGATTGGCCAGTTTGGATCGATTAGCCGATCGATCCAGAATATTATCCCCGAGCACAATAGCAATCTGAATCGATCCATGGATCGATTCAACCGCTTGCAATCGATTGAGTCTAAGCTGGATCGTTTGGGAAGCAAGGTTTCGGCCAGGAACCCTTGTAATTCAGTTCCTTGACCATAGGGGATGTAGGATATGCCATGTATACCTTAGATTACATCCCTCAACACATGTAGGACCAATAATTTGTATTGGCTTAGCAAAGTTTTAATTGGTACAGCTTTCCGCACCTAGACTTAGTGATGGTCATGGATATAGCTTAGCACAGTATAATGTGATGGTCCGGCCTTACAGCCTAGCCAGTAGAAGGCGGGGCGTTACAATGGTTGTCCAAACAATTCGATATGAAGGACTTGGGAGAGTGCGCACATATTCTCGGGATCAAAGGGATCGCAAGAAAAGAATGTTGTGCTTATCCCGAGCTTCATACTATCCTAGCTCATTTAAGCATGCAAGACTCCATGAAAGGTTTTTCTACCTTTTGAGCATGGAGAATCTTTATCTAAAGAGATGTCTCTGAAGACATCAAAATAGATAAAGGACATGAAGGTAGTTCCTTATGCTTCGGCTATCGGAAGCCTAATTTATGTAATGATGTGTACGAGACTGGATATTTGTTTTGCCCAGGGCATAGTTAGCAGATATCGAAGTAACCCAGGACCGGGACACTAGACTGCCATAAAGAATATATTAAAGTACCTTAGAGGGACTAGAGATTATATGCTAGTTTATAAGGTAGATAATTTGATCCCTATGGGTTACACAGATTCTGACTTCCAATCAGATAGGGACAATAATAAGTCGATCTCGGGGTTTTGTGTTTACTTTAGGAGGTGAAGTCATAACTATCGAGGAGTGTTAAGCATAGGTGCTTTTCCGGACTCCACCATAGAAGCTGAGAATGTGGTAGCCTCTGAGGTAGCCATAGAAGCTGTATGGCTCAGAAATTTCATGATGGACTTAGATGTGATTCCTAGTTTGCCCAAAATTATTACAATGAATTGTGATAATAAGTGGTGCAATAGAAAACACAAGGAACCATGAGCCCATAAGGAAAGTAAACACAATTGAGCGCAAGTACCACCCAATACGAGACATCGTAGAACGAGGAGAAGTTGTTGCCGCCTAGATTGCATCAGGTAATAACCGGCAGATCCTTTCACTAAGGCCCTTCCGGCGAAAGCTTTTGATAGCCATGTGGAGGGGATGAGAATCAGATGTATGGCAGCAGATATGACAGCTTAGTCTTTTAGTATAAGTGGGAGATTATTAGAGTGTATACTAAAAGCCTAGCTTTTGTAAACATTTATTTTGAAATAAAGAATCACATTGGTCAAAAATGTCTACATTTATATGCTAAGTGTAGTTGTTCAATTAATTTATATTGTAGATAATATGGTGTGTGGTGTCACACACAAAAGATCATGTTATCGGTTCTTTATAAATTATAAACAGTAGCTCACGACTAAGATGGAAAGGAACAAATCATTGGAATAGTTGCAGTGTAATTAGGTATTAGTTTATCTTGACTAATATATTACACTAGTACACTCTGAGTGTATTGAGCAAGACCATTTAAGGTAAGTTCTTTTTATACTGACTTAATAAAAGAATAAGACCTTAGTTATTATGGAAGCATGTACTCTTAATCCTAATATAATAACAAACACATATATTTAGTATTTATTTCTTTAACTTATTAAAGGGTGAGATTTAGCTCGATAAATCAATAGGCCCGATAAGTTAGGAAATAATATTACTTATAGTGTATATTATTGATTATAGAAGAAACTATGTCCTATTAATCTAGGTTGAGAATGACCTCAAGAGGAGATCATAAGGATTGTCATGTTAAACCCTGCAGGTGGACTTAGTCCGACATGATGATAAAGTTGAGTGGTACTACTCTTGGACTAAGATATTAATTAAAACGAGTTGTCAGTAACTCAATTAAATTAATGGGCATTCGATATCTTAAACACATGGAGACTAACACACTCATGATAAGAAGGATCCCATAATATAATTTGGGATTTGTGCAGTAGTGCAATAATAGCTCTCTAGTGGAATGAGTTATTATTGATGAACTTGAGTTGTGTGTTCGGGGCGAACACGGGATACTTGAGCTCATCGGGAGGCCAAAACCAATTTCTCCTCTAGGTCCCTGTCGTAGCCTCAATAAAGTCTCAAATTCACTTATAAAAAGCCCATCTTGGTGTCCAAGAAGGGGGTCGGCCATGGCTTGGTGACCAAGCCATAGGGCCGGCCACTTCCTCCTCAAAGGGGTCGACCCTTTGCTTGGTGCCCAAGCAAGAAGGGGCTGACTACAATAATTCAAAATATGAGGAGTGTTTTGAATTTTTAAAATCTTCTCTTTGAGATAACTACAAGTTTTAAAAGAGGGATTTTAAATTTATAAAAACTTTCCTTATTTGAATTAGGCCACATGGTTTAAAAGAAAGTTTTAAAACTTTCCTTTTTTAACCATCCACATAGATTTTAAAAAGAGAGTTTTAGTTTTAAAACTTTCCTTTTTTTGTAACCATTTTAAAAAAGGAAATTTTAAATGAGAAGTTTTAAATCTTAAAACTTGGTTTAAAATTTTCCTTTTTTAAAATCCACATTAGGAATTTAAAAGAGAGCTTGTAAAATTTTATAAGAGCTTTTCTTCTTTTCTTATAAAATTTTTACAAGATTATTTTTTCTTCTTTTAAGGGACGGCCACCCTTGCTTGGTGCCCAAGCAAGGGGCCGACCAATCAACCATTCAATCAAGAGGAGAAAAAAAAGGAATTAAAAAGGAGGAAAGGAAACACAAGAGGAAGATTTTAATTTTTGTAAAAATCATTCCTTATTTGCCTTGGGCAAGTATTATAAAAGAAGGGGAGGAGAGGCCTCATGAGAGATCAATTCTTATTCTCTTGCTTGTGCTTCCTCTTGTGGCCGACCCTCTCTCCTTTCCTTTCCCCTTGCTCTCTTTTATTTCTTTGTGGTGGTGGTGGCCGGATTTTAGAGAAGGAGGAAGGAGCTTTTGGGTGGTGTTCATCTTGGAGGATCGTCGCCCACACGACGTCCAAGAGGAGGCGAGGAATACGACAGAAGATCTCAAGGTCATTAGCATACAAAGAAAAGGTATAACTAGTAATTATTTTCTGCATCATGCTAGTTTTTCTTTGTATGAATTCCAAACACAAGAGGCATATGATTCTAGAGTTTCGAATTTGTTATTCGAGTTTGTGTTTTTTTTTGTTTTTCGAATTTGTAATTCGATTGTTCTTTTTGGTTAAACCTAGAGTTATATAACGAAATTAAATATTAGCTTTCCTTAAAAGGCTTTGTCTAGGCGGTGGTGGATGATCCCATACCCAAGAAGGACTAGTGCCTCGCCATGCAGTCCTGGAAGCTAATTTTGGAAATTAATATTTAATTGAATTTATAACATAGGTGGATTTGGATCAATAATGTTAAGCATCATTTACGATCCAAATCTAAACCATTAAGAACAAATAAGTTAAATTTGGAATCAATAATGTTAAGTTTCATTTGCGATTCCTAATTTAATTTCTAAAGAACACAATAGGTTGTTTAGGAAAGGTTCAACACTTGTACAAAATTTTTGTACAGTGGAGCCGGTATGATCTTCCTAGGACCAACCAACACCAATGTCCTGACTGCTTGCAGATGAAGCACTTGCCCTTCGGCTTCTTCATTCTAGCTTTATATCTTGTACCTTGAGGTTTATTCACCTTCTTTGCTGATGCAGCCTGTTTCTTCTCCTTCTTGCCTTTCGACTTTGAAGTAGTACCATTTTCAGCATAGTGAATCTGAGAATTATGATGAAATAGCCCTTCTGCTGCCTGAAGTTCTGTCAGTAGTTCCGCTAATGAATACATCCTTTACTCATATTATAGTTCAGGCGAAAATGCTCAAAACTTCTGGGTAGCGACTAGAGAATCATATCGATCAGGGTTTCCGCATCAATTTCTCCTCCAAGGATTTGTATTTCGTTCAAATAAGCCATCATCTTTAGGATATGGTCCCTGACGGGAGTACCCTCTGTCATGGTGTCTGTCATTAACTTTCTCATTGCTTCTTGCCTAGCAGCCCGATCTTGGTGACCAAAGAGATCCTTGAGATTGTTCATTATATCATAAGCTGTTCGTAAATCGTGATGCTGATGTTTTAGCACATTTGACATTAAAGTCAAAATGTAATACCGCGCCATCTCATCTGCCTTTACCCATTTCCTATAATTCTCAATTTCCTCTTGGGTAGATTCACCATTAGGCACATTAGAGCACTCCTCTGACAGTACAAACTTATAGCCCTCAGCAGTTAGGATAATGTCCAGGTTTCTTTTCCAATCTATATAGTTGGGACCAGTAAGTTTGTTCTCTTTCAGTATAATGGCCAGTGGGTTGAAAGTCATCCTAAGAATCACAAAATAAACTTTGGTCAAGACTCTAAATTTAGAATAATATTGATTCCTCAAACAATACTATTTAAATTTACCAACACCTCAAAACACCATGAATTTTGCATGCCATGTTAGTGTGGACGTATACCAATTTAACATTTGTAAGAGGACTTTACCCATTAATTTTATTATCTTGTCATCCTAACTTTATAACAAATAAAATTAATAGTTGGTTTTCCTTTAGTCACACAAGACAATAGCAGTGACTCCATTGGGGAGGATACTATTTAATGTTGGGTTTTTCGGGCCGCAAAAACCGCTTTTTGCGTTGCGAAAACCTCGAAACCCCATCCACCGGATCCGTGCGAAGATTAAAATTTCAAAAAACATTACGAGTACGAGTTTCTTACACTAGTTCTAAACTAGATCTACAAGGAGAAGGAATTTACCCTTGATGTGAAGCCCTTCACAATCCCGCTCGTCCTCGGTTCGCCGGATCTCGAAAGTGTCAAAGTAGACACTTCTCTATGTGTATCCACACAAGCAAGAGATGGAGAAGAACCTCTAAGGATGTGCTAGCAACCTTAGAGATCAGTAATGGAGGAGAGGGAGAGCAAGAAGAAAACTAGAGAGGAAGAAGATGATGGAGTTACTCACACAAGCACACAAAATGCACTAACTCCTCTACAAAAGTGGCCGGCCACTTTAAGGGGAATTGTAACCTCCATGGGATGGCAAGAGTCACAACTCTTGGTAACTCCCATGAGGTGGCATTCCACTTAAGCAACCATGATGATGTGGAGCATCATCATTGGACCACTTAATGCCAACTCACCAATGAGATGGCAAATGGTCAAGTCAAAATTGACCTTTCATCTTCCTCTCAAGTCAAGCCAAACTTGACCACTTCTCTCCCTTGGTTGATCTAATCTAACCATTGGTTCAAGTCAATTTTAATTTAATGAATCTCTATTCATTGAATTAAATTGTTTAAATGAGTCTAAGTCCAAATTAGACTAACTTAACACATGAACTAAATTGAGTCCAACTCAATTAGCCTACTTTGGATTACTCTTAATCCAATTTGGTTCATCATATGAACCTAATCATTTAGGTTCATCAAATGAACCTAATCTCCATCTAATTTTCCTTTGTGTGTGACCCTATAGGTTCTTGTAATGTTGACAATGCTCCTAAACCCATTTAGAAGCATAAGTAATGAGCGGTATCTAGCAACACATCATTACTACCCAAGTTACAAGAATGTTGAGATCCAACATCACCTTGTGACTACTAATTGTGACTCCTCACAATATATGACATTGTCCTTCTATCCTAGACATCTAGATTGATCAATATGAGGCATAGACCGTGTCATCCTCTAATCAATCTAAATCTTGAATTCCAAGTAGACTCACTCGATCAAATGAGCTCAATATCTTATATTGACTCATTTGGGCATGACCATGCACTTAGTGGTCTCACTCTATCAAGAATATCGATGTCTCTCCCATCATATAGGAGGGATAGATCTCATCTACATCACTCATATCCCTCCGCATAATTTGTTACATATCCAGTAATCGCCTTTATAGTCCACCCAGTTACGGGTAACGTTTGACGAAGCCAAAGTATGTAACTCCTTTTGTAGGAGACCATGGTGACTTCAGGTCCAATGACTAGTAGTCATACTAATAGCCACATGAGAATATATATGACACTCATATAACGATCCATGATACTTTCTCATGGCGGGTCATTCAGTATACATTCTCCAATGCATACCCATGTGTCAACTTGATATCTCTATATCCATGACTTGTGAGATCAAGTCATCTAATTGACCTAGATGCTAGTCTCGTGGCATTAACATTGTCTCTGAATGTTAATACTCGACTAGGAATGATTAAGAGTAGTGTTCCCTATATCATCTCACTGTCGGTTCAACTAATCGATTGATATAGATAAGAACCCTCTACTCAAGGACGCTATTATACTTAGTTATTTGGTATCAATACAAGTAAATATAATAACCAAAACAAATGTCTTTATTTATATACAAGAATATGATACAATGAGTCCATACAACAATCATCAAATGATTGACTCTAGGGCTCTAACTAACAATCTCCCACTAGCGCTAGTGTCAATCAATGTAGGCTCTAAGGCCTAATGATCTAGTGTAACCATCATGCTTTCTCTATGCCAAAGCCTTGGTCAAGGGATCTGCAATGTTAGCATCTGTGGGTACTCTGCAAATCTTCACATCTCCTCTCTCGATAATCTCTTGAATGAGATGGAAGCGCCGTAGTTTGTGTTTGGTCCGCTGGTGTGAGCGAGGTTCCTTAGCCTGCGCAATTGCTCCATTGTTGTCACAATAGAGCTTAATAGGGTCAGCGATACTAGGAACCACCCCAAGTTCAGTGATGAACTTGCGGATCCAAACTGCCTCCTTTGCTGCTTCTGATGCAGCAATATACTCGGCCTCTGTCGTAGAATCAGCTACTGTGCCCTGCTTCGAACTCTTCCAACTCACAACACCACCATTTATGCAAAACACGAACCCTGACTACGATCAATAATTATCCTGGTCGGTCTTGAAGCTGGCATCACTGTAACCCTTTACAGCTAGCTCATCATCGCCTCCATATATCAAGAAATATTTTTTAGTCCTTCTTAAGTACTTAAGAATATTCTTGACCGCTATCCAGTGACTTTCACCAGGATCTGACTGGTATCTGCTCGTCATGCTCAAAGCATACGAGACATCAGGATGAGTACATAGCATGGCGTACATGATAGATCCTATGGCTGAGGCATAAGGGATCTGATCCATGCGGTCTCTCTACTCTCTAGAAGAGGGACCTTGAGTCTTCGAAAGACTCACGCCATGTTACATTGGCAGAAATCCCTTCTTGGAGTTCTGCATGGCAAACCGTAGGAGTACCTTGTCAATATATGTACTCTGACTTAGGCCAAGCAACCTCTTAAATCTATCTCTATAGATCTGTATGCCTAGAATGCGGGATGCTTCACCTAAGTCCTTCATTGAGAAATAAGTCCCTAGCCAAGTCTTGACAGACTGCAGCAAAGGGATGTCTTTCCCAATGAGTAGTATGTCATCCACATACAATATAAGGAAGACAACTATGTCCCCTACAACCTTCTTGTAGACACAAGGTTCATCTTCATTCTTGATAAAACCAAACTGTTTGATTGCATCATCGAATCGAAGATTCCAGCTCCGAGAAGCTTGCTTTAGTCCATAAATGGACCTATGCAGCTTGCATACTCTGCTAGTATGCTGTGGATCTACAAAACCCTCAGGTTGTGTCATGTACACATCCTCGAGCAGGTTTCCATTCAGAAACGCGGTTTTGACATTCATCTGCCATATCTCATAGTCATGGTATGCTGCAATAGCAAGCATGATCCGAATGGACTTAAACATCGCTACTGGAGAAAAGGTTTCAACATAGTCAATACCATGAATATGCTTGAAACCTTTAGCTACCAAGCGACCCTTATAAATAACTCCATCCATGTCAGTCTTTCTCTTAAAGACCCACTTACACCCAATGGGTATGACCCCTTCAGGTGGATCAACCAAAGTCCATACTTGGTTAGTGTACATGGATTCCATCTCGGATCTCATGGCCTCTAACCATTTCTCAGAATCTGGTCTCATCACAGCTTCCTGATAGGAGGTGGGCTCATCCTCTATGAGAACAACGTCATCATGGTCAGACAAGAGAAATGAGTATCTCTCAGGCTGACGACGTACCCTATCAGACCTGCGAAGAGGTATGCCTACTTGAACTGGTTGTGGTTCCTCAACTCCTTGTGGAACAACATCATCCACAACACTTTGTGGTTCCAGTTCAACTTCCATCGAGACTTCAGTGCTATTGTTCGCATCTTGAACTTCTTCAAGATCGAACGTACTCCCACTAGTCTTTCTAGAAACAAAATCCCTTTCTAGAAAAACCCAGTCTTACCCACAACTATCTTGTGTCAACTGGGAATGTAGAAGTAATATCCCTTCGTTTCCTTGGGATATCCAATAAAATAGCACTTGTTAGATTTGGGTCCCAATTTGTCTGAGACTTGACGTCTAACATAAGTCTCACAACCCCAAATCCTCATAAAAGACACCTGGGCATCTCTCCCAGTCCTTTTCCTATATGGTGTCTTTATTACAACTTTAGATGGAACTCGGTTAAGAATGAAAGCTGCTGTGTCTAGAGCATAGCCCCAAAGATACATAGGAAGATCTGTGTGACTCATCATAGACCGTACCATATCTAATAAGGTACGATTCCTCCTTTCGGATACACCATTCCACTGTGGTGTTCAAGGAGGAGTGAGTTGAGATAGAATCCCACACTCAGCTAGATAGTCACGAAACTCATGGCTAAGGTATTCACCACCTCGATCTGATCAAAGTATCTTAATACTTTTGCCAAGCTGGTTTTGTACTTCATTCTTGAATTCTTTGAACTTTTCAAAGGATTATGACTTATGTGTCATCGGTACACATAACCATATCTACTGAAGTCATCAGTAAATGTAATGAAGTACCTATAACCACCTCTAGCAGTGACATTGAAAGGACCACATACATCGCTATGTATAAGACCTAACAAGTCAGTCGCTCTCTCACTGTGTCCACTAAAGGGAGTCTTGGTCATCTTGCCTAGTAGGCATGACTCGCATGTCTCATATGATTCAAAATCAAATGAGTCCTACAAACCATCTTTATGGAGCTGGGATAAGCGTTTGTCATTTATATGACCTAAGCGACAGTGCCAGAGATAGGTTGGGTTCAAGTCATTTGACTTGAACATCTTGGTACTTATGTTACAAATAGGGCTCTCAAGGTCTAGAATATAGAGTCCGTTCATCAGAGGTGCACTACAATAGAACATGTCATTTAAATAAACTGAACAACAATTGTTCTTTATTATAAATGAAAAACCTTTCTTGTCCAAACAAGAAACTGAAATTATGTTCTTAGTTAAAGCAGGCACAAAACAACCATCATCCAACTCTAGTACAAGCCCACAGGGCAGAGATAGAAAATAAGTCCCTACAACAACAGCAGCAACCCGTGCTCCATTGCTTACGTGTAGGTCCACCTCTGTAACGACCACCCTTCTTACTACTACTACTACTCTCTAAGAGTGACCGTTACTTATCTACTAACTCTACTTAACCGGTTTATTAAAAATCTCTAGGAAAACCCTACCGAAAAATTCCGGCAAAGTCTCCCCTGTACCGGTGACCATTTTCCATAATACAAGCATAATATACTCAGCCACAGGCGGCTGGAAATATATTTCAATCAACCACGCAGTTTAATAAGAAATGAAAACTAACCACAACCACGTAGCTTAATAATTCAAATCATGCAGGTAATGAAAAACCGAAAACATAACTTCTTACTACATCCTTTTCTTATCAACTTAATAAGAAATCAAACTAATCACATTCTTAAACTAAATGAATTCCTTAGCTAAGTCCCAAGGACCTCCATAGTCCACACATCACACACTCCTCTTGCATCTCCTTGTCGCCTTCCTTCACTGTATCTTTTCTTTCCCTTTATCTGCAGTAGGAGGAAATGCAGTCTATAAGCATAAAGCTTAGTGAGCGCTATCTACTCACAAAAACTCGATATGCATGTATATAAATAAAAACATGCTAAAACTGAATGCTAACATATAAAACTACTCATGCACATATATAGCAAAGGAATCATGCTAACTGAAATACTAAACATATATAGCTAATCATGCTCATAAGAATAAAACTATAACTGCATGCTGAAAACAAATAAGCTAAACATGCTGAATAATCTAATAGCAAGAAACAAATAAAACTACTACTGCATGCTTCAAATAACAAGAAACTAAACTTTCTAATTCTAAACATATTTGAAGCTTGTTTCATTTATTTCAAAACTTATATTTTAATACTTCAAAATAATAATAAACTTCTTTTGGGCCCGGCATTGTACCAATTTGCGCGCATCCTTAGTAAGAGTCGAGGTAGCTAATCCCGAAACTACTAAGGTACTTCTAGGCGATCTTGTGCCTAGGGGCGATCTAGGAGCCCACCCAATGGACCTTGTGTCCTGGACCTTGTGTCCGGTACATGCCATTAAAAAGTAAAATACTTCTTTTTTCTTAACTATTACTTCCTTATACTTGTTATTCTTTCAGCTCTTCTAATATAAAATGCCTTGGCACTTCTTCAAGCACCTTGTGTGCTGCTAATCCTCAAATGCTGGAATTTAGGATCAGGTTTAAGATCTTGGTCTTTTCTTACTTATTGCTTCTCATAATCTTCTAGAAGAGTTTAACATGCTTGTGTAATAGCAAGGAAAATCTAATTCTGCCTGCTTAACATTAAGTGGCCAAAAATAAGATCTTAAAACTGAATACTAGCATGATAACAAAAGATTTAACTTGCTGGAACTTAAAGAAGCCTAAACTGCTTACTTTCATACAAGTTGTCTAGTTCATGATTAGTAAACCAGCAAGAAAATCAAACTTGTAATGTACAATATTGCTGTTCGTGCTAGTTAATTGCAAAGGAACATCTAACTAAAATGGTTGTTAAACTGAAAATTTGCTCATGTTATTCTAATAACAAAGGAATCTAGAAAATAAGGGAATCATCGCTACATGGAATTAACAGAATATCATGCTTACTAACTCAACACAAAAAGGATCTAAACTACTATGAATTGGTGGCTGTTCTTGCCCATGAATATGCACAACAGAACTTAACGGTAAGCTTCAAAAGGGATCATTCTCAGCTCCAAATGGCTGTTCATGCCTGCTGCAGATACCAAAGGAATACCAACGTGCTGCTAATAGGATAAATTGCTATTAACTGATCAGCAAGAAGGCAAGCAAAATTCCCCTAATGAAACTAAAACACATGTTAATCAAATATGCTACAGCGAAGAACTAAAATACCCAAGAACTAATACTCTAGAATAAAAAATGTGAATTACAGTGCTTCTCATTATAGAAAAAAATACCAGAACATATCCCCTGGAAACATAGGCATGTATGCTTCTACTACCAGATCTACACAACCCTTTTGAACCTCACGGCAGAACTCCAAAAACAACAAGAGAAAACTCTAAACCAATGCCACAAGGAGGAATGTTCAAGCTCGGCAAGGAAATGAAGAAGGCAAAATCGCGGATCGGAACTACTCCTACTGCAGGTGAGAAGCAACTCACCCCTTGTTCTTGCACTTACAACCGACGGAGAGGAAAACCCTAGGGTTTCGGGTAGAGCTTGAAGGTCTCGGCTCCTCTTCGTGCTCAAAGCTTCTCCTTGACGAGAAGTGAAGAAAACCCCTCGGAAAAACAACCTCGCTGGCCGCCGGAGACGTGTTCACTCGCCGCCACGATTCCGCCCGAGAAGAAGAACAGCGCCGTCGCGAGCACACGAGAGGGAGAAAGAATTTTAGGGCTCGGGAAAATACTTAACCCTTTTCTTATAACTAAAATTTTTATTAATTTCTATACCTTAAATATAATCCATTCTTTCCTTAATTAACAAAACTCGTTGGCACAGTTGGTCAACCGAGTTTTAACCAAGTCAAAGGTCTCGGCTTCAATCCCTCAGCCGCGCGCTATTTCCCAATTTATTCCCTAATCATTAACTATGCTATAAACTTAGTTCTCACCATATAAGGTTAACAAAACCGTGTAGCTCAACTGGTTGGGCCGGTTTTGCTTGGGTCAGTCCGACCCGAGGTCGTGGGTTCGAATCTCACCTTCAACGTTTTTTTTTTAACTTCTTTCTTTTTGTAACCCTACTAAACGACCTCCAGAAATTACGTAAAAATACTCTAAAAATTCCTAAAAATCTCTAGAATATTTTAAAAGTATTTCCAAATATTTTTATGGACTTTTAGAACTTGAAATAGGGAAAATTAGGTCGTTACAATTCCCCATACCTTATAAAAAGTTCATCCTCGAACTTAGAATAGCTCTAGATATTTCTCTCTCATACTGTCTTCCCGCTCCCAAGTGACTTCCTCGTGCTTCTGGTTCGGCCAGATAACCTTCACTAGTGGCACTTCTTTATTTTATAGTTTCTTGACTGCTCTGTCCACTATTTGTGTAGGTCTGCTCTCATAACTAAGATCCTCTTCGATCTGCACTGACTGAGGCTGAATCACTTGGTTAGGGTCGTGGAGACACTTCTTTAGCAGAGAGACATGAAATACATTATGTATTGCTGACATGTCGTGTGGTAAATCCAGCTTGTAAGCTACTTTCCCAATCCTTTCTGTGATCAGGTAAGGCCCTACATAATGAGGACTTAATTTGCCCTTCTTGCCAAATCTCATCACTCCCTTCATAGGAGCAACCTTGAGAAAAGCTGAATCCCCTACTTGGAATTCAAGTGGCCTACGGCGTGTGTCAGCATAACTCTTCTGTCTACTCTGGGCAGTCTCAATTCTCTGTCTGATCTTCTGAATAGCCTGAGTAGTCTCATCTATCAGCTCTGTCTGAATGCCCAGTTCCACTTCCATCTCTCTTCTTTCACCTGCTTCTTGCCAGTAAATGGGTGATCTGCACTTCATGCCATACAACGCCTCATAAGGTGCCATCTTGATAGTGGCTTGATAGCTATTGTTGTGGGCAAATTCAACTAAGCACAGATACTTGCACCAACTTCCCTTGAAATCTAGTGCACAAGCCCTGAGTATATCTTCTAAGATCTGGTTTACTCGATCTATCTGTCCATCAGTCTGAGGATGGAAGGCTGTGCTGAACTTGAGTTTGGTGCCTAGTGTAGTCTGAACACATTCCCAGAAGTGAGAGGTGAAGCGCCCATCTCTATCAGAAACAATAGATTTAGGAAGTCTGTGAAGTCTGATCACCTCTTTAACATACAACTGTGCCAACTGCTCTATAGAGTGAGACAACTTGATGGCTAGAAAATGAGTAGACTTGGTCAATCTGTCCACTATCACCTATATCGCATCATATCCATTTGTGGTTCTTGGAAGACCTGTTATGAAGTCCATGGATATGTCTTTCCACTTCCACTCTGGTATAGGAAGAGGTTGTAGAACTCCTCCTGGTCTCTGGTGTTCTTCTTTGACCCTCTAACATGTCAGGCAGGTACTGACATATTTAGCTACATCTCTTTTGAGTCCAGACCACCAGAATCTCTGTTTCACGTCTTGATACATCTTGTTAGAACCAGGATGCATGGAGTATGGTGTACTATGAGCATCTTCTAAAATTTTCTTTCTCAGCTCTTCATCATTGGGGACACAAAGACGGCTCCCCTGATAAAGAATTCCACTGTCTGATATTCGAAACTCTGAATTTTCTTCTTCTTGTATCCCTTGCTTGATATTTTGGATATCTGTATCTTCACTTTGCTTTCTCTGTATATCCTCAAGCAGGGTTGACTCTAAGGTCAATGCAGAGAGTTGCCCATAAATAATTTCCATTCCAAAATCTGACAACTCCTTCTGCAGTGGTAGGGCTAATGATGACAAAGGCATCAAGGATGCACTGAATTTTCTGCTTAGTGCATCTGCCACTTTATTAGCTTTGCCTGGATGGTAGAGGATTTCATAGTCATAATCTTTGACCAACTCTAGCCACCTACATTGTCTCATGTTTAAGTCCTTCTGAGTGAAGAAGTACTTAAGACTTTGATGGTCTGTGAAGATTCTGCACTGGACTCCATACAGGTAATGTCGCCAGAGTTTCAGTGCAAAGACCACAGCTGCCAGCTCAAGATCATGAGTAGGGTAGTTCTTCTCGTAGTCTTTGAGTTGCCTGGAAGCATAAGCTATAACTTTTCCTTCTTGCATGAGTACAGCTCCTAGGCCCATCTTGGAAGTATCACTGTAGATGTCAAAACTCTTGTCACTCTCTGGAACTGTCGGAATGGGAGCACTGGTCAGCCTCTTCTTCAACTCTTGAAAACTCTGCTCACATTTATCTGACCATTCAAACTTCTTGTTCTTTCTGATGAGGGCTGTAAATGGAGAGGCTATTCTGGAAAAGTCTTCCACGAATTTCCTGTAGTACCCAGCTAAACCAAGGAAGCTTCTGATCTCCCTGGCGTTCTTAGGTCTCTTCCAATTGCTGACCACTTCTACTTTGGCTGGATCCACTTGAATGCCTTCTTTAGAAATGATGTGACCTAGAAACGCCACCTACTCCAACCAGAATTTGCACTTTGAGAATTTAGCATAGAGCTGCTTTTGTTGAAGGGTTTGCAGAACTATTCTCAAGTGCGTGTCATGCTCCTCTGGGGTTCTGGAAATAGACTAGAATGTCGTCGATGAACACAATGACAAACTTGTTAAGGTATTCTCTGAACACTCTATTCATCAAGTCCATGAAGACCGCTGGTGCATTAGTCACACCAAAAAGGCATGACTACAAACTTGTAGTATCCGTATCTGGTCCTGGAAACTGTTCTGGGTGTATCACTTTCTTTCACTTCCAACTGATGATACCCAGAGCACAGGTCTATTTTAGATAACACTATTGCCCCCTTCTTTTTTTTTTGCTGATCATATAAATCATCTATTCTGAAATGAGGGTACTTGTCCCTAACTGCTACTTTGCTCAGCGCTCTAAAATCTATGTACATTAGCATGGATCCGTCTTTCTTCTTAATGAACAACTCTGGAGTTTCCCGGGGTGAATGACTAGGCGGATGAAACCCTTGTCAAGTAACTCCTGAAATTGTTCTTATAACTCTTTTAGCTCTGCTAGAGAAATTTGGTATAGAGCTTTTGAAATTGGCTCCACTTCTCTGTTGGGAGATAGTCCAGGTAGCCCTTCTGGAAAATACTTCTGGATACTCACAGACTACCCGAACATCTTCCTACATGGGTCTTTCTTGTTATCTTTGTCCTTCCAGTTCTGATTACTTGTTTGGGTTCTCTGTTTTCCCCCTGTCTTGTCTTCTATCTTGACTGGCTTGTGTTGCGTTTGTTGTGCCTTGTTGTTGTTCAGATAGTGCTCACTAATGCCCTGCTAACCAGCTCTTCACCAATCTATGGTCGGTGAGTTTCACTACTCACATTAGGTGTTATTTCTGGTCTCAGCATTAGGAGCATCAGTCTGACTCATTCTTTCACTGTACTTACTAACTCTAGGCAAAGGTGAGCTAGCCTGTTAAATCTTTTAACCGCTTCTTCTACTGGTAGGTCACCTTGTCTAAATTCTATAAACTCCTCATAATGTTTATTGGTGATCCGTTGGCAGAAGAACTCTTAGTAAAACTCTATCTCAAAGTCAACCCAATTCATCTGGTTGACTGTTCTCTTACTCTTAACTCGCTCCCACTACATACAAGCATCTCCAGATAGGCAGAAAGAAGCACACTTAATGGTATCAACCTTCCCGACTTCTGGTCAGTCAAGAAGCTCCATTGTGCTCTCAAATGTCTTGAACCAAGCCTGGGCATCCCAGGGCTCAGTCGTTCCTGAGAAGCTTTCTGGTTTCAGCTTCAGCCACTGGATGAGATATGCTTCTTGTCTTTTAGATGCTGTGGCGACTTCCAGGGCAGTTGATGGGACTTCAGTCACCACTAGGGTCTCCACATTAATGGTTGGGGGAGTGGAAGGAGCTGGCTTTTGATTGGCCATTAGATTGGCAATCACTTGCTGCTGCTCGCTACTTGTCTCTGAAGTTGAGTAACAACTTCAGAGAGAATAGGCCCAGGGGTTCTGGGCTCTTCGTTCTCCTGATCTTGGTTCTCAGTATAAACGGTACGGGGATGTCCTCTTCTTGACATCCAATTATGCAGAGGAAAAGACTAAATAACTTCTCTAACCCTTTCTAATCATACATAAATATGAATAAAGAAAAGGGAAACTAAATCTTCTATCTTACTTTAGTACTAAAAAAAAAAAAAAAGTACTCTATACTACAGTTAATAATAAGGAAAGCATAATAACGAAAGAATTTAAATACTTTCTTACTTGGAGACGGCAAGGAAGATGCTGATGTGTGTGTGATGCTGGAGAATGGGACCTGCTCTGATACCAACTGTAACGACCACCCTTCTTACTACTACTACTACATTCTAAGAGTGACCGTTACTTATCTACTAACTCTACTTAACCGGTTTATTAAAAATCTCTAGGAAAACCATACCAAAAATTTTTGGCAAAGTCTCCCCTGTACCGGTGACCATTTTCCATAATACAAGCATAATATACTCAGCCACAGGCGGCTGGAAATATATTTCAATCAACCACACAGTTTAATAAGAAATGAAAACTAACCACAACCACGCAGCTTAATAATTCAAATCATGCAGGTAATGAAAAACCGAAAACATAACTTCTTACTACATCCTTTTCTTATCAACTTAATAAGAAATCAAACTAATCACATTCTTAAACTAAATGAATTCCTTAGCTAAGTCCCAAGGACCTCCATAGTCCACACATCACACACTCCTCTTGCATCTTCTTGTCGCCTTCCTTCACTGTATCTTTTCTTTCCCTTTATCTGCAGTAGGAGGAAATGCAATCTATAAGCATAAAGCTTAGTGAGCGCTATCTACTCACAAAAACTCGATATGCATGTATATAAATAAAAACATGCTAAAACTGAATGCTAACATATAAAACTACTCATGCTCATATATAGCAAAGGAATCATGCTAACTGAAATACTAAACATGTATAGCTAATCATGCTCATATGAATAAAACTATAACTGCATGCTGAAAACAAATAAAGCTAAACATGCTGAATAATCTAATAGCAAGAAACAAATAAAACTAATACTGCATGCTTCAAATAACAAGAAACTAAACTTTCTAATTCTAAACATATTTGAAGCTTGTTTCATTTGTTTCAAAACTTATACTTTAATACTTCAAAATAATAATAAACTTCTTTTGGGCCCGGCATTGTACCAATTTACGCGCATCCTTAGTAAGAGTCGAGGTAGCTAATCCCGAAACTACTAAGGTACTTCTAGGCGATCTTGTGCCTAGGGGCGATCTAGGAGCCCACCCAATGGACCTTGTGTCCTGGACCTTGTGTCCGGTACATGCCAATAAAAAGTAAAATACTTCTTTTCTTCTTAACTATTACTTCCTTATACTTGTTATTCTTTCAGCTCTTCTAATATAAAATGCCTTGGCACTTCTTCAAGCACCTTGTGTGCTGCTAATCCTCAAATGCTGGAATTTAGGATCAGGTTTAAGATCTTGGTCTTTTCTTACTTATTGCTTCCCATAATCTTTTAGAAGAGTTTAACATGCTTGTGTAATAGCAAGGAAAATCTAATTCTGCCTGCTTAACATTAAATGGCCAAAAATAAGATCTTAAAACTGAATACTAGCATGATAACAAAAGATTTAACTTGCTGGAACTTAAAGAAGCCTAAACTGCTTACTTTCATACAAGTTGTCTAGTTCATGATTAGTAAACCAGCAAGAAAATCAAACTTGTAATGTACAATATTGCTGTTCGTGCTAGTTAATTGCAAAGGAACATCTAACTAAAATGCTAGTTAAACTGAAAATTTGCTCATGTTATTCTAATAACAAAGGAATCTAGAAAATAAGGGAATCATCGCTACATGGAATTAACAGAATATCATGCTTACTAACTCAACACAAAAAGGATCTAAACTACTATGAATTGGTGGCTGTTCTTGCCCATGAATATGCACAACAGAACTTAACGGTAAGCTTCAAAAGGGATCATTCTCAGCTCCAAATGGCTGTTCATGCCTGCTGCAGATACTAAAGGAATACCAACGTGCTGCTAATAGGATAAATTGCTATCAACTGATCAGCAAGAAGGCAAGCAAAATTCCCCTAATGAAACTAAAACACATGTTAATCAAATATGCTACAGCGAAGAACTAAAATACCCAAGAACTAATACTCTAGAACAAAAAATGCGAATTACAGTGCTTCTCATTATAGAACAAAAATACCATAACATATCCCCTGGAAACATAGGCATGTATGCTTCTACTACCAGATCTACACAACCCTTTTGAACCTCACGGCAGAACTCCAAAAACAACAAGAGAAAACTCTAAACCAATGCCACAAGGAGGATTGTTCAAGCTCGGCAAGGAAATGAAGAAGGCAAAATCGCGGATCGAAACTATTCCTACTGCAGGTGAGAAGCAACTCACCCCTTGTTCTTGCACTTACAACCGACGGAGAGGAAAACCCTAGGGTTTCGGGTAGAGCTTGAAGGTCTCGGCTCCTCTTCATGCTCAAAGCTTCTCCTTGACGAGAAGTGAAGAAAACCCTTCGGAAAAACAACCTCGCTAGCCGCGGGAGACGTGTTCACTCGCCGCCACGATTTCGCCCGAGAAGAAGAACAGCGCCGTCGCGAGCACACGAGAGGGAGAAAGAATTTTAGGGCTCGGGAAAATACTTAACCCTTTTCTTATAACTAAAATTTTTATTAATTACTATACCTTAAATATAATCCATTCTTTCCTTAATTAACAAAACTCGCTGGCACAGTTGGTCAACCGAGTTTTAACCAAGTCAAAGGTCTCGGCTTCAATCCCTCAGCCGCGCGCTTTTTCCCAGTTTATTCCCTAATCATTAACTATGCTATAAACTTAGTTCTCACCATATAAGGTTAACAAAACTGTGTAGCTCAACTGGTTGGGCCGGTTTTACTTGGGTCAATCCGACCCGAGGTCGTGGGTTCGAATCTCACCTTCAACGTTTTTTTTTAACTTCTTTCTTTTTGTAACCCTACTAAACGACCTCCAGGAATTACAAAAATACTCTAAAAATTCCTAAAAATCTCTAGAATATTTTAAAAGTATTTCCAAATATTTTTATGGACTTTTAGAACTTGAAATAGGGAAAATTGGGTCGTTACAACCTCGCCTTTCGTCAATGCCCTGCTATTTCTCAGCGCCTGTACATTAGTACAAATGTGATAAGCAAATCCAGTATCTAATAACCATGATGAAAAAATAGATAGATTAACTTCTATAACATATATACCTGAAGTGGAAGTCACACTTCTCTTCTTCTTAAGATCTTCTAGGTACACCTTGCAGTTCTTCTTCTAGTGCCCGGTCTGACCGCAGTGGAAGCAGGTAGCATCCTTGGCGACCCCTCCTTTAGGCTTCAGTGCCTTGCCTTTGCCATTGGCTTGGGACTTTCCCTTGCCTTTAGACTTACCCTTGCCCTTGCCCTTGTGTTTCTGAACCATCAGAATAGAATTGGGCTTAACCTTCTTAAGGTTGAGCTCAGCAGTTAGTAACATACTAAGCAGTTCGGGCAATGGCTTGTCAATTTCGTTCATGTTGCAGTTCATGACAAATTGACTGTAGCTCTCTGGCAAAGACTGCAAGATCAGGTCAATGGCCAACTCTTGGCCAAGGGGGAATCCCAACCTATGTAGATTCTCTATGTACTCAATCATCTTGAGTACATATGGACCTACGGGAGCCCCATCTGATATCTTCCACTGAAATAGTGCCCTTGAGATCTCAAATCTCTCGTGTCGCGCTTGTCCTTGATATAGTTGACGAAGATGTTTAACCATATCATAAGCACCCATTAACTCATGTTGCTTCTGAAGCTCAGAGTTCATGGTCGTGAGCATTAGATATGATACATCTAATGCATCATCTTGATGCTTCTTGTAAGCATCTTTGTCTGCTCGCGTGGCATTAGTAGGAGGAGCCTCCGGAATGGGCTGTTCTAGAATGTACAGTTTACATTCTTGGGTGAGAACTATTCTCAGATTCATGTACCAGTCCAGGAAATTTACTCCGTTGAGCTTGTCCTTGTCAAGGACAGAACGTAGAGAGAAGGTGTTCGTGTTTGACGTCATGGTTATCTACAACAGAAAAATGCAGAAAATAAATAAACATCATATTCTAGTAATCATTTAATTAGACCTTTTAATTAAATGATGCTCCCACTGAATTCTATAATTCATGTGGGACAAGATCCACATCATACTATGCCTTGAGTTAGCTTTGGCTAAATCGCCCAAGACTTAGTATGATCGGTAGGTAACTAATTTACCAATTACATCTCTATGCAACTCTTGTTTATAGGATCAAGATCCGCATTTATATTAAAACTCGAGTTAGCTTTGGCTAATACGCCCAAGAGTTAATATAAACGTGATTTTGTCCTATCTTCCAACTATTGGATAAATGCCTACAGTTAAACTTGATTTAACTAGTTATACTCAATCTAATTGAGTTTTACTCACCCATGCGTTGATAGGCGGGACCAAGAGTGTCCCTCCATACCCTACCAAGATAATATGTGTTGCTCTGCTTTGGCAGATTCAACAACTACATGTGATCGAGGTAGTGATAAGTATCACGGCATGGTAGGCATTATGAGTTGTCGCGATTAAGATCTAATCTAATCGACGAGGTGTATCATATACTCGATTTAGATCTAATCTAATCGTTAGGGTGCATCATGTACGCGATTGATCGAATCGAATCGTTAAGGCGCTAATTAACTACTTTACTAGCATGCATCAAATACACACACACAAGCAATTAATTATACTATTTGTGATTAGTCATGGCCCTACTATGATCTTCTCAAGCCAATTAGAAGATCGGATGGTCAACCTAGGGTCAACAGCTTCTTCAAGCTCCTCCCTTTGACCACCTTGTGTTGCTCGCACCCTCCTCGTAGTTCCGTCTCGAGTGGACCGTCCACCGGCTCATTTTTGTACATTACAAAAGGGTGAAACTCGAGTTACATTCGAGTCTAAACTATTTACAACAAGAATATAAATGAAGGAAGGCACGACGCGCAGGTCGCGAATCAAATATAACACGCACAATCACATGACGGCACGCAGGTCGTATTATGAATTACAACACAAATATTCCAATCAAATTGGGTTTTTTTGGGCCATGACCATCACAAATTATACATAATTATAAATTATGTAATTTCCATAATTTTCTGTAATTTTAATACTATTTTACAATTTTTATGAGTAAAGAATTCCCGGCGGTCCCGATTAGCGGTTTTCGGGTGCAATCGCGGAACGAAGCCCCTTACGGGGTCAAGGGCAGTACCCCTACTCGCGATATAACCATCGTGAGTGTCCCTAAGCGATCCTACGGCGCCTTATTCCACTGTCCCAAAATGATTTGGGGGTGAAACCTTGCCGTTTTGTAAAAATCTTCTCGGAAGTCGAAGCCTACAAGTGTCTAAACACTTGTGCTTTGCTTCTACGAGAAAAATACCCATAAAATCTGTAAAAAATCAGAAATTCACAGGAAAGTACAGTACTATAATTTTTTCATAAAAAATACAAACCAAACTCGTACGCGCTTCGCACGTGGCTCTGATACCACTGTTGGATTTTTCGAGCCGCAAAAATCGCTTTTTGAGTTGCGGAAACCTCGAAACCCCAGCCATCGGATCCGTGCGAAGATTAAAATTTCAAAAAACATTACGAGTACGAGTTTCTTACACTAGTTCTAAACTAGATCTATAAGGATAAGGAATTTACCCTTGATGCGAAGCCCTTCGCAATCCCGCTCGTCCTCGGTTCGCCGAATCTCGAAAGTGTCAAAGTAGACACTTCTCTATGTGTATCCACACAAGTAAGAGATGGAGAAGAACCTCTAAGGATGTGCTAGCAACCTTAGAGATCAGTAATGGAGGAGAGGGAGAGCAAGAAGAAAACTAGAGTGGAAGAAGATGATGGAGTTACTCACACAAGCACACAAAATGCACTAACTCCTCTACAAAAGTGGCCGGCCACTTTAAGGGGAATTGTAACCTCCATGGGATGGCAAGAGTCACAACTCTTGGTAACTCCCATGAGGTGGCATTCCACTTAAGCAACCATGATGATGTGGAGCATCATCATTGGACCACTTAATGACAACTCACCAATGAGGTGGCAAATGGTCAAGTCAAAATTGACCCTTCATCTTCCTCTCAAGTCAAGTCAAACTTGACCACTTCTCTCCCTTGGTTGATCTAATCTAACCATTGGTTCAAGTCAATTTTAATTTAATGAATCTCTATTCATTGAATTAAATTTTTTAAATGAGTCTAAGTCCAAATTAGACTAACTTAACACATGAACTAAATTGAGTCCAACTCAATTAGCCTACTTTGGATTACTCTTAATCCAATTTGGTTCATCATATGAACCTAATCATTTAGGTTCATCTATGTGTGTGACCCTATAGGTTCTTGTAATGTTGACAATGCTCCTAAACCCATTTAGAAGCATAAGTAATGAGTGGTATCTAGCAACACATCATTACTACCCATGTTACAAGAATGTTGAGATCCAACATCACCTTGTGACTACTAATTGTGACTCCTCACAATATATGACATTGTCCTTCTATCCTAGACATCTAGATTGATCAATATGAGGCATAGACCGTGCCATCCTCTAATCAATCTAAATCTTAAACTCCAAGTAGACTCACTCGATCAAATGAGCTCAATATCTTATATTGACTCATTTGGGCATGGCCATGCACTTAGTGGTCCCACTCTATCAAGAATATCGATGTCTCTTCCGTCATATAGGAGGGATAGATCCCATCTACATCACTCACATCTCTCCGCATAATTTGTTACATACCCAGTAATCGCCATTATAATCCACCCAGTTACGGGTGACGTTTGACGAAGCCAAAGTATGTAACTCCTTATGTAGGGAACCATGGTGACTTCAGGTCCAAGGACATTAGGGCACTCCTCTGACAATACAAACTTATAGCCCTCAACAGTTAGGATAATATCCAGGTTTCTTTTCCAATCTATATAGTTGGGACCAGTAAGTTTGTTCTCTTTCAGTATAATGGCCAGTGGGTTGAAAGTCATCCTAAGAATCACAAAATAAACTTTGGTCAAAACTCTAAATTTAGAATAATATTGATTTCTCAAACAATACTATTTAAATTTGCCAACACCTCAAAACACCATGAATTTTGCATGTCACGTTAGTGTGGACGTATACAAATTTAACATTTGTAATAGGAGGGCTTTACCCATTAATTTTATTATCTTGTCATCCTAACTTTATGACAAATAAAATTAATACTTGGTTTTCCTTTGGTCACACAAGACATTAGCAGTGACTCCGTTGGGGAGGATACTATTGAATGCGTCTAAGTGTATACCATTACTTGATACTTAGTCCATTAAATAGGATTGTGCCCCTTCAGTTGGAGAAGATCACACGCTCCTAAATAATTTCCTATAACCATCCATAAAGGAAGTTTGATCTGGTGATCCGCAACAAACCCATCCATTGTGGAGGGAGGCACTCAGAGCCAACACGCAAGCTTATTGCATCACTTACAAACCAGCAATGGAGACCGTGGAATTTATTTAAAAATCCCTCTCCTACTTAGTTATTTAAGGTGAGGAATTTTAACCTATGCTAGCATACATCACATGTAAACACACATCACAGAAAATAAAAGCAATAAATATGGAAATCAATTTTCCAACTTTATCGTCAATTTTCCAACTTCATCGTCAATTTTCCAACAATTTTCCAACTAATACCTAATTACACTACAATTATTCCAATGGTTTGTTCATTTCCATCATAGTCGTGAGCATCTGTTTATAATTTATAAGGAACTGATAACATGATCTTCTGTGTGTGACACCACACACCATGTTATCTATAATATAAATTAATTGAACAACTACGGTTCGAGCCTCGGCTTGGACATTTTTTGTTAAAACTTCTTTCTTTTGGTAAAAATACCAAACGACCTCCAAAAATTACATAAAAATACTCTAAAAATTTCTAAGAATCTCTAGAATTTTTCTAAAACATTTCTATATTTTAATAAGGTATTTTAGGACTCCAAATAGTGATATTTGGGATGTTACAGCTCCTATGTTCGGATCAAGAGGATCAGACACCAGGCAGGAAGTCCTAGTAGGTCGGGTGGACCGAGGGGCAAGAAGACCTGGTGGGTCGAGGATCGGACGTGGGAAGCATGTGGTCCTTTGTTTGACACTACAACATAAACCCTCATAGACATCGGTTTTCCACCAGTGTATATTTCATTTTCGACCGATGTCTATGAAGCCGATGTTAAAAGTCTTCCATTTTAGACATCGGGTTAAAACCGGTGTAGTATCACTTAACGACACCGGTGCCTGCTTTGTAATTAGGTTGAGAATACCAACTTCATCGTCAATTTTCCAACTTCATCATCAATTTTCCAACAATTTTCCAACTAATACCTAATTACACTACAACTATTCCAATGGTTTGTTCCTTTCCATCTTAGTCGTGAGCATCTATTTATAATTTATAAAGAACTGATAACATGATCTTCTGTGTGTGACACCACACACCATGTTATCTATAATATAAATTAATTGAACAACTACACTTAGCAAATAAATGTTGACATTTGACCAATGTGATTCTTTTATTTCAAAAATAAATGTTTACAAAAGCTAGACTTTTAGTATACACTCTAACAAACCTAACCTAAACCCTTTTCCCAAACACCAAAACACATGGTCGCACGGACTATTGGGATTGCTCCAACAATCTCCCCCTTTTTGATGTTTGGCAATATGTTTAAGTTAGGGAAAATAAATAGCAAATAAATATGCTAAAAACAATGGACTTACATTGCCAAGGCTACTCACTTGGACTTACACCATCGAATGGATATGCAAACATGCATTGGAACCTACATTTATTTTGTAAACATTTATTTTGAAATAAAGAATCACATTGGTCATATGTCTACATTTATATGCTAAGTGTAGTTGGTCAATTAATTTATATTGTAGATAACATAGTGTGTGGTGTCACACACATAAGATCATGCTATCAATTCCTTATAAATTATAAATGGTAGCTCACGACTAAGATGGATAGGAGCAAACCATTAGAATAGTCGTAGTGTAATTTGCTATTAGTTTATCTTGACTATAAAATTACACTAGTACACTAAGAGTGTATTGAGCTGGACCATTTAAGGTAAGTTTTTTTTTATACTGATTGTATAAAAGAACAAGACCTTTGTTATTATGGAAGTGTGTGCTCTTAATCCTGATATAATAACAAGCACATATATCTAGTATTTATTTCATTAACTTATCAAAGGTTGCGATTTAGTTCGATAAATCAATAGGCCCGATAAGTTGGGAAATGATATTATTTATAGTGTGTTGTTGATTATAGAAGGAAACTGTGTCCTAGTAATCTAGGTTGATGATGTCCCCAATAGGAGCTCATAAGGATTGTCATGTAAACCTTGCAGGTGGATTTAGTCCGACATGACAATAAGGTTGAGTGGTACTACTCTTGGAGCTAGATATTAATTAAGTGAGTTGTCAGTAACTCATTTAATTAGTGGACATTCTATATCTTAAACATAAGGAGACTGAACATTCATGATAAGAAGGAGCCCAAAATATAATTTGGGATTGGTTTGGTAGTTCAATAATAATTCTTTAGTGGTATGAATTATTATTGATGAAATTAAGTTGGGTGTTAGGGGCGAACACGGGAAGCTTAATTTCATCAGGAGACCAAAACCAATTCCCCCTCTCGGTCCCTATCGTAGCCTCTTATTTATAAAGTATTATACCCACTCATACCCACCTTCTTACCCACCTTAAAGTGGTCGGCCAAGCCTAGCTCGGAGCCCAAGCTAGGGTCGGCCAAACCAAGGTGAGATGGTTTAAATAGGTGGGCGGCCCTAGCTTGAACCCAAGCTTGGTGTGGCCGGCCACATTAAATTAAAAAAGGATTTTATTTTTTAAAATCTTTCTTATTTGGAAGCCATGGTTTAAAAGAGAGTTGAAAATTTAAATCTTTCCTTTTATAGCTTTCTACAAAAGATTAAGTGAAAGGTTTGATATCTTTCCTTATTTGTAGTTAAAAGAAAGATTTTAATTTTTGAGAAAACTTTCTTTTTTTTTGTAACCATCCTCATGATTAAAAAGAGAGTTTTAAAATTAAATCTTTCCTTTTATAGTATCTATAAAAGATTAAGAAAATATTTGATATCTTTCTTTATTTATAGATTGAAAGGAAGATTTTAATTTTAGAGAAAACTTTCCTTTTTGTAAATCATCCACATGTTTTAATAAAGAGATTTTAATTTATAAAAATTTCCTTTTATGACCAACCATGAAGGGAATTTTTTAAAGAGAAATTTTTATTTAAAAATTTTTGGAAACAAATTAGGAAGTTTTAATTTTATGTTTAAACCTTTCCTTGTTTGGAGGAATTAAGGTGGCCGGCCATATAGGTTGAAAGGAAATTTTATTAAACTTTCCTTTCATTGGAAAAAAGAATAAGGAAAATTTAATCAAACTTTTCTTATTTGACAAGACCAAGGAATATAAAAGAGAGGGTAGAGGTGCCTCACCTCATAACAAGATATCTTCTTTGATTCCTCTCTTCCTTGGTTGGTGGCCGACCCCTCTCTTCCTCTCCATCTCCTATTCTTCTTCCTTGGCCGGCAACATCTTCATTTCAAGGGTTTTGGTTGGTGGATGGATTTTGTTAGAGGAAGAAGGAGAGATATGAGACTTTGTTTCTAGTATCCCTTGGAGCTTGGTGATGGTGGTCGAACCTCATCTTCTCTTGGAGTTCTTGTGGTGGCCGTAACTTACTTGGAGAAGAAGGAAGCTTGGGTGGTTCTCATCTCGGCAGATCGTCGCCCACACGACGTCCAAGATAAGAAGAGGAATACGATAGAAGATTAAGAGGTTGTTGCTAACAAAGAAAGGTATAACTAGTAATTCTATTCCGCATCATACTAGGTTTTTTTGTATAGATTTTGAAATATCAAACACAAGAGGCATATGATTCTAGGTTTCGAATTTGTGATTTGAGTTTTTATTCTTTTGTTTTTGTTTTGATCTTGTGATTTGATTGTTCCTTTTAGTTAAACCTAGGGTTACTATAAGGAAATTAAATATTAAATTTCGTTGAAAGGCTTTGTCAAGGAAGTGGTGGATGCTCACATACCCAAGAAGGCGTAGTGCCTCACCATGTTAAACCTGGAAGCCAATCTCTGAAATTAATATTTAATTGAATTTGTAACATGAGTGGATTTGGATCAATAATGTTAAGTATCGTTTGCGATTCAAGTCTAAACCTCTAAGAACATATAAGTTAAATTTGGAATCAATAATGTTAAGTTCTGTTTGCAATTCATAATTTAATTTCTAAAAAACACAATAGGTTGTTAGGAATAGTTTAGGACTTGTACAAATTTTTGTACAGGGGAACCGGTACGATATTCCGAGTATCAACCAACAATTGATATCAGAGCCCGAATTGCCAGAAGGTTTCGCCACCGACTGTGCACAAGAGCTATGGTCAGATTGAGCCATGTTAGTATAATATTAACCTCGAACAAAGACAGTGTAGGCTCCTGTAACGACCACCCTTCTTACTACTACACTCTAAGGATGACCGTTACTTAACTACTAAATCTACTTAACCGGTATGATTAAAAACCACATGGAAACCCTACCGAAAAATTTCGACAGAGTCTCCCCTGTACCGGTGACCATAATCATTAATACATAACATACTATACATCAGCCACAGGCGGCTGAAACACTTATCAAACACCCACGCAGTTAAATAAGTATCAACACACAAATATCTACTTACTAAACTGAACTCATCCTACATGCAATCTAAATAGAATAATCTCAAATGACATGAACTTAAAATACAACTCAAATGTTTACAATAACTAAAATGCGGAAACTAAAAATAAGGAAAGAAGACTAAAGGAACTCCTTTCTAGTCCCAAGATTTCAATAGTCCAGGCATCACACATCATCTGCGCCACCTTGTCGCCTTCCTTTCTATATCTTTTCCTTTACTGTATCTACAGTAAGAGGAAATGCAATTTATAAGCAAAATGCTTAGTAAGCGCTATCTAACTCACAAAAACTCGATATGCATGTGAATATACTGAAAACTAAAACTGAATGCTCAAAGGAAATCTACTCATACTCATCTACTAGTAAATAAACAAACATACTGAAGTGTTAAACATGTAAAACTACTCATGCTCTTCTAATAGCAAAGAACAGTAAGCTAATCTAAATAACATGCTAGCATAAAAGAAAACTCAACTTGCTGATTTTAAAACAAAGTGAAACTTAATTCATCTGTTCTAAACTTATTCTTTAATTCACTTGTTTAAAACTTATTCTTTAATACTTTATACTTATGTAAAACTTGATTTACTTGTTCAAAAACATATACTTATAATACTTCAAAATAATAATCAACTTCTTCTTGGGCCCGGCAACTGTACTTGCTATGCACGCATCCCGAACTAGACCCAAGATAGCTGGTCCCGAATCTAGTAGGGTTTTCTAGGTTATCTAAACCTAGGGACCCACTATGGGAGCCCAGCCCAAGGACTACTGAGAGTCCTGCATACTAGGTTATCTAAACCTAGGGACGACTATGGGAGCCCAACCCAAGGACAACTGAGAGTTCAGTATAGTGCCACTGATAAAAGTAAAATACTTGTTATCTTTTAATACTTATAATATATAATGCCTCGGCATTTTCTTTAGCACCTTGTGTGCCAAAATCCCTAAAGTTTTGACTTCAGGATTCTACTTAAAGCCTTGGCCTTTTACTTTCTTTTCTTTATCTGTCTTATACTTGTTAATACTTCTAAAAGAATTTAATAGAACTCTTATTTTTCCACTAGAACACATGGTTGTTCATGCTTGTTAAAAATAGCAAATGAAAACTAGAGAATCTGCATATCATACAAGCTTAAACTAAATCTAAAACTTGTGGGAATTAAAAACCTTAAATCTTGATACAACTAAGATAGAAGAAAGAGAGCAAAGAATGCATGCTACTCAATAATCTCTAGCTATTCCAGTGTTGTATAATGAAATCCAAAGCAAGGAAAACAAAATACACTAGCTGTACGGAAAATCCAAAGCAAGGAAACAAAGTACACTAGCTGTACGAAATTTAAAATCTGTACTATGATCTTAACTAAAAATCTGCACTATAGTCTTTCGAGAAATTTGTACTATAAGCTTTAAGGAATCTGCTCTAAAGGAAATCTGCATTTTAAGTGCTAGGAAATCTGCATACAAGCTTAATCAACTCTGCCTACTAACTCAATCATAACTATTCTGTAGAAATCCACAAAACACAAACCTACATGCTTAATCTAACCACTTTCCACCTTTGAAATCCACGGCAGAAGTCTCAAGACTAAAAATCTTACAACATACTTCGAATTCTAGGAGAACAAGATCCGGAACTATTCTTACCAAAATTCATTTCTGAAAATCTAAAACCTCCATAATGAATAGGATCAAGCTCCTTCGAATTAAACCCAACAAATCTGTACAGAACTATGTAAACGGTAGAAGAACAAGAGCATCTTCATTCAAAGCTTATCTACCCTTAAATCTGTCGAAACTTTTAATTGGGATAGAAAGGAGTAAAACATCATCAAAGCCACAAGAATTTCCCTAAGAGTCTTGTCTAGAAACTCAAAACCCAACTTATCCCTTTTGCATAACTTAAATTAACGAACACATTATCGATCTAAGAAATAAGAATGTACAAGGCTAAAACATGATCCATATATCATCTACAGGTTCAGAATCTCTCCTCACAATTTCTACTATGCTTTTGCTTAAATCTATAGCAAAGAAATAGAAAATAAAATCCGATCATGCATATTTAATAGCAAAGGGAAAAGCTAGAAAATACTGCTCAAGCTTTACTAAGGGTTAAATCAAGAATGGACATGAAATTGAAGGTATAAGATCTGGATTGCCTTCCAATTTGTAACCTACAAATAGTTATAGATCAAACTATTGAACAAGTTTTCAAGGAAAAAAACAGAAGATGCTTTCAACAGATAATAGATCAAACTTCCAATTTCTTCAACAGACCAAATGTGTAGCCATTATGTAATTTTTGTCCTAGAGTTACAAAAGAGCACCCTCAGTCACTGTTTGGGTTCCGATACAAATTCAATATGATTATTAACTCCATTATATGGGAATAAAACAGTCACCCCAGTTTGCTAACTCTTCCGAAAAATTTAGAGGCTGACAAGGAATTTCCATAATTACCGAGACTAGCAATTCATATATTTTTTGCATTCTCATTCTGGGAACAAGTTTCTAGACCAACTATTTGAAGTCAACCACAACAATCTTATTCCTCAATTAAAAACTATCTAAATAATATCAATTGATTTTCAATATTCAAGAGAAATCTTAAGTTCTATGAGAGCTTGCTGATATACACGTAAGGTTTCTCAAAAATTAAAAATATATTTCTTCATAGAAACAATAGCCTTTTGCTCATGCTTAAATCTATACCAATCACTCTCTTCCTTTCTTTGAGGTTTACGGCGTCAAGCACAAAACAATCCTCCTTACAAACATGCTTCGAAAATCAAGAAGAAGAAGCTCTCATGGATCCAAAACCTCAATTCACAGCAACAAGGCAGAAAATCTCGGAACTCCTCTTACTGCAGGTGAGTGAGCAACTTACCTTGGATTTCTTGGACTTACAGCCGAAGAAGAAGGCTTCCACTGCTCTAGGGTTTCGGGTGGACACGCTTTCTCAACGATCCCTCCCTATCTACTTGTTCTCCTTGGTGAGACAGTCCCGAAGATGTGAGAAGCTCTTGGAAGAACCCCTCGCCGGCCGCTGGAGGAAGAGCCCTAGCTCCGGTCCTGTTCCGCCCGAAAGAAGAAGCGTCGACGCCGCGTGAGAGGAGAAAGGGTGAGGAAAGAATTTAGGTTTCGTAATTAATCCCTAAGTTCTTCCTTTTAATACTCTAAGGTTTCTGTTAACTAGTACTACTTAAATATATTTCGATATAGGTTTAGTTAAGAAAAGTTCGGCTGGTCTGTTGGTGGGCTGCGTTCTGCGTAAGGCCCGGCTCGTGGGTTCGAATCCCGGCTGCAACCTATTTTCTTCCTATTATTTCTTGCTATTAACTTCTATTACTTAAATAAAATTCTTCCTTTACTTGATCAAGTAACAACTGCTAGCCTAGTTGGTTAGTCGGGTTTTGCTCGGGTCAGGGGTTGCAGGTTCGAGCCTCGGCTTGGACATTTTTTTGTTAAAACTTCTTTCTTTTGGTAAAAATACCAAACGACCTCCAAAAATTGCATAAAAATACTCTAAAAATTTCTAAAAATCTCTAGAATTTTTATAAAACATTTCTATATTTTAATAAGGTATTTTAGGACTCCAAATAGTGAAATTTGGGATGTTACAATTCTCCCTCCCTTATAAAAAGTTCATCCTCGAACTTAAAAAAATTTCGTATATTTCTGTCTCATACTGTCCTCACGCTCCTAAGTAACTTCCTCGTGCTTCTGGTTCTAAATGACTTTCACTAATGGTACTCTTTGTTCCTTAGTCTCTTAACTTCTCGGTCCTCTATCATTTATCTCGCATCGTACCCATTAGTGGTCTTTGGAAGACTTGATATCTTCTCTATCCTTTCTAAACATACTTTTGTATATGAATATAAGTGAAACAAAACTTCTATCTTACCTAAGCACATATAAGCAATTACTCCATATTGCAAATAATAAAGAAAGTATAAAAGGAAACTTAAATACTTTCTTACTTGAAGACGGCAAGGATGGTGCTAATGTGTAATGCTGGAGAATGGGAACTGCTCTAATACCAACTGTAACGACCACCCTTCTTACTACTACTACACTCTAAGGATAACCGTTACTTAACTACTAACTCTACTTAACCGGTATGATTAAAAACCACATGGAAACCCTACCGAAAAATTTCGACAGAGTCTCCCCTGTACCGGTGACCATAATCATTAATACATAACATACTATACATCAGCCACAGGCGGCTGGAACACTTATCAAACACCCACGCAGTTAAATAAGTATCAACACACAAATATCTACTTACTAAACTGAACTCATCCTACATGCAATCTAAACAGAATAATCTCAAATGACATGAACTTAAAATACAACTCAAATGTTTACAATAACTAAAATGCGGAAACTAAAAATAAGGAAAGAAGACTAAAGGAACTCCTTTCTAGTCCCAAGACTTCTATAGTCCTGGCATCACACATCATCTGTGCCACCTTGTCGCCTTCTTTTCTATATCTTTTCCTTTCCTGTATCTGCAGTAAGAGGAAATGCAATCTATAAGCAAAATGCTTAGTAAGCGCTATCTAACTCACAAAAACTCGATATGCATGTGAATATACTGAAAACTAAAACTGAATGCTCAAAGGAAATCTACTCATGCTCATCTACTAGTAAATAAACAAACATACTGAAGTGTTAAACATGTAAAACTACTCATGCTCTTCTAATAGCAAAGAACAGTAAGCTAATCTAAATAACATGCTAGCATAAAAGAAAACTCAACTTGCTGATTTTAAAACAAAGCGAAACTTAGTTCATCTGTTCTAAACTAATTCTTTAATTCACTTGTTTAAAACTTATTCTTTAATACTTTATACTTATGTAAAACTTTCTTTACTTGTTCAAAAACTTATACTTATAATACTTCAAAATAATAATCAACTTCTTCTTGGGCCCGGCAACTGTACTTGCTATGCGCGCATCCCTAACTAGACCCGAGATAGCTGGTCCCGAATCTAGTAGGGTTTACTAGGTTATCTAAACCTAGGGACCGACTATGGGAGCCCAGCCCAAGGACTACTGAGAGTCCTGCATACTAGGTTATCTAAACCTAGGGACGACTATGGGAGCCCAATCCAAGGACAACTGAGAGTCCAGTACAGTGCCACTGATAAAAGTAAAATACTTGTATTCTTTTAATACTTATAATATATAATGCCACGACATTTTCTTTAGCACCTTGTGTGCCAAAATCCCTAAAGTCTTGACTTCGGGATTCTACTTAAAGCCTTGGCCTTTTACTTTCTTTTCTTTATCTGTCTTATACTTGTTAATACTTCTAAAAGAATTTAATAGAACTCTTATTTTTCCACTAGAACACATGGTTGTTCATGCTTGTTAAAAATAGCAAATGAAAACTAGAGAATCTGCATATCATACAAGCTTAAACTAAATCTAAAACTTGTGGGAATTAAAAACCTTAAATGTTGCTACAACTGAGATAGAAGAAAGAGAGCAAAGAATGCATGCTACTCAAAAATCTCTAGCTATTCCAATGTTGTATAATGAAATCCAAAGCAAGGAAAACAAAATACACTAGCTATACGAAAAATCCAAAGCAGGGAAACAAAGCACACTAGCTGTACGGAATTTAAAATCTGTACTATGATCTTAACTAAAAATCTGCACTATAGTCTTTAGAGAAATCTGTACTATATGCTCTAAGGAATCTGCTCTAAAGGAAATCTGCATTTTAAGTGCTAGGAAATCTGCATACAAACTTAATCAACTCTGCCTACTAACTCAATCATAACTATTCTGCAGAAATCCACAAAACACAAACCTACATTCTTAATCTAACCACTTTCCTCCTTTGAAATCCACGACAGAAGTCTCAAGACTAAAAATCTTACAACATACTTCGAATTCAAGGAGAACAAGATCCGGAACTATTCTTACCAAAATTCAGTTCTGAAAATCTAAAACCTCCATAATGAATTGGATCAAGCTCCTTCGAATTAAACCCAACAAATCTGTACAGGACTTTGTAAATGGTAGAAGAACAAGAGCATCTTCATTCAAAGCTTATCTACCCTTAAATCTGTCTAAACTTTTAACTGGGATAGAAAGGAGTAAAACATCATCAAAGCCACAGGAGTTTCCCTAAGAGTCTTGTCTAGAAACTCAAAACCCAACTTATCCCTTTTTCAAAACTTAAATTAACGAACACATTATCGATCTAAGAAATAAGAACGTACAAGGCTAAAACATCATCCATGTATCATCTACAGGTTCAGAATCTCTCTTCTCAATTTCTACTTTGCTTTTTCTTAAATCTATAGCAAAGAAATAGAAAATAAAATCCGATGATGCATATTTAATAGCAAAGGGAAAAGCTAGAAAATACTGCTCAAGCTTTACTAAGGGTTAAATCAAGAATGGACATGAAATTGAAGGTATAAGATCTGGATTGCCTTCCAATTTGTAACCTACAAATAGTTATAGATCAAACTGTTGAACAGGTTTTCAGGGAAAAAAATAGAAGATGCTTTCAACAGATAATAGATCAAACTTCCAATTTCTTCAACAGACCAAATGTGTAGCCATTATGTAAATTTTGTCCTAGAGTTACAAAAGAACACCCTCAGTCACTGTTTGGGTTCCGATACAAATTCAATATGATTATTAACTCCATTGTATGGGAATAAAACAGTCACCCCAGTTTGCTAACTCTTCCTGAAAATTTAGAGGCTGACAAGGAATTTTCCATAATTACCGAGACTAGCAATTCATATATTTTTTGCATTCTCATTCTGGGAACAAGTTTCTAGACCAACTATTTGAAGTCAACCACAACAATCTTATTCCTCAATTAAAAACTATCTAAATAATATCAATTGATTTTCAATATTCAAGAGAAATCTTAAGTTCTATGAGAGCTTGCTGATATACACGTAAGGTTTCTCAAAAATTGAAAATATATTTCTTCATAGGAACAATTGCCTTTTGCTCATGCTTAAATCTATACCAATCACTCTCTTCCTTTCTTTGAGTTTTACGGCGGCAAGCACAAAACAATCCTCCTTACAAACATGCTTCGAAAATCAAGAAGAAGAAGCTATCATGGATCCAAAACCTCAATTCACAGCAACAAGGCAGACAATCTCGGAACTCCTCTTACTGCAGGTGAGTGAGCAACTTACCTTGGGTTTCTTGGACTTATAGCCGAAGAAGAAGGCTTCCAATGCTCTAGGGTTTCGGGTGGACACACTTTCTCAACGATCCCTCCCTATCTACTTGTTCTCCTTGGTGAGACGGTCCCGAAGATGTGAGAAGCTCTCGGAAAAACCCCTCGCCGGCCGCCGGAGGAAGAGCCCTAGCTCCGGTCCTGTTCCGCCCGAAAGAAGAAGCGTCGACGCCGCGTGAGAGGAGAAAGGGTGAGGAAAGAATTTAGGTTTCGTAATTAATCCCTAAGTTCTTCCTTTTAATACTCTAAGGTTTCTGTTAACTAGTACTACTTAAATATAATTCGATATAAGTTTAGTTAAGAAAAGTTTCGCTGGTCTATTGGTCGGCTGCGTTCTGCTTAAGGCCCGGCTCGTGGGTTCGAATCCCGGCAGCAACCTATTTTCTTGCTATTAACTTCTATTACTTAAATAAAATTCTTCCTTTATTTGATCAAGTAACAATTGCTAGCCCAGTTGGTTAGTCGGGTTTTGCTCGGGTCAGGGGTTGCCGGTTCGAGCCTCGGCTTGGACATTTTTTTAAAAAAATTTCTTTCTTTTGGTAAAAATATCAAACGACCTCCAAAAATTACATAAAAATACTCTAAAAATTTCTAAAAATCTCTAGAATCTTTCTAAAACATTTCTATATTTTAATAAGGTATTTTAGGACTCCAAATAGTGAAATTTGGGATGTTACAGCTCCTATGTTCGGATCAAGAGGATCAGACACCAGGCAGGAAGTCCTGGTAGGTCGGGTGGACCGAGGGGAAAGAAGTCCTGGTGGGTCGAGGATCGGACGTGGGAAGCATATGTTCCTTTGTTTGACACTACAACAAAATCCCTCATAGACATCGGTTTTCCACCGGTGTCTATTTCATTTTCGGCCGATGTCTATGAAGCCGATGTTAAAAGTCTGCCATTTTATACATCGGATTAAAACCGGTGTAATATCACTTAATGACACCGGTGCCTGCTTTGTAGTTAGGTTGAGAATACCAACTTCATCGTCAATTTTCCAACTTCATCATCAATTTTCCAACAATTTTCCAACTAATACCTAATTACACTACAACTATTCCAATGGTTTGTTCCTTTCCATCTTAGTCGTGTGCATTTGTTTATAATTTATAAAGAACTGATAACATGATCTTCTGTGTGTGACACCACACACCATGTTATCTATAATATAAATTAATTGAACAACTACACTTAACAAATAAATGTAGACATTTGACCAATGTGATTCTTTTATTTCAAAAATAAATGTTTACAAAAGCTAGACTTTTAGTATACACTCTAACAAACCTAACTTAAACCCTTTTCCCAAACACCAAAACACATGGTCGCGCGGACTATTGGGATTGCTCCAACAATCTCCCCCTTTCTGATGTTTGGCAATATGTTTAAGTTAGGGAAAATAAATAGCAAATAAATATGCTAAAAACAATGGACTTACATTGCCAAGGCTACTCACTTGGACTTACACCATCGAATGGATATGCAAACATGCATTGGAACCTATCCTAAGGCTCCCCCTATACCTAAGCTCCCCAATGAGCTAGGATTTTTCCACAGGGCAATTTAAGAACCTATCACAAGGCTCCCCCTAAGCAAAGGCACTAAGATTTCCCCAAATAAATCTTACTTCTCCCCCTTTGCCTAACATCCAAAAAGATTTCCAATAATATCTCAATTGTTGAAAACTTATCATCCAACTGACTCTAAACTTGTGTATTTATCCCCCTAGGATCTCCAGTCGATAGCTCTTATCGAATTCAACACACAGAACTATTCTGTGTTCGAAATACACTGTTACCAGTCGACTAGTAACTGTGTCAATCGACTAGTACATTGTTTTCAACCTATCCTACATTTCTGACCTAATTTCATAAATGTATCAATAATTTCATAGATATCCAAAAATTCCTAAATTTTATGAAGATGTCTGTTTTACCCATGTCTACTTGGAAAAAATACATTACAAAATGTATCTATCATCAATCCCAAGATATACATAAAATCCAAAACTAGCTAAATGGTTCAATTAAACCATGACTTAAAGTCCTAGTTTTGGCTTCCTCTTAATGTATTTGCTCATACTAACCCACAATACATCCCTAGCATTGGTTTATATGGCATCTATACATCAAAACCCAATTATCATGCAATATGACCCTAATGTCATATTTGCTTGCATGAAATACAACCCATGTGTGCTAATTCTTTAGGTTTGAGACTCAAGTTTATCTCCAAACCACTTGGCACATTCCATGACCCAACCTAGACTCCCAAGTAAAACCCACTTGAGATCCATTGACCATGGGTCCCAATTTGACTCTTTGAGCTCCTCCTAGAGCTCTTAACCTTAGTCACCTCCCTAGGTGACTCATCCATAATTACTAGGCCACATCGGTATACTCCAGTGACACTTGGCCTATAAACCTGACCTTTTAAACCTTGGACATCTTGTCCTTGGTTAACATCTTCTTACCATTAAATGACTTTCTCTTGCATTTCTTGGCTTCTCGTTGATATAGTTATTAGAGTGTATATTAAAAGCCTAGCTTTTTGTAAACATTTATTTTGAAATAAAGAATCACATTGGTTATATGTCTACATTTATATGCTAAGTGTAGTTGGTCAATTAATTTATATTGTAGATAACATGGTGTGTGGTGTCACACACATAAGATCATGTTATCAATTCCTTATAAATGATAAATGGTAGCTCATGACTAAGATGGATAGAAACAAACCATTAGAATAATCGTAGTGTAATTTGCTATTAGTTTATCTTGACTATAAACTTATACTAGTACACTAAGAGTGTATTGAGCTGGACCATTTAAGGTAAGTTTTTTTTATACTGACTACGTAAAAGAACAAGACCTTTGTTATTATGGAAGTGTGTGCTCTTAATCCTGATATAATAACAAGCACATATATCTAGTATTTATTTCATTAACTTATCAAAGGGTGTGATTTAGTTCGATAAATCAATAGGCCCGATAAGTTGGGAAATGATATTATTTATAGTGTGTTGTTGATTATAGAAGGAAACTGTGTCCTAGTAATCTAGGTTGATGATGTCCCCAAGAGGAGCTCATAAGGATCGTCATGTAAACCCTGCAGGTGGATTTAGTCCAACATGACAATAAGGTTGAGTGGTACTGCTCTTGGAGCTAGATATTAATTAAGTAAGTTGTCAGTAACTCATTTAATTAGTGGACATTCTATATTTTAAACATAAGGAGACTGAACACTCATGATAAGAAGGAGCCCAAAATATAATTTGGGATTGGTTTGGTAGTTCAATAATAATTCTTTAGTGGTATGAATTATTATTGATGAAATTAAGTTCGGTGTTTGGGGCAAACACGGGAAGCTTAATTTCATCGGGAGACCAAAACCAATTCCTCCTCTCGGTCCCTATCGTAGCCTCTAATTTATAAAGTATTATACCCACTCATACCCACCTTCTTACCCACCTTAAGGTGGTTGGCCAAGCCTAGCTCGGAGCCCAAGCTAGGGTCGGCCAAACCAAGGTGAGATGGTTTAAATAGGTGGGCAGTCCTAGCTTGAACCCAAGCTTGGTGTGGCCGGCCACATTAAATTAAAAAAGGATTTTATTTTTTAAAATCTTTCTTATGTGGAAGCCATGGTTTAAAAGAGAGTTGAAAATTTAAATCTTTCCTTTTATAGCTTCTTACAAAAGATTAAGTGAAAGGTTTGATATCTTTCCTTATTTGTAGTTAAAAGGAAGAATTTAATTTTTGAGAAAACTTTCTTTTTTTTTGTAACCATCCTCATGATTTAAAAGAGAGTTTTAAAATTAAATCTTTCCTTTTATAGTTTCTATAAAAGATTAAGAAAAGATTTGATATCTTTCTTTATTTGTAGATTGAAAGGAAGATTTTAATTTTAGAGAAAACTTTCCTTTTTGTAAATCATCCACATGTTTTAATAAAGAGATTTTAATTTATAAAAATTTCCTTTTATGACCAACCATGAAGTGAATTTTTTAAAGAGAAATTTTTATTTAAAAATTTGCGGAAACAAATTAGGAAGTTTTAATTTTATGTTTAAAACTTTCCTTGTTTGGAGGAATTAAGGTGGCCGGCCATATAGGTTGAAAGGAAATTTTATTAAACTTTCCTTTCATTTGAAAAAAGAATAAGGAAATTTTAATCAAACTTTTCTTATTTGACAAGACCAAGGAATATAAAAGAGAGGGTAGAGGTGTCTCACCTCATAACAAGATATCTTCTTTGATTCCTCTCTTCCTTTGTTGGTGGCCGACCCCTCTCTTCCTCTCCATCTCCTATTCTTCTTCCTTGGCCGGCAACATCTTCATTTCAAGGGTTTTGGTTGGTGGATGGATTTTGTTAGAGGAAGAAGGAGAGATACGAGACTTTGTTTCTAGTATCCCTTGGAGCTTGGTGGTGGTGGTCGAACCTCATCTTCTCTTGGAGTTCTTGTGGTGGCCGTAACTTGCTTGGAGAAGAAGGAAGCTTGGGTGGTTCTCATCTCGGCAGATCGTCGCCCACACAACGTCCGAGATAAGAAGAGGAATACGATAGAAGATTAAGAGGTTGTTGCTTACAAAGAAAGGTATAACTAGTAATTCTATTCCGCATCATTCTAGGTTTTTTTGTATTGATTTTGAAATACCAAACACAAGAGGCATATGATTTTAGGTTTCGAATTTGTGATTTGAGTTTTTGTTCTTTTGTTTTTTTTTTTGATCTTGTGATTCAATTGTTCCTTTTAGTTAAACCTAGGGTTACTATAAGGAAATTAAATATTAAATTTTGTTGAAAGGCTTTGTCTAGGAAGTGGTGGATGCTCACATACCTAAGAAGGCCTAGTGCCTCGCCATGTTTAACCTGGAAGCCAATCTCTGAAATTAATATTTAATTGAATTTGTAACATGGGTGGATTTGGATCAATAATGTTATGTATCGTTTGCGATTCAAGTCTAAACCTCTAAGAACATATAAGTTAAATGTGGAATCAATAATGTTAAGTTGTGTTTGCAATTCATAATTTAATTCACTACAAGAAAAAAGACATACAACAATGGTTTTTAACCGTTGTCGTAGGCCATTTTTAACTGTTGTTAAAGGCTGTGTTGTTAAAAGGGGTGGCAAACGACAACAGTTTTTAACCGTTGTCTTTGTAGGCAAAGACAACATTTTAACAACGGTGAAAAACTGTTGTCTTTTCCTACAAAGACAACGGTTTTTCACCGTTGTCTTTGAGCGTATGCCTAGGCTCTTCAACAATAGTTTTGAACTGTCTACGACAACGGCTAAAAAGCGTTGTCTTTTTAGCCAATGACATTGGTTTGACAACGGTTAAAAACCGTTGTCTTTTTAGGCAACGATATTAAATAACATCAGTTTGTCACTATTGTCTTTTAACGCCATTGACAACAGTTTGACTTATTTAAACTGATGTCTTTGGGTACAATATACAACATGTTGACAATAAATAAAAAATTTATTAATCTTTTCCTACTCAACAGTTTATAAAAAACATCATCATCCAGTGCAAATTTCATCCAGTGAAAATCATCTAGTGCAAATTTCATTGATAAAAAACCTACAATCCAAACATAATCAATATTTACAATGCAAATTTCATTAAAGTACCAAACATCATCATCAAACATCATTAAAGTACAAAACATCAACATTCAAACATCACAAAAGTTTACAAAACAAAATAGTACCCATAACAATATATCACACATATATATAAAATCCAAAATATCTTATTTTGTTGGATCAAGTCTTCTCTACCTGTGCATCTTCTAAACAGCCTGTGCATCTTCTAAACACCATATCAATAACTGCAGCCTTTTCTAGTTTCTCCTCCCTCCTAGCTTCTCTTTTCTTCTCCTTTCTGGGTACGGGATCATTATCTTTTCCCTGAGGTAAATAGCATATGATTGCAAGTTAAGTCATTTCCCAGGAGTAAATGGCATAAAGATGATAATGACAAAGACGTTGTACACAATTGAATATGATAACAATACTTCTTTCTAGGCACAAATTAAAATTACTGCATAACTCACTTTCAGTTCAAGTTAATATCTACAAAATATCATTGATCAAGAACCTACAATCCAAACATCATTAAAGTACCAAACATCAACATCCAAACATCACCAAACTTTACAAAACTAAATAGTACCCATAACAATATATCACACATATATATGCCAAAGTATATTGTTTTGTTGGATCAAATCTTCTCTACTTGTGTAATTCCTGTGATTAAAGTACCAAAACTGGCTAAGTATATAACACCCTTTTACTTCCTGTGAAAATAAAAATCACATGATTTTAATCCAATTCAACAACAAGTCTAGCTAGTCTCCAGTATATATTTTTATCACCAACATTAGAGGTTGTAATATGTCAAGAGCTACTGGACCTTTGACATGTTTATACAAAGAGTTAAGTTTGCTTATTACACCAATATGCGTATCAAGTGTGAAAGGATTTATACAAAGAGTTAAGTTTGTTTATCCAACTCATGGGACTTTCCTGAGACAAGGAGCCTGTGAATACCCAGAACCAACTAATTACTCTTAACTTAGATAAATATGAAACATAACAGAATGATGCTTACCATGAAGATGCTCTTTCAGTGCTCCATTATGCATAAACTCATATACAAGAATGCTTTTGCCTTCTTGCTGGCAGTAACCGAGAAATTCAACCAGATTTCTGTGATGTATTCTTGAAAGTAGAGAAACCTGGAACAAATTTTATTGGTCAAACTGGTGCAATAATAACTTAGTGCAATCCTTCAGCAAGCTACCATAAACACACTTTATGAAGAACCTTAAGCATATCTTTTTGGTTTGGCTAAGCAATCATCTAAGCAATTAAGAGTAACCCTTTTACCCAAAGCTATGTAAACGGCTACCTCACTTGAGAACTGTCTGTTTCCCTGACAAGAATCATTGGTTTGAACTTTGACGGCAATTTCTTTTCCGTTTTTCAACTTTCCATAATACACTGTCCCATAGCCCCCAGAACCAACTTTTTTAGCAAAGTTTTCTGTGGCATCGTTGATTTCAGATAACCAATATCTATGTGTTGTTTCAATGCCAAATCCTCCGAAAGAAGCACTTAACTCATGGAATGGTTGGGGAGGTGGAAGATCATCTGCAAATGAAAAAACAATATCTTTAATTCATATACATGTTTCAGACAAAAGTTAGTCAGTTGTATTGAGTCGTACCTACCTTCTCTTGAAAATAGTCTAAGTTTCTTGGGGATACGCCTCAAAATAGCTTACCCAAGTTTGATAATTGTAATTTCATTGGAAAGTAGGACTTAAAGAGATATTCAACACAATCTAATAAGAAATACCCACGTGAAAACTATATTTTTGCCAAGAAGATGACCAAGTACTGTTCCGGACAGCATATTGTTCTGCACGTACATGCAAGCTCAATAGTTACTTCATGCTGGAGTTGGTGCTAGACAAAGCCAAACGTTAAAAGAGAACAAATTTGGGCAAACATTGATGTTCGTTAAATGACAATATAATGGCAAGAAAGGACATACAGTTCTTGTAAATTTGATAGGCCATCCAAAAATGATAGATCACCAGTTAACTTATTGTTCTCAAGGTGACTGCAAAAAAACAATTCAAAAAGTCTAGCGAATGATTAAGTGTTTGATATATAAACCAGCAATATTTATATATTACATGTTTCTAAGACTTAAGCATGCACCGAGAGCAGGTATATGGCCACAAAGCACGTTTCCATCAAGCCATCTGAAATATTTGAATTTGACACAGTGACAAGGAATCATTAAATCCATCAACAGTTGTGCCGAATGAAATAAATTGACTTGGAACAGAAGTAGATTCTAACTTACAATTCGACTAGGCCAGTTAAACTAGCAAGCTCTGCAGGTATATTCCCCGTCAAATTTCTCCCTGATAGTCTACTGTTCATTATATGAATCTATTCATTAGTTCACGCGGCGAGAAGATAGCTAAAATTTGTACATTAGCAACAATTCATAGGTCAGCTAGAGAAACTGGAAATCATGCATGGGAAAGCAAAGCAAACATGACAAAGACCAATGAGAGTTAGAGAAGCATTCAGTACATTGAAACAATTTGTGGTTGCGGATCTGAATTACATTGAACCCATGACCATGGAGCTGGTAAGCATGGATCTCCACCTTCTTGTGCCCAAACTTCTTTTGGGTAATGTGATACAAAGCTTTCCATGGTCAGTGCTGAAGAGAAAAGAGGTATAAAGGATACACTCTAAAAGAAAACAGTGTTGCTCTAGATTACCAAATTAACAAGATATTTCTTTACTTACCGTCTAGGGATCCATAATTTATCTCCATATACTTGTATATCTCAAAAGCATTTAAGATAGGTCCCTTGGATGAATCATTTGTTTTCTTAAAAGCAAAAGACAAGACAAAAGGGAGACTTATATTATATGATCCCGGTTCATATAGCCAAAAGGGAGAATTTTCAAAAGTTTAACTTGAAAAGAATAGTCAGACCTCCAAGTGAAATCACAGTCCAGATTTTTCAATACAAGGGTCCTAACAATTTAAAGAATAAACTCATTGAAAGAAAAAAAACACACCTTTTGGTTAAAATTCCATCTCTCCCTTGATGGAATAAAGTCCTCTCCATTGCCAACTCTGAGCTGCAACATTTGTTTTAGTTGTCATAAATAACCCACATCAGCATTTTGTACATGTTGCTTCTTACCAACCCAACCTATTTTCATGGCATGCATTATAACCACTAAGCAGTTATTTGTTTTTGTATTTATTATCAATCAGATATTATTCTAAGTTTCCATTTCTCCGTGCTTAAAATTCCAAAGCTGCCAATAACAGATATATCAAACGAATTTGAGGTTAGGTTACAGATTCATGACATCCAAATTAAAACAGTACAATTTATTAGCAGTGAATGCAAAAGAACCAAGTAGGTAAAATCTCCCAACAAGTTGGATTTCTGAATCGCTTCTGCTTCTTTTAAATATACAATTTTTTCCAATTAATGCCAATAAAAAGACAAGTTATGCTTTCAACTTTTACTGGATGATTCTTAGAGTTCAACGCATCGTACTTTTGATTCCAAATCTCTAACTTTATGAAAAGAACCCATCTAAATCTTATCAGAATACATTAAAAAAACAATGAAAATCGAACATTGAAAACAAGCACAATTTGATTGGATCGATGATAGGGGTAAGCCAACAGCAAGATCAAAAAGTAAAGCTCCTTTAGATATCTCACCTGGAAGACGCCCGACGACGGAGAGACCAATGAGAAGGATGACTGGATGCTGCCCGAAGAGTCAACGTCGAGCACCGCATGGACAAGCCGTCGCTGGAGATCAAAGGTCGAAGCAGCCGATGCCTCGAGGTCGCCGGCGAGCTGTTTCGCACTCCATTCGCTACCGGAGCTGCGGCACACGAAGGTGAAGACGCCCATTTCTTAGTTCTCACTGATACGCACGCGAGCTCGCGCCGACACAAAATCCCAAACCCTAATCAACAGCTCTTCTCCACTCTCAGATACACCCACCGCCATCCCCATGGAGGACTGACGTCGGCAACTCATCGGCGATGCGGAAACCGGCACCGTCGGGTCTATCGAGGACACCACGATGACAAAGATGGGGAATCTCATCCAATAGATTATCGATATCGAGCTCCTCCACTCTCTTTCCCATTATCACATCTCGCTCCTCCAAGAGTCTGGCAAAATCAGGAAAGAAACGGGATAAGAGGAGGATTAGGGTTCGACGACCAGGATTTGTGGCACGGGGAGCCTTCGCGGAGGCGAAGAAGAAGAGTGTGGAGCAAGAAGACGATAGAAGGGGCTTTATATAGAGGAATGCGAAGAGGGCGAGCCCAGAGTACCGTAGACGGCGAGAAGATGCAGGAGTATCTAGGGTTTTCGACGAGAAGATGCAGGAGGAAGAAGTAGAGGACACTTACTGTACGTGGATTTCATGTCGGAGGTCTTGCTGGTGAGGGCGTCCTTAATGGACTCGTGGACTGCTGCTGCTCCTACGCGGCTCCGGTGAACGAGAGATTGTGAGAAAAGAGAAAAGAGGGACGGATTGAGAAGATAAAAGGGTGGAATGCGGCGGCAAAAAACTTTCGGGGAGAGGGAAAGAAAAAAAGCGGGGCAAAAATTGGCGAAGGGGAAAAAACGGCGAAGGATAAAAAAATACCAGTATTCAACATCACTTAAGACAACGGCTTTTAAAAACTGTTGTCGTAATCCCAAAAAAAAGCGCACATAGACAACAGTTTTCAAAAACTGTTGTTGTAGCATTTAAAAACCGTTGTCGTAGTCTTAAAAAAACATAAATAGACAACGGTTTTTAAAAATCGTTGTCGTAGGCCAAAAAAATTGTTAAAAGACAATGGTTTTGGTTAAAACCGTTGTTAAAAGGCAAAAAGACAACAGTTTGGTATAAAACCGTTGTCGTTTGAGTGTTGTTGAATGACATTTTTCTTGTAGTGATTTCTAAAGAACACAATAGGTTGTTAGGAATAGTTTATGACTTGTACAAATTTTTGTTCAGGAGAACCGGTACGATATTCCGAGTATCAACCAACAATTGATATCAGAGCCCGGACTGCCAGAAGGTTTCACCGCCGACTGTGCACAAGAGCTATGGTCTGATTGAGCCATGTGAGTATAATATTGACCTCGAACAAAGACAGTGTAGGCTCCTATGTTCGGATCAAGAGGATCAGACACCAGGCAAGAAGTTCTAGTAGGTCGGCTCGACCGAGGGGCAGGAAGACCTGGTGGGTCGAGGATCGGACGTGGGAAGCATGTGGTCGTTTGTTTGACACTACAACAAAAACCCTCATAGACATCGGTTTTCCACCGGTGTCTATTTCATTTTCGATCGATGTCTATGAAGCCGATGTTAAAAGTGTAATACCCACTAAGCTTGTAAGATAAATATATAAATGTGGGATTTTGCCTTAGAAAAATAATAGGAAGTGAGTTGAACCAAAAAGGAAATAAAAAGAAATAAAAATAGGGAGAGGTCAAGGATTGAACCTTAAACCTCTTATATTATATTTCATAGAATTAATGGGTAATAACCAGTTGGGATAGGAATAATATGTTGATAGCAAAGGAGGGAAACTCATGATAAAGGTAAGAGTAAAAGCTAGCCAAAAGGAAACAAGTAAAGAGCAAGAGAAAGGCAACTTGCCTTCCTCCCTTCCTCTCCCTCTTCCTCTTTAATTTTGCCGAAAATAAAAGAAGTTAATTAAGGGGATTCATTCCCCCTTATTTCACCATGAATGATGAGGATAAATAAACAAATAAAAATAAAAATAAAATAGAGAAAAAGGGCTAAGGGAGAAGGAAAGCAAAAACTAAGTTTGCTACCTCTTCCCCCTTAACATAAAAGGGAGCAAGAAAAGAGAAAACTATTTTTCTCTCATTTTCTCTCATTCATCCTCTCCCTCACAGAGAACACCACAGTCCCCTCTCCTCCATCTTCAGCCCCAAAGCCAAAGTTTTCCCTAAGAAAGCCTAGGATACAAGGAGGACTTAGCAAAGGAACCAAGGGAAAGGAACTAGAAGAAGAGGCTACTTCTTCTTCACCATACCTTAGATCCACAAGCGAAAAAGGATGTAAGCTTCCCCTCACCTGTGGTACAAGGCTTTTATGTGTTTTTCGGATTTTATGAAGATTTTAAAACCTAGAAACAAGTTTGAGAAAATTCGGCCAAGAAGAGCTTCCCAAATTTAATGGTGTTTAAACTAGTCTTCACTACATGATAGAGTTTTTTCTATGCTATGTAAAGGGGTTCTTCTTCATGCTTTTATACCTATATGATGCTTGATCAGAGGAGTACTGAACCCTATAATTTTGGCCAAAAATATTTTTAAGAGGCTAGGGAAATTTATTATTTCACCCAACTAGTACAAGGTTCTCCCTATGAAATATTAAGGGTTATGTATTAGTGTTTCTTCCTTAGAAGATATTTGAAACTAAAAGAAAACCATTCATATGTTTCGGCCAAGAAAGGGTTTAGGGTTAGAAAGACTTTTAAATTTAAATAACCATGCTCATGTGATAGAATACAAAGATCTTAAAGGATTTGTATGCTTGAATATTGCTAGAATTCCATGAACTCCTTCTTAGGGTTTTTCGGCCATGATGAGATGGATAGCTTAGAAAAGCTTAAACAAGATTTTAATATGCTCAAGACCTCTGTGATGTTTAGATATGAATGTTTTTCAATGCCATCATGCTTAGTTAGGGTGTAGAAAAATTAGTGGATGACATATAACATGTATAACCACAAGGGGTCCTAGCTTATTCATGAACCAATTTGTATATATGTTTCTTAGTAACTTTTGCCATGAAACTTACTTAGGTTTTTCATGCTTTAGGCCACTTAAAAACCTAGCTAAAGAATGGTAGGTTTCGGCCATGAGAAAAAAATAAAAGAAAAAGAGAAAAAGAAACCTAGAAAGCCTAAGACACAATTCATATGTATACTCATTATGCTTGTCTTTATACATGCTATGAAACTTGTATAAATTCTCATGCTTTTAGGCTATTTGAAGCAAGTTTATATTCTGTGAGTTTCGGCCAAGTAGGGTTTAAAAGACCTAGAGGCCTTAGAAATGAAACCAAATGTGTTAAAAGTACTTCTTATGTAAATAGGATAATGTATTGATTTTGTCACATACTTGTATAATTTTTCCATGATCTAAATGGACCATTGTGAGTCTCGGCCATGAAGGTTTAGATGCCCTAGAAACCCTAGGACTTAAATTAAATATGCTCATGTCACCCTACATGAAATATGATAAGTAGAAAGCCAAGGTTCAATTACTATATGTTGTTTTATGACCTAAAATGATGCTAGGGTTTGTTTCGGCCATAACTATTGGATGATGCCTTGTATGAATTTATACATAATGTTAGTCCAAGTTCACATGCTTGTATGCTTGTTTGTAGCCCTAATGAGAACTTGTTAAATTTTGGCCATGACATATGTTAAGGGCTTAAAGAACTTAGGAACTAATTCAAATGTGTCAAATGTGTTTACCTTGTTCCTTGGTAAAAATGTTATAAATATGATTTAAAGTTGTCCATGCTTTTATGTCATATGGAACCTTGTTTCACACCTTAAGGTTTCGGCCATATGAAATTAGGGACTTGAGGAACTTAGAAACTAAGTTAATCATGTTTATAATGCTTCCTATGAAAATGTTATGATGATAATTTAGGTGCCACATGCTTGGATGTTGTATTTAACCTAAATTGAGCTCTAAAGGGTTTCGGCCACAAGGGTTTAGGAAGCTTAAAACCAAGATAAATATGATACCATGTTTCCTATGATAGGATAATCACAAGATACACCCTTATGCTTAATATGTATGCTTGTGATTTATGACTTATGATATGATATGCATGCTTTTATGATATGATATGCTTTGTGCTTAAATTATGCATGCTTATGTTATGATATGTGGTTAAATTATGCATGCTTGATGCTATGTTTAGTGCTTAAAATATGTATGCTTTCATGATATGATATGTGGTTAAATCATGCATGCTTGACGATATGCTTTATGCTTAAGATATGCATGTTTTTATGATCTATGCCTAAGTGATGCATATTGATATGACATGATGTATGCTTAAGTGATGCATACCTTTATGATATGATGTATGCCTAAGTGATGCATACCTTTATGACATGATGTATGCCTAAGTGATGCATACCTTTATGATATGATGTATGCCTAAGTGATGCATACTTTTATAACATGATGTATGCCTAAGTGATGCATACTTTTATGATATGATGTGTGCCTAAGTGATGCATGCTTTTATGATACATGATATGTATGACATGTACTTTACTTTATATGTGAGTGGCTTGTACCAAGGGTGGGCTCCATAAGCGCCCCGGGGACTAAGGACCTCGTTAGGGATGGGCTCCTAAGTGCCCCTAGGACTAAGGGCCTAGTATGTTTGCCTCGTAGGGTTCAAGACTTGCTACCTTGGACCTACAAGGTTGCGCGCAATATGTAAGTGGTACATAGCCGGGATCTCCCTTATGTTGAGATTATTTTCAAGTATATATGTAAAAGAAAATGGTTTAAAAGATCATGAGACATACACATGTTTTTCGGATACATGTTTTCCAAAATCATATTGCATACACCTTATGATTATGCTATGTTTCATGTTATGCTCTTGATTATGATATGCCATGATAAGGTATGATTACGTTATGTTCATGCTATACCTTATAGACATGTTTCGGCCATTGATTTGTTGATGCTTGATATATAGATTTCGGCCATGGATATGATGATGCCTTGATGTACATGTTTCGGCCATAGTATAATGCTTTGATATACATGTTTCGGCCATGCTTTGATATACCATGATACTTGTTGTTATGCCATGTCTAGCTATGTTTTATGCAATGCACTATGTATATGTTTCGGCCATGGTGATGCTTGATATGCTATGACTAGTTGTGATTATATTATGATGCATGATATGCATGAATAGAATGCTATGTTATGCCATGATTAGTTTAGATTATGACTTGTTGATGCATTCTTGATTATGTGCTGATTGTTGGTTTTAGTGAGTAGGAAAGGAACTTACTGAGCCATGAGTGCTCATAGCTTACTTTCCTTGTACCACAGATAAAGGAAAAAGCTGGATGAGTTAGAGGAGCAGTAGGAGGGGCAACGAAGATGTGTGTGGCAGTGGCTAGGCAACCAAATAAATAAGAACATGCTTTAAGTTTCTTTAAAGAACTATGCGTTGGTATTTTATGACTTGTGATACATAAACATTTGTGGCTTGACATTATGGTTCCACTGGATTTGATATTATGATTTTTGATGCCATGTGATAGTATAGTTCAAAAGAAATTTAAAAGAAAAGTTTTATTAAAACTATAAAAATTATTTCAAGTCTTCCGCTGTTTTAAAAAGAAAAATTTATACGTAAAGTATCGTAGCCCCGTCCCTTAGGGTAGCAGGGAGGGCGGGCGTTACAGGTTGGTATCAGAGCCAAAGTTTATTGCCAGCTCACTACACACACATCAAGCCTCCTACCTGCCGCTCCAAGTAAGAATGTTTATGCTAAATTTGCTTGTTATATTCTTATGTTTGATTTTCTTGTTATATTGCCTATGCTTTATTTCTTTACTACATTGCTTATGCTTTATTTCTTTATGTTACATTGTTTGTCATTATATTCCTTATTTTTCCTTATGTTGTTTATGCTTTAATTTAATGCTTTACTTGCTTATGTTTGATGCTTTATTCTATGCTTTTAGTTATAATTTAGATTTGGATTACATATTGGTAGGTTAGGAATAATACCAGAACAAATAGATAGAAACAAAAACAATAGGTTAGATTGGCTAAAAACGATAACCACTTACATTAGTATGTTTGTCCGTATTTAGATAAACATGGTTAGGACACGCAATGCCCGAACCGGAGGAACAGTGACTCCACCAGATCTGACACAGGTAGTCGCAGACCTCCAGCATCAGATCGCAGAGCAACAGCAGCTGATCACTACCTTGATGGGTCAGCAAGGCAACCCAGTCACCCCACAGGTGAATCCACTACCTGTTGTACCTACAGCTGCACCAGTGCCCCCGGCAGCCCCTACTCCGATGGTCCGACTAGAGGCCTATCTGATTCAGTGGCAAAGGCTTAAGCCGGAAGCATTCTCGGGAAACTATGAACCATGGGATGCGCAAGCCTGGCTCAAAACCGTGGAGAACATAATGGAATTATTGGATTGGCCTGAACACGAGAAGGTCAAATGCGCGTCGTTCTGTCTTACCGGAGATGCCCGGATGTGGTGGGACAGAGTAAAGGCGAAAAGACAAATCAACCAAATGCAGTGGACAGATTTTGAGACAGAATTCTTAGAGGAATTCTTCCATATGCGAGTGACCAACAAGCACTATGACGAGTTCACTGAGTTCCGGCAAGGTGATCTGTCGGTTAACGAAGCCGTTAAGAGGTTCAACCGCCTAGCCCGACTGTGCCCAGAACTGGTCCGAACCGAAAAAGAAAGGGTCCGGTTAATGTTAAAGATGCTCCGACCCGAGATAGCTCTGGGAGTTAATAGACCGCAGACTGCAGAGGAACTAGTCAGCAGCGCCCTGATTACCGAGCACTATCAGGAAGCAATGAATAAGGGCAAGAACCAAGCACTGACCGGAGGACAAAAATCGCACAGTACCAGAACTGACTGGAAAGGAAACTCAAGTGGAAAGAGGAAACAGTGGAATAAAACAAAAGGTGGTCCGGCCAATACGCAGACTAAGTACCCTCAGTGTGCCACATGTGGGAAGATGCATTCTGGAGTATGTCTTCTGAGCACCAAAAAGTGCTACAACTATGGAGGGGAAGGTCATTTGGCGAGAAATTGCCCTACTCAGTCTCAGGCACTACCTTCGCAGAACTTCCAGAACATGAGTGCCCCTGCACAGCTTCATCAGATGCAAGCTGCCATAGAAGGGACTTCGATCAACCAAGGAAGATTAGAGGCCCCTCCCACTATGACCAATGCCAGAGTCTACTCTCTTACCAAGGAAGACGTGGCGAATACTTCTACTGTTGTCACAGGTCAGCTACTTATTTACAATCAGTATGCTGTAGTATTATTTGATACCGGGGCAACACACTCGTTCGTCTCAACGCCTTTTATGAAAAAGCTAGATATACCACTCCGAACTCTAGAGGACACGTTCTTAACAACCTTACCATCCGGGGAGATTATGCCATCGGACTATATGCTGCAAGCAGTACTTATTCGGATCGCAAACAGAGAACTCTACTGCAATCTGATAGTACTTGATATGCAGGATTATGACATAATTTTGGGCATGGATTTCCTTAGTAAGTACGACGCTTCAATCGAGTGCCGCAAAAGAAAAGTGATTTTCCGACCCGAAAATGAACCAGAGTTTGAATTTTACGGAGAGTCAAAAGGAACGGAGAAGCTATTGTCATCTATTAATGAACAAATGATGTTAGATAAAGGATGTATGGGGTTTCTAGCACACGTGGTTGATACCAATCAAGTCAAAGACCCGAAGTTAGAAGACGTCAGAGTAGTATGCAACTATTCAAAGGTATTTCCTGATGAACTACCAGGGTTGGCCCCTGACAGGGAGATAGAATTCGGAATCGAATTGATTCCTGGTACTCAGCCGATCTCGAAAGCACCTTATCGTATGGCTCCGGCTGAATTAAAGGAGCTTCAGGAATAGTTATCCGAATTACTCGGCAAGGGACTTATTCGTCCTAGTCACTCACCATGGGGAGCTCCAGTGCTATTCGTAAAGAAGAAGGATGGGTCTATGCGAATGTGTATAGACTACCGAGCGCTGAATAATGTGACGATCAAGAATCGGTACCCACTCCCGCGGATCGATGATCTGTTCGATCAACTAAAGGGTGCGACTATTTTCTCAAAGATAGATCTACGATCCGGATATCATCAAGTGAAAGTGAAACTAGATGATATACCAAAAACAGCATTTCGAACCCGATATGGACACTATGAGTTCATAGTTATGCCTTTCGGAGTAACCAACGCTCCTGCAGTATTTATGGACCTGATGAATCAAGTATTTACGGCATATTTTGATAAATTTGTGATCGTCTTCATTGATGATATACTTATCTACTCGAGAACTCCAGAAGAACATGCCGAACACCTGAATACTGTACTACAGATCCTTCAAGAGAAACAACTATATGCAAAATTCTCCAAATGCGAGTTTTGGCTTGACCGGGTAATATTTCTAGGTCATGTCATCTCCAAAGATGGAGTTATGGTGGATCCAAGTAAAATCGAAGCTGTAAATAACTGGAACCGACCAAAGAATGCTAGCGAAGTCAGGAGTTTTCTCGGACTAGCAGGTTATTACAGGAAATTCGTAGAGAATTTCTCCAAAATCGCAGCTCCTATGACAGCCCTCACCAAGAAAAATACAAAGTATGAATGGACAGAAGCTTGCGAGAAGAGTTTCGCGGAATTAAAAAGGAGACTGACCAGTGCTCCGATTCTTACTCTTCCGGAAACCAACAGAGGCTTTGATATGTACAGTGATGCTTCCATCACAGGACTTGGAGTTGTACTCATGCAAGATGGCAAAGTCATTGCCTACGCTTCTAGACAACTTAAAGAACATGAGAAGAATTATCCTATTCACGACTTATAACTAGCAGCCGTGGTCTTCGCTCTAAAAATATGGAGACATTATCTATATGGAGCTCAGTGTAAGATTTATACCGACCATCAGAGTCTGAAATATTTCTTCACACAGAAAGACCTGAATATGAGGCAACGTCGATGGCTCGAATTAGTTAAAGATTATGACTGCGAGATCCTTTATCACCCAGGAAAGGCGAACAAAGTGGCCGATGCACTCAGCCGAAAGTTCAGTGCCACCTGATGCAACTATTTTAAAGTTCGAGGGCGAACTTTTTATGAGGTACGGGGTACTGTAATACCCACTAATCTTGTAAGATAAATATATGAATGTGGGATTTTGCCTTAGAAAAATAATAGGAAGTGAGTTGAACCAAAAAGGAAATAAAAAGAAATAAAAATAGGGAGAGGTCAAGGATTGAACCTTGAACCTCTTATATTATATTTCATATAATTAATGGGTAATAACCAGTTGGGATAGGAATAATATGTTGATAGCAAAGGAGGGAAACTCATGATAAAGGTAAGAGTAAAAGCTAGCCAAAAGGAAACAAGTAAAGAGCAAGAGAAAGGCAACTTGCCTTCCTCCCTTCCTCTCCCTCTTCCTCTTTGATTTTGCCAAAAATAAAAGAAGTTAATTAAGGGGATTCATTCCCCCTTATTTCACCATGAATGATGAGGATAAATAAACAAATAAAAATAAAAATAAAATAGAGAAAAAGGGCTAAGGGAGAAGGAAAGCAAAAACTAAGTTTGCTACCTCTTCCCCCTTAACATAAAAGGGAGCAAGAAAAGAGAAAACTATTTTTCTCTCATTTTCTCTCATTCATCCTCTCCCTCACCGAGAACACCACAGTCCCCTCTCCTCCATCTTCAGCCCCAAAGCCAATGTTTTCCCTAAGAAAGCCTAGGATACAAGGAGGACTTAGCAAAGGAACCAAGGGAAAGGAACTAGAAGAAGAGGCTACTTCTTCTTCACCATACCTTAGATCCACAAGCGAAAAAGGATGTAAGCTTCCCCTCACCTGTGGTACAAGGCTTTTATGTGTTTTTTTGGATTTTATGAAGATTTTAAAACCTAGAAACAAGTTTGAGAAAATTCGGCCAAGAAGAGCTTCCCAAATTTAATGGTGTTTAAACTAGTCTTCACTACATGATAGAGTTTTTTCTATGCTATGTAAAGGGGCTCTTCTTCATGCTTTTATACCTATATGATGCTTGATCAGAGGAGTACTGAACCCTATAATTTTGGCCAAAAATATTTTTAAGAGGCTAGGGAAATTTATTGTTTCACCCAACTAGTACAAGGTTCTCCCTATGAAATATTAAGGGTTATGTATTAGTGTTTCTTCCTTAGAAGATATTTGAAACTAAAACAAAACCATTCATATGTTTCGGCCAAGAAAGGGTTTAGGGTTAGAAAGACTTTTAAATTTAAATAACCATGCTCATGTGATAGAATACAAAGATCTTAAAGGATTTGTATGCTTGAATATTACTAGAATTCCATGAACTCCTTCTTAGGGTTTTTCGGCCATGATGAGATGGATAGCTTAGAAAAGCTTAAACAAGATTTTAATATGCTCAAGACCTCTGTGATGTTTAGATATGAATGTTGTTCAATGCCATCATGCTTAGTTAGGGTGTAGAAAAATTAGTGGATGACATATAACATGTATAACCACAAGGGGTCCTAGCTTATTCATGAACCAATTTGTATATATGTTTCTTAGTAACTTTTGCCATGAAACTTACTTAGGTTTTTCATGCTTTAGGCCACTTAAAAACCTAGCTAAAGAATGGTAGGTTTCGGCCATGAGAAAAAAATAAAAGAAAAAGAGAAAAAGAAACCTAGAAAGCCTAAGACACAATTCATATGTATACTCATTATGCTTGTCTTTATACATGCTATGAAACTTGTATAAATTCTCATGCTTTTAGGCTATTTGAAGCAAGTTTATATTCTGTGAGTTTCGCCAAGTAGGGTTTAAAAGACCTAGAGGCCTTAGAAATGAAACCAAATGTGTTAAAAGTACTTCTTATGTAAATAGGATAATGTATTGATTTTGTCACATACTTGTATAATTTTTCCATGATCTAAATGGACCATTGTGAGTCTCGGCCATGAAGGTTTAGATGCCCTAGAAACCCTAGGACTTAAATTAAATATGCTCATGTCACCCTACATGAAATATGATAAGTAGAAAGCCAAGGTTCAATTACTATATGTTGTTTTATGACCTAAAATGATGCTAGGGTTTGTTTCGGCCATAACTATTGGATGATGCCTTGTATGAATTTATACATAATGTTAGTCCAAGTTCACATGCTTGTATGCTTGTTTGTAGCCCTAATGAGAACTTGTTAAATTTTGGCCATGACATATGTTAAGGGCTTAAAGAACTTAGGAACTAATTCAAATGTGTCAAATGTGTTTACCTTGTTCCTTGGTAAAAATGTTATAAATATGATTTAAAGTTGTCCATGCTTTTATGTCATATGGAACCTTGTTTCACACCTTAAGGTTTTGGCCATATGAAATTAGGGACTTGAGGAACTTAGAAACTAAGTTAATCATGTTTATAATGCTTCCTATGAAAATGTTATGATGATAATTTAGGTGCCACATGCTTGGATGTTGTATTTAACCTAAATTGAGCTCTAAAGGGTTTCGGCCACAAGGGTTTAGGAAGCTTAAAACCAAGATAAATATGATACCATGTTTCCTATGATAGGATAATCACAAGATACACCCTTATGCTTAATATGTATGCTTGTGATTTATGACTTATGATATGATATGCATGCTTTTATGATATGATATGCTTTGTGCTTAAATTATGCATGCTTATGTTATGATATGTGGTTAAATTATGCATGCTTGATGCTATGTTTAGTGCTTAAAATATGCATGCTTTCATGATATGATATGTGGTTAAATCATGCATGCTTGACGATATGCTTTATGCTTAAGATATGCATGTTTTTATGATCTATGCCTAAGTGATGCATATTGATATGACATGATGTATGTCTAAGTGATGCATACCTTTATGATATGATGTATGCCTAAGTGATGCATACCTTTATGACATGATGTATGCCTAAGTGATGCACACCTTTATGATATGATGTATGCCTAAGTGATGCATACTTTTATGATATGATGTGTGCCTAAGTGATGCATGCTTTTATGATATGATGTGTGCCTAAGTGATGCATGCTTTTATGATACATGATATGTATGACATGTACTTTACTTTATATGTGAGTGGCTTGTACCAAGGGTGGGCTCCATAAGCGCCCCGGGGACTAAGGACCTCGTTAGGGATGGGCTCCTAAGTGCCCCTAGGACTAAGGGCCTAGTATGTTTGCCTCGTAGGGTTCAAGACTTGCTACATTGGACCTACAAGGTTGCGCGCAATATGTAAGTGGTACATAGCCGGGATCCCCCTTATGTTGAGATTATTTTCAAGTATATATGTAAAAGAAAATGGTTTAAAAGATCATGAGACATACACATGTTTTTCGGATACATGTTTTCCAAAATCATATTGCATACACCTTATGATTATGCTATGTTTCATGTTATGCTCTTGATTATGATATGCCATGATAAGGTATGATTACGTTATGTTCATGCTATACCTTATAGACATGTTTCGGCCATTGATTTGTTGATGCTTGATATATAGAGTTCGGCCATGGATATGATGATGCCTTGATGTACATGTTTCGGCCATAGTATGATGCTTTGATATACATGTTTCGGCCATGCTTTGATATACCATGATACTTGTTGTTATGCCATGTCTAGCTATGTTTTATGCAATGCACTATGTATATGTTTCGGCCATGGTGATGCTTGATATGCTATGACTAGTTGTGATTATATTATGATGCATGATATGCTTGAATAGAATGCTATGTTATGCCATGATTAGTTTAGATTATGACTTGTTGATGCATTCTTGATTATGTGCTGATTGTTGGTTTTAGTGCGTAGGAAAGGAACTTACTGAGCCATGAGTACTCATAGCTTACTTTCCTTGTACCACAGATAAAGGAAAAAGCTGGATGAGTTAGAGGAGCAGCAGGAGGGGCAACGAAGATGTGTGTGGCAGTGGCTAGGCAACCAAATAAATAAGAACCTACTTAAAGTTTCTTTAAAGAACTATGCATTGGTATTTTATGACTTGTGATACCTAAACATGTGTGGCTTGACATTATGGTTCCACTGGATTTGATATTATGATTTTTGATGCCATGTGATAGTATAGTTCAAAAGAAATTTAAAAGAAAAGTTTTATTAAAACTATGAAAATTATTTCAAGTCTTCCGCTGTTTAAAAAGAAAAATTTATACGTAGAGTATCGTAGCCCCGTCCCTTAGGGTAGCAGGGAGGGCGGGCGTTACAAAAAGTCTGCCATTTTAGACATCGGGTTAAAACCGATGTAGTATCACTTAACGACACCGGTCTTCGAATCGGTATCACTTAACGACACCGTTTCATCAACGGTGTAAAACCGATGTAATATTGTATGTTAATAACACCAGTTTTGGCAGCGGTAAATGACCGATGTAATATTAGTTAATAACACCGGTTTTGCAGCGGTGGAAAATTGATGTATTATGTATATTTTTTAACAGCACAAATTTGATTTCCGAAAAAATGAAAAACCGACAATAATAAAAAAAAATACACAAATATTCACAAATTATATAAATATTCTTCATTCAACAATATCCATAAAATACATAAATATTCACAAATTATATAAATAATCTTCTTACATTAGTATCCATAAAATACCCAAACATTCTTTTTACATCAAAAGCTAGCTAATAGATATCAAAATCAAGGTAGAACATTCTTTTAACAGATCAAGGTAGAACCACACTTCAAATGTACTCTAGCATGCATTCAGCCCACTCGATCCGCACTTCATCAATTTCAACTCTGGAGTACTTGAGATTTGTAAACTGTAAAAACACATAAATAATATATTAGTAAACCAAGACCAAAGATCATAGTTGAAAATGCAATAAGAGCACCAGGTAACAAGATGACTAATTGGAATGCTTAAAAAGATAAACATTCATCAATTATCTCAACCACAACATATAGTGATAGATCTATGAATAACAGGTTCAAATCTAACCCTTGCTGTTGGTGCGGGAAGCATCCGACGATCGAACCTTAGTTTTTATAATGGCAAAGGGATTCAAAGTTAAGTTTATTTGTTATTTAATGTGTATGACTGAGTATTTCAGGAAAGTCCTAGCTGCGGTTTGGCAAGGTGAAAACCCTAGGGGATGGTAACCCTAGGTCCTAGGGGGTGGTAACCCTAGGTGAAGAAAAGTCCTAGCTGCGGTTAGGCAAAAGGAAAATCCTAGGGGGAGGTAATCCTAGGTCATAGGGGGTGGTAACCCTATGCGGGAAGTCTTGGCGGGTCGGCGCTTCGGGCAAAAATCCTAGGGGGTGGTAACCCTAGGTTAAAATCCTGGTGTCGCGAACTGGGTAGAAGTCTGGATGGGTCGAGGACCGGACATCCAGCATGAAGACAGGAAGCATTGGATGCTGAGCAAAAGTCCAGTCGATCTGGAGGATCGCACTGGCAAAAGGTAAATCTCCTAGAGTGGAGTAGGTGAGGACGCGTTCCCCGTAGAGGGAATAGTAGGCGTCGGGTCGACCTAGGGTTTTCGGTTGGCAGCCCGAAGTTAGACTCGGTCAGTCCGATGGCTGACAACTTTATTTATCGTATTATCTTTCTGTGTTCTAACTCTGCTTTGCAGGTAACTAATAGTTTTATGCAGGGTTAGAACTGACCAAGATCGGTCGACCGAACCTCGGGATCGGTCGACCGAACCTCCAAGCTACCAGATCAGATCTCTAGAAGTTGGACCGGGCTCGACCAGGGATCGGTCGACCAAACCTTGGGATCGGTCGACCGAACCTGGATAGGTATCGACTGGATCAAGCCGAAGTGTGCGGGTCAGAGGAGACTGATCGGTCGACCGAATCTTGGGATCGGTTGACCGAACCCAGGGATAAAGTTTGACCAGATCGAAGCGGAGCGACGGATGGACGAATCAGATGCGGTGTAGGTCATCTGATCGGTCGACCGAACGTGGGGATCGGTCGACCGATCCGCTTCGGGTCAAATCTGATCTCGAGACTTAGGGATCTGGATCAGACTTCACAGAGCTATAAAAGGAGGCCTCGAGGTGCAGCTCAGATGATCGAACTTCGAACAGAAAACTCTACTCTTCAGTGTGCTACTGCTAAACGCCTCTCTGCTACTCCAACGAATCACTCCAAAGTTCTCTATTCACTTTTTCGTTGGTATAGTTTTTCTTTACTGCACTTACTTGTATTTAGTCACATATAAAGATTTGCGCTATATAGTTGTTGCCCACCGAAAACGGTCAAGGACCGCGGGCCTTCGAGTAGGAGTCGCCATAGGCTCCAAACGAAGTAAAACACCTGCGTCTCTGTGTCTTTGTATTTACTGTACATTTCATTTCCGCTGCGTTACTTTAATTACTCGAACGATTTCCATAAATCAATAAAATAGCCACGAGCGCTATTCACCCCCCCCTCTAGCGCTTTCGATCCATCAATTGACATCAGAGCGGGGTCATTTTGAATCGGTGCAACCACCATTCAAAATAATTTTTCGTGGTATTTTCAGATTTTTCGGAGTCAATTAGAATTTTGCTTTATAGATATATTCTAATTCTTTTCTCGAATCGGTTTCTGCTCGAGGTTGGTGCAACACCACCCGAGTTCGTGGTCTATTTTTTTCTTCATACCGCACTACTAAGCCAGGACCAAGTCCTGGAACTTTCTTGTTGTTTATTTTTTTATAGTTGATCTAAAATGGCCTTTCAAGAAGGCTACAGTACAGCTCGCCCCCCACTATTCACCGGAGACGACTTCGGATACTGGAAGGGTCGGATGGAGGCATATCTCCAGACTCATTTTGAAGTCTGGATGATTATCAAAATCGGATTCCAACTACTAACTGACAGCGCCGGCAAACCACTACCATACGAGGACTGGGACGCATCTCTGATTAAGAAGGTGGAAGCCAATGCCAAGGCGACCTGCACCCTCCAGTGTGGCCTGTCAAACGAAGAACTCAACCGCATCGGCCCCTTCAACAGTACCAAGGAGCTGTGGGAGAAGCTCATCGAACTTCACGAAGGAACGTTTGACACTAAATTAGGTAAAAGAGACCTAATTTTTAATAAATTATTTAATATTAAACTGCAGGAAGGTGAGACAGCTGCCCAGCTCCACGCCCGAATTCAAGATCTGTTCAACGGTCTTCATGCAATTGGATAAAAGGTAGATAACCGGGACATAATAAGGTATTCTCTAAACGCCTTTCCGAGGAACACCTTGTGGACATCCATGGTAGATGCCTACAAGGTTTCTAAGGACTTGTCTACTATTAAGTTAGATGAACTCTTTACAGAATTCGAACTTCATGAACAGACTAATGCACGCTCGACCGAGAAAGGGTTGACTTTGGTTGCAGGTACCAGCAGAATGCGTGAACCGACGTCAAGGCGCAAATCTAAACCCGAGTCCAAAGACGAATCAGACGCAGAGGATGAAGACGAAGTTATTTCTGAACTGATAAAGCTCGTGCGGAAAATATGCAAGTCAAAAAGGGCAACTCAAACAAATACGAAGGACAAGTCCGAAGTCACCTGTTACGGTTATAACCAAAAGGGGCACTACAAGCCAGACTGTCCAAACAAGAAGAAAAGAAGAAAGGTGTTAAAGGCGACTTGGCCCGAGTCCTCAGATGAATCCGAGTCCGACGAAGAAGAACCGACAAACTTCCTCGCGTTGCCAGTACAAGTAAACATTGACGAAACCGAGTTTGAATTCGAGTCCGAAATCGAGAGCGAGTCGAAAACTGAGTCCGAGCGAAGCCACGGATCCGCATCCGTTTCCGAAGGACCGAACCCCACTGTAAGTGCTTTAATGTCTAGTATTAACTTAGATGACTCGAAAAATTTAATTCCGTACTTGCTTAAAAAGTTGGCTAAATCTAACGTCCGGGTTAAGTCGCTCCAAAAGAAGATAACAGCCCTTAAGGGAGTGACTGACTCGAGTTCTTTAACTGAGTCAGTTCTAACTGAGTCAGTACAAATTGGAAGTTCAACTCAAGTCCAACAACTTGACGAAGAAAATTCCAATTTAAAAACTCAGATTAAGGAACTCAAGGACACGTTGGAACGGTTCACTATGGGTTCCAAGAATTTGGATTTGATACTTGGAAAACAGCGAGTCGTTTACAACAAATCCGGACTTGGATTTAAGACCAAAACAAAGTTTAAGTCATACTTGTCGTTGGTAAATAGAAATAATATAAATATAATTCAAGCATGGGTCCCCAAGTCAAACTTGGTTAATCAAGTTAGACCTGGTCACTATTGGGTCCCCAAGGATCAGATCCATTTCCTTGATAGACCATATCGAGGCTATGATCCAGGGGGAGCAAATAGAAAAACTATCTCAATAAATAGATAAAATGCTTGTTTATTTATTTTCCTTGCAATATACATGCTTAGACTAGGATAGTTCAAGGATCCAAGCATAAGTTACACTTGCTAGTTAAATCTAGGAGTTTCAAAAAGAAAATTAAATATAAATTTCTTTGAGCGATTCTGTCTAAGAAGGGGTGGATGATCCCATACCCAAGAAGGCGTAGAGCCTCGCCCTGACCTGGGAATCAATCTTTGAAATACTTATTTAATTGACTAATTGGAAAACCGAATTTTAACTCAAATGTAAATTACTCCTTAGAAATAGTTTAGATCAAAGATAACCATCTCACAAAAATACGTAAGATTACCTGTTTGATAACTTAGAATCGGGTGAGATGGATCTAGGTTAAACTTAGTCTTAAATAAATTCAATTTGATCAAATAAAATGACTTAATTAACTGAAAATTAATTTCAAAATTAATTGAAAAATCCTTTGAAAATTAATTTCAAAATTACTTTAAAAATCCTTTGAAAATTAATTTCAAAATTACTTTAAAAATCCTTTGAAAATTAATTTCAAAATTAATTTCAAATTAAAAATCCTTTGAAATTACTTTAAAAATCCTTTGAAAATTAATTTCAAAATTAATTGAAAAATCCTTTGAAAATTAATTTCAAAATTACTTTTAAAATCCTTTGAAAATTAATTTCAAAATTACTTGAAAAATACATTGAAAATTATTATATCATTTCTTATACTTAGAATTTAGAAGAAGTTTTGTTAAAAATCTTCCCTCTTCATTTTGATATATGGCAAAGGGGGAGAGTATAAGGAAATTCAAAGATAAATTCAAAAATATAAAACTAAAAGAAATCAGCTTAAGGGGGAGCTTCCATTAAGGGGGAGCTTAAATGTGCTTAGATCTTATTTACCTTTATTGCGTCTTTTCACTTAACTTTGAATTTCGGTTGCCATAATCAAAAAGGGGGAGATTGTTGGTGCGGGAAGCATCCGACAATCGAACCTTAGTTTTGATAATGGCAAAGGGATTCAAAGTTAAGTTTATTTGTTATCTAATGTATATGACTGAGTATTTCAGGAAAGTCCTAGCTGCGGTTAGGCAAGGTGAAAACCCTAGGGGGTGGTAACCCTAGGTCCTAGGGGGTGGTAACCCTAGGTGAAGAAAAGTCCTAGCTGCGGTTAGGCAAAAGGAAAATCCTAGGGGGAGGTAACCCTAGGTCATAGGGGGTGGTAACCCTATGCGGGAAGTCTTGGCGGGTCGGCGCTTCGGGCAAAAATCCTAGGGGGTGGTAACCCTAGGTTAAAATCCTGGTGTCGCGAACCGGGTAGAAGTCTGGATGGGTCGAGGACCGGACATCCAGTATGAAGACCGGAAGCATCGGACACTGAGCAAAAGTCCAGTCGATCTGGAGGATCGCACTAGCATAAGGTAAATCTCCTGGAGTGGAGTAGGTGAAGACGCGTTCCCCGTAGAGGGAACAGTAGGCATCGGGTCGACCTATGGTTTCTGGTTGGCAGCCCGAAGTCAGACTCGGTCAGTCTGATGACTGACAACTTTATTTATCGTATTATCTTTCTGTGTTATAACTCTGTTTTGCAGGTAACTAACAGTTTTATACAGGGTTAGAACTGACCAGGATCGGTCGACCGAACCTCGGGATCGGTCGACCGAACCTCCAAGCTACCAGATCAGATCTCCAGAAGTTGGACCGGGCTCGACCAGGGATCGGTCAACTGAACCTTGGGATCGGTCGACCGAACCTGGATAGGTATCGACTGGATCAAGTCGAGGTGTGCGGGTCAGAGGAGACTGATCGGTCGACCGAACCTTGGGATCGGTCGACCGAACCTTGGGATCGATCAACCGAACCCATGGATAAAGTTTGACCAGATCGAAGCGAAGCAACGGATGGACGGATCAGATGCGGTGGAGGTCATCTGATCGGTCGACCGAACGTGGGGATCGGTCGACCAATCCGCTTTGGGTCAAATCTGATCCCAAGACTTGGGGATCTGGATTAGACTTCATAGAGCTATAAAAGGAGGCCTCGAGGTGTAGCTCAGATGATCGAACTTTGAACAGAAAACTCTGCTCTTCAGTGTGCTGCTACTAAACGCCTCTCTGCTACTCCAACGAATCACTCCAAAGTTCTCTATTCTCTTTTTCGTTGGTATAGTTTTTCTTTACTGCACTTCCTTGTATTTATTCACTTGTAAAGATTTGCGCTATATAGTTGTTGCCCACCGAAAGCGGTCAAGGACCGCGGGCCTTCGAGTAGGAGTCGCCATAGGCTCCGAACGAAGTAAAACACCTGCATCTCTGTGTCTTTGTATTTACTGTACTTTTCATTTCCGCTGCGTTACTTTAATTACTCGAACGATTTCCGTAAATCGATAAAATAGCCACGAGCGCTATTCACCCCCCCCCTCTAGCGCTTTCGATCCATCACTTGTATCCTTTTGGGAGGCAATCTAATTTGATAAACGAGCAAAAAGATGATTTACTCAAAATTAGTTTTCATTTGTAAAAGACAATATCACTTCTGATGCTTTATTTTGTACATTTTATCAGTTAAAAGGAAAAAAGTACACTTACCACATTGAACACAACAGGGGCCTCTTTACCTGGAGACAAATTCATGTTCAGAAACAGATACTGAGACAAATCAAATTAATAGATGTGTAAACATTAGTGGAACTGTTTCTTTCATTTTCGGTTACCTGTTTCAAGATCATGCCAAGGATGGGCAGCCACTGATCTCTTGGACAATGACGACAATATCCTTTCATTCAACTTTGGAGCTACAACGTTCTCCTGTTGTCCGCTCATATTTCTACATACATAACAACATAATAAGGAGTATTTGAGGAGATTGCAAGAGTTTATTGATAACAAAAGTCCAAGGTAACTCATGATCCATGAAAAAAATATATAGAGAGAAAACAAAAAACTAGCAATCTGGAAGTTTTGTGCCTTGGCATTATCAGAATGAAAGTTTAGTAATATGATAGCTGACGTCAAACAGAGTTGCAAATCCAAAAGATGGCCATTTGTTCCCCTATTATGGATGTTAATTAACAATTGAACTTGTATCCAACAAATTAAAGAATGAAAAATTATTGGACAAGTTGGAAAATATGTTATTGTTTCATTTTTATGCTCGCATAATCATTGTGGTACTAATGAACCGTATACAAATTACAGGGCACTAATTGGATAATCAACCAACTGCTTGCATTTAAAGCAATGCAGAAGGTTTCATCACTTAACAAGACCTCATAAAAACAAGTCCTTCATCAAGTTCACCAGCATTACTACAGCAGATCGATAATTCACGAATAGTTTAATGATTTCAATGCAAGTAAATGATCAAAATCAAGACTAAAAGAGATTAAAGCAGGAACCGGAACCGAGAGTGCGATGCTTTTACCTTGACGAAGGAATCGGAAGCGATGAGGGCGTAGTGATCGGGATCGAAAAGAGAGAGATCGTCGCGATCTTCAGACATGGTGCGGTAGAGGACGAGGCTCCGAGGGAGTATTTATAGGATGGAATAGTTTAATGAATATCTAATTTTCTCAATACGTATATATAACAATTGTACCCTTAATCAATTAAAACAAGTTCACAATCATAAACAAACAATTATAAAGCACCAAACACATAACAACAATAGAATACGACGACCAACAAAAACAATCAATCTAGAAAAAATATTCTAACTGTATTAAAATTAAAATAAACTGGAATTGAATAAGAAGAAGAGATCAGGCACACCTTTGCTAGCAATCTCATCGACATGGTTATCCTGACCTTTGCTCTTGATGTTAAACCATTTTTTAACAAAGGCCTTGGACCAAGACAGCTGCTCCCAAGAAACTGAGGGAACAAAGCATGCCCAAATCAACCATCTTAGAGATGAAGAAAACAGAACTAAAGAAGAGAAATATATTATTTTTTCATCTTGCAAAAAAAAACCTTGCTTTTCTTTGGATCATCATCTCTCATCGTTGCAGCACTCCTTCATGCAGTGACTGTAAGTTAGCTCGCCAAACACTCCCAAGGACCTGCGGCAATCTGAACCTTGTGGGAAGAAAGAGGTCTATTGAAGAGATCTAGGGAAGAAAGAGGGTCAAGAAATACTAACTCGCAAGTGTAGGATCGAAAAGAATTTAGATATCTCCATAATAGCATGATATTGTCCACTTTGGGCCTAGACCCTCATGGTTTTGCTCTTGGGCTCTCCCCAAAAGGCCTCATACCAATGGAGATATCTTTCTCTTATAACCCATGATCTTTTCCATATGTTTTCAATATGGGACTATGTTTGCAACCTTGCAACCCCAACAATCCCCCCCTCAAATAAAGGACCATGGGCTTCCCACGTCCGATCCTTGACCCACCAGGTCTTCCTGCCCCTCGGTCTACCCGACCTACTAGGACTTCCTGCCCCTCGGTCCACCCGACCTACTAGGACTTCCTGCCCCTCGGTCCACCCGACCTACTAGGACTTCCTGCCTGGTGTCTGGTCCTCTTGATCCGAACATAGGAGCCCCCACTTTCTTTGTTCGAGGTCAATATTGTACTCACATGGTTCAATCAGACCATAGCTCTTGTGCACAGTCGGCGGTTAAACCTTCTGGCAATCCGGGCTCTGATACCAATTGTTGGATCGAAAAGAATTTAGATATCTCCATAATAGCATGATATTGTCCACTTTGGGCCTAGACCCTCATGGTTTTGCTCTTAGGCTCTCCCCAAAAGGCCTCATGCCAATGGAGATATCTTTCTCTTATAACCCATGATCTTTTCCATATGTTTTCAATATGGGACTATGTTTGCAACCTTGCAACCCCAACAGCAAGGAGAAAGAAGAAAGAAGACAAAGCTATGCATGGGCTAGAACAAGCAGATGTGATGTAATATTCCTAATGTGATACATTACTCACGAGCTTCGCACATACAACAGATCGAAGACACAGTCGAATACCCAAATCAGAAGGAAAGAGATTACAATGGATAACTTCTGAACTAGATAAGAAAATATATCAAATATACAGTGAAAAGTTTAAAGGTGTCAACTAGCCTTGTCCATCTGAGCTATAGAAGTCGTCAAAGCCTTGAGTTTAAATCTATTCCTCTCTTAAACAAAAGAAACTAAAATAAAACATTAGTATTTTGATCTCTATAGCAAGCTTTGAGAATGCTAACAAAATTGAGCATCTTGTGGCTTTCAGTACATATTGTTTAGGTTATTGTAGCTTCAAATGAATTTATTTATGCTTGCCTAAATGATGCAAATTGAGTATCAACCTCAAGTAGCTATAATATTACAACAGAAGCACAGTGATTTTGATATGCTCATCTAAGGCCAATTTTGTTGCAGCTGAAGAGAAGAAGATGATCTCTTTACAGAAAACACTTACTTTTGGGCATCTTTAACCAGATTAAGTGCAAAGTTCTCCACAGGTCCAATGGAAGGGTCACTTCTAATTGAAAAAACAGTTTGATCAAACCCTTCAGGTGCCCCATCATATGGAGACATTTGCAAGAAACATATATTGAATTACAACAAAGCAGGTTAGGTTAGCTATTATGCTGAAATGTGGAAAGTGACAGTCTTTTTCTGAGACGACCACAAAATTGACATACAGCTAATGCATCATAATGTAGGTCATCGTATATCAGCATCACCCTTTCACGGTAGTTCTTCTCCTGTTTCCCAATCACAAAGAAAGGGGGAAAACATAAAATCCCTTGGCTACAAAAAAGAAAAGGTAGTAGATCTTATGATGATACATTACCTGGCCATACACATCACACTGAGTCAATCTTATGAAGACACAGTCGGACGAGCTCTTCCTGTACCTGCTCGTTGAGCCGGCCGGAGCCAGATTGCACGAAGTCGACGAGCTCCGACAGCGTCTGCCGCTTCACCTCCTTCTCGCGGGCCGACTTGAGCGTGTCAGAGAAGTCGAAGAGCACAGAGCAGATCCGGTTGCCGAGAAAGAGCGCCTGGCGCTCGAGTACGGGCACATCGCTAAAGAGCGGGAGGGACTCGATTTGCGAGACGGCACCGGGGGTTGGGGAGGAGTGCAGTTGGCAGGGGGAGCTGGGATCGGCGCCTGAGGAGCGGGAGGCAAAAGAAAGAGCCTGAGGAGCGGGATCGGCGCTTGAGGATTAGGGTTTCGATTTATGGTGGGCGAGGAAAAGCCCAAAAAAAAGTGCGCTAAGAAAGTCCGTCAAAATTTTGGTTCATAGACATCGGATTTTAAAAATCGCTATTAAAATCGATGTCTATTAACGAAAAAAAGGCGTTTATAGACATCGCCTAAAAATCCGATGTCTATGAGCGAAAATCTGCGCACATAGACATCGATTTTTGGAAAAACCGGTGTAAAATACTCAAAGACATCGGTTTTTGCTTAAAACTGTTGTTGTTCCAACGATGTCTATGAGGGTTTTTGTTGTAGTGTGAGGGGGGATTGTAGGGCTTGCAAGGTTGCAAACATAGTCCCACATTGAAAAACACATGGGAAAGATCATGGGTTTATAAGAGAAAAAATATCTCCATTAGTATGAGGTCTTTTGGGTAGAGTCCAAGAGCAAAACCATGAGGGCTTAGGCCCAAAGTGGACAATATCATACCATTGTGGAGATATCTAAATTCTTTTCGATCCTACAATTGGTATCAAAGCTAGGGTTTGCCTCTGTGTGTTTGGTTTTCAGTTTAATTATGCACATGTCATACATAATTTAGGCAGGATAATAGTAGGATATGCTAACTTTGTGGTTGCATGCTCCAACTATTATGGCTTATATATATTATGTGTGATTGGACCCTTGGACATGTCAAGGGCATTTTTTTGTGTGCATGATTGTATATATTAAATACAGCAGGAGCTGTATTATTTTTAGGATTTTACATTTTTGTTTCGATCTAGATTACATGTACATTCCTTTGTGGAATATAGGATTGAAATATGTAAAATTTTATTTTTGTCGCGGATTGTATCCTTGCGAGGCGTGGTACTATTTGTGGACCAGAGGCACAGTAGAAAAAGAAGCAAGATAGATGCGGTGACTAGACCCGATTGTGATGGCTAAAGATGGTAGCAACTAGGGTTGGCAACACACGGAGGACAGTGATGGATGAAGCCATAATAGTTGGAAAATTAATTTCCATATTTATTGCTTTTATTTACTGTGATGTGTGTGTGCATGTGATGTGTGCTTGCATGGTTAAAATTCCTCACCTTAAATAACTAAGTGGGAGAGGGATTAGTAAATAAATTTCACGGTCTCCATTACTGGTTTGTAAGTGATGCGACAAATGTAACACCCCACCCTCCACACTACTAGTCTGCGAGGGCGGAGCGCTACTGGACTACTAACTTTACTTAACTATCCTTGTTCACATGTTGATAGAAATTCCTAAAACTCTCGGAGAACTCAAAACATACAATTAACTAGCAGCGGAAGACTAAATGACTCATCTAATACATTCTTAATAAATGACAATCTTAATAAATTCTTATGCTAGGTCCCAAGGCTTCTATAGTCCAGGCATCACACATCCATCCGCACCTCCTTGTCGCCTTCCTTTACTATAACTTTTCCTTTCCTTTATCTGCAGTAAGAGGAAAATGCATCTATAAGCAAAATTGCTTAGTAAGCGCTATCTAACTCACAAAACTCGAATATGCATGTAACTAGAAGAAATCTAAAACTGAATGCTCAGAAAGAAATACTGCTCATGCTCATGTACAAGCAAAAGAAACATACTGAAATGCTAAATGTGTAAAGCAAATCTAATCAAACACGCTAGCATAAAAGAAAACTAAACTTGCAGGATTTTAAACTTATGTGAAGCTTGTTTTACTTGTTTATAAACTTATACTTTAATACTTCAAAATAATAATCAACTTTCTTCTTGGGCCCGACAATTGTACTTGCTATGCGCGCACCCCTAACTAAACCTGAGATAGCTGGTCCCGAATCTAGTAGGGTTTACTAGGTTATCTAAACCTAGGAACGACTATGGGAGCCCAACCCAAGGACAACTAAGAGTCCAGCACAGTGCCACTGATAAAAGTAAAATACTGATTTATAAGCTGATTTATCTTAATTACTTCTTCTTTAAATGCCTTGGTATTTTAACGAGCACCTTGTGTGCCAAAATCCCTAAAGTCTTGACTTTGGGATCTACTTAAGGCCTTGGCCTTTTTCTTTCTTTTCTTTATCTTTCTTATACTTGTTAATACCTCTAATAAAAGAATGCTTCTTTAAAAATTGAAATGTTTAAACAAATTCTAACTTTGAAATGCATAAACAAAAATCTGCATACTATGCTAATCAAAATTCTGCATACTATACTAATCAAGATTCTGCATTCTATGCTACATTATTTCTGCATACTATGCAAACATAAATTCTACACTATAATACTTAACCAAACTGCACTATAATCTTTTTCTTTAAAAACTGCACTATAAGTTCCATCAAAAATCTGCACTACAATTTTCACCAAAAATTTGCACTATAAATTTCACCAAAAATCTGCACTACAAGTTCCACCAAAAATCTGCACTATAAACTTTAAAGAAATATGTACCATAAGCTCTTAAGAAATCTGCACTACAAGTTCTAAAGAAATCTGTATTTTAAGCTCTAATAAATCTGCACTACAAGCTTAATTAAAATCTGCACTATAAGCTTACTTAAAAATCTGCACTATAAGCTTAATTAAAATCTGCACTATAGGCTTAATTAAAAATCTGCACTACAAGCTTAATTAAAATCTGCACTATAAGCCTACATAAAAATCTACATTATAAGCTTAATTAAAATCTGCACTATAAGCCTACATAAAAATCTGCACTATAAGCTTAATTAAATCTGCACTATAGGCTTAATTAAAAATCTGCACTACAAGCTTAATTAAAATCTGCACTATAAACCTATATAAAAATCTGCACTATAAGCTTAATTAAAAATCTGCACTATACGCTTAATTAAAAATCTGCACTATAAGCACTTCTCATGCTTCGAATTCAAGAAGAACAAAGGTCCGAAACTACTCCTACTGCAGGTGAGAAGCACTTACCTTGCTTCTTGGACTCACAACCGAACAAAAAGGGCTTCTAGGACCTTGGTCGGCCGCCGGAGATGATGCCCTAACTCCCTTTCATTTTCTGCTCGAGCTCCGCCATCGTACGCAGAAGAGAAGGAGAGGATGGTTTAAGTCACGGGAAAACAGAGCATCAACTTATCCCTTTTTATAACTTAATATTTCTGTTAACTCCTTAAATAAATTCGCTATCTTTTCTAAATAGACAAATCCAACATCAACTTATCCCTTTTATAATCCAATATTCTGTTAATTATCTTAAATAAATTCGCTACTTTTTCTAAACAAACAAATCCAACATCAACTTATCCCTTTTATAATATTCTCTTAACTATCTTAAATAAATTCGCTACCTTTTCTAAACAAACAAATCCAAGATCAACTTATCCCTTTTATAATCCAATATTCTGTTAACTATCTTAAATAAATTCGCTACTTTTTCTAAACAGAAAAATCTGTTTTCACACCTGGTCAACTGGGTTTTGACCGAGTCAAAGGTCGTCAGTTCAATTCTCGGCTTGGATATTTTTTGTCGAAACTTCCTTCGTTTAGTAAAAATACCAAACGACCTCCAAAAATTACATAAAAATACTCTAAAAATTTCTAAAAATCCCTAGAATATTTATATAGCATTTTTAAATATTTTTAAATTACTTTTAGGACTCTAATTGAGGAAATTTGGGGCATTACAACAAACTTACGTGTTGGCTCTAAATGCCTCCCTCCCCATCGGATGAGTTTGTTTGCAGATCACTAGATCAAACTTTCTTTATAGATGGTTATAGGAAATTATTTAGGAGCATGTGATATTCTCTAGCTGAAGGGGCACAATCCTATTTAATGGACTAAGGATCAAGTAATGGTATACACTTAGGCACATTTAATAGTATTCTCCCCATCGGAGACACTGCTATTATTTGTGCGACTGAAGGAAAAACCAACTATTAATTTTATTTGTCATAAAGTTAAGTTGACAAGAATAAAATTAATGGGTAAAACCTCCTCTTACAAATGTTTGATTTTATATACGTCCATACTATCATGACATGCAAATTCACGATGTTTGAGGTGTTGGTAAATTTAAATAATATTATTTGAGGAATCAATATTATTCTAAATTTAGAGTCTTTATCAAAAATTACTTTGTGATTCTTAGGATGACTTTCAACCCACTGGCTATTATACTGAAAGAGAACATACTTACTGGTCCCAACTACATAGATTGGAAAAGAAATATGGACATTGTCCTAACTGCTGAAGGCTATAAGTTTGTACTGTTAGAGGTCTACCCTAATGTGCCTAATAGATATTCTAGTGAAGAGGAGATTGAGTATCATAGGAAATGGGTCAAGGCAGATGAGATGGTGCGGAGTTACATTTGGATTTTATATCAAATGTGCTGCAACATCAGCATCAGACCATGCCTACTAGCCATAACATGATGTACAATCTCAAGAAACTCTTCGGACACTAGAATCAGGCTGACAGGCAAGACTGTATGATCTCTAGGTACTGGACTAAAAGAAGGAATGAAGAAACTGAAAGGCAAGTCCTTCATTTGCAAGTAGTTTGAACATATGTAGGCAGACTGTCCTCGAAGGAAGAGAACAATATAGGGATATCTTATTCTCTAATAGTTGGAACATGTTAAGTGGTGTTATCTACCAGTACCTGGCGTGTAGATATAATAACCACTGATCATGTTTGCAAATTATTGTAGGGGTTCTAGAAAACCCGACAACTACACGAAGGAGAATTCACTGTTTACATGGGCAATGCTACAGAAGTAGTAGCTGTTGCAGTGGGAGATCTTTATGTTGGTGCAAGGTGCACCAGAATCAAACCTGAGTTTTGATGTTGTCAAAGGTTTAAGTTAAGTCTTATTATGATCTGATGATTTGGCTAAGTGTGCAGACTATTTACTCAATCGAGAAAGTCCTAGTCACGGACAGATAGTAAAGTCCAAATAGGTCTGGAGGACCCAACGTTTGGCAGGTAGGTTGAGGTAAATAACTGGAGGAGCGACAGTGAGGTCGGGTTCCTGAAGGGAACAACCTAAGGTCGCTGATCCAACTGAAGAAACTGGGAAGGTTTCCAAGTTGAGATCAAGATAGTCCTAACTGTTATATTCATGCATATTACTACTCATGTATTATAATTGTACTAACTTTGTTTGGCAGGAATATTATTGTTATATCGAATTAACTTTGTGTTACAGAATCATATGACCCCTTGAACTTCAAATGGTCATAACTTTTGACTCAGAATCAGGCTCTGTCAATGGTCACGCGACCAGCACTCAGAAAGCTTCATTTGACCAAGGGTTCGGTCGACTGAACAGGAGGTTTAGTCGACCGAAAAAGACATTTTATCAGTCGACCAAAAAAAGGTTCGGTCAACCGAACAGGCAAAATGGCAAAATATATTAGGCTAACAAATATGGTATCACAGCATGATCGGTCGATCGAAAATGAGGTTCGGTTGACCGAACAGTAAAAGCATTAATGGTGCATTAAGTGCGAATCTCGGCAAGAAGGAAAGTCCATCGTTCATTCGACCGAATAAGGTTATCGGTCGACCGAACCATTAAAGATCAATTAATTCTTGAAGATCAGATCTCAGCGAATCTCAGCACAGAAGGAATGGAGAGGGTTCGGTCGACCGAACCCAGGGATCGGTCGACCGAACGTCGACGGTTCTTATAAAAGAGAGTTCGAGGTCCAGGGTTGAAGTACACTGTTTGGGTTCGAAGTTAATCTCTGTGCTAGCTGCTGCTGTTCGTGCTACTGCTCTACAAATCTTCTACACGCAAGCAAGTGCCGACCAAGCTTCAACTTTCACATATTGTCGGTATATTTATTTTCATATTGCACTTAAATTAAAATAAGATAGTAGGAGTGTTACTATCTTATTTCATTGTACTTGTACGATCTGCTTCTTTCCGAAGATTTCAGAAAGAATGGCTTTAGTGCTTTGTCCATCGGTGCGGTCAAGGATCATGGGCCTTCGAGTAGGAGTCAAGCTAGCCTCCGAACGAAGTAAATGACTTTGTCTCTTTTCTTATTTCTGCTGCACGATTCAGATTTAAAAGTAAAAGAAAAGTTTTAAAAGAGTACAATATTCACCCCCCCTTTATCGTACTCATCCGATCTATCAATTGGTATCAGAGCCTCGTAGCTCTGAAATTACTTAACCATTTTTCAAAGAACTTTTAAAACTTTTTCTTTTCACTTATTCCTTTTCTTTTTCTTTTAGAATTTTCTTTCTTTTTCTTATTTCTTTTTCCAGCACTACTAAACCCAAGACGAGAGTCATGGAAATTATTTTTGTTTCTCAACTTTTTGTGCAAGAACAAATGGCACAATCTGAGGGATATTCGATCGTGCGTCCTCCGCTATTCGATGGAAGCGATTTCCCATACTGAAAAAAGAGGATGGAAGTTTTTCTCAAAACAGACATTGATCAATGGTTCATTATCCGATGCGGCTACACATCACCAGTCAACAACCTAGAAGAATTGACAGAAGAAATAAAGAAGAAAGTACAAATTGATTCAAAGGCACTCAACACTTTACAATGTGGATTATTAAAAGAATAATTAAAACGAGTTGGCCCCTTCGAGAATGCAAAAGAGTTGTGGGATAAGTTAGTCAAACTACATGAAGGGACAAACCAGACAAAGGTAATAAAGCGTGATCTTTTATTAAATTCATTACTAAATATTAAAATGCAAGATGGTGAGTCGACAAGCCAATTACACATGAGGATTAAGGACATCCTTAATTGTAACGCCCCAAAAGAGTCTCTGTCAGACAAAAATTCGACAACATCTCCCCTGTACCGGTGACAATATGAAGCATCACTACAAATAAACGATACATCAGCCACATGCGGCTGGAATATATATACACAACCACGCAGTTATAATCACAGCACACTCAGCTGGAATGAAACAATCACAACCACACAGTTATATATAAAGCAGCCCACACAGCTGTACTAAAAATGCAGCAGAAAAACGATAACGGAAAGCCCATACAAAACACATCAACACACTGCTAGCCGGCTAGGCTTAATACAACAACCACAACTACAAATACAACAACACACCAAATACAGCAAATACTAAATACAAATAAAACATATACAAAAACGCAAAACGGTCTTCGGAAACCCGAAATAGTCTTCGGATGTGATGTAGGACCAGGCAGACTGGATACTCCGAGCGACACCAACCATCTGCAAGCTACCTGAAAACATAAATGTATACATACGGTGGTGAGTATAGGTAACTCAACGGGTAATAGACAAGATAGTGCATGGTCCATAAAACAAACATGGAGATCACAAGTATACAGTCTCAGTAGGGAAATAAAGAACATGATCATACTATCATAATCAATGCATCTGAACATACCTGACGTAAAACCCGACATAATCATAACTGACATACAAACTGCACAAACTACTACTGACATAATGGTAAATACTTACCCAATCTGAAATCGACGCAAGGTACAAAGATCAGTAAACTCACTGGATCTGCAACAGATATACCCGTGACACCTGTGCAATATAAATACGACTGCATATACATGTAAAATAAATGACATGTATGCAGCATGACAATCATATGCAACAACCATATCTCAATCAAGTGCAACAACGACAATCACATGCAACTAGTATCTACTAGGCATATATGGAAATGCAGATGCACCGCGCATCAAATGCAAAAATAATAACTGAGTATGCATGCTCCATGGTCACCCCTGACACCTCTCTAGACACCACGACCCCAGTATGGCCGAGAGGCTTGGGTCCGTGACAACCGTACAAGCCTCATACTCCAAACTGCTATAAAGCAGCTGAGGCAGACGGAATGCTAAGTAGTTATCTAACTACATAGCATCAGGGTCCCTGACTGCTCACAACATCGGATCTCACTAAACCTCATGACCGGGTGGCACGACAGGACGAGCGGCAACTGCTCCAGCTACCACTACCCATGAGTGGCCGAGTGTGCGGCGCTAAACCAAACCGATGACTCTCTCAACCACAAGGGAGACAATGGTCATCAGATGCAATGAATGATGAACATGATATATATATATATATATATATATATATATATATATATATATATAATCATCATCCATGCAACAACCCCAAACCTCATAAATACCTCCAACATGAGTATAATCGTCATGATACCTCCACGTATCCCACCAAACATATGTACACACTACACATGTATAATCAACAGACGGAATGCTAAGTAGTTATCTAACTACATAGCATCAGGGTCCCTGACTGCTCAAAACGCCGGATCTCACTAAACCTCGTGACCGGGTTGCATGACAGGACGAGCGGCAACTGCTCCAGCTACCACTACCCATAAGTGGCCGAGTGTGCCGCGCTAAACCAAACCGATGACTCTCTCAATCACAAGGGAGACAATGGTCATCAGATGCAATGAATGATGAACATGATGTATATATATATATATAATCATCATCCATGCAACATCCCCAAACCTCATAAATACCTCCAACATGAGTATAATCATCATGATACCTCCACGTATCCCACCAAACATATGTACACACTACACATGTATAATCAACCAAATATCTTCAAAAATTCCACCAGACACATGTACACAAAATATAAGTACAATCAACATGTATCCTCCAGTAAAAACACAACAGACATGTGTATATACCCCAAACATACAATCAACACAACTCCTCCAAAAGTACATGGCAAATACGTATGTACACACCACATGTAAATGCATGGTCAACAAGATGACTCCTATAACACATACCCACGTATGTACAGTCCACATCATATACCCAATCAGCATGGTAATACCAACAACCCGACAATCCCTACAAGACATACTCTACACGTGTAATCACAATAGAGTAGATATCAAGAGTGGAGACTGTATATGAATTAAATAGATCATCACAAGGGTCAAGCATAAGTATCATGTAGGAAAAAAATAACAACCAATCATGATATAAGATAAAGCAGCCTAATTCATCCAATAATAACCATGCACTAAGTTTCAAAGAAACTATAAAGAGGACAAGGAAGAAATACCCACCTTTATCTGTTGATCGTGTCAAATGATTCCGCGTTGAGACACTCGTCCCGAATCTAAGTCCTGCGATCACATAATATATATTTAGCTAATTACATAGGTAGCAAATAGTTAAATAAACTCTCCAATCTAATTAGGGAAAATCCTAATCGAAATAACTTACCTAATTCCTTAATCCAACTCCTTCTAGACCCAAACATAATCCACAATCTATTAATCAATCCAAAACTCACTAATCTAAACTCATCATAAATCCACAACAACCTAACATCATCATCTACAACTAACTAAACCACCACATCTAATAATCCAACCAACAATCAATCCAATGATCCTAAGAATGATCACATAACAATCTACATCAACCAATCACCATCAACAACTAATTAACCAATTCATCATCGAAATGCTAACTAATCACCAAAACACATAAATGAATCAAATCCACATAGTTCATCGACCTCGATCGATCCAACCACAATAATTCATCCAATCCACATCACACCACTCATAAATCTAAGCAAGCACAAAAACCCTACATCCTTTAGAAACCCAATTTAGCTACATACTAATGAAATCAACAGAAATACTTCATTGGAACAACCCTTACCTTGGAAGGTAGCAGCAAATCAAAAGCTCACAGCCTCTACTAACACTGGCCACTGCCACCAAGAACTCCTACACCAATTCTTTCCAAGATCAGTCCCGAAAACAATTGCACAACAATGAATTTGCTAGAACTCTAACAAATAAGACAACATGTACCTCAATTGAACCCTTACCTCTTCACCCGTGACCTCCACATCTTCAAGATGTGAAGAAACAGTGATCGGCAATAGGGGAAATTCCACAACACATTGATCAGATGCTTCCTCTAATCCAGAACAGGAAGAACAGCTAAATGGAAACAATTGAGCAACATCTGGAATTAAAACAAATCCAGATGAAACTTACCGAGACTGATCGTCCCCTAGTGGTGGCACTTGATCGAGACTCCAGCACACGGTGAGGCAGCGAGGCCGTGGTAGTGCGACCAGCGATCAGAAGAGGTTGCGAGAAAAACACATTGGGTGGGGGAAAGAGTGGTTGCCGGTGATGAATCTGAGCTAGGGCACAACTTCAAGAACGGCTCCGGCGTCCCGTGAGTCGATGGATTACATTATCACGAGCGGGAGAGGGAGGAGGGAGGCGCAGCATCAGCGATCGGGATGGAGAAGGAAGGCCCAGTGGCGATGGGCCGGACATCACTGGCGCGATCAAGAATCGCCGGCATCATGGAGGAGATGCGATGGGAACCGCGAATGGGAGGAAGAAGAGAAACGCCCGTAGCTTGTCTTCCCTCCTAAACACTCCACCATCAGCCACGCCGGCGACACCGAGGGAAGGAGGAGAAGAATCGCCGGTGAGGATCGGGACGAAGTGGATAGGGGAGGAAGAAGAATCGAGGGAAAAGAGGGGTTCCCGGCACTTATAAAGTAGGTTATTGTAGCATTAATCCCCAAACCTAGGTTTAGCTTAATCAAACCTAAGTCCACTCCTCAATCAATTCCCACTTTTGGGTATTCTAAACAGGCCTCCTTTGTACCCATAATCTATCCCCTTAAAATGGGTCATACAGACTCCGTTTAAATCCCGAAAAATTTTTAGAAATTCCTGAAAAATCCAATAAAATTTTTGGTCCAATAATATTTATTATTTTAATTTTACGGTATCTTACATTAATGGACTACATATCATCGGCCATCAACTCGAGAATCGTGATATCATCAGGTATACACTTAACTCATTACCTCGAAATTCTTTATGGATATCTATTATAGATGCCTATAAAGTTGCGAAGGATCCTTCTACTATTAAATTAGATGAATTATTTTGTGAATTAACATTACATGAGAAGACTAACTTGAGTCAAACCAAGAAAGGATTAGCTTTGTATGCAGGACCAAACAAGGAAGCTAAGCCCAAAACAAAACCAAAACCAAAGCACTTGAGTCATATAGCATTTATGGTAAGGACAAAAGAGTCTGAATCTGATTCTGAAGATGAGTACGAGTCAGAGTCTGACAACGAGTCTAAGACAAGCCATGGATTTGCATCTGTTTTCGAAGGATCCGATAAGGTAACTTTCAATTCGAAGTCTGAAATGTTGAAAGTAATTAAATTCTTGTTTAAAAAATTAACAAAATCTGAAAAACAAAATAACTTGCTACTTAAGGAAATAGACCACCTTAAGGAGCAAGTTAAATTGAGTGACTCGACTAATCATGTTCAAGTTGGAACTTCGACTCAAGTTACAAAACTTGAGGAAGAAAATTCCAACTTGAAAGGACAAGTCGAGCAACTCAAGAAAATGTTGGAAAAGTTCGAACTGAGATCCAAGTGTTTAAATATGGTACTTGGGTCACAACGAGCCGTGTACAACAAATCGAGGCTTGGCTATAAACCGAATAAAACAATCAAATCATATTTATCTTTAATCAGTCAAAATTCTAGAAGTGAAGTCCAAGCATGGGTTCAAACAAAACTTTTAACTAAACCAATTGAACCAAACCTATAACATGGGATAGTTAGACCAAAATTTAGTATTAAGTTTTTTGAGCGGGAACAGTTTGGAAAGTCTTCAGCAAGTGGTCCACCATTGATACACAAGAAGGTCATATGCCTTGCCACTGAACTGAAAACATATCCTTAGGAAGTCTGCTTGATTAACCCAAAGCTAAGTTTGAATCTAAAATGGGTTCAATAACCTTTTTCAATAAATAAATAATTATTTTAAAACTTAAATAAAATTATTTTAAACATAATTAAAATTATTTTAAAACTTAATTATTTTATAACTTAATTAAAATAATTTTAAAAACTTAATTAAAATTATTTTAAAACTTAATTAAAACTATTTTAAAACTTAATTAAAACTATTTTAAAACTTAATTAAAATTATTTTAAAACATAATTAAAAATGAATTTTAAAATTAATTAAAAATTTTATTAAAACATAATTTAAATTTTAAAAAAATAATTTAAATTATTTTAAAACTTAATTATTTTAAAAATTAATTAAAATTATTTAAAACTTAATTAAAATTAATTTAAAACTTAATTAAAATTATTTAAAAAACTTAATTAAAATTATTTTAAAACATAATTAAAATTATTTTAAAACTTAATTAAAATTATTTTAAAAACATAATTAAAATTATTTTAAAACATAATTAAAATTATCTTAAGACTTAATTAAAATTATTTTAAAAGCTTAATTAAAATTATTTTAAAACTTAATTAAAATTATTCTAAAACTTAATTAAAATTATTTTAAAAACTTAATTAAAATTATCTTAAAAACTTAATTAAAATTATTTTTAAAAACTTTATTTAAAATTATTTTAAAACTGTATTTAAATTAGTTTAAAACTTAATTAAAATTATTTTAAAAACTTTATATAAATTATTTTAAAACTTTATTTAAATTATTTTAAAACTTTATTTAAATTATTTAAACTCTATTAAATTTATTTTAAAAACTTAATTATAATTATTTTAAAACTTTATTTAAATTATTTTAAAACATAATTAAAATTATTTTAAAAACCTAATTAAAATTATTTTAAAACTTTATTTAAATTATTTTAAATCTTTATTTAAATTATTTTAAAACTTTATTTAAATTATTTTAAAACTTTTTTTAAATTATTTTGAAACTTTATTAAAATTATTTTAAAATCTTAATTAAAATTATTTTAAAACATAATTAAATTATTTTAAAACTTTATTAAAATTACTTTAAAAACTTTATTAAAATTATTTTAAAACATTATTAAAATTATTCGAAAAACTTAATTAAAATTATTTTAAAACTTTATTAAAATTATTTTAAATCTTAATTAAAATTATTTTAAAAACTTAATTAAAATTATTTTAAAACTTAATTAAAATTATTACTTTATTTTAATTATTTTAAAAACTTAATTAAAATTATTTTGAAACTTAATTAAAATTGTTTTATAACTTAATTAAAAATTTATTTTAAAACTTAATTAAAATTATTTTAAAATTTAATTTTAAAATTATTTTAAAATTTAATTAAAATTATTTTAAAATTTAATTAAAATTATTTTAAAACTTTATTAAAACTTAAAATTGTAAACTTAAAGTAAAACTTAATTCACTCTAAATTCAAAACTAAATGACTAATCAATTATTTGAACTTGAAATCACTAATTAATTAGTTAATTTTCTATGACAATTAATCTTGAAATTTCTAAACAAAAACATAAATTAATAAATAAACAAAATAAATTTATAATAATAATAAACTTAAAATTAATTAAAAGTTAAATTGAAACTTAAACTAAAATTTAAAAATATAAAATTAAAACTTAAAGTAAAATAATTAAAAATAAAAAAACCTTACGAAACATAAAATTTAACTAATCTAGACGTAAATTCAATAATAAAGTTTAAAGCTTAATTCAAATTAATACTTAATCATCTCAAAATTAAACTCTAACTTAAAATGATAATCATTTTTATTGAAATAAGTAATAACTAATCTAATAATAATGTAAACCAAATCAATCTAACTCAAAACTAATTTAATTCAATTAATTAACTCTTAATTATTCAAATTATTTAAAACTGAAATTAATAATTAAAGTTAAATTAAGTTAATCAACTTGCTCAATTAATCTAATAAATGAATCAATTATTCTTGATTAATAAATTAATTAATAACCCTAAATTAATTATGTTTAATTTAATCAATACTAATTAAATTGTTTTAAATAGTTAACTTAAAAATCAACTTTAAATTAATCCTTAATTAATTAATTCTATTTTAAATTATACAATAAATTAGAAACTAAATAAATCATTAAAGTTTTAAACCTAATTTATTTAATTCAAACAATAATTAAATCATTAATTAATTTGAAGCTAACTTTACAAATCTAATTAACACAAAATTCAAACTAATCCAAATTTAATTCTCAACTTAATCAATTAATCTAAAATTGATCAACAACTTAAACTAATCACCGTATTTTATTAATTTAAATTTAAATTAATCTTAATCAATTCAAAACTAACCTTAATTAAGTTTAACTTAAATAATTCAATAATCAAATTTAGCAAATAATATTTGATTAACTAAATCAAACTTAATTATTAACTTTAAACTTTAACCGTAAATTAAACTTTAATCGTAAAAATTTTAACTGAATTCTATTAAAATGCATAGATATTTTATGTTTTTTTTAAAAAAAATAGTTTTATTTTCAATCACATAACTTCTAACTTATACTCAGAGAACCTTGTTTTCAAAGAAAAAAAAATTCAAATGATTTTTTAACTCAAACTCTTAATTTTTCTCTTGAGCTACTTCAAATATGTTGGTTGGTATTACCCCTATTTTTGATGTGTGTCAAAGGGGGAGAGATAATAAATTTAGGGGGAGTTATTGAACTCAGGAGGAGAGTTAAATTTTTTTTTACTTAACTCTGCATATTTTAAACATAACTATGAACCTTAATTGCCAAACATCAAAAAGGGGGAGATTGTTGGTGCAAGGTGCACCAGAATCAAACCTGAGTTTTGATGTTGTCAAAGGTTCAAGTTAAGTCTTGTTATGATCTGATGATTTGGCTAAGTGTGCAGACTATTTACTCAATCGAGAAAGTCCTAGTCACGGCCAGACAGTAAAATCCAAACAGGTCTAAAGGACTCAACGTTTGGCAGGTAGGTTGAGGTAAATAACTGGAGGAGCGACAGTGAGATCGGGTTCCTGAAGGGAACAACCTAAGGTCGCTGATCCAACTGAAGAAATTGGGAAGGTTTCCAAGTTGAGATCAAGACAGTCCTAACTTTGTTTTGCAGGAATATTATTGTTATATCGAACTAACTTTGTGTTGCAGAATCATATGACCCCTTGAACTTCAAATGGTCATAACTTTTGACTCAGAACTCAGAATCAGGCTCTGTCAGTGGCCACGCGACCAACACTCAGAAAGCTTCTTTTGACCAAGGGTTCGGTTGACTGAACAGGAGGTTTAGTAGACTGAAAAGGCATTTTATCAGTCGACCGAAAAAAGGTTCGGTAGACCGAACAGGCAAAATGGAAAAATAGATTAGCCTCGCAAATATGGTATCACAACATGATTGGTCGACCAAAAATGAGGTTCGGTTGACCGAACAGTAAAAGAATTAATGGAACATTAAGTGCGAATCTCGGTGAGAAGGAAAGTCCATCGTTTGGTCGACCGAACAAGGTTATCGGTCGACCGAACCATTAAAGATTAATTAATGCTTAAAGATCAAATCTCAACGAATCTCAGCACAGAAGGAATGGAGCGGGTTCGGTCGACCGAACGTCGACGGTTCTTATAAAAGAGAGCTCGAGGTCCAGGCTGAAGTACACTGTTTGGGTTTGAAGTTAATCTCTGTGCTAGCTGCTGTTGTTTATGCTACTGCTCTACAAATCTTCTACACGCAAGCAAGTGCCGACCGAGCTTCAATTTTTACATATTGTCGGTATATTTATTTTCATATTGCACTTAAATTAAAATAAGATAGTAGGAGTGTTACTATCTTATTTCATTGTACTTGTACGATCTGCTTCTTTCCGAAGATTTCAGAAAGAAGGATTTAGTGCTTTGCCCATCGGTGCGGTCAAGGACCGCGGGCCTTTGAGTAGGAGTCAAGCTAGGCTCCGAACGAAGTAAACGACTTTGTCTCTTTTCTTATTTCCGCTGCACGATTCTGATTTAAAAGTAAAAGAAAAGTTTTAAAAGAGTACGATATTCACCCCCCCTCTATCGTACTCATTCGATCTATCAGTTTATAGGAATAAAATATTGATTTTATGAAATTATCTTTACGTACCAAGTTTTAGAAAGAACTTGATTTTAGTTTCTAAACAATACAAGGATGGATATTCTGTCTATTTATGATAGCAAAGGTGTTATTAAGATAAATAGGAATGTTATCTGTTCTGGTACGTTCGTTGGCAATTTGTATACTCTAAATCCAATAACTCTCATGATACAACAAATGAAAATTAATAACACATCTTCTAAATCTAATAAGAGAAAGGAACCTTCAAAAATGAACCAAACATATATTTGACATCTAAGGCTTGGTCATATTAACTTAAGTAGGGTTGAAAGGACTCTTGGGTTCATTAGTGTTGGAAAACTTTCCAACTTACGAATCTTGCTTGGAAGGAAAAATGACCAAGAGACCTTTTAAGACCATGGGGTATATAACCAAAGATGTGTTAGAACTGGTTCATTCTGATTTGTGTGGTCCTATGTCTATTCAGGCAAGAGGTGGTTTCGAATATTTTGTCTCTTTTATAGACGATTATTTGAGATACGAGTACATTTACTTGATGCGCCGCAAATCTAAGTGCTTTGATAAGTTCAAAGAGTACAGGGCTGATGTGGAGAAACGTCATGGTAAAAGTATCAAGATACTATGGTCAGATCGTGGTGGCGAATACCTCTTTAGAGAGTTTAGGAATTACTTATCAGAGGTCGGGATTCAATCCCAATTGTCTTCACTTGGTACACCCCAACAGAATGGTGTGGTAGAACGAAGGAATAGGACTCTTATGGAAATGGCTAGATCGATGATGAGTTATTCAGAATTACCAAATTCATTTTGGGGATATGCTCTACAAATAGCAGTATACATTCTAAATATGGTACCTTCTAAATCAGTACCCTTTACTTCCATAGAATTATGGAATGGGCGTAAGCCTAGTCTGAGTCATATTCGGATATGGGGTAGTCCAACACATGTGCTGAAGGGAGACACTGATAAGTTGGAATCACGTACAAAAGTTTGTCTGTGGGATATCCTAAGGGAACGAAAGGTGGTTTGTTTTATAATCCTAAAAATCAGAAGATCATTGTTAGCACCAATGCTTGGTTTTTAGAGTAAGATTATATAATGAACCATAAGCCCATGAGTGAAATTGTTCTAGAAGAAATTATAGAGGACACGTCTAGTCTAGTACCAACAGTACAAGATGAAATATCACAAGAAACTACAACACGTATCATAAATGATACACAAGAACAAGATAGTGCCTCGTCGTAGTGGGAGGGTTGTAAGGCAATGTAACGACCCAATTTTTCCTATTTCGAGTTCTAAAAGTCCTTATAAAAATCTAGAAATGCTTTAGAAAAATTCTAGAGATTTTTAGAAATTTTTAGAGTATTTTTAGGTAATTTTTGGAGTTCGTTTGGTATTTTTACTGAACTAAAGAAGTTTCGACAAAAAATGTCCAAGCCGAGATTTGAACCGTGAACCTCAGGTGAAGCAGAGGTTCGCTTAACCAACAGACCAGCCGCAGGTTTGTTAATAAAACCCGAATCAAGTTGTATTTAAGCAAGAGTAGTTAATAGAAATATTGGAGTTATAAAGGGAGAACTTAGGGTTTGATTAGCCGTGACCTAATCTCACGATTTCTCTTCCCTTTCTCTCCCGACGCGAGCGGCGCTATTCTCCTCTCGGGCGGAAACGAAGCCAACCTAGGGCACGTCTCCGGCGGCCGACCAAGGCTCGATTCCAAGAGATTTCTTCGTCCTCTCGATCCTCTCGACAAGGAGAACTCGAAGACGCGAGGAAGAGGCCGAGATCGTGAGTTTCTCCGAAGCCCTAGAAGCTGTCTTGCTCGGTTGTAAGTCCAAGAACCGAAGGGGAGTTGCTACTCACCTACAGTAGGAGTAGTTCTGGATTCTCGTTCTTCTTGCTTTCGAAGTTTGCTGTGAAGTTTTTGGTTTTGGGCTTGTTGCCGTGTACCTCAAAGAAAGGAAATGGAATTTGTTTGTTTGTTTAGCTTGTGGTTGTTGGTTTCAGATTCTTGTTAGTTTCTTGTTGTTCTTCTGAAGCATGCTGTAAGGAGTGTATTCTTGAGGCTAGCTGCCGTGAGTTTTTAAGAAGATGAGGAGGGATTTGGAATAACATGGATAGCTAGTTCTGGAAGGTTTTGGATTTCGGTTTTTGTTCCATTAGTTGTGTTGTAGTTTCAATTTCAGAAGTTCGTTTGTTAAATCAGAGCATGAGTTTCTTTGCTTTCGGATTATACTGTACAGCATTGGAATAGTTAGATGTTTCTGAGTAGCATGGGTTTCTTGTTTCCTTTGCCTTGGATTATACTGTACAGTATTGAGTTAGCTAGAGGTTTAAGAGTAACATGCTTGTTTCTTTTGATCTCAGTTTTAGCATCTCAGCTGTAGCATCACATTGTCACTGTAATATATATGTAATTAGCATTTCGAATTCTCAGTTTAAACCCCAACATCTCAGTTTTTGCATCTCAGTTGTAGTATCTCAGTTTTTGATATGCCTCATGAATTTCATATTAGCCTTGAGATCTTGTTGTTGGTTGCTTAGTAAGAATAGTTTTTTTTTAGCATTGGCAGATTTCTTTTCCATTGCTAATAGAAGTGCAGTTCTCCTTTTCAAGCTTTACCTTAGTACGAATTCTCAGTATTTCCTGATGAAGCATGATATTCTGTTAATTCCATGCAGCAACGATTCCTTTATTTTCTAGATTCTATTGTATGCCTAGTAGTTGAATTTGTTTTACTATCACAGCATGCTTAAGTTGTTCTAGTTTCCTATTTGCTATTGGAATAACATGAGCAGTCCTATTTTTATAGCATGCAGATTTTAGATAAGCTTAGTATGCAGATTCTGATAAGCTTAATATGCAGATTTTTTTTGTTGAGCTTTGCATGCAGATTTATGTTAAGCTTTGTATACATATTTTTAGTACGTAGGGTGTGTTCTAGTGCACACCAAGTGCTTGATAAAATGCTTAGCTCAATATAATGCTACAATAGGCATTTTAATAGCTCAATAAATGCAGTAGAAGCATTTAAAATAACTTATTTAGTCTTGCTTCAGCTTACATGGGACTACGGTCCAATGGGTGGGCTCCCACAGTCGCCTCTTGGTTCAGATAACCTAGTAAAAGCAAAATAAGTTAATTAGTTTAAGATCCAGTATTTTACTTTTAGCAGTGGCACTGTACTGGACCAGATGTCCATTGGGTTGGGCTCCCACAATCGTCCCTAAGTTTAGATAACCTAGTAAACCCTATTAGACTCGGAACTTGCAATCCCGGGTTTAGTTAGGGATGCGCGCACAGCAAGTACAGTTGCCTGGCCCATCAGCAGCATGATTATTATTTTAATCTATTATGTAAATAGTTTTCAAAACTTCACAAATTAGTTATGTGAATACAAGTTAGACTCAGTTTAGCATTAATTAGTTTAGCTTAGGTATCAATTCAGTTTCTTATTGATACACATGATAGTTCTATGATTAGCTTTACATGTTAGCTTTTCAGTTAGTTTCTTCGCTATTTATGAGCATGATTAGCTATACATGTTTAGTATTTCAGTTAGTATGATTCCTTTATTGCTATTTATGAGCATGATTAGCTATACATGTTTAGTATTTCAGTTAGTTGATTTCTTTTCTATTTATGAGCATGAGTAGCTATACATGTTAGCTTTTTAGTTAGTTGATTTCTTTGCTATTTATGAGCATGAGTAGCTTTACATGTTAGCATTCAGTTTTAGCATGTTTTTATTTATATACATGCATATCGAGTTTTGTGAGTAGGATAGCGCTCACTAAGCTTTTAGCTTATAGATACTATTTTCGTCCTACTACAGATAAAGGAAAAGTTAAAGTATAAGGAAGAAGACGACAAGGAGATGCTGTGACGGTGTGTGATGTGTGGACTATGGAGATCCTTGAGACTTAGCTAAAGAACTCACTTAGTTTAAGAATTTGTTTAGCTTAATTTCTTATTAAGTTGATAAGAAAATTTTGTAGTAGGAAGTTATGTTTCCGCTTTTCATTACTCAGATGATTTGATTTATTATACTGCGTGGTTGTGAAAATATATGTTGCAGCCGCCTGTGGCTGAGTATACTCTGTATGCATTTACGGATATGGTCACCGGTACAGGGGAGACTCTGCCGAAATTTTTCGGTAGAGATTCCTCGTGGTTTCGATCACACCAGTTAAGTAGAGTTAGCAGTTAAGTAGCGTCCACCTCTAGAGAGTGGTAGTAGTAAAGAAGGTGGGTCGCTACAGTTGGTATCAGAGCAGTTCCCATTGTCCAGCATCACACACATCAGCATCAGCCTTGCCGTCTTCCAAGTAAGAATACCTCTACTCTATTTATGTTTCTTGCTTTCATGTTTAGGAATAATTATAGCATGCTTATGTGTGATAGCCTCTAACATGTTTATAGTAGCTAGTTAAACGTGATTAGATTAGTTATGTACATCCTCTATGTCTTTAGAAATGGCACGAGGACGCCTAGCTAAGCAGGCACCAGCTACTGAGCCCCAGCAAGAGGCAGGCAGTTCAGCGCCTCCCCCAGACCTTACAGCATTAGTGGCTCAGTTACAGCAGCAGCTAGCTAATCAGCAGAATACTCCCACAGTCACCCCAGAACCTAACCTAGCGACCCCAGCATTTATAGAGGTTCCACCAGTCCAGCCCACAGCACCAGTAGCTCCAGCAGCGGAAGCAAAGAGAGAGGCTTACCTGATCCAGTGGCAGCGAATCAAGCCCGAGAACTTCTCAGGCACCAGCGAACCATGGGATGCTCAAGCCTGGTTCAAAACACTGGAGAGCACGATGGAGCTTCTAGATTGGCCAGAGCAGGAGAAGGTGAAGTGTGCCTCCTTCTGCCTGACAGGAGACGCACGTATGTGGTGGGAGAGAGTCAGAGCGAAGCGCCCAGTGAACCAGATGACATGGGCTGACTTCGAGAAAGAATTCTTCGAGGAGTTCTTTCACATGCGGGTCACAAACCGCCACTACGACGAGTTCACGGAGTTTCGTCAGGGCAACCTATCAGTTGAGGAAGCCGTGAAGAAATTCAACAGACTGGCTCGTCTATGTCCCGAATTAGTCAACACAGAAAAGGAACGAGTTCGGCTGATGCTCAAAATGTTGAGGCCGGAAATAGCGATGAATGTGGCCGGTGGCATCCATAGGCCACAAACCACAGAAGAACTAGTGAGTAGTGCTCTGATCACCGAGCACTACCAGAACAGCATCAAGCAGCAGAAGCAAACCTCCTCAGATTCCAAAGGCCAAGGAAGTTCAGATACTCAGAAATCTCAAGGCCACAGCTCTAACTGGAAAGGGAACTCCAGCAACAAGCGCAAACCAGGGAATTACCCAAAAGGAGGACCGGCTAGCAAGCAGCCAAGTTATCCCAAGTGTGCTACTTGTGGGAAATTTCACCCAGGAGTTTGTCGCAAGGGCACACGAGGATGCTTCGAATGTGGACAGGAAGGGCATATGGCTAAGCAATGCCCGAACAAGACCAGCTTTCCTCCCCCACAGGCGATTCAGCATGGAGGCCAGTCAGCACAGTTACACCAGATGCAAGCCGTTCTAGATGGTCCACACATCAGTCAGGGCAGACTAGAAGCCCCCTCAGCTACGACGAACGCGAGGATCTACTCACTTACCAGAGAGGACGTAGCAAATGCCTCGACAGTTGTTACAGGTCATATTAGTATTTTACAGCAAAGTACAACTGTCTTATTCGATACTGGGGCAACCCATTTTTATATAGACAGGGCATTCGCCGAAAAGTTAGCAATACCCCCAGAGGTACTCAGTAGTCAGTTTCTAACAACATTACCTTCGGGAGAAGTTATGGCATCCACGCACTGGCTCAGAACAGTGCCAGTCATGAAAGCAGACAGAGAACTCTTTTGTGATCTGATAGTGCTAGACATGACTGACTACGATGTCATATTTGGAATGAACTTCCTGATCAGATACGGTGCCTCCATAGAGTGCCGTAAACAGAAAGTCGTATTCCTACATGAAGCACAGTTCGAGTACATCGGAGAACCCAAGAGAAAAAGGGCAAGTTAAGTCCTCGATACGTAGGACCCTACCCCGATCACAGAGAGAATTGGGAAGGTAGCTTACAAGCTAGACTTACCTCAAGATATGTCAGCAATACACAATGTATTTCATGTCTCCATGCTAAAGAAGTGTATTCACGACCTTAGCCAAGTGATTCAGCCTCAGACAGTGTAGATCCAAGAGGATCTTAGCTATGAGAGCAGACACAGATAGTGGACAGAGCAGACAAGAGACTAGGAAACAGAGAAGTGTCATTAGTAAAAGTCATCTGGTAGAACCAGAAGCACGAGAAAGTTACTAGGGGAGCGTGGAGACAACATGAGACAGAAATATATCCAGAATTATTCTAAGTTCGAGGACGAACTTTTTATAAGGGAGGGAGAATTGTAACGACCCAATTTTCCCTATTTCGAGTTCTAAAAGTCCTTATAAAAATCTAGAAATGCTTTAGAAAAATTCTAGAGATTTTTAGAAATTTTTAGAGTATTTTTACGTAATTTTTGGAGTTCGTTTGGTATTTTTACTGAACGAAAGAAGTTTCGACAAAAAATGTCCAAGCCGAGATTTGAACCGTGAACCTCGGGTGAAGCAGAGGTTCGCTTAACCAACAGACCAGCCGCGGGTTTGTTAATAAAACCCGAATCAAGTTGTATTTAAGCAAGAGTAGTTAATAGAAATATTGGAGTTATAAAGGGAGAACTTAGGGCTTGATTAGCCGTGACCTAATCTCACGATTTCTCTTCCCTTTCTCTCCCGACGCGAGCGGCGCTGTTCTCCTCTCGGGCGGAAACGAAGCCAACCTAGGGCACATCTCCGGCGACCGACCAAGGCTCGATTCCAAGAGATTTCTTCGTCCTCTCGATCCTCTCGACAAGGAGAACTCGAAGATGCGAGGAAGAGGCCGAGATCGTGAGTTTCTCCGAAGCCCTAGAAGCTGTCTTGCTCGGTTGTAAGTCCAAGAACCGAAGGGGAGTTGCTACTCACCTGTAGTAGGAGTAGTTCCGGATTCTCGTTCTTCTTGCTTTCGAAGTTTGCTGTGAAGTTTTTGGTTTTGGGCTTGTTGCCGTGTACCTCAAAGAAAGGAAATGGAATTTGTTTGTTTGTTTAGCTTGTGGTTGTTGGTTTCGGATTCTTGTTAGTTTCTTGTTGTTTTTCCGAAGCATGCTGTAAGGAGTGTATTCTTGAGGCTAGCTGCCGTGAGTTTTTAAGAAGATGAGGAGAGATTTGGAATAACATGGATAGCTAGTTCTGGAAGGTTTTGGATTTCGGTTTTTGTTGCATTAGTTGTGTTGTAGTTTCAATTTCAGAAGTTCGTTTGTTAAATCAGAGCATGAGTTTCTTTGCTTTTGGATTATACTATACAGCATTGGAATAGTTAGATGTTTCTGAGTAGCATGGGTTTCTTGTTTCCTTTGCCTTGGATTATACTGTACAGTATTGAGTTAGCTAGAGGTTTAAGAGTAACATGCCTGTTTCTTTTGATCTCAGTTTTAGCATCTCAGCTGTAGCATCACATTGTCACTGTAATATATATGTAATCAGCATTTCGAATTCTCAGTTTAGACCCCAGCATCTCAGTTTTTGATTCTCAGTTGTAGTATCTCAGTTTTTGATATGCCTCATGAATTTCATATTAGCCTTGAGATCTTGTTGTTGGTTGCTTAGTAAGAATAGTTTTTTTAGCATTGGCAGATTTCTTTTCCATTGCTAATAGAAGTGCAGTTTTCCTTTTCTAGCTTTACCTTAGTACGAATTCTCAGTATTTCCTGATGAAGCATGATATTCTGTTAATTCCATGCAGCAACGATTCCTTTATTTTCTAGATTCTATTGCATGCCTAGTAGTTGAATTTGTTTTACTATCACAGCATGCTTAAGTTGTTCTAGTTTCCTATTTGCTATTGGAATAACATGAGCAGTCCTATTTTTATAGCATGCATATTTTAGATAAGCTTAGTATGCAGATTCTGATAAGCTTAATATGCAAATTTTTTTGTTAAGCTTTGCATGCAGATTTATGTTAAGCTTTGTATACATATTTTTAGTACGTAGGGTGTGTTCTAGTGCACACCAAGTGCTTGATAAAATCCTTAACTCAATATAATGCTACAGTAGGCATTTTAATAGCTCAGTAAATGCAGTAGAAGCATTTAAAATAACTTATTTAGTCTTTCTTCAGCTTATATGGGGCTACGGTCCAATGGGTGGGCTCCCACAGTCGCCTCTAGGTTCAGATAACCTAGTAAAAGCAAGATAAGTTAATTAGTGTAAGATCCAGTATTTACTTTTAACAGTGGCACTGTACTGGACCAGATGTCCATTGGGTTGGGCTCCCACAGTCGTCCCTAGGTTTAGATAACCTAGTAAACCCTACTAGACTCGGAACTTGCAATCCCGGGTTTAGTTAGGGATGCGCGCACAGCAAGTACAGTTGCCGGGCCCATCAGCAGCATGATTATTATTTTAATCTATTATGTAAATAGTTTTCAAAACTTCACAAATTAGTTATGTGAATACAAGTTAGACTCAGTTTAGCATTAATTATTTTAGCTTAGGTATCAATTCAGTTTCTTATTGATACACATGATAGTTCTATGATTAGCTTTACATGTTAGCTTTTCAGTTAGTTTCTTCGCTATTTATGAGCATGATTAGCTATACATGTTTAGTATTTCAGTTAGTATGATTCCTTTATTGCTATTTATGAGCATGATTAGCTATACATGTTTAGTATTTCAGTTAGTTGATTTCTTTGCTATTTATGAGCATGAGTAGCTATACATGTTAGTTTTTCAGTTAGTTGATTTCTTTGCTATTTATGAGCATGAGTAGCTTTACATGTTAGCATTCAATTTTAGCATGTTTTTATTTATATACATGCATATAGAGTTTTGTGAGTAGGATAGCGCTCACTAAGCTTTTAGCTTATAGATACTATTTTCCTCCTACTGCAGATAAAGGAAAAGTTAAAGTATAAGGAAGAAGGCGACAAGGAGATGCTGTGACGGTGTGTGATGTGTGGACTATGGAGATCCTTGAGACTTAGCTAAAGAACTCACTTAGTTTAAGAATTTGTTTAGCTTAATTTCTTATTAAGTTGATAAGAAAATTTTGTAGTAGGAAGTTATGTTTCCGCTTTTCATTACTCACATGATTTGATTTATTAAACTACATGGTTGTGAAAATATATGTTGCAGCCGCCTGTGGCTGAGTATACTCTGTATGTATTTACGGATATGGTCACCGGTACAGGGGAGACTCTGCCGAAATTTTTCGATAGAGATTCCTCGTGGTTTCAATCACACCAGTTAAGTAGAGTTAGCAGTTAAGTAGCGTCCACCTCTAGAGAGTGGTAGTAGTAAAGAAGGTGGGTCGCTACAGTTGGTATCAGAGCAGTTCCCATTCTCCAGCATCACACACATCAGCATCAGCCTTGCCGTCTTCCAAGTAAGAATACCTCTACTCTATTTATGTTTCTTGCTTTCATGTTTAGGAATAATTATAGCATGCTTATGTGTGATAGCCTCTAACATGTTTATAGTAGCTAGTTAAACGTGATTAGATTAGTTATGTACATCCTCTATGTCTTTAGAAATGGCACGAGGACGCCCAGCTAAACAGGCACCAGCTACTGAGCCCCAGCAAGAGGCAGGCAGTTCAGTGCCTCCCCCAGACCTTACAGCATTAGTGGCTCAGTTACAGCAGCAGCTAGCTGAACAGCAACAGGAGATAGCCACCTTAAAGGCTAATCAGTAGAATACTCCCCACTCACCCCGGAACCTAACCTAGCGACCCCAGCATTTATAGAGGTTCCACCAGTCCAGCCCACAGCACCAGTAGCTCCAGCAGCGGAAGCAAAGAGAGAGGCTTACCTGATCCAGTGGCAGTGAATCAAGCCCGAGAACTTCTCAGGCACCAGCGAACCATGGGATGCTCAAGCCTGGTTCAAAACACTGGAGAGCACGATGGAGCTTCTGGATTGGCCAGAACAGGAGAAGGTGAAGTGTGCCTCCTTCTGCCTGACAGGAGACGCACGTATGTGGTGGGAGAGAGTCAGAGCGAAGTGCCCAGTGAACCAGATGACATGGGCTGACTTCGAGAAAGAATTCTTCGAGGAGTTCTTTCACATGCGGGTCACAAACCGCCACTACGACGAGTTCACGGAGTTTCGTCAGGGCAACCTATCAGTTGAGGAAGCCGTGAAGAAATTCAACAGACTGGCTCGTCTATGTCCCGAATTAGTCAGCACAGAAAAGGAACGAGTTCGGCTGATGCTCAAAATGTTGAGGCCGGAAATAGCGATGAATGTGGCCGGTGGCATCCATAGGCCACAAACCACAGAAGAACTAGTGAGTAGTGCTCTGATCACCGAGCACTACCAGAACAGCATCAAGCAGCAGAAGCAAACCTCCTCAGATTCCAAAGGCCAAGGAAGTTCAGATACTCAGAAATCTCAAGGCCACAGCTCTAACTGGAAAGGGAACTCCAGCAACAAGCGCAAACCAGGGAATTACCCAAAAGGAGGACCGGCTAGCAAGCAGCCAAGTTATCCCAAGTGTGCTACTTGTGGGAAATTTCACCCAGGAGTTTGTCGCAAGGGTACACGAGGATGCTTCGAATGTGGACAGGAAGGGCATATGGCTAAGCAATGCCCGAACAAGACCAGCTTTCCTCCCCCACAGGCGATTCAGCATGGAGGCCAGTCAGCACAGTTACACCAGATGCAAGCCGTTCTAGATGGTCCACACATCAGTCAGGGCAGACTAGAAGCCCCCTCAGCTACGACGAACGCGAGGATCTACTCACTTACCAGAGAGGACGTAGCAAATGCCTCGACAGTTGTTACAGGTCATATTAGTATTTTACAGCAAAGTACAACTGTCTTATTCGATACTGGGGCAACCCATTTTTATATAGCCAGGGCATTCGCCGAAAAGTTAGCAATACCCCCAGAGGTACTCAGTAGTCAGTTTCTAACAACATTACCTTCGGGAGAAGTTATGGCATCCACGCACTGGCTCAGAACAGTGCCAGTCATGATAGCAGACAGAGAACTCTTTTGTGATCTGATAGTGCTAGACATGACTGACTACGATGTCATATTTGGAATGAACTTCCTGATCAGATACGGTGCCTCCATAGAGTGCCGTAAACAGAAAGTCGTATTCCAACCTGAAGCAGAAGCACAGTTCGAGTACATCGGAGAACCCAAGAGAAAAAGGGCAAGTTAAGTCCTCGATACGTAGGACCCTACCCCGATCACAGAGAGAATTGGGAAGGTAGCTTACAAGCTAGACTTACCTCAAGATATGTCAGCAATACACAATGTATTTCATGTCTCCATGCTAAAGAAGTGTATTCACGACCTTAGCCAAGTGATTCAGCCTCAGACAGTGTAGATCCAAGAGGATCTTAGCTATGAGAGCAGACACAGATAGTGGACAGAGCAGACAAGAGACTAGGAAACAGAGAAGTGTCATTAGTAAAAGTCATCTGGTAGAACCAGAAGCACGAGAAAGTTACTAGGGGAGCGTGGAGACAACATGAGACAGAAATATATCCAGAATTATTCTAAGTTCGAGGACGAACTTTTTATAAGGGAGGGAGAATTGTAACGACCCAATTTTCCCTATTTCGAGTTCTAAAAGTCCTTATAAAAATCTAGAAATGCTTTAGAAAAATTCTAGAGATTTTTAGAAATTTTTAGAGTATTTTTACGTAATTTTTGGAGTTCGTTTGGTATTTTTACTGAACGAAAGAAGTTTCGACAAAAAATGTCCAAGCCGAGATTTGAACCGTGAACCTCGGGTGAAGCAGAGGTTCGCTTAACCAACAGACCAGCCGCGGGTTTGTTAATAAAACCCGAATCAAGTTGTATTTAAGCAAGAGTAGTTAATAGAAATATTGGAGTTATAAAAGGAGAACTTAGGGCTTCATTAGCCGTGACCTAATCTCACGATTTCTCTTCCCTTTCTCTCCCGACGCGAGCGGCGTTGTTCTCCTCTCGGGCGGAAACGAAGCCAACCTAGGGCACGTCTCCGGCGACCGACCAAGGCTCGATTCCAAGAGATTTCTTTGTCCTCTCGATCCTCTTGACAAGGAGAACTCGAAGATGCGAGGAAGAGGCCGAGATCGTGAGTTTCTCCGAAGCCCTAGAAGCTGTCTTGCTCGGTTGTAAGTCCAAGAACCGAAGGGGAGTTGCTACTCACCTACAGTAGGAGTAGTTCCGGATTCTCGTTCTTCTTGCTTTCGAAGTTTGCTGTGAAGTTTTTGGTTTTGGGCTTGTTACCGTGTACCTCAAAGAAAGGAAATGGAATTTGTTTGTTTGTTTAGCTTGTGGTTGTTGGTTTCGGATTCTTGTTAGTTTCTTGTTGTTTTTCCGAAGCATGCTGTAAGGAGTGTATTCTTGAGGCTAGCTGCCGTGAGTTTTTAAGAAGATGAGGAGAGATTTGGAATAACATGGATAGCTAGTTCTGGAAGGTTTTGGATTTCGGTTTTTGTTCCATTAGTTGTGTTGTAGTTTCAATTTCAGAAGTTCGTTTGTTAAATCAGAGCATGAGTTTCTTTGCTTTTGGATTATACTATACAGCATTGGAATAGTTAGATGTTTCTGAGTAGCATGGGTTTCTTGTTTCCTTTGCCTTGGATTATACTGTACAGTATTGAGTTAGCTAGAGGTTTAAGAGTAACATGCCTGTTTCTTTTGATCTCAGTTTTAGCATCTCAGCTGTAGCATCACATTGTCACTGTAATATATATGTAATCAGCATTTCGAATTCTCAGTTTAGACCCCAGCATCTCAGTTTTTGATTCTCAGTTGTAGTATCTCAGTTTTTGATATGCCTCATGAATTTCATATTAGCCTTGAGATCTTGTTGTTGGTTGCTTAGTAAGAATAGTTTTTTTTTAGCATTGGCAGATTTCTTTTCCATTGCTAATAGAAGTGCAGTTTTCCTTTTCTAGCTTTACCTTAGTACGAATTCTCAGTATTTCCTGATGAAGCATGATATTCTGTTAATTCCATGCAGCAACGATTCCTTTATTTTCTAGATTCTATTGCATGCCTAGTAGTTGAATTTGTTTTACTATCACAGCATGCTTAAGTTGTTCTAGTTTTCTATTTGCTATTGGAATAACATGAGCAGTCCTATTTTTATCGCATGCATATTTTAGATAAGCTTAGTATGCAGATTCTGATAAGCTTAATATGCAAATTTTTTTGTTAAGCTTTGCATGCAGATTTATGTTAAGCTTTGTATACATATTTTTAGTACGTAGGGTGTGTTCTAGTGCACACCAAGTGCTTGATAAAATCCTTAGCTCAATATAATGCTAGAGTAGGCATTTTAATAGCTCAGTAAATGCAGTAGAAGCATTTAAAATAACTTATTTAGTCTTTCTTCAGCTTATATGGGGCTACGGTCCAATGGGTGGGCTCCCACAGTCGCCTCTAGGTTCAGATAACCTAGTAAAAGCAAGATAAGTTAATTAGTTTAAGATCCAGTATTTTACTTTTAACAGTGGCACTGTACTGGACCAGATGTCCATTGGGTTAGGCTCCCACAGTCGTCCCTAGGTTTAGATAACCTAGTAAACCCTACTAGACTCGGAACTTGCAATCCCGGGTTTAGTTAGGGATGCGCGCACAGCAAGTACAGTTGCCGGGCCCATCAGCAGCATGATTATTATTTTAATCTATTATGTAAATAGTTTTCAAAACTTCACAAATTAGTTATGTGAATACAAGTTAGACTCAGTTTAGCATTAATTAGTTTAGCTTAGGTATCAATTCAGTTTCTTATTGATACACATGATAGTTCTAAGATTAGCTTTACATGTTAGCTTTTCACTTAGTTTCTTCGCTATTTATGAGCATGATTAGCTATACATGTTTAGTATTTCAGTTAGTATGATTCCTTTATTGCTATTTATGAGCATGATTAGCTATACATGTTTAGTATTTCAGTTAGTTGATTTCTTTGCTATTTATGAGCATGAGTAGCTATACATGTTAGTTTTTCAGTTAGTTGATTTCTTTGCTATTTATGAGCATGAGTAGCTTTACATGTTAGCATTCAATTTTAGCATGTTTTTATTTATATACATGCATATAGAGTTTTGTGAGTAGGATAGCGCTCACTAAGCTTTTAGCTTATAGATACTATTTTCCACCTACTGCAGATAAAGGAAAAGTTAAAGTATAAGGAAGAAGGCGACAAGGAGATGCTATGACGGTGTGTGATGTGTGGACTATGGAGATCCTTGAGACTTAGCTAAAGAACTCACTTAGTTTAAGAATTTGTTTAGCTTAATTTCTTATTAAGTTGATAAGAAAATTTTGTAGTAGGAAGTTATGTTTCCGATTTTCATTACTCACATGATTTGATTTATTAAACTACGTGGTTGTGAAAATATATGTTGCAGCCGCCTGTGGCTGAGTATAATCTGTATGTATTTACGGATATGGTCACCGGTACAGGGGAGACTCTGCCAAAATTTTTCGGTAGAGATTCCTCGTGGATTCAATCACACCAGTTAAGTAGAGTTAGCAGTTAATTAGCGTCCACCTCTAGAGAGTGGTAGTAGTAAAGAAGGTGGGTCGCTACAGTTGGTATCAGAGCAGTTCCCATTCTCCAGCATCACACACATCAGCATCAGCCTTGCCGTCTTCCAAGTAAGAATACCTCTACTCTATTTATGTTTCTTGCTTTCATGTTTAGGAATAATTATAGCATGCTTATGTGTGATAGCCTCTAACATGTTTATAGTAGCTAGTTAAACGTGATTAGATTAGTTATGTACATCCTCTATGTCTTTAGAAATGGAACGAGGACGCCCAGCTAAGCAGGCACCAGCTACTGAGCCCCAGCAAGAGGCAGGCAGTTCAGTGCCTCCTCCAGACCTTACAGCATTAGTGGCTCAGTTACAGCAGCAGCTAGCTGAACAGCAACAGGAGATAGCTAATCAGCAGAATACTCCCACAGTCACCCCAGAACCTAACCTAGCGACCCCAGCATTTATAGAGGTTCCACCAGTCCAGCCCACAGCACCAGTAGCTCCAGCAGCGGAAGCAAAGAGAGAGGCTTACCTGATCCAGTGGCAGTGAATCAAGCCCGAGAACTTCTCAGGCACCAGCGAACCATGGGATGCTCAAGCCTGGTTCAAAACACTGGAGAGCACGATGGAGCTTCTGGACTGGCCAGAACAGGAGAAGGTGAAGTGTGCCTCCTTCTGCCTGACAGGAGACGCACGTATGTGGTGGGAGAGAGTCAGAGCGAAGCGCCCAGTGAACCAGATGACATGGGCTGACTTCGAGAAAGAATTCTTCGAGGAGTTCTTTCACATGCGGGTCACAAACCGCCACTACGACGAGTTCACGGAGTTTCGTCAGGGCAACCTATCAGTTGAGGAAGCCGTGAAGAAATTCAACAGACTGGCTCGTCTATGTCCCGAATTAGTCAGCACAGAAAAGGAACGAGTTCGGCTGATGCTCAAAATGTTGAGGCCGGAAATAGCGATGAATGTGGCCGGTGGCATCCATAGGCCACAAACCACAGAAGAACTAGTGAGTAGTGCTCTGATCACCGAGCACTACCAGAACAGCATCAAGCAGCAGAAGCAAACCTCCTCAGATTCCAAAGGCCAAGGAAGTTCAGATACTCAGAAATCTCAAGGCCACAGCTCTAACTGGAAAGGGAACTCCAGCAACAAGCGCAAACCAGGGAATTACCCAAAAGGAGGACCGGCTAGCAAGCAGCCAAGTTATCCCAAGTGTGCTACTTGTGGGAAATTTCACCCAGGAGTTTGTCGCAAGGGCACACGAGGATGCTTCGAATGTGGACAGGAAGGGCATATGGCTAAGCAATGCCCGAACAAGACCAGCTTTCCTCCCCCACAGGCGATTCAGCATGGAGGCCAGTCAGCACAGTTACACCAGATGCAAGCCGTTCTAGATAGTCCACACATCAGTCAGGGCAGACTAGAAGCCCCCTCAGCTACGACGAACGCGAGGATCTACTCACTTACCAGAGAAGACGTAGCAAATGCCTCGACAGTTGTTACAGGTTATATTAGTATTTTACAGCAAAGTACAACTGTCTTATTCGATACTCGGGCAACCCATTTTTATATAGCCAGGGCATTCGCCGAAAAGTTAGTAATACCCCCAGAGGTACTCAGTAGTCAGTTTCTAACAACATTACCTTCGGGAGAAGTTATGGCATCCACGCACTGGCTCAGAACAGTGCCAGTCATGATAGCAGACAGAGAACTCTTTTGTGATCTGATAGTGCTAGACATGACTGACTACGATGTCATATTTGGAATGAACTTCCTGATCAGATACGGTGCCTCTATAGAGTGCCGTAAACAGAAAGTCGTATTCCAACCTAAAGCAAAAGCACAGTTCGAGTACATCGGAGAACCCAAGAGAAAAAGGGCAAGTTAAGTCCTCGATACGTAGGACCCTACCCCGATCACAGCGAGAATTGGGAAGGTAGCTTACAAGCTAGACTTACCTCAAGATATGTCAGCAATACACAATGTATTTCATGTCTCTATGCTAAAGAAGTGTATTCACGACCTTAGCTAAGTGATTCAGCCTCAGACAGTGTAGATCCAAGAGGATCTTAGCTATGAGAGCAGACACAGATAGTGGACAGAGCAGACAAGAGACTAGGAAACAGAGAAGTGTCATTAGTAAAAGTCATCTGGTAGAACCAGAAGCACGAGAAAGTTACTAGGGGAGCGTGGAGACAACATGAGACAGAAATATATCCAGAATTATTCTAAGTTCGAGGACGAACTTTTTATAAGGGAGGGAGAATTATAACGACCCAATTTTCCCTATTTCGAGTTCTAAAAGTCCTTATAAAAATCTAGAAATGCTTTAGAAAAATTCTAGAGATTTTTAGAAATTTTTAGAGTATTTTTACGTAATTTTTGGAGTTCGTTTGGTATTTTTACTGAACGAAAGAAGTTTCGACAAAAAATGTCCAAGCCGAGATTTGAACCGTGAACCTCGGGTGAAGCAGAGGTTCGCTTAACCAACAGACCAGCCGCGGGTTTGTTAATAAAACCCGAATCAAGTTGTATTTAAGCAAGAGTAGTTAATAGAAATATTGGAGTTATAAAGGGAGAACTTAGGGCTTGATTAGCCGTGACCTAGTCTCACGATTTCTCTTCCCTTTCTCTCCCGACGCGAGCGGCGCTGTTCTCCTCTCGGGCGGAAACGAAGCCAACCTAGGGTACGTCTCCGGCGACCGACCAAGGCTCGATTCCAAGAGATTTCTTCGTCCTCTCGATCCTCTCGACAAGGAGAACTCGAAGATGCGAGGAAGAGGCCGAGATCATGAGTTTCTCCGAAGCCCTAGAAGCTGTCTTGCTCGGTTGTAAGTCCAAGAACCGAAGGGGAGTTGCTACTCACCTGTAGTAGGAGTAGTTCCGGATTCTCGTTCTTCTTGCTTTCGAAGTTTGCTGTGAAGTTTTTGGTTTTGGGCTTGTTGCCGTGTACCTCAAAGAAAGGAAATGGAATTTGTTTGTTTGTTTAGCTTGTGGTTGTTGGTTTCGGATTCTTGTTAGTTTCTTGTTGTTTTTCCGAAGCATGCTGTAAGGAGTGTATTCTTGAGGCTAGCTGCCGTGAGTTTTTAAGAAGATGAGGAGAGATTTGGAATAACATGGATAGCTAGTTCTGGAAGGTTTTGGATTTCGGTTTTTGTTCCATTAGTTGTGTTGTAGTTTCAATTTCAGAAGTTCGTTTGTTAAATCAGAGCATGAGTTTCTTTGCTTTTGGATTATACAATACAGCATTGGAATAGTTAGATGTTCCTGAATAGCATGGGTTTCTTGTTTCCTTTGCCTTGGATTATACTGTACAGTATTGAGTTAGCTAGAGGTTTAAGAGTAACATGCCTGTTTCTTTTGATCTCAGTTTTAGCATCTCAGCTGTAGCATCACATTGTCACTGTAATATATATGTAATCAGCATTTCGAATTCTCAGTTTAGACCCCAGCATCTCAGTTTTTGATTCTCAGTTGTAGTATCTCAGTTTTTGATATGCCTCATGAATTTCATATTAGCCTTGAGATCTTGTTGTTGGTTGCTTAGTAAGAATAGTTTTTTTTTAGCATTGGCATATTTCTTTTCCATTGCTAATAGAAGTGCAGTTTTCCTTTTCTAGCTTTACCTTAGTACGAATTCTCAGTATTTCCTGATGAAGCATGATATTCTGTTAATTCCATGCAGCAACGATTCCTTTATTTTCTAGATTCTATTGCATGCCTAGTAGTTGAATTTGTTTTACTATCACAGCATGCTTAAGTTGTTCTAGTTTCCTATTTGCTATTGGAATAACATGAGCAGTCCTATTTTTATAGCATGCATATTTTAGATAAGCTTAGTATGCAGATTCTGATAAGCTTAATATGCAGATTTTTTTGTTAAGCTTTGCATGCAGATTTATGTTAAGCTTTGTATACATATTTTTAGTACGTAGGGTGTGTTCTAGTGCACACCAAGTGCTTGATAAAATCCTTAGCTCAATATAATGCTACAGTAGGCATTTTAATAGCTCAGTAAATGCAGTAGAAGCATTTAAAATAACTTATTTAGTCTTTCTTCAGCTTATATGGGGCTACGGTCCAATGGGTGGGCTCCCACAGTCGCCTCTAGGTTCAGATAACCTAGTAAAAGCAAGATAAGTTAATTAGTTTAAGATCCAGTATTTTACTTTTAACAGTGGTACTGTACTGGACCAGATGTCCATTGGGTTGGGCTCCCACAGTCGTCCCTAGGTTTAGATAACCTAGTAAACCCTACTAGACTCGGAACTTGCAATCTCGGGTTTAGTTAGGGATGCGCGCACAGCAAGTACAGTTGCCGGGCCCATCAGCAGCATGATTATTATTTTAATCTATTATGTAAATAGTTTTCAAAACTTCACAAATTAGTTATGTGAATACAAGTTAGACTCAGTTTAGCATTAATTAGTTTAGCTTAGGTATCAATTCAGTTTCTTATTGATACACATGATAGTTCTATGATTAGCTTTATATGTTAGCTTTTCAGTTAGTTTCTTCGCTATTTATGAGCATGATTAGCTATACATGTTTAGTATTTCAGTTAGTATGATTCCTTTATTGCTATTTATGAGCATGATTAGCTATACATGTTTAGTATTTCAGTTAGTTGATTTCTTTGCTATTTATGAGCATGAGTAGCTATACATGTTAGCTTTTCAGTTAGTTGATTTCTTTGCTATTTATGAGCATGAGTAGCTTTACATGTTAGCATTCAATTTTAGCATGTTTTTATTTATATACATGCATATCGAGTTTCGTGAGTAGGATAGCGCTTACTAAGCTTTTAGCTTATAGATACTATTTTCCTCCTACTGCAGATAAAGGAAAAGTTAAAGTATAAGGAAGAAGGCGACAAGGAGATGCTGTGACGGTGTGTGATGTGTGGACTATGGAGATCCTTGAGACTTAGCTAAAGAACTCACTTAGTTTAAGAATTTGTTTAGCTTAATTTCTTATTAAGTTGATAAGAAAATTTTGTAGTAGGAAGTTATGTTTCCGCTTTTCATTACTCACATGATTTGATTTATTAAACTGCGTGGTTGTGAAAATATATGTTGCAACCGCCTGTGGCTGAGTATACTCTGTATGTATTTACGGATATGGTCACCGGTACAGGGGAGACTCTGCCGAAATTTTTCGGTAGAGATTCCTCGTGGTTTCGATCACACCAGTTAAGTAGAGTTAGCAGTTAAGTAGCGTCCACCTCTAGAGAGTGGTAGTAGTAAAGAAGGTGGGTCGCTATAGGCAACCTGAAAGATTCATATTTTTGGGAGAGTCATCGGACTTGATCCCAGGTAAAACATGAACCTGATCCCCAAATATATGATGAAACACTCCAAGATAAAGATGCAGCATCTTTGCAAAGAGTAATGAATACAGAATTAGAATATATGTATTCTAATAAAATCTGGGAGTTTGTAGAATCACCAAATGGTGTAAAAGTCATTAGGTCTTCAATAGAAAAAGAAGGACAGACGGGAAGGTCGGAACCTTCAAAGCAAGGCTTGTTGCGAAAGGGTATACTCAGAAAGAGAAAATCGATTATGAGGAAACTTTTTTGCCAGTAGCTATGCTTAAGTCTATCCCGATACTCTTATATATTGCCGCTCATATGGATTATGAGGTTTGACAAATGGATATCAAGACAGCTTTCCTTAATGGAAGTCTTGAAGAAAACATCCATATGAAGCATCCAGAGGGGTTTATTGCAAAGAGCAAAGAACATCTAGTGTGCAAGCTCAATCGGTCGATTTATGGATTGAAGCAAGCTTCAAGGTTTTGGAACATCTGGTTTAATGAAGTAATCCAGTCATATGGATTCATTCAGTGTCCGGATGAGTCTTGTGTATACAAGAAGTGTGATGGAAACGTGGTGGTATTTCTTGTACTATACATAGATAACATTTTGTTAATTGGAAACAATATCAAAGTGTTGTCGGAAGTAAGGGTATGGTTGTCCAAGCAATTCGATATGAAGGACTTGGGAGAATGTGCACATGTTCTCGGGATCAAAGTAATAAGAGACCGCCAGAAAATAATGTTGTACTTATCCCAAACTTCATATATCGATACTATCCTAGCTCGTTTTAGCATTCAAAACTCCATGAAAGGTTTTTGTACCTTTTGGGCATGGAGTATATTTATCTAAAGAGATGTCTCTGAAGACATCAAAAGAGATAGAAGAAATGAAGGTAGTTCCTTATACTTCGGCTATAGGAAGCCTAATGTTTGCTATGCACGAGACCAGATATCTATGTTGCCATGGGCATGGTTAGCAGATATCAAAGTAACCCTGGACAAGGACAGGGGACTGCTGTAAAGCATATATTGAAGTACCTGAGAAGGACTAGAGATTATATGCTGGTTTACCAAGCAGATGATTCGCTCCCTGTGGGTTACACGGATTTTGACTTCCAATCAGATAGGAACAATAATAAGTTGACCTCGAGGTTTTGTGTTTACTTTAGGAGGTAAAGCCATTACAATGGAGGAATGATAAGCATAGATGCTTTTCGGACTCCACCATGAAAGCTGAGTATGTGGCAGCCTCCGAGGCAACCATAGAAGTTGTATGGCTCAGAGACTTCATGATGGACTTAGATGTGATTCCTGGTTTGCCCAAAATTGTAACGACCCAAATTTCCTCCTTTTGAGCCCAAAAATAATTCAAAAATATTTTAAAATGCTATAGAAAAATTTTAGAGATTCTTAGGAATTTTTAGAGTATTTTTACGTAATTTTTGGAGTTCGTTTGGTATTTTTACCTAGAGGAAGAAGTTTAAAAAAAAAAAGAAAAATGTTGAAGCTGGGTTTTTGAACCCAAGACCTCGGACTCGAACCAGATCTTAACCGGATGCAGCCAACCAACTCTGCCAGCGGTCATTGCTAATCAAATAAGGAAATAAATTGATATTAAGCAGTATTTAGGAACGAAAATAAAATGAGATTAAAGGTTGCAGAAAAAGGGCCAAGCCGAGGTTTGAACCCACGAGCAGCGTGTTAAGCAAAACATGGCCAACCAACTGAGTCGCAAGTATTTCGTGAAAAGGTTAGGTGCGAAATAAATATAAGCAATGGTTAGATAATAAAAACCTAAGTATTTAAAAAAGGAATTGTTTTATTTTCTTTTTGGATTTTCCCGAACCCTTTTCCTCACGTGCGGCGTCAGCGATTTCTGCTTGGGCGAAATCATAGCCGAAGCTAGGGCACCTCCGGCGGACGGCGAGGGGCTAACGTCGAGTGCTCTTCACCATTTCGGGATTCCCTCGTCAAGAAGAAGGCTGTGAGAACGAAGAGGAAGAAAAAAAAAATCGCCAGCAACCGAACCCTAGATCTCTTTTCCTTCGGCTGTAAGTCCAAGAATTCGTGGTAAGTTGCTTACTCACCTGCGGTAAGAGTAGTTCCGGGATTTCCTTTATTTTCTGCCATATGTTGAGGTTTCGGATTCTTGTTTCCTTTTGGATTTCGAAGCATGTTTTAAGGGGGTTTTGTTTTGATGCTTACTGCCGTGAACCCTAAAGAAAGGAAGGGAAGGATTAGTTCAGTCCAAGCATGTGGAATTGTTAGATTCGGAAGTTAACAGATTGTTTAGTTTGTGGTTGCTCATTTCGGATTTTTGTTTTCTTGAATTTGAACCATAATGTAAAGTCTGAAGCTTTTGATTTTGTGTTGCTGTCGTGAGGTTGTTCTGGTGCCAGGTAGTGCTATTTGGTTTTATTAGTTTCTGTTGAAGAATTTATAGAAATGACATGGTGTTTGTGAATTGGTTTCAACAACTTGATTACCATCTTCTAATGGCTGGATCTGCTAGGGCAGGTCCATTTGGTTTCGGACTTGGCATTTATACAGTAGTTGCCTTTTCATTTCTGCTTCAAGCGCTTAGGTTGCTTATATTCTCGAATCTATTGAGGATCGACCTCCATGCTTAAGAATTAGTTTGCAATGTGGAATCTGATACGATTTAATTAAGACCAATGCCTAAGTGTAAGGAATGTGAAGTCAAAAAGAGTTTCAAGTGAGCTTCATGAAGCAGCAATTGTTAATATTGGAAGGAATGATATATTTTGTGATGTTGCTTGAAAGACTGATAGGGAGTATGCAACAATTTATTTGCGCTGGTCAGGAATTAAATATTATACAGGAGTGTGAAGGGGGTTCTTCCACATTACAAGGGAATTGGTTACTAAGGAAGGTTAAGGGTTCTTGGTTGCAGAATGATTCAATTCCTAGTTTTCTTTAAATAAAATAAAAAGGAGAAACAAGAATAACCTTCACTAGTAAAAATTTATGTTCATCATTAACAATATAATCTCAATCTTGAATCTCAGGATGAACATTGTGGTCAACAAAGAAAAGACTTATGATTTAATATATCTGGATAATGCATGAAGAAAGAAACTGCATGATGTAGATTAGTAATTTAGTACAGATTTCTATTAAGTATTAGTGCAGATTTATGTTAAGTCTTAGTGCAGATTTTTATTAGCATAGTAGGCAGATTCTTGGTTTAAGTATTTCGAAGTCAGAATTTGTTTAAACATTTCGGTTTGTAAGAAGCAATCTTTTATTAGAATTATTAACAAGAACAAGTATTTTACTTGAACAAGTATAAGAAAGATAAAGAACAGAAAGAAAAAGGCCAAGGCCTTAAGTAGATCCTAAAGTCAAGACTTTATGGATTTTGGCACACAAGGTGCTAAAGAAAATGTCAAGACATTATATATTAGAGTTATTAAAAGATAACAAGTATTTTACTTTTATCAGTGGCACTGTACTGGACTCTCAATTGTCCTTGGGTTGGGCTCCCATAGTCGTCCCTAGGTTTAGATAACCTAGTAGTAACGGCACGGCCGACGGTCGACGGTCGACGACCTGAGGGTCGCCAAATGGGCCGCCAAATCGGTCGGGTCGTTACAAAAGTAAAAGCAAGTATAGTTGTCGGGCCCAAGAAGAAGTTGATTACTATTTTGAAGTATTATAAGTATAAGTTTTTGAACAAGTAAAGCAAGTTTTACATAAGTATAAAGTATTAAAGAATAAGTTTTAAACAAGTGAATTAAAGAATAAGTTTAGAACAGATGAATTAAGTTTCACTTTGTTCTAAAAATCAGTAAGTTTAGTTCTTTATTCTACCATGTTTATCTAGTAGATGAGTAGTTTTTCATGTTTACCTATTAGATGAGCAGCATGATTAGCTATTAGAATTACATGAGTAGATTCCTTAGCTTTTCTTTGCTATTAGTTTGACATGAGCAGTTATGTTTATGCTTTATTTCTTTTTAGAGCATATAGTTTCTAGTTCTTTTCGTATACATGCACATTCGTGATTTTATGAGTTAGATAGCGCTTACTAAACAAATTTTGCTTATAGATTGCATTTCCTCTTACTGCAGATACAGGAAAGGAAAATATATAGAAAGGAAGGCGACAAGGAGGTGTTCGAAGGATGTGTGATGCCAAGACTATGGAAGCCTTGGGACTAGGAAAGAAGTTTTATTTTAGTTTCCATTGTCTTTTGCTATGTTAGGAGTATTTGAGATAGTATTTGTTATTTTGATGCGATTAGGACATAATTGAAGAATTGTAATTTGTGTGATGATTTCTGGTATTGTTCTTTTTTGTTTTGGATTTATTAAACTGCGTGAGAGTCTGTTACATGTTCCAGCCGCCGGTGGCTGTGTATATTATGTATGTATGTCAGTTTAAGGTCACCGGTACAGGGGAGACTTTGTCGAAATTTTTCGGTAGGGTTTCCTTGTGATTTTAATCATACCGGTTATGTAGAGTTAGTAGTTAAGTAACGGTCACTTTTAGGTAGTAGTAGTAGTAAGAAGGGTGGTCGTTACAGTTAGTATCAGAGCAGGTCCCATTCTCTAGCATCACACATCAGCACCATCCTTGTCGTCTTCAAGTAAGAAAGTATTTAATTTTCTTTTATGCTTTCTTTATTATTTGCAGTATAGAGTATCTGCTTATATGTGCTTAGGAAAGAAGAAAATTCATGTTTTAATTTTTCTATGTTTTGATACATATGCTTTAGAAGAATATATAGAGACAATTTTAGTTTTGTTTCTCTTATATTCATATACATAAGTTTGTTTAAAAAGGATACAGAAGATGTCAAGTATTATTCTTGGCATAGTTAGATGTTAAGATAGAGGACAAGACAGTGGGGAGTCAGAAACCCCAATTAAGTAATTAGAACTAGAAGGACAATGATAACAAGAAAGACCCAAGCAGGAAGACATTCGGGTAGTCTGCGAATACCCAAAGGTATTTCTAGAAGAGCTACCTGGACTACCTTCCAACAGAGAAGTAGAGTTTGAAATTGAGTTGTTTCCTGATACCAGTTCAATTTCAAAAGCTCCATACCGAATGTCTACAGCAGAGTTAAAAGAGTTACAAGAACAATTTTAGGAGCTACTTTACAAGGGTTTCATCCTCCCTAGTCATTAACCCCGGAGAGCTCCAGAGTTGTTTGTTAAGGAGAAAGACGGATCTATGCGGATGTGCATAGATTTTAGAGCGCTTAGCAAAGTAACAGTTAAGGACAAGTACCCTCCTCCCAGAATAGATGATTTATTTCATCAGCTAAGGAGGGCAATAGTGTTCTCTAAAATAAATCTGCGTTTCGGGGAACCATCAGTTGAAAGTGAAAGAAAGTGATACACCCAGAACAGTTTACAGGAACAGAAATGGACGCTACGAATTTGTAGTCATGCCATTTGGTGTGACTAATGCACCTATGGTCTCCAGAGACTTATAACAGGCTTCCAAGGACCACTAATGGGTATGATTCGATATGAATGATAGAGGACCGAGAAGTTAAAAGACTAAGAAACAAAGAGTACCATTAGTGAAAGTTATTTAGAACCAGAAGCACGAGGAAATTATTTAGGAGCGTAAGGATAGTATGAGACAGAGAGATCTAGAATTATTCAAAGTTCGAGGACGAACTTTTTATTAGGTGTGGGGAATTGTAATGACCCAAATTTCCTCCTTTTGAGCCCAAAAATAATTCAAAAATAATTAAAAATGCTATATAAAAATTCTAGAGATTTTTAGGAATTTCTAGAGTATTTTTACGTAATTTTTGGAGTTCGTTTGGTATTTTTACCAAGAGGAAGAAGTTTAAAGAAAAAAAGAAAAATGTTGAAGCTGGGTTTTTGAACCCAAGACCTCGGACTCGAACCATATCTTAACCGGACGCAGCCAACCAACTCTGCCAGCGGTCATTGTTAATCAAATAAGGAAATAAATTGGTATTATGTAGTAGTTAGGAACGGAAATAAAATGAGATTAAAGGTTGCAGAAAAAGGGCCAAGCCGAGGTTTGAACCCACGAGCTGCGTGTTAAGTAGAACATGGCCAACCAACTGAGCCGCAAGTATTTCGTGAAAAGGTTAGGTGCGAAAAATATATAAGCAGTGGTTGGATAATAAAAACATAAGTATTTAAAAAAGGAATTGTTTTATTTTCTTTTTGGATTTTCCCGAACCCTTTTCCTCACGCGCGGCGTCGGCGATTTCTGCTTGGGCGAAATCGCAGCCGACGCTAGGGCACCTCCGGCGGTCGGCGAGGGGCTAACGTCGAGAGCTCTTCACCATTTCGGGATTCCCTCGTCAAGAAGAAGGCTGTGAGCACGAAGAGGAAGAAAAAAAAAATCGCCAGCAACCGAACCCTAGATCTCTTTTCCTTCGGCTGTAAGTCCAAGAATTCGTGGTAAGTTGCTTACTCACCTGCGGTAAGAGTAGTTCCGGGATTTCCTTTATTTTCTGCCATATGTTGAGGTTTCGGATTCTTGTTTCCTTTTGGATTTCGAAGCATGTTTTAAGGGGGTTTTGTTTTGATGCTTACTGCCGTGAACCCTAAAGAAAGGAAGGGAAGGATTAGTTCAGTCCAAGCATGTGGAATTGTTAGATTCGGAAGTTATCAGATTGTTAAGTTTGTGGTTGCTCATTTCGGATTTTTGTGTTCTTGAATTTGAAGCATGCTGTAAACTCTGAAGCTTTTGATTTTGTGTTGCTGCCGTGAGGTTGTTCTAGTGCCAGGTAGTGCTATTTGGTTTTATTAGTTTCTGTTGAAGAATTTATGGAAATGACATGGTGTTTGTGAATTGGTTTCAACAACTTGATTACCATCTTCTAATGGCTGGATCTGCTAGGGCAGGTCCATTTGGTTTCGGACTTGGCATTTATTTATACAGTAGTTGCCTTTTCATTTCTGCTTCAAGCGCTTAGGTTGCTTATATTCTCGAATCGATTGAGGATCGACCTCCATGCTTAAGAATTAGTTTGCAATGTGGAATCTGATACGATTTAATTAAGACCAATGCCTAAGTGTAAGGAATGTGAAGTCAAAAAGAGTTTCAAGTGAGCTTCATGAAGCAGCAATTGTTAATATTGGAAGGAATGATATATTTTGTGATGTTGCTTGAAAGACTGATAGGGAGTATGCAACAATTTATTTGTGCTGGTCAGGAATTAAAAATTATAAAGGAGTAATTGTTGTGATGGGTGTTCTTCCACATTACAAGGGAATTGGTTACTAAGGAAGGTTAAGGGTTATTGGTTGCAGAATGATTCAATTCCTAGTTTTCTTTAAATAAAATAAAAAGGAGAAACAAGAATGACCTTCACTAGTAAAAATTTATGTTCATCATTAACAATATAATCTCAATCTTGAATCTCTGGATGAACATTGTGGTCAACAAAGAAAAGACTTATGATTTAACATATCTGGATAATGCTTGATGAAAGGAACTTCATGATGTAGATTAGTAATTTAGTACAGATTTCTGTCAAGCATTAGTGCAGATTTATGTTAAGTCTTAGTGCATATTTTTATTAGCATAGTAAGCAGATTCTTGATTTAAGCATTTCGAAGTCAGAATTTGTTTAAACATTTCAGTTTGTAAGAAGCAATCTTTTATTAGAAGTATTAACAAGAATAAGTATTTTACTTGAACAAGTATAAGAAAGATAAAGAAAAGAAAGAAAAAGGCCAAGACCTTAAGTAGATCCTAAAGTCAAGACTTTATGAATTTTAGCACACAAGGTGCTAAAGAAAATGTCGAGACATTATATATTAGAAGTATTAAAAGATAACAAGTATTTTACTTTTATCAGTGACACTGTACTAGACTCTCAGTTGTCCTTGGGCTGGGCTCCCATAGTCATCCCTAGGTTTAGATAACCTAGTAGTAACGACACGGCCGACGGTCGACGGTCGATGACCCGAGGGTCGCCAAATGGGTCGGGTCGTTACAAAAGTAAAAGCAAGTACAGTTGCCGGGCCCAAAAAGAAGTTGTTACTATTTTGAAGTATTATAAGTATAAGTTTTTGAACAAGTAAAGCAAGTTTTACATAAGTATAAAGTATTAAAGAATAAGTTTTAAACAAGTGAATTAAAGAATAAGTTTAGAACAGATGAATTAAGTTTCACTTTGTTCTAAAAATCAGTAAGTTTAGTTCTTTATTCTACCATGTTTATCTAGTAGATGAGTAGTTTTTCATGTTTACCTATTAGATGAGCAGCATGATTAGCTATTAGAATTACATGAGTAGATTCCTTAGATTTTCTTTGCTATTAGTTTGACATGATCAGTTATGTTTATGCTTTATTTCTTTTTAGAGCATATAGTTTCTAGTTCTTTTCGTATACATGCACATTCATAATTTTGTGAGTTAGATAGCGCTTACTAAGCAAATTTTGCTTATAGATTGCATTTCCTCTTACTGCAGATACAGGAAAGGAAAAGATATAGAAAGGAAGGCGACAAGGAGGTGTTCGAAGGATGTGCGATGCCAGGACTATAGAAGCCTTGGGACTAGGAAAGAAGTTTTATTTTAGTTTCCATTGTCTTTTGCTATGTTAGGAGTATTTGAGATAGTATTTGTTATTTTGATGTGATTAGGACATAGTAGAAGAATTGTAATCTTGTGTGATGATTTCTGGTGTTGTTCTCTTTTGTTTTGGATTTATTAAACTGTGTGAGAGTCTGTTACATGTTCCAGCCGCCTGTGGCTATGTATATTATGTATGTATGTCAGTTTAAGGTCACCGGTACAGGGGAGACTTTGTCGAAATTTTTCGGTAGAGTTTCCTTGTGATTTTAATCATACTGGTTATGTAGAGTTAGTAGTTAAGTAACGGTCACTCTTAGGTAGTAGTAGTAGTAAGAAGGGTGGTCGTTACAAAAATTATTGCAATGTATTGTAATAATAAGTGGTGCAGTAGCAAACTCGAAGGAACCACGAGCCCATAAGGCAAGTAAACACATAGAGCGTAAGTACCACCTAATACGAGACATTGTATAACGAGGAGAAGTTGTTGTCGCCTAGATTGCATCAGATGATATCCGGAAGATTCTTTCACTAAGGCCCTTAAGGCAAGAGCTTTTGATGAGCATGATGAAGGAATGAGAATCAGATGTATGGCAGCATTTATGGCAGCATAGTCTTTTAGTATAAGTAGGAGATTGTTAGAGTGTATACTAAAAGCCTAGCTTTTTGTAAACATTTATTTTGAAATAAAGAATCACATTGGTCATATGTCTACATTTATATGCTAAATATAGTTGTTCAATTAATTTATATTGTAGATAACATGGTGTGCGGTGTCACACACAGAAGATCATGATATCAATTCCATATAAATTATAAACGGTAGTGTAATGCCCCGCCCCTCCTGCTAAGGCGACGGGGTTTACTTGGACATACATACTTACTTAATACAACGGAAGTCTTACTTAGAGAATCTAAATACTTTTCCTTACTTTAAAATCACCATGGACATATAAAATCGCATAGCATACTTAACATGAATTTTTGAATCATAATACTTAAACACATAACTAATGTCATGGAGTCATAATGTAATAACATAAACATGACATATTTCTTATTAAACAAAAGCAGGTCTTTCCCTTTAGCCAAGCCACTACCACACATCCTTCTAGCCCCTCCTGCTGCTCCCCTAGTACATCCATTCCTTGCCTTTATATGTGGTACAAGAAAGTAAGTTGTGAGCACTCATGGCTCAGTAAGTTCCTTTCCTACTCACAAAAATCGCATAGCATATCAAAATCATAAGTCATAATGCATGGAAACAAATCTATCATATCAAGCAACATATCATGACATATCGTAACATAATAATCATAAAGTATCATGGCATAATATAACATGATCATCAAATGTATCCTGATATAGCATAACATAATCATAAATATCATGGCATAATCATAAAGTATATGCAAGGTGAATTCCTAATCATATATCATGAAACATATGCAACATGTCTTTTGAAAACATATAATATACATACTTAAACATAATCTCAACATGATTAGGGCCCCGGCTTATACCACATACATAAATGCGCGCGTCCTATGTAGGTCTAAGGTAGCAAGTCTTGAACCCTACAAGGCATACATACTAGGCTCGTTTCTTAGTCCATCGACACTAAACAAAAACCTTCATAGACATCGGTTTTCCACCGGTGTCTATTTCATTTTCGACTGATGTCTATGAAGCCGATGTTAAAAGTCTGCCATTTTAGACATCGGGTTAAAACCGGTGTAGTATCGCTTAACGACACCGGTCTTCGAATCGGTTATTAACCGGTGTACTATCACTTAACAACATCATTTCATCAACGGTGTAAAACCGATGTAATATTGTATGTTAATAACACTAGTTTTGGTAGCGGTAAATAACCGATGTAATATTAGTTAATAACACCGGTTTTGCAGCGGTGCAAGACCGATGTAATATGTATATTTTTTAATAGCACAAATTTGATTTCTGAAACAATGAAAAACCGACAATAACAAAAAAAATACACAAATATTCACAAATTATACAAATATTCTTCATTCAATAATATCCATAAAATACACAAATATTCACAAATTATATAAATAATCTTTTTACAACAATATCCATAAAATACTCTAACATTCTTTTTACATCAAAAGCTAGCTAATAGATATCAAAATCAAGGTAGAACATTCTTTTAACACATCAAGGTAGAACCGCACTTCAAATGTAATCTAGCATGCATTCAGCCCACTCGAACCACACTTCATCAATTTCAACTCTGGAGTACTTGAGATTTGTAAACTGTAAAAACACATAAATCCACCATATGTCAAATAACTACAACAAATGTGTACATGTATCAAATAAAAAATATAAGATCACAAGTGCTTGTCATAAACATGCTTACCAACGTGTTGAAACCTATTCTGTGAATGGTGGCTTCGAATGAACTTCACGAGCAAGGCCAAAATTTGCTATCTTCACAAAGTCCTTGGTTACCAATAAGTTACCAAGGTAAGTCATTGTGGTGCTCAATCGATGATGGTTCCGTGTGTGTTTGATGCTTCAAACACGGACTAGCTAATTGATAGTATTTGTCCATTGACAGCAATACTCTCTAGATTTAAGTTGTAATGAGATCTAAAATCCAAACCAAGGCAGTGACTCCATAAATCCAAAAAACCTAATATCAGTTCATTTTTTTTGAGGGAAAAGAAGCAAATTCTGATGGAAGTTTATTAAAACAACAATTGAATCTATGACTTCTGATCATAAAAGAAATTTGAAACCATGTGGGGAATTATTAGAAAAGGCATAGTTCTAAAAAATAGCAAGTTCAGAAATCACAAGCAGCATTTTGCCTACAATATACTTGTTCATTGGCTCCATAGAATTTGCATCAAAGGGACTTACTGTGATGGAACAAGAGGGGTATAGACAATACCCGGTTCGATAATCTCTCCGAGAACCAATATGCTTCTGCCATTATCAGATCCCTTCAAGCAATGAGAAAAGACTCTAGGTGTCGCACCTATAGAGGACAGCTACGAGATGACCGATAATTGATGCTGCCCAAAACCAAAAATCCCATCAATTGCCCTGTCTGGCTTGGTCAAGTCCCCAGTCTGAGAGCTGCTACATCTGAGCCAAAAAAAAAAAAAAATCTCAAATCTAAGAATCTATCAACATTGAATCAACATTTTTTCAGCTTTCAAGTACGTTAGAAACTTGGTAAATATTAGGGCGCAGAAGTTGTGCAAGAACAATAGGGCACTCATGTAGCATCTTAAACTTAGTGCATTAACTAAATCTTTATTGCGTGTTTACAAGAGACTTGGTAAACATTATGGTGTAGAAGATGTACAAGAACAATCGGACACTAATGAATTTCACAAGCATGCAGATAAAAAACAAGAATATAGTGTCTTAAACTTGTCTGCATCAAAGAACAATAGACTAACCTATAGTGTCTATTGTTATTTATATTTTAACTATTTGAGGCAACAACCTAATGTTGGCTTTACCCAAAAGACTCCACAAGAGAAAAAAAAGGAGAAAATACTCATTACAATTTTTTAATACCAAGTTCATACAAAACTAGGAAATTTTTTGGGCAATTATGAATTATAAAAAATCAAATCTTAAGAGTCAATGTTACCCAAACACAAAGGTAGCTGAGGAATTCACTCTGTTGGTTGCCTATTACTGTTTCAAAATATAATACCTAGAAATGCCACTCCCATCATCATACTGGAAAGAGTAACTGCAAGGGGAGTTTGAAGAACTAGAAGTAGAACACAACACTACCCCATTTTGAAGGGCTGAATTAAGATGTGCATTTATGATTTGCTTACATATCTTGATGAAGATACGTATGCAATGTTAGACAAGATAGTAACTATCATATACAACTACGGACTGAAGAACAAAGTTTGTCAATATGATCCTTCACAATTTATCACTCACCTGGAAAGTAATTTGACCATTCGCATCACGGCTAGTGCCACATTTCACATTAATAAATTTAACAAAATCATCCAACTCCCGTTCAGCCTCATAATCTTCACCAGCTTTGTTTTCCTTGGGAAAAAACTTCAAGGTAGGATAACCACTAACTCCATATCTGAAATGCAGAAGGCATCTCGCTTAACAAACTAATTTCAGAATGACAAAGTTGAAAATTCTGATCCTCCCACATAGGAAATGACTAAATAGTCTTTAGTATAGTGAATTTTTAGATGGAATCATTCATATCAAACCAAATTATTGCTAACACCCTATCATAGTAAGGATGATATACCAAAAAAAATGACTGAAGAGGACTTCATCATGATAATTTGAGAAATAATAATGATTAAGCACAAAATATAGTAGGTCATAATGCACATTTTTCACACAATTTTCATGTCAGATGAATGTTGGATAAGGTTGGAAGCATTTTAGCATTACACTTCTTCTCAAACATCAATGAATTCAAATATTAAATTTGTAGAAAACAAGAATTGTGAATGAATCTGATCCTCCTCTCAATCAGATGTTGATTCTACATTTAAGGTATCAACTGACATCACACTACCACAATTCCCCAAATCTAAATCTAGTACATAGGTGATTAGAAATACAGAACTCTCAGTTTGACAACTATTTAGCAATATGTAAGTTTCAAAATACATATAATTCAATAAATGATACCTACTTTCAACTTACTCTAAATTAACATCATATAATATTTCTCCAAAATCTCAATAGGTAGCAGAACTAATGAAGCATTCAAGGTACACAATTGACTAAATCCACATCAATGAATCAGGTTAGATCTAGTAATCTCATAATTAAAAACATGGCAAATATGACCTTAGGCTAATCTAGGTCTTAAGCCCTATCTCAACAAAAATACTCACAGGAGAAAGATGCTTGCAGTAGCCACACCTGTTTGAAGATAAGAAACTTGGTCGTCTACAGTGGATAAGGAAAAGTATCTAATGCTACAAATGGAGAGAAAAAAAAGAACCTCAGCAAATACACTAACCATGGATCATAGAATTCTAACATCTTTATTTACATCAAGAACAATCTGATCAAATGTCTGGAGTCAATACTACTACATTAGAAGGGATAGTTGCTAGTAGTGTGCTACATTTAGACTCAATCACTACATGGCAGTATAGCACACTAGTAGTGTGCGACATTTAGACTCAAAATGATCAGAAAAGATAAAACCAAAAAAGGAATCTGAGCATGTCCTATTCAGTAAAAGAGATGATGCTTCTTGGCCTGATTTAGAACGATGCTAACCTTCCCAATCAAAACAGATTTAGCCTTTTTAAAGCTCGATCCAAGCTTTTCATATTCAGGGGCAAGCTTCTTGTAGTGTTCACACCTGCGACAAAATGGTATTAGAAGGGTTAAAATTATGCAATTAAAATACACACACATGGAGATCCTTTGCTTTAAACTGGATACTTAATGGAGTTTACATTCATCTTCTATAGTCTTGGCAAACAATCAGTTATGAGAATCAACCATATATAGTGCATTTCAAGTGTATCTTCTAAAGAGAAATACAAGTCGCGGTTTCAATTTCGACACAAGAAGAAACAATGGTGAAGAGCAAATAAGAATTTCAACATCAAAGGCACAGAAGTAGGTTTCGATTTCCAAACTATAAGCTAAGATAAATAGGCGTTTTGTCGTCGACAGGCCCAAGTTTAGGCGCAAGTCCAAAATCAAACAGCTTGGGGTTGAAGTTTTCATCCAACAACACGTTTGCCGCCTTCATATCCCTGTAAATTATGGGAGGGTTTGCAACATCGTGCAAGTACGTGAGCCCCTTTGCATATTCCATTTTTTGATTGGTCAGTTCACACTTCAATTTTAGGTTTTAGGTTTTAGGTTAGGCATAAGAAAAGGTGGGACAAGGATGAAATTCTTAGAGAATAAAACAATAATCAAATTAGTTTTTTATATGAGTAAGGGAATCAAAAGACACATAAATCACACACAGAGATACCAACTTCATACATCGAAATAAAATTTGTACTAGGTAAAATGTTTTCCATGGAAAAAGGAAATGCAGGAAAGACCAAAATCTCGAACCTACTTTTGCCTCCTACAAACACTAGTTCATGTTGTCACAACTTACAATCCCTGCAGCAAATGGCTTTCTAAGATGAACAGTATTGACCTCCAAACTATCTAAAACAAGACAAATTAAAGATGAACACTGCCTCAAAATAAGGAGTCCAACCTATAAAACATAATATATCGAGCGTTGTGCAGCTCCAGTATTCACACGCAAAAATAAACCTTTTTCTTGAGAATACGGCGCAAAGTGCCTTAAAAGTGAATATTGAAACAATAATTACTCAAATTCCAGCCACAAATGATGAGAAACTAATACAGATGAAGATGGTTATTCACCAATGCAGCGTAAGTGCAAGTTTAACCTAAAACACCAAAAGACAGATCTCGGCAGAATGGAAATTCATGTGACGGAAAAAATTTAAACAAAAAGGGAAAATAACGAATTAAATAGATTCCAAGGAGAAGAAGAAAAAGCAACTACCTCTTTGAGAAGGGGCCCTCTGAGGTCACAGTGATCTTGCTCCCCTGATAACCATCCTGCTTAAGCTGCTTGATGGCCACAATCTGGTTTCTGAGTTCCGGTGTTCAGACAAAGCCGCAAGATGGCAGAAGGAAGGAGGAGGGGAGAAGGAGTGAGCAACTTGCCTGGTCTGAATCGAGTCGCCCTTTGTAGACTCTCCCGAAGCCACCTTCTCCGATTAGATTTGACTCCCTAAAGTTGTGAGTGGGCGCGGTGAGATCTCTGAAGGTGAATTTTCTCACGGATTTGTTCCTCTCGCCGCCGTCGGATGGAGCCGGCTTCTCATTCTCTAGCGCAAAGGAAAAAAAAACGTGTTTTGAAGAGAGATCGAATTGCGCCGACCAAAAGAAGAGATTTTAGGGTTTAGAGATGGCGGCCACTAGGAGGATCGGCGGTGAAATGCGAACGGGGACGGGAACGACCGCTGTCTTCGATTCTACACCTCGCTTCTTTCCGGCGAGGGCTGAGACAGGGAAAATATGAGTAAAAGCTCCACTGTTGTCGCCAACTTGACCTTTTAACTGTGAGCATTTCTATAAAATGAAGGGCTCCTCTTCTCAACCTAAGGGTGAAGTTGGAGGAGATGCGGTGTGGTTGGACGGAGAAGTAAGGGCATCGTATCTTGATCTTGATCGGGAGAGGAAGGGGCGTCGATCTAGGAAGGAGAAGAGGGAGATGAGGTTGAGAGAGATAGTCGCAGGTTTAGGTTTAGGCTTAGGCGAGAGAGATGGTCGCGCGGAGGAAGGGGCGCGATATAGATTTAGGTTTGGAGGGAACTTCACGGTGTTGCAAATTTTGGCTGTGGGAATATTAAAATATTTTATTTTGGTTCTTTAACACCGGATTTTAAAAACCGCGGTTAAAATCGGTGTCTATTAATGAAAAAAAGGGCACTCATAGACATCGCCTAAAAAACCGATGTCTATGAGCTAAAATCTGCGCTCATAGACATCGGTTTTTGGAAAAACCGGTGTAAAATACTCAAAGACATCGGTTTTTGCTTAAAACCGTTGTTGTTCCACTGATGTCTATGAGGGTTTTTGTTGTAGTGCGACGTAGGGGCACTTAGGAGCCCATCACTAACGAGGCCCGTTTCTTAGTCCATCGACCCCGGGGCGCTTATGGAGCCCACCCTTGGTACAAGCCATACATAAAGTAAAGTAACATGTCAGACCTATCATAGTTCTTATCATTTCATGCATATCATATTTCTTAACAAATCATAAAACATGCATATTTGGGCACACAGCACATGCATGGATCATAAGCATACATAATGAACATGTCATTTATCATATCATAAAGCATGCATATTTGGGCACACAGCACATGCATGGATCATAAGCATACATAATGAACATGTCATTTATCATATCATAAAGCATGCATAATTTGGGCACATAGCACATCATAAGAGACATTATCATACATGGATCATAAGTATGCATAAATGAGCATACCACCTATCATAGAAAGTCATAATCATACATGAAATCATTAAATAACATCTCTTAATTCATAACATAGCATGTGAAGCACATCTAGGTCACTAAACCTATTATGGTCGAAAGTTCAATAGTAGGGACATGAACTCTAGACAACATACAAACATAATAATCTCATGATAATTTCACATCCTATCATAAGAAAGATCATAAGCATGTTAACCTAAATTTTTTAAGCCCTCCTAGGTTTCAAATTCTTTCATGGCCAAAACCTTCATGAAGAGCAAACAAGTTCTAAACAACATGCAAACATGTAAACCCTAAACTCATATCATATCATATTTCATAAGGAACAACTTGAGCATGTTTAGTTTGGGTTCTAAGTTCCCTAAGTTTCTAACCTTATCATGGCCGAACCCTAGCAAGCCTTATTCTAGGTTACATGTAGCATGAAAGTGTTGAATCTTAAGCCAATATCCTACACATTTCATAAGGAACATCATAAGCACATTTGGTTCAAGTTCCAAACTTCCTAAGCCCATTAAACTAAGGTGGCCGAAACATGTTAAGCATGGAAACTAGGTTTCTAGTAGTATAAGAGCATGGAACTACAACCACATTTCATAGCATTCATCACAAGAAACATCTTGAGCCTATCTAAGTTGGGTTCTAAGTTTCCCTAGACTTTTAGACCAATAGTGGCCGAAATATGTTAAGCATGGAAACTATGTTTCTAGTGGTATAAAAGCATGGAAACCACAACCACTTTTCATAGCATTTATCACAAGAAACATCATGTGCATATCTAAGTTGGGTTCTATGTTTCCCTAGGCCTTTAGACCATTAGTGGCCGAAACATGTTAAGCATAGAATTGTTTTTCATGTGGCTTAAAAGCATGGAAACCCTACACAATTTTCATGGCATCATTACAAGAAACAACATGAGTAAACTTAGTTTAAAAATCTAAGCATCCTAGCCTTAAAACTTAGTGTGGCCGAAAGTTACATGTAACCAAATTTCTATGTAACAAGCAACCATAGGAACATCAAACTAGTTTCATAACATTTCATCAAGAAGGTCATGAGCATCTTAGACTTGGTTTAAACTTTCCTAGGCCTCAAATCTCAACATGGCCGAATCTTCATAAGAATGAAATATAATTCAAAACCAACATACAATCATGGCATAACATTTTAGCTTCATATCTTGTCTTAGGAAAAATCATAGCATGCTTAGTTTTAGGTTTAAAGCTCTCCTAGGCCTTTTGTTCTTCCATGGCCGAATATTCATGAGCATAAAATGGAGTTCCAATCAACATACAAGTAAGAGAAAAAGTTAACAACAACATTATCATAGGGTACATAGCACAAGAACAAGGGAGCATGTTTAGTTTGAGTCTTTAGCTTACCTAGTCCTCTTGTTCATGCTTGACCGAGAGTCTAAGGTTCATGGATCTAAGTTCTAATTAATCATTCTAGTATGAAAACATTAGATTAACCTCCTACATAAGATACATGTCATAAGAAAAATAATAAGCATATCTAGTTTAAAATTTCTTAGACTCTTCCTTTTGTCTTGGCCGAAATTTCCATAAAGCAACCCTAGGTTTTTTTAAGCAATCTATCTTCATGGAAAACCATATGAGCTATTGTACCACAGGTGAGGGGAAGCTTACCTAGTGTTCACTTGTTAATCCTTAAGGAAATGGTACCCTTGGTGAAGAGGAAGAAGAGAGCTTCTTCTTTTAGCACTCCTTTTGGTTTCTCTTGCTTGGAAGGGTACACTTTGAAGGCTCCTTCTTGTAATTTAGTTTTCTCTTAGGGAGAAAACCTAAGCTTGGCTTGTGGAGATGAGGGAGGAGAGCTCTAGTTTCGGCAATGGTGAGGAAGAAGGAAGAAAATGAAATCCTTTTCTTTCTTTCCTTTTTATGCTAAGTGGGTGGAAGAAACAAAGATGAACTTTGCTTCCCTTTCTCCTTAATTCATGTATATACTCTTTTCTAATGAGAATATGTCCTCATTCATCTCCCTTAATTCTTCTCATCCTTACTCTCTTTAATCCCCACGAAAATAGAGAAAAAAAAGAAAAGACAACTTGTCTTTTGCTTACTTCTTTTCTTAACCAAGAGGTAAACAAGAGGAAGAAAGCTACTTGATTTTCTCTTGTTCCCTCACTTAATTATATCCTCACTTTTAACTACAATTCCCATCATTTTCCATTCATATGTTATTCATTATCCTAGTGGTTATCATACATAATTTTATTTCTATCCTTTGTGAGAGGTTCAAGGTTCAAACCTTCACCTCTTCTTTTTATTTCTCTTATTTCTTTTTTTTCTTTTGATTCTTCATACTTTTATGCTCTAAAGCAAATAATACCCATATACTTATCTTAAAATTTTGTGGGTGTTACAGTACTCCATACCTCATAGAAAGTTCGTCCTCGAACTTAAAATAGCTACGTCAGGTGGTACCGGACTTCCTGCTGAGTGCATCGGCTACCTTGTTTGCTTTACCAGGGTGATAAAAGATCTCACAATCATAGTCCTTGACTAGCTCGAGCCATCTGCGTTGTCTCATATTTAGGTCCTTCTGCGTGAAGAAATATTTTAGACTCTGGTGGTCTGTATAAATCTTGCACTGAGCCCCATATAAGTAATGCCTCCATGTCTTTAGAGCGAAGACCACCGCTGCTAGCTCTAAATCATGAACGGGGTAATTCCTTTCATGTTCTTTGAGTTGCCTAGAGGCATAGGCAATGACTTTGCCATCTTGCATAAGTACAGCTCCGAGTCCTAAAAAGGAAGCATCGCTATACATATCAAAGTCCTTGTTGCTTTCCAGAAGAGTAAGAATCGGAGCACTGGTCAGTCTCCGTTTCAGTTCCGTAAAACTCTTCTCGCAGGCATCCATCCATTCATACTTTTTATTCTTCTTGGTGAGAACGGTCATCGGGGCTGCTATCTTGGAGAAGTCCTCTACAAACTTCCTGTAGTAGCCTGCTAGCCCAAGAAAACTTCTGACTTCACTGGCATTTTTTGGCATATTCCAGTTGCTTACAGCTTCAATCTTATTCGGATCCACCATTACTCCGTCCTTGGAGATAATATGACCCAAGAATGATATTCGATCGAGCCAGAACTCACATTTGGAGAATTTTGCATATAGTCGTTTTTCTCTAAGGATCTGCAATACCGTATTCAGTTGTTCGGCATGCTCTTCATGGGTTCTCGAGTAGATGAGAATATCGTCAATGAAGACAATCACAAATTTGTCGAGATACGCCGCAAATACCCTATTCATCAAATCCATGAACACAGCAGGGGCATTTGTCACTCCAAAGGGCATAACTACAAACTCATAATGCCCGTATCTTGTTCGAAAGGTTGTCTTTGGTATATCCTCTTGTTTCACTTTCACTTGATGATAACCGGACCTTAAGTCAATCTTTGAGAAGACAGTTGCTCCCTTCAATTGGTCAAACAGATCATCGATCCGCGGAAGGGGGTATCTGTTCTTGATTGTTGCGTTGTTCAGTGCTCGGTAATCTATACACATTCGCATAGACCCATCCTTCTTTTTCACAAACAGTACCGGAGCTCCCCATGGAGAGTGACTAGGGTGAATAAGTCCCTTGTCAAGTAACTCCCGTAGCTGTTCTTGAAGTTCCTTCAACTCAGTCGGTGCCATCCGGTAAGGTGCTTTAGAAATTGGTTTAATACCCGGAACTACTTCAATCGTAAATTCTATTTCTCTATCGGGTGCTAATCGCGGTAGTTCATCAGGAAATACTTCTGGATAGTTGCATACTACTCTGACCTCTTCTAGCTTCTGGCTTCCGGTTTGTCTTGTATCAACTACGTACACTAGAAATCCATTACAACCTTTGTCTACCATACTTCGTGCTTTTACCGCTGATAAGAATCTTTCAGTTTCTTTCCCAGATTCCCCAATAAATTCAAACATCGGTTCTGCTTCAGGTCGGAAGACTACCTTCCTATTACGGCACTCGATTGAGGCACCGTACTTGCTCAGGAAGTCCATGCCCAGTATAATGTCAAAATCCCGCATGTCAAGTACTATCAGATTGCAGTAGAGTTCTCTGTCTGCAATTCGGATAGGTACGACCCGCAGCATATGATCCGATGGCATAACTTCCCCGGATGGTAGGGTGGTTAAGAACGTACTATTTAGTGTTTGAGGTGGTATGTCTAATTTCTTTGTAAATGGTGTTGAGACGAACGAGTGTGTCGCCCCAGTATCAAATAATACTAAAGCATGCTGATTAAAAATAGGCAGCTGACCTGTAACGACAGTGGAGGCGTTCGCCACATCTTCACTAGTAATCGCGAAAACCCTGGCATTCGTCGTCGCTGGCGGGGCTTCCAATCTCCCTTGGCTGATCGAAGTCCCTTCTATAGCAGTTTGCATCTGGTGTAGTTGTGAAGGGGCACTCTTGTTCTGATTATTTTGCTGGAATGGTGCCTGGAACTAAGTAGGACAGTCTCTGGCCAAATGTCCTTCCTGTCTGCAATTATAGCATTTTCTTGTACCTTTGTGACACATCCCGGAATGCAGCTTCCCACAAATAGAACACTGGGGGTATCTCGGTTGCTTATTCACTGACCCACTTTTTGCATTGTCCCACTGCTTTCTTTTTCCGGTAGAAGTTCCTTTCCAGCCTGGTTTGGTACTCTGGGATTTCTGTCCTTCAGCTCGGGTCTGACCTTTATTCTCATTCATTGCTTTCTGATAATGTTTCGTAATCAGTGCGTTGCTAACTAATTCCTCTGTAGTCTGCGGTCTATTAACTCCGCCGGCCACGTTCTGTGCTATCTCGGGTCGAAGCATCTTCTGCATCAGTCTGACCCTTTCTCTTTTTGTACGCACTAATTCGGGACAAAGGCGTGCTAGACAGTTGAAGCGCTTTACTGCTTCGTTCACTGATAAGTCACCTTGCCGAAACTCGGTGAACTCGTCGTAATGCCGGTTCGTCACTTGCGTATGGAAGAACTCTTCGAAGAACTTTGTCTCAAAGTCCGTCAAATTCATCAGATTAATTTGTCTCTTAGCTTTAACTCTTTCCCACCACATTCTCGCATCTCCGGAGAAGCAGAAGGATACGCATTTGATCTTCTCTGATTCAGGCCAGTCCAGTAGTTCCACTGTGCTTTCTACTGTCTTGAAGCAGGCCTGGGCATCCCACGGCTCGCAAGTACTCGAGAAGTTCTCCGGCTTCAGCCTCAGCCACTGTATCAAGTAGGTCTCCTGTCGAACCACTGGGGCAGGGGCTACCGGTGGTACTGGTGCAATTATTGGCACGACCGACACTGCGTTCTGAATTACTGGCGGGGTGGCAGGAGTTCCTTGTTGACCCATCAAAGTCGTGATCAACTGTTGTTGTTTCGTGATCTTACGTTGGAGGTCGGTAACTACCTGAGTCAGATCTGGTGGAGTTACTGTCTCGTCCGCTCGGGTAGTGCGTCTCCTAGCCATGCTTATCTTCATTAAATAGCAACAGGTTATCGTTATTCCTATTCGACAGTCATAAGGTCATTACTATTCCTATCCTACCATCATGCATACCTAAACTAAATCAAAGAATAAATAAACATGCATAATATTACAACATAAAAACAAAAAATTAAATAAAGCATATAGAATCTTACTTGGAGCAGCAGGATGGAGGCTTGACATGTGTGTAGTGGAAAGGGTAAACCTGGCTCTGATACCAAACTGTAACGCCCCGCCCCTCCTGCTAAGGCGACGGGGGTTACTTGGACATACATACTTACTTAATACAGCGGAAGTCTTACTTAGAGAATCTAAATACTTTTTCTTACTTTAAAATCACCATGGACATATAAAACCACATAGCATACTTAACATGAATTTTTGAATCATAATACTTAAACACATAACTAATGTCATGGACTCATAATGTAATAACATAAACATGGCATATTTCTTATTAAACAAAAGCAGGTCTTTCCCTTTAGCCAAGCCACTACCACACACATCCTTCTAGCCCCTCCTGCTGCTCCCCTAGTACATCCATTCCTTGCCTTTATCTGTGGTACAAGAAAGTAAGCTGTGAGCACTCATGGCTCAGTAAGTTCCTTTCCTACTCACAAAAATCGCATAACATATCAAAATCATAAGTCATAATGCATGGAAACAAATCTATCATATCAAGCAACATATCATGACATATCGTAACATAATCATCATAAAGTATCATGGCATAATATAACATGATCATCAAATGTATCCTGATATAGCATAACATCATCATAAATATCATGGTATAATCATAAAGTATATGCAAGGTGAATTCCTAATCATGTATCATGAAACATATGCAACATGTCTTTTGAAAACTTATAATATACATACTTAAACATAATCGCAACATGATTAGGGCCCTGGCTTGTACCACATACATAAATGCGCGCGTCCTATGTAGGTCCAAGGTAGCAAGTTTTGAACCCTACAAGGCATACATACTAGGCCTGTTTCTTAGTCCATCGACCTAGGGGCACTCAGGAGCCCATCACTAACGAGGCTCGTTTCTTAGTCCATCGACCCCGGGGCACTTATGGAGCCCACCCTTGGTACAAGCCATACATAAAGTAAAGTAGCATGTCATACCTATCATAGTTCTTATCATTTCATGCATATCATATTTCTTAACATATCATAAAACATGCATATTTGGGCACACAGCACATGCATCGATCATAAGCATACATAATGAACATGTCATTTATCATATCATAAAGCATGCATATTTGGGCACACAGCACATGCATGGATCATAAGCATACATAATGAACATGTCATTTATCATATCATAAAGCATGCATAATTTGAGCACATAGCACATCATAAGGGACATTATCATACATGGATCATAAGTATGCATAAATGAGCATACCACCTATCATTGAAAGTCAGAATCATACATGAAATCATTAAATAACATCTCTTAATTCATAACATATCATGTGAGGCACATCTAGGTCACTAAACCTATTATGGCCGAAAGTTCAATAGTAGGGACATGAACTCTAGACAACATACAAACATAATAATCTCATGATAACTTCACATCCTATCATAAGAAAGATCATAAGCATGTTAACCTAAATTTTTTAAGCCCTCCTAGGTTTCAAATTCTTTCATGGCCGAAACCTTCATGAAGAGCAAACAAGTTCTAAACAACATGCAAACATGTAAACCCTAAACTCATATCATATCATATTTCATAAGGAACAACTTGAGCATGTTTAGTTTGGGTTCTAAGTTCCCTAAGCTTCTAACCTTATCATGGCCGAACCCTAGCAAGCCTTATTCTAGGTTACATGTAGCATGAAAGTGTTGAACCTTAAGCCAATATCCTACACATTTCATAAGGAACATCATAAGCACATTTGGTTCAAGTTCCAAACTTCCTAAGCCCATTAAACTAAGGTGGCCGAAACATGTTAAGCATGGAAACTAGGTTTCTAGTAGCATAAGAGCATGGAACTACAACCACATTTCATAGCATTCATCACAAGAAACATCATGAGCCTATCTAAGTTGGGTTCTAAGTTTCCCTAGACTTTTAGACCAATAGTGGCCGAAACATGTTAAGCATGGAAACTAGGTTTCTAGTGGCATAAAAGCATGGAAACCAAAACCACTTTTCATAGCATTTATCACAAGAAACATCATGTGCATATCTAACTTGGGTTCTAAGTTTCCCTAGGCCTTTAGACCATTAGTGGCCGAAACATGTTAAGCATAGAATTGTTTTTCATGTGGCTTAAAAGCATGGAAACCCTACACAATTTTTATGGCATCATTACAAGAAACAACATGAGTAAACTTAGTTTAAAAATCTAAGCATCCTAGCCCTAAAACTTTGTGTGGCCGAAAGTTACATGTAACCAAATGTCTATGTAACAAGCAACCATAGGAACATCAAACTAGTTTCATAACATTTCATCAAGAAGGTCATGAGCATCTTAGACTTGGTTTAAACTTTCCTAGGCCTCAAATCTCAACATGGCCGAATCTTCATAAGCATGAAATATAATTCAAAACCAACATACAATCATGGCATAACTTTTTAGCTTCATATCTTGTCTTAGGAAAAATCATAGCATGCTTAGTTTTATGTTTAAAGCTCTCCTAGGCCTTTTGTTCTTCCATGGCCGAATATTCATGAGCATAAAATGGAGTTCCAATCAACATACAAGTAAGATAAAAAGTTAACAATAACATTATCATAGGGTACATAACACAAGAACAAGGGAGCATGTTTGGTTTGAGTCTTTAGCTTACCTAGTCCTCTTGTTCATGCTTGGCCGAGAGTATAAGGTTCATGGATCTAAGTTCTAATTAATCATTCTAGTATGAAAACATTAGATTAACCTCCTACGTAAGATACATGTCATAAGAAAAATAATAAGCATATCTAGTTTAAAATTTCTTAGACTCTTCCTTTTGTCTTGGCCGAAATTTCCATAAAGCAACCCTAGGTTTTTTTAAGCAATCTCTCTTCATGGAAAACCATATGAGCTATTGTACCACAGGTTAGGGGAAGCTTACCTAGTGTTCACTTGTTAATCCTTAAGGAAATGGTACCCTTGGTGAAGAGGAAGAAGAGAGCTTCTTCTTTTAGCACTCCTTTTGGTTTCTCTTGCTTGGAAGGGTACACTTTGAAGGCTCCTTCTTGTAATTTAGTTTTATCTTAGGGAGAAAACCTAAGCTTGGCTTGTGGAGATGAGGGAGGAGAGCTCTAGTTTCGGTAATGGTGAGGATGAAGGAAGAAAATGAAATCCTTTTCTTTCTTTCCTTTTTATGCTAAGTGGGTGGAAGAAACAATGATGAACTTTGCTTCCCTTTCTCCTTAATTCATGTATATACTCTTTTCTAATGAGAATATGTCCTCATTCATCTCCCTTAATTCTTCTCATCCTTACTCTCTTTAATCCCCACGAAAATAGAGAAAAAAAAAAGAAAAGACAACTTGTCTTTTGCTTACTTCTTTTCTTAACCAAGAGGTAAACAAGAGGAAGAAAGCTACTTGATTTTCTCTTGTTCCCTCACTTAATTATATCCTCACTTTTAACTACAATTCCCATCATTTTCCATTCATATGTTATTCATTATCCTAGTGGTTATCATACATAATTTTATTTCTATCCTTTGGGAGAGGTTCAAGGTTCAAACCTTCACCTCTTCTTTTTATTTCTCTTATTTCTTTTGTTTTTCTTTTGATTCTTCTTACTTTTATGCTCTAAAGCAAATAATACCTATATACTTATCTTAAAATTTTGTGGGTGTTACAGGTAGCTCATGACTAAGATGGATAGTAACAAACCATTGGAATAGTCGTAGTGTAATTTGATATTAGTTTATCTTGACTATAAAATTACACTAGTACACTCAGAGTGTATTGAGATGGATCATTTAAGGTAAGTTTTTTTTATACTGACTGCATAAAAGAACAAGACCTTTGTTATTATGGAAGTGTGTGCTCTTAATCCTGATATAATAACAAGCACATATATCTATTATTTATTTCTTTAATTTATCACAGGGTGCGATTTAGTTCGATAAATCAATGGGTCCAATAAGTTGGGAAATGATATTATTTATAGTGTGAGTTGTTGATTATAGAAGGAAACTGTGTCCTAGTAATTTAGGTTAATGATGTCCCCAAGAGGAGCTCATAAGGATTGTCATGTAAACCCTGCAGGTGGACTTAGTCCAATATGACAATAAGGTTTAGTGGTACTACTCTTGTATTGAACTGATCAGGCAAATATTCACCTCTACAGTCAGTGTGCAAGGTTTTAACTTTACATTCTAATTGATTTTCAACTTCGTTCAAGTAATGAATGAAGCAATCTAATGCTTCAAATTTGTGATAAATCAGATACACATGGCTAAACGTGTGAAGTCATCAATAAATGTAATGAAATAAGAACTCTCATTTCTAGCCTTCAGACTCATTGGACCACAAATATCCGAATGAATTAATTACAATGGTGATTTAGCCCTAATAGCCTTACCAAATGGTTTCCTAGTTGTCTTTCCAGCAAGACAATGCTCACATATAGACAAGTTAATCTTAGCATAAGTGCCTAAAAGGTCCTCCTTAGCTAATCTATTCATTCGTTCTTGTCCTATATGTCCTAGTCTAGTATGCCAAATTTCATCATTAACATAAGCATTACTAGCAAGAGCAATATTTGAAAAACAACCATCATTATTATTTGGTTCTACATCAAAAACCGTAAAACCATTTGTTATATAATCATGCCCAATTAACACAAAGTTAATTCGAAATTCTATACAACAGCTATAAAAATTTACACAATAACCTAAATCAAGAAGACAAATGACGAAAACTAGATTCCATCGAATCTCAGGAGCATGCAGGACATTATGTAGAAACAAAGTATGCCCACCACATAGGTTGAGTTTGCAAGTGTTAATTCCTTTGACTTTAATTCTTGCATTGTTTCCTACATATATCCATTTTGTTGCCAGCTGATACCAAACGGTACTCCACATATGTAGCTATGTTATGTGGTTCGTTGCTCCTGAATCTACAATCTACAAAGGATAAGAATTAGCTAATAACACTGTACTTGAAACATAATGCTCATGGAAAGAAGTTAAAGATGGATCTACCTTTTTAGGCTCAGTACAATCCCGAGCAAAATGACCCTTCTTGCCATAGTTGAAGCAAGTCAATTTGCTCTTAGGTTTTTGTCCATATTTCTTTCCATTCTTCTTGATTTGGTTTTTAACAGCAATGGCACTAGCCTCCTTTCCTTTTCCCTTTCCTTTCTTAAACTATCTTTTCTTATTCTTGGAACCAGAACCTTCAGCTACAAAAGCTTGACCAGAAATCCTAGTGGATTCAATCCTCTCCGTCTCAAATTCAACATGGCGTGAGATATCAGTGAAAGTCTTAATACTCTCACTATGGGTTAGACTCTATTTCATCATTTCCCAAGAATCAGGAAGGGAATGAATAACTTCCTGAACGTGCTGTTCATCGGTCAATGTATGAACAACAGTCTTAAGCTCTCATATTACCCATCTTCCTGAGATGTTGGGCCATGGTAATATTCGAGCATTTTTTACAGCTATCAAACTTGATTGTTAGCTGATGGAGCTTACTCAGAGTTACTCCACTGTACTTCTCTCTAAGGACTACCCAGCAGCATGAGTCGATGGTAATGGCTCATACTCAAATACCAAGTCATCCACCATTGAACTAATTGATATTCCCTTAGCAATGGAGTCCTTCCTTTTCCATGCATTATAGGCATCAAGGTCGCATCTGTGCTGCACTATAGAACCATCAGCTGGTTCTTCCATGAATTGATTTACAACCTCTAGGACTTCTTGTTCCTCAAGAACATATTGTATCTTGAGGTGTCATATTTTGTAGTTATCCCCATATAATTTTTCTCCTTTATTGAGTTCAGCTATGATGTTTTTAGTTGCCATAATCTATATAAATAAATACATTATTTATTATTTCAGTGTAATTCATATGCATGCAATTAATTTTTGACTCACTGTAAATTAGAATTGATTTACAAAATCAAGTGATAACTATGTTTCCACTCATCATTTGTATGTTCCAATCTAATCAACATTGATCAATTATATTACACACTTCCCATCAAATAAACTAATCATTTTTCATATGAACTAATTATATGGATATATAATCATAATAAAACATGAACTAATCATGAATATGAACGAATCATTGAACATGAACGAATCATGAAATGAACTAATCATTTTCAAGTTTATTAATAGATAACATAACTTTTCATAATATAACTCTGTTCATACATAATGATAGAAATTATTAAATGACTCAAAAACTAAATGGCCTATTACTATTTGTACATAACGGCAGTAAACAGGATACTAGTAACATATGTAGATAAGCTAGCACCACTCCCACTAGGATAAATTCTAGTGCAATGGGCATTTGTATCCCGTTCATCTCTGACTCAATGATGGGTGGATTGGCCTCAGATTTATCCATCATATCCATTTCTAGATCTTCTATACACTCTTTAGGATCCTCCTCTGATTCTTCAAGGTCGTCATCAAAATATTTAGGATCCATTTCGGGATCTTCTTCAAATTCTTTGAGGTCCATTTCCGGATCATCCTCAGATTTCGCGGGATTTGGATCCTCCTCAAAATCTTCAAGATCCATTCCTAGATGCTCCTCAAATTCTCTGAGGTCCATTTTTGGATCATCCTCAAATTCTACGGGATTTGGATCCTCCTTAAGATCTTCAGGATCCATTTCTGGATCCTCCTCAGATTCTTCGAGGTCCATTTCTTCGGGATCTTCAGGACCCCATTCCAATTGAAGTAACTACCTGCACATCTCTGAATATGAGATGTGCCCTTCAAAATCATCCCAAAGTTGAAATTCTATCTGTCTAAGATGTTCCGACAATGAATAAACCAGAGCTCATCTTCTTTCTTTGTCCTGCACTGGATACCCTTCCCACTCGAGTTTCCAAAACAGCCAATCAATCTGACCAATAAGCCAACCGACTCTGTAATCTGGGTCATATTTCAGCTTCTTGATCTCCTCCCAAAGCTCATGTTGTCGTTCATAATGACCAGTCATCGTGTATATTATTCGCAATATTTGGAGTTGAAAATAATGATATCAGTACAAAATCGACAAACCAATAACAAAATCGGTCATATTCAATTCCCACATATAGAACCAATATACACAGAATACATCAGCAAATAAGAAAAAAAAAGTTTTATTTATTTGGGGAGTCTCATGAATGACACATTGGATCTTTTGACCAACTCCTGTGTTCAATCTATTTTCCGATCAGAACTAATCTAATTGGAAAAGGATGTTTTATCTATGTTTGTCCTAACCCATTTAAGTCAATCTCAGACTTATTGATCAAACTTAAGTTCATTTGATTAATCCAATTCCCCTTGGATTAATTGTAATGACCGCCCTTCTTAACCCTAGCCTAAGGCACGGACGTTACTCTTTTCATACCTTCTAAAGACTTCGTTATATGCACACTGCTCGAACCAATAATCTATTCTGAATTTGTTTCGACTATTAAGTCATGTTTTGGAGCGAAGCAGAGCTGAGATAAAGTCTAGAGCTGCTAGAAGGTCTGGGCCGTGTGGACCTGATCGACCGTGTAGCCTTACCTGAGAGGGAGCTGGCCGGGGTCGTGTGGTGATGACCAGTCATGTACCATACCAAACCCAAGTGTTGTAACAACCCAAATTTCTCCATTTCGAGTCACAAAAGTAATTTAAAAATATTTAAAAATGCTATAGAAATATTCTAGAGATTTTTAGAAATTTTTAGAGTATTTTTATGCAATTTTTGGAGGTCGTTTGATATTTTTACTAAACGAAGGAAGTTTTGACAAAAAAATGTTCAAGTCAAGATTCGAACCGTGGACCTCGGACCTGAATCAAGCCTTAACCAAGTCCAGCCGGCCAACTGTTCTACAAATGTTTTGTGAACATAAATGGAACGAAATATATATATACAGTAGTTAGGAACGTTTAAAATAAATTGGAATAAAAGTGCGCGGCTAAGGAATCGAAGCCCAAACCTTTAATTCGGTAAAAAGCCAGCTGACCAACTGGGCTAGCGGTCGGTGCTAATTATATAGGCAACGATAAATATATAAGCTATAGTTGATAATCAAATACCAAGTTATTAAGAGAGGACTTAAGTTTTCCCGTGACCTAAAACTCCCGAACCTCTTTTCTCCTCCTCTCTCGCGAACGGCGGCGACTCCACTGTTCGGGCGGACAAGGCGACGGAGCTAGGCCTTTTTTCGTCCGGTCTTCACCCAACCGTGACCACCTCGACGAGGGGAACTCGGGAACACCAAGAAGCTGCTGAGATTGAAGCTTCTCCGAAACCCTAGGACCTCTTCTCGGTTGTAAGTCCAAGCAAATCGCGGTAAGTTGCTACTCACCTGCAGTAGGATAGCTCCGAGGTTAATTCCTTGTTTCTCTGCTTGTTTCTGAAGTTTTTGCATAAAATTTAAAAGTAGTAGTGTATCATTGTTTTCTTACAGCATTAGGGTAACTTGAAGTTTAAAGAGCAGCAAGTATTTCATGTTTTTCTTGTTTCAAATTTCTTTTCTGTGAAGATTGATGTTTTAGGGCTTGCTGTCGTGGTTTTCCTTTGCATTCCGGTTGTAACATGCCTAAAGGTTTCTGTAATTCTGTGAAGGTATAGTTTTGAATAAGTTACATGGGTTTTGTTTGAAAATTTTCAGCAAGTAGAATTGTGCTAGGAGAGGGGCACGGTCAGCCTTACTACTTGGTTCCAGCGTCTGTATCCATGGGATATGAACAGCTTTGGAAGTTTTGCTCCTTGGGTTGTTTGGATTCTATTATGAGGAATATTAAGGTAGTAGGATGGGTTGTGGTCTTCTGAAATTCTTTCAATAACTGTGTTCAGGGATTGGTTTTCTTCCATGCATGAATGCTGTTCAGGAATTCGAGTTTACTAAGAGTTTTTGAAACCCTTCCTTTGTTTTTGGAAGACTGTATAGAATCCAGGTTGTTGCTTAGTGTTGGCTGCCGTGAGTTAAGGTTTAATATCTTGGTTTTTTTTCCTTATCTAGTATGCTGTAAATAGTGTCTTAGGGTTTTGCTGCTGTGAAACACATAAAGAAGATAGAAGGGATTTTGGTTGGATTAGGTTTGGTTTCCTTGATGATTTTACCTTAAGCTTGTTGATTGTATCTTTTGTGCCATTTATGAAGTTATTGTTTCTTGCTGTTTATAAGCATGAGAAATTAGTAGCTTTATAAAGTATAGATTTTGAACAAACAGAACAAGCTTTACATAGGTTCTAAATGCCAGCAAGTTTTAATTTGTTTTGTGCTGAGAAAGGGGCGCGAACAGCCCCATTTCTTTTGTGTTGCAGCAAGCACGGACAACTCTAATAGAGCCTAGAATAGTCTTTGCCTCTTTGCTTTTTTGCAGGGCATGGACAGCTCCTGTGGAGCTTATTCCAACTAGTTTCTTTGCATTTCTACAGGCCGAACAACCCCATTTGGGGCTTAGAATAATGCACTCTTTTAGTTTATGCAGTAGACGTGGAAGTTATATGTAGCAGAATAGTTTTATTTCATTAAGAATGCACTTTTCTTTTAAATTGTAATAGGCGTGAATCACATATTTAACTGTGTGGTTGTTTGATATATGTTCCAGCCGCCTGTGGCTGTGTATTATTTGCATGTATTGAGGAATTTGGTCACCGGTACAGGGGGAGACTTTTTCAAAATTTTTCGGTAGGGATTCCTCGTGGTTTCGATCACACCGGTTAAGTAGAGTTAATAGTTAAGTAACGATCACCTTAGAGAGTAGTAGTAGTAGTAGTAAGAAAGGTGGTCGTTACAAGTGTGGGCACGCCCGTGTGTGGCACACGGTCGTGTAAGTCCTTCCTTGCTGAAGCAGGGCACGGCCGTGTGACTCCACACAGCCGTGTCACCTTGACTGAGAGGGAGGGGGGCACGGCCATGTGGCTCACACGGCCGTGTCACCTCAGCTGAGACGAAGGGGGGGGCACGGCCGTGTGAATCCACACGATCGTGTCATCTTGCCCGAGAAGAAGGCGTGCACGGCCGTGTGAGCGACACGGTCGTGTCACCTTGGTCGAGAAGAAAAGGGTACACGCCTGTGTGAAACCACACGGCCGTGTCACCTTGGCCGTAAGGGAGAGGGTTGGGGTCGTGTGACTCCACACGGCCGTGCCACGACTGTGCGGGGGTCACACACGACTACACTAAAGTATTGTTTCTCCCCTTTGTACTCCTCCTTGGCTTACCATTCTATCTCACTACTTTAGGGGGAGTCTTTGACACGCTATTTACTATCAAACTATAAATTCATCATACATGACTTTTACTAATGTTCAGGTAAAGCTGAGATAAGAAAATACATTATCACAAATCCCACGATCTTCTTCGACTGTTCCGACACACACACACACCCAGACACCACTCCTGCTGCCTCCTCTTACTCTAGCTTTCCTTTACCTTTATCTGCAGAATAAGGAATGCAATTCTATAAGCGAATGCTTAGTAAGTACCATCTACTCACAAAACAATGCATTAAAAAGGGAAAACATGCTTTGCAAAACTACTTAAAGGAACACAAAACATGCACTCAATAATTACTCGTGCTAAAGCCCATAATTTGAAAATATGTACATGACATGTATTTTTAAATAGACTCATCATGCAAACATCAATATTTTTAAATAGGATTATCATGAGACGTCAACATAAAACCATGCTTGTATTGAAAACAAGTAATGAAAACCATAAACCTTGTCATACAATAGAGTTCATCAAAACTACACTTTATAGTCTCTAATTCCCAACTTAAGAATGCTTTCACTTAAATAAACAATGAACTTGGGAACACTTCATATTACGTACTAGTGAAAATAATATTCAACTTTCTTTGGGCCCAGCATTGTACCACTTTACATGCATCCTTAATAAGATTCGAGGTAGCTAATCCCGAACCTATTAAGGTACTACTAGGCGATCTAGGGGCCTAGGGTGATCTAGGAGCCCACCCATGGACCTTGTGTCCAGTATAATGCCACATCAAAGTAAAATACTTTTTTAAATATCGCTTTCTTATACTTTACACTTACTTGTCATTTAAACAAGCACCTTATGTGCGCTTAATCCCCCACACTTATAAGGAAGCACTTTAGAGTACTTGAATATGCTTCTTAGCCCCAAAGCTAAATTGGAAGCAATTCAAGATACTCTAAACACGCTCTTAATCCCAAAACTTTGGGGGTCTCTTACATATCATAGCACATATCATAGCATCTATTTTCTTTAACATGCAATAAACATATCATAACTTGTATCTTCCTTAACATGCTTAAAAACATATCATAACATGTAACATCAGAGCAACTCATACTGCAGGTGAGAGATACTTACATCCTTTCGCTATTTCTTACTCTTACACCGTAAGGGTTAGGGAGAACGACCTCCCTTGTATGCCTCACCCTCCAAATAGACCTTCCCACGTGTACCACTTCCTGGGGAGAATCCTCCTCTTAGATTCTCCCCTTGAAAATCTTAAAAACGTGGAACCCTAGGGTTCTTGGCCGAAAATTACAAAGGGAAGGAGAGGAAATTCGGCTAGGGAGGAAAGGAAGAGGAAGATGAAAAGCTAGGTTTTCATCTCTTCCTTTCCCTTTTATACCAAGTGGAAGTTGAAGCATCTAGTCACCCAAAATCTGCTTATAATCAATTGCTTCCTATTTCCAATGTGATGCTTTACCACCACCTAATGGTTACTTAAACTAATTTCAAGTAAGAGGTCAAGGGTTCAATCCTAGCCCAGGCCATTTATGATTGTATTTTTATTTCTTTTTCTCTTCTTCTACTTCTTTTTGCTTTATTTAAATAGAGGAAATTTATGGGTGTTACAATCCCTCATACCTTATAAAAAGTTCATCCTCGAACTTAGAACAATTGTGGATACTTCTGTCTCATATCATCCTCGCGTTCCCATGTTGCCTCTTCATACTGTTGACTTTGCCACAACACTTTTACTAATGGTATCTCTTTATTCCTCAGCTTCTTAACTTCTCGATCTATTATCTGAATAGGTCGACTTTCATAACTGAGATCCTCTTGAACTTGTACCATCTGTGGCTCAATCACTTGGTTTACATCGGAAACATGCTTCTTCAGCATTGAGACATGAAATACATTTTGAATAGCTGACATTTCCTGAGGTAATTCCAGTTCATAAGCTACCTTGCCAACTCTTCTAGTGATCAAGTATGGACCCACATATCATGGACTCAACTTTCCTTTCTTCCCAAACCGCATTACTCCTTTCATAGGAGCTACTTTGAGGAATACTGAATCCCCAACCTCAAATTCTAGCGGTCTACGACGCACATCCGCATGGCTCTTCTGCCGGCTCTGAGTAGTTTCTATTCTCTGGCGGATGTTCTGAATAGCTTTGGTGGTGTCTTCGATGAGGTGTGTCTGGAGTCCCATTTCTTTCTTTTCACTACCTTCATACCAACAGATAGGAGATCTACATCTCCTCCCGTATAGAGCCTCATAGGGTGTCATTCCGATAGTAGCTTGATAGCTATTATTGCATGTAAACTCTGCTAAGCATAGGTATCGACACCATGTCCCTTTAAAATCTAAGGCACAAGCCTGTAACATAACCTCCAAAACTGGGTTCACTCATTCTATTTGTCTGTTAGTTTGAGGATGAAATGCAGTACTAAACCACAGCTTAGTGCCAAGAGCTCTCTGAACACACTCCCAGAAGTATGAAGTAAAGCGACCATCTCTATCAGAAATTATGGTTTTGGGAACTCCATGCAATCTGATTGTTGGTGCAATATCCCTCAGGTCAAGGTTGACCTGGGTAACCAAGCTGAGTCTTGGTTTGGGTTTAGATGTTTGACAATAAGATATTGATTGAAGAAGAGTCAAGTAGGTCAAGGTTGACTGGATACTTGACTGGGAAGTCCTAACTGGGATGTTAGGCAAAATGAAAGTCCTGGTGAGTGAAGCCAGGCAGAAGAAAAGTCCTGGTGAGTGAAGCCAGGCAGATGAAAGTCCTGGTGAGTGAAGCCAGGCAGAAGAAAAGTCCTGGTGAGTGAAGCCAGGCAGATGAAAGTCCTAGTGAGTGAAGCTAGGCAGATGGAAACCCTGGTGAGTGAAGCCAGGTGAAAGTCCTAGTGAGTGAAGCTAGGAAGATGGAAAACCCTAGTGAGTAAAGCTAGGTGAAAGCCCTGGTGAGTGAAGCCAGGCAAGGGAAAATCCAGATGGATCAAGGATGATCGGACATCTGGTGCTGGGAAGTCCAAGTAGGTCAAAGGATTGACTGGATACTTGGCAAGGAAGGAAGACCAGATGGGTCAAGGTTGACCAGACATCTGGTGGAAGTCCAAGTAGGTCAATGGAGTGACCGGATACTTGGCACGACGAGTAAAAGTCCAAGTGGGTCAAAGGGATTGACCGGACACTTGGTGGGGAGTCCTGGCAGGTCAAGGGAGTGACCAGATGCGAGGCATGATGTACCAACAGGTCAAGGTTGACCGGATGTTGGTTAGGGAGGTTTGGAACTTGGTTTTGGGCAAAAACCAAGTGCTGGATCGATCCGTGGATCGATCCAGGCTGTGGATCGATCAGTGGATCGATCTAGATTCTTCCCAGAGAGCTTCTGGATCGATCCGTGGATCGATCCAGAGGTCCCGATCGATCAGCCGATCGATCGGGACGATGCTGCTTCGCGCGATAAGCGCTGGATCGATCCGTGGATCGATCCAGGCGCGTTTCCAGAGCACAGAGGCGCTCTGGATCGATCCGTGGATCGATCCAAAGCCTCCCCGATCGATTCGGAACATTCGAATCGATCGGGATCCGACCGTTGCGTCGGGTTTAAAGCCGCAGGCGAGCGTGGTCTTCGGCATCTCTTCACGAGCTCTTCTCAGATTCATTCCAGCTCCTCCACAGCTCTCTACAAGCACGTGATCGCCAGTTCTTGAAGGTTCTTGGAGGCTTTCCAAGTCAAGAGGCGGATCTATTGCAAGAGGAAGAAGTTAGGGTTAGGGTTTTTACGGTACATCTTGTAAGCTTTTGCTTAACTTGTATTTCCCTTTCTTCTTCTTGTATTGAGAGTGTTGTAGGGCTTCTCCGCCTTTGGTAGTTACCATAAAGGAGTGTTATTCATAGTGGAGGGTGTGTGCGTTGGTGTGGATCCTTGGATTAGTCACCTCTTGTGAGGTGGATACCAAGTAAAATCCTAGTGTTAGCGTGTTTGTGTTTGTTTCTGTATTTTCCGCTGCGCATTCTTGAAGAAACAAGCAACACCGAGCAACGAGCACGCGATGAGCTATTCACCCCCCCCCCCTCTAGCTACTTTTGGTCCTAACAAGTGGTATCAGAGCAAGGCCGCTCTTCACCGGAATCATCGCCGGAAGGGTCAAGCATATCAAGAAAAGCTAGAGGGTGAAGAAGTTGGAGCAAATTCTCCAAGTTCAAGACTTTATCAAGCTCAACTTCAAGATGCAATTCCAAGATGGGCTTGGATTTGACACAAGGGTGGCTCCACCATACACTTCTACGAGTTTCGATTCTTGGAAATCAAGAATCGAAAATTTTCTTATGATGGAGATAGAACAATGGTTTGCTCTAATGGAAGGTTTCAAGGCTCCAAGAAATTCAAAGGGCAAAGTTCTAAAGAAAAGCAAATGGAGCCCGGAGCAAGTCCAAAGGTGCGAGGCCAATGACAAAGTGACCAAACTTTTGGTCGATTTATTGCCAAGCACCATCCTTTACAAAATTGGAGAGTTTGAAGATGCAAAGGAGCTATGGAGCAAATTGGCTAAGCTTCATGAAGAGATCCCCTCCACTGTACAAGATAATGAAGAATCTAGAGAGGGTGACTCTTTGGAGCAAGACCAAGAGGAGGACTCCGAGGTTGAGAGATACTCAACCTCCGAAGAAGAGGAAATCCAAGAAGCTTCATCCTCAAGGGAATGCACCGAAGGGAACAAGGAGGGAGCATACTCCTTGTTTCACATTCAAGATGATGAAGCCTCCACCTCTAGGATTGAGGGGGAGCAATCCTTGGTGACACCGGAGCAAGAAGAAGCTTCTACCTCCACAAGTCAAGAAAAATCAAATGGAGGAGAATCAAGGTCCGATCGAGAGGAAGCTTCTACCTCCGGATCCAAAGAAAAAGATGCCACCCCTGCAAGCAAAGGTATAAATATTTCAATTACTAATAAAAATCATATAATATGTTTTGAGTGTAGGGAACATGGGCACTATAAGAGCAAGTGTCCCAAATTGGCCAAGAAGAAGGGCCAAGTGGCACAAAAGGGCAAGGAGAAGCCCAAGGAGACCACCCCCGGGACAAAGAAGAGCAAGGAGCATATCATATGCTTCTCTTGCAATCAAAAAGGGCATTACCGAAGTCAATGCCCCAAGGGAAAGAAGATGGTCAAGGCTCATGGAGGAAGCTCTAGTCAAGGGGGAGCCTCTAAGGTAAAGAAGAAGGTAACATTTATTGAGCCTACTCCTCTATATTATGGTAAAAAGCATGATAGTTCAAATTTATATCATTTTAATGCTATTTACCATGAAAATAGAAAGCATGATAGTGTTAAAGAAAAACACATAGCTTTTCATGCTAAAACTACTACACCTAAGGCTAGGATTGTAGGTAAAAATCTAGGCATAAACTCTAAGGATTTTAGATACAAGCCTAGAAACAAAAATGCTCATGGGTCAAATACTAAGGACTTAGTGAGAGAAAATCAAGTCTTGAGGTCAAGACTTGATAAAATGGAAAAGACCCTAAAAAGGATGGAAAATATCCTATTAGGGCAAAATGAGCATAACCTAGGTCTAGGAGCACAAAGGTCATCTAATGGCCATATAGGTTTGGGATACAAACCAAAGGCTAAGAAGGATGTGCCCTCTTACCATAGAGTTCCATATAGTTATGGAACAAACCCTAGGTCTAGTGGTCAAGCCAAAAATACTAGGGAAGTCATCCCTAAGAGTATTTTTGCAATAAATGTGACTAAGACTTCTAAGAAGTCTAAGAAAGTCACAAACAAGGTCACAAGGGAGGTTATCCTAGAGTTGACCTAGAAAATGTGACCAAGGCTTCTAAGAAGCCCAACAAGGTCACTAGGAAGGTATCTAGGGAAGTTATCCCTAGTGAGTACCTAGAGCATCCAAGGAGCACCAATAGGTGTTGGGTTCCTAGGAGCATCTTCTCTACCCCATAGATGGGTTAGAGAGTGTCAACTCCGATTAGAAAGGTAGTTAACCCAACTTTGAGGAAATTGACACTCAAGGAGCATTTTCAAGGTTTAGTTAACCTTTGAAAATGAAATGGACCTATTATTTACTCCTTGAAAGAGTAAAATGTGCCTAATGGTGGAAGATTTGATTTTAATCTTAAATGGCACATATTGGAAAATTAATAAGAACTATCAAGTTGGGTTTTTGGTATGTTCTTAGGCAATTTAAGGCAATCCGGGCCTTAAATTTAAAAGTGCTGCTCTTGAGGAAAAATGGAATATGCCAACATTTGAGGACATGTTCATTTTAATTGGCATAAATTAATCAAGGGAATAAGAAATGCAAACTTAGGCTTTGGCATTTTCTTGAAGCACTTTGGGCAAGCTAGGGTTTAAGTCTTAGGATTAGCTAAGATTAACGATACTTAGATAGGTAATCTAGGTATATTTTATTTATGCTAAACCTTGCCATGATTGTTTGTTCATAATATGCCATGACATCATATTTTATCTTATTTGTATTTTACATTCATGACTTATCATGAAAAATACAAAAATACCATGTCATGCCATACATACATCATGTAGTTATAGGAATCTTTCTTTTGAAAGCTATTTTATTTTGATGTATGCCATAACATTATCATGCATTATGTTTATTTCCTTAAAAAATTAAGGACATATGGCATTAGTTAAACAAGTGGCATTTGTTTACAACAAGTGGAATAAACAAGTGACATTTGTTTAACAAGTAAATCAACAAGTAACATCCTTTGTGGATGTCTACCTCTCAAAATGCCTAGATAGATATGCATGATCCCTAGAATAGGGCAAAACCAAAATCTTACATCTCACAAAGACCTATAAGGTGACTTGTATGTGTTTTAGTGCATATTATATACAAGTGAGATGTTAGGATGATGAACAAAGCTCAAGATGTTGATTTAGTGCATTCCTTTGAGTTTTAAGTTCATCAAAACACATAGTTATGTGTTTTCCCATCATTGGGAAAGCTAATGTACAAGTCATGTGCATTGAGCCCAAGGAATGTGATGGGATATTGGTTTTGAAAATGGTTTTAAAATGTTTTTGGAAAACCTTGGTGAAGGCTATCTTTTGATAGTAATCACCATTGAATAGTTAGACACAAACTTGAAGAAAACACTAAAGTTTTTGCAAGTTTTCAAGTTTGTGTCAATCTTTGAAAATATGATGTATTTTCATAGAAAACTATTTTCCATGATTAAGTATGCCCTAAATAATGTCTACACGAAATTTCATGATTTTTGGATTTTTGTAGAATTTTCTAGGGGTTTCTGAAGTTGACTGAAATGGAATTTCAGCAACTATCAGAGCTCTGATCGATCCATGGATCGATTGGAGTGCCCGAATCGATCCATGGATCGATTCAAACGGCAATTCCCGCGAGCAGAAGCTCGCTGGATCGATCAGCCGATCGATCCAGGGAGTCTGAATCGATCAGTGGATCAATCGATTGGAACCCAACTCCAATCGATCCAAGTTGCTGATTTTGGCTGGGAAGGCCTGATTTCAGCATCTTTGAACCTCTTTGAGTCTAGGTAACCATTCCAAACCCCTTAAATACATTTGTATACATACAAAGGGTGTTTTCATGTTGAAAACAAGGATGGATTGGTTAACGAAGACTAAGTAGAAGTTTAGGTTGAGATTGTTTCAAATTTTGAATATTTGAACCTCAAAACTTCCACATTTGGGTTTCCTAATGGTTTAGGGATTCCAAGTCATTGTTGGTGCAATGACAGAAGTTACCACCATGTCTTTAGGGGGAGGGACTCTTTAAAGACATGAAAATTATTTTTCATGAACCTTGGAAGGTGGTTAACCTTCTGTTGTGAACTTGCTCAAGGTTGAGCATTTAAACTTGAAATGGGAAAAATGGGGAGTGGATATCCTCATTATTTCAAGTGGACACTCAAGTGGTTGAAAATGCTCAAGGTTGGGTATTTGTCAACATTGAGGGAGAAGTTAAGGATAAATGAAGGGTATGGGACCTTCATTATCGTGTTGATCACAACGAGTGATGTTGTGAACAACGATGAGCAACTCTTCAGGGGGAGAGTCTTCAACAAATGGATTTGTTGAAGTGTGCCCAGAATTGGAGCATAGGTTGATGTGTGTCCAACGATGGGTTGATGTGTGCCAATAGGGGGAGAATGTATGGTTAAGCTTAGTCCTTCATTACCTATGGGAAGGTCATAGGGGGAGAATGAAAGGACTCATGAAAGGGAGTAAGTTAGGCTTTCATTACCTAGAGGGAGTTTGCCCTCTTAGGGGGAGAATGAAGAGCTTAATTTATGCTTTCATTACCTAGTGGTATGAAGAAGGAGGCTATGGGATTAGCCTAACTTACATATGGGATTGTAAGTGTTATTGTGGTATTGTCAAACATCAAAAAGGGGGAGATTGTTGGTGCAATATCCCTCAGGTCAAAGTTGACCTGGGTAACCAAGCTGAGTCTTGGTTTGGGTTTAGATGTTTGACAATAAGATATTGATTGAAGAAGAGTCAAGTAGGTCAAGGTTGACTGGATACTTGACTGGGAAGTCCTAACTGGGATGTTAGGCAAAATGAAAGTCCTGGTGAGTGAAGCCAGGCAGAAGAAAAGTCCTGGTGAGTGAAGCCAGGCAGAAGGAAATCCTAGTGAGTGAAGCTAGGTGAAAGGCCTGGTGAGTGAAGCCAGGCAGATGAAAGTCCTAGTGAGTGAAGCTAGGCAGATGGAAACCCTGGTGAGTGAAGCCAGGTGAAAGTCCTAGTGAGTGAAGCTAGGAAGATGGAAAACCCTAGTGAGTAAAGCTAGGTGAAAGCCCTGGTGAGTGAAGCCAGGCAAGGGAAAATCCAGATGGATCAAGGATGATCGGACATCTGGTGCTGGGAAGTCCAAGTAGGTCAAAGGATTGACTGGATACTTGGCAAGGAAGGAAGACCAGATGGGTCAAGATTGACCAGACATCTGGTTGAAGTCCAAGTAGGTCAATGGAGTGACCGGATACTTGGCACGACGAGTAAAAGTCCAAGTGGGTCAAAGGGATTGACCGGACACTTGGTGGGGAGTCTTGGCAGGTCAAGGGAGTGACCAGATGCGAGGCATGATGTACCAACAGGTCAAGGTTGACCGGATGTTGGTTAGGGAGGTTTGGAACTTGGTTTTGGGCAAAAACCAAGTGCTGGATCGATCCGTGGATCGATCCAGGCTGTGGATCGATCAGTGGATCGATCTAGATTCTTCCCAGCGAACAGAAAGCTTCTGGATCGATCCGTGGATCGATCCAGAGGTCCCGATCGATCAGCCGATCGATCGGGACGATGCTGCTTCGCGCGATAAGCGCTGGATCGATCCAGGCGCATTTCCTGAGCACAGAGGCGCGATCCGTGGATCGATCCAAAGCCTCCCCGATCGATTCGGAACATTCGAATCGATCGGGATCCGACCGTTGCGTCGGGTTTAAAGCCGCAGGCGAGCGTGGTCTTCGGTATCTCTTTACGAGCTCTTCTCAGATTCATTCCAGCTCCTCCACAGCTCTCTACAAGCACGTGATCGCCAGTTCTTGAAGGTTCTTGGAGGCTTTCCAAGTCAAGAGGCGGATCTATTGCAAGAGGAAGAAGTTAGGGTTAGGGTTTTTACGGCACATCTTGTAAGCTTTTGCTTAACTTGTATTTCCCTTTCTTCTTCTTGTATTGAGAGTGTTGTAGGGCTTCTCCGCCTTTGGTAGTTACCATAAAGGAGTGTTATTCATAGTGGAGGGTGTGTGCGTTGGTGTGGATCCTTGGATTAGTCACCTCTTGTGAGGTGGATACCAAGTAAAATCCTAGTGTTAGCGTGTTTGTGTTTGTTTCTGTATTTTCCGCTGCGCATTCTTGAAGAAACAAGCAACACCGAGCAACGAGCACGCGACGAGCTATTCACCCCCCCCCCCCCTCTAGCTACTTTTGGTCCTAACACTGATAACCTCTTTAACATACATTTGTGCTAGTTGTTCAATAGAGTAGGAGGTTCGGATGGCTAGGAAGTGAGCAGACTTGGTCAATCTGCCCACTATTATCCAGATAGCAACATATCCATTCATAGTTATGGGTAATCCTACTATAAAATTCATAGATATATCCTTCCATTTCCATTCTAGAATCTAGATAGGCTGTAGAACTCCGCCTGATCTCTGATGTTCCTCTTTAACCCTTTGGCATGTCAGGCAAGTACTGACATATCTTGCAACATCTCTTTTCATTCCCGGCCACCAGAAGCGTTCTTTCATGTCTTCACTATGTGAAAAACGACTTTTTACTTCGTTGATTATCTGAAGTAAAAGACCTGTTTTTACCGAAGTAGACACTCATGAAGTAAAAAGATTTATTTTACTTCGGATAAACTCCGAAGTCGTAGGCCCAGAAAAACGAAGTCGTATTGGGTGTCGGGTTCGGACATATTACGAAGTAAAAAGTGCATTTAACTTCGTCGGTTTTTAAAAACACCAAAGTAATTAATCCTTTTCGACTTCATCGTTTAGAATTTGTTGTGAAGTAATATACCTACTTTAACTTCGGTTAAAAATGAAGTAATGGATTACTTTTACTTCGACATATATCGTTAATTCCTGAAGTAATTATCGATTAAATTACATTTAGCTTCATTCTGGATCGAAGTAATAGATAGATACTACTTCAAAATTTTTGATAATAACCGAAGTATTTGATACTATTTTACAGCAACAAATTGTATTGCTTCGAAGTTATAAGTAGATTTTACTTCAGATTTTATGAATAAAGTGAAGTATTTTTTCTCTTTTTACTTCATTATTTTTAGACTTCAGTAATTTTGAGCATCACAAAAGGTAACTTCATAAGCCTTGATCAAAATAAGCCATGATTTCAGCATATGTTTATACAAAACAAATCTCCCTAAATATGGTCAAAATAAGCCATAAAAAATAAAAAACATGTACTGGTTTATTCACACAACCTGCAATTCACTTGAAGAACGAGTACACAAATTCACTCCATTCAATTCTCACTTCATCATATTGTGTCTGCGTATAGTACTGGTTCTTCACACAACCTGCAAACTGAAATTTAGAAAGAACCATCATGTTATGTTTTGTAATTGAAAACTTTAAATCAAAACACAGTAAGTTGACAAAAAATCATGAATTAAATTAACAAAAGCATGATAAGACAAATAAATATGTATTTTTATATGCACTCTTATAGTAACAATTTTGTTTGAATTATAACATGTGGGTCACAGAAGCCTAAATAAATTTGGGCCTTACATGCTCATTATTTTACTGGACTAAAAGTTGAGGCATTGTCTATCACAAAAGAATATTTTTAAAAATATCTGCCTGAAGTAAGCTCAGGTTGTGTGAAGTCCAGCAACACTTGAAGTAAGTTAACTGGAGACCAGCAATACTTGAAGTAAGCTAACTGAAGTAAGCATTATCTATCACAAAAGATAATTTTTGGAATCCTAAAAAAATCTGCCTAAAGTAAGCTCAGGTTGTGTGAAGCTCAGGTTGCTTAACATATCTGTAGCTAACTTTTGTAAAAAATCTGTTATGTTTTATAGGTAATTTCTGGAATCCTAAAAATCAAAGAGAAGTATAACCCATCAACTTGGATGCTTGAAGTAAGCTCAATGGCTACAGAAGCCCGATTTGGAATGGATTTTGCAGAATACTCACCCCCCCCCCCCCCCCCCCCCCCCCACACACACACAATATTACTAAGCGCGCACACACACACCCCATTACTAAGCACATACACACTTTGTATAGACAAATAACTCAAAAAAACGTACCCCTATTCACCTTTCCCCTCTTCCCACAGGAAAGTATGCATGTTAGCCCCAAATCAGTTACTAATTTCCCCCAGCTACTAATAGAACTATGCATAACACAGTTTTGTAAATTTATAGAAGAATTGCTAGAATTTAAAAACAATAGGATGGAGTATGATGAACTTATATATATATATTCCTGCTGTACATGAACTTATTATATATATTCCTACTGTACAGAACTTCATTTTGTTAATTAAATGCCCTAAATGTTTTAAATCTTGGTGCATATAATAATTTAAATATAACATGATAATATCATCAAGTACCTCCCAAGATAGATGTAGCCTCTCATCGACAAAAGCTTTCCAAATTGCAGATGGGATCTGATACTGCTCCGGTGGTAACCTCAGTTTTTCAGGATTATCTCTATATGGCCAGACAAACCTACTATTGAGTTTGTTTTTTAAGTCTCTCCATTTCTGGCCTGCTGAACTCATCACTGCCGCCTCGCTTTGAGATGCTAAGTCGAAAACATTCTGTAACACACAGCAGTAATTACTATCAGTTTGTATATTGAAAAAATAAAGCTAAACATCTATATACAGTTTGTAATGTGACAAGTCAACTTAAGAGGATGAAAAAGGCAAGGATGTAAGGCCAAACAGATGCGCACGGCCTATTTGGCATCTTCATGAACCAGAATGGAACCCAAAGGCAATTTATCTATCTAAGATAATTCAATAAGAAGCAGTTCACCTACAAAATGACCACTTGGATATGATTTTGAGACTGAAACAACAATACGTAACCGACATTCTTATAGATAACTGGGGTTAATAAATGAGATCGGCACTTTGAGCTCAAAAGAAAGATCTTTGGATAGACAAACCGTTGGGGCCGAGCGAGGTGCGTGTAATGTCAGAGAGCTGGTTGCATGCGTCGATGTTCTTGAGCACGGCCTCATCGAGACCAGAGAGGTGCTTGTGCCCTTCCTTGAGCATCGCCTGAATGCCATAAGCCGGCAACCCAAATGACATCTTGCCAAACCCTAGACGAACGACGAGAGACAACCAAGAAGAAAGGAGAAAAAGCGAGAACGAGTCGAGATCTCGGCCTCGAAGCCTCTAGAAGAAAAGGAGACGATCCAAGTATCCAACTGAAACCTTTTAGCAAAACCTCCCAAAACCCTAGGTTCACTTGAATCGCACGGCCGACGCGAGCGTGCGTTGCACGTGTGGGTGAAGTCGACCAAGCAACTCGACTCGAGTCAAGCCATTGTTTTAGTCACTAAAGCAAAGCTCCACACAAATATCATTTTAGTCATTTTTTAAGACAGTCTCAATGTAACACCCACTAAGCTTTTAATAATAAATATGAGAATGATGAATTTGCCTTAGAAAAATAATAAGAAGTGAGTTGAAGTAAAAAAAAAATAAAAGAAATAAAATGAAATAAAAAGAAGTGATGGTCAAGGATTGAACCTTGAACCTCTTATATTATAATTCATAGAATTAATTAGTAGAAACCAATTGGGATAGAGAGAAAATATTGATAGCAAAGGAGGGAAACTCATGATAAAGGTGAGAATAAAAGATAGCCAAAAGAAAACAAGAAAAGAGCAAGAGAAAGGCAACTTGCCTTCCTCCCTTTCTCTCCCTCTTCCTCTTTGATCTTGCCAAAATTTTAAAGAGGAGTTAAGGGGATTCATTCCCCCTTATTTTATCATGAATGGTGAGAATAAATGGAAAATAAGATAAATAAAATAAAAATAGAGAAAAAGGCTAAGGGAGAAGGAAAGCAAAAATCAAGTTTGCTACCTCTTCCCCCTTAACATAAAAGGGAGCAAGAAAAGAGAAAATTATTTTTCTCTCATTTTCTTTCACTCATCCTCTCCCTCACTGAGAACACCACAGTTCCCTCTCCTCCATCTTCAGCCCCAAAGCCAAGTTTGTCCCTAAGAAAGCCTAAGATACAAGGAGGACTTAGCAAAGGAATCAAGGGAAAGGAACTAGAAGAAGAGACTATTTCTTCTTCACCATACCTTAGATCCACAAGAGAAAAGGATGTAAGCTTCCCCTCACCTATGGTACAAGGCGTTTTATGTACTTTTTGGATTTTATGAGGATTTTAAAACCTAGAAACAAGTTTGATAAAATTCGGCCAAGAAGAGCTTTCAAAATCTAATGATGTTTAACTAGTCTTCACTATATGATAGATTTTTCTATGCTATGTAGAGGGGTTTTTCTTCATGCTTTTATACCTATATGATGCTTGATCAGAGGAGTACTGAACCCTAGAATTTCGGCCAAAAATATTCTTAAGAGGCTAGGGAAATTTATTGTTTTACCCAACTAGTACAAGGTTCTCCCTATGAAATATTAAGGATTATGTATTGGTTTTTCTTCCTTAGAAGATATTTGAAACTAAAAGAAAACCCACTCATATGTTTCGGCCAAGGAAGGGTTTAGGATTAGGAAGGCCTTTAAATTTAAATAACCATGCTCATGCTATAGAATACAAAGATCTTAAAGGATTTGTATGCTTGAATATTGCTAGAATTTCATGAACTCCTTCTTAGGGTTTTTCGGCCATGATGAGATGGATAGCTTAGAAAGCTTAAAAAAAATTTTAAAATGCTCAAGACCTCTGTGTTGTTTAGATATGAAAGTTGTTTAATGCCCTCATGCTTAATTAGGGTGTAGAAAAATTAGTAGCATAACATATATCATGTATGACCACAAGGGGTCCTAGTTTACTCATGAACCAATTTGTATATATGTTTCATAGTAACTTTTGCCATGAAACTTACTTAGATTTTTCATGCTTTAGGTAACTTAAAAACCTAGCTAAAGAATGGTAGGTTTCGGCCATGGGAAAAAAATAAAAGAAAAAGAGAAAAAGAAACCTAGAAAGCCTAAGACACAATTCATATGTATACTCATTAGGCTTGTCTTTACACATGCTATGAAACTCGTATGACTTCACATGTTTTTTTTATGTTATTGAAGCAAGTTTAAGCACTGATGAGTTTCAGCCAAGTAGGGTTTAAATGACCTAGAGGCCTTAGAATTTAAACCAAAGGTGTTAAAATGCTTCTTATGAAAATATGATAACCTATTGATTGTGTCACATGCTTGTATAATTTTTTCATGATCTAAAAGGACTATTGTAAGTCTCGGCCATGGAGGGTTAGACACCCTAGGGACCCTAGGACTTAAATTAAATATGCTCATGTCACCCTACATGAAATGTGATAAGTAGAAAGCCAAGGTTCAATTGTTATATGTTGTTTTATGACCTAAAATGATGCTAGGGTATGTTTCGGCCATAACTATTGTATGATGCTTTGTATGAATTTATACATAATGTTAGTCCAAGTTCACATGCTTGTATGCTTGTTTGTAGCCCTAATGAGAACTTGTTAAATTTCGGCCATGACATATGTTAAGGGCTTAAAGAACTTAGGAACTAATTCAAATATGTCAAATGTGTTTACCTTATTTCTTGGTAAAAATGTTATAAATATGATTTCAAGTTGTCTATGTTTTTATGTCATATGGAACCTTGTTTCACACCTTAAGGTTTCGGCCACATGAAATTAGGGACTTGAAGAACTTAGAAACAAAGTTAATCATGTTTATAATGCTTCCTATGAAAATGTTATGATGATAATTTAGGTACCACATGCTTGGATGTTGTGTTTAGCCTAAATTGAGCTCTAAAGGGGTTTCGGCCACAAGGGTTTAGGAAGCTTAGAACCAAGATAAATATGATACCATGTTTCCTATGATAGGATAATCACAAGATACACCCTTATGCATAATATGTATGCTTGTGATTTATGACTTATGATATGATATGCATGCTTTTATGATATGATATGCTTTGTGCTTAAAATATGCATGCTTTTATGATAAGCTATGTGGATAAAATATGCATGCTTGATGATATGCTTTATGCTTAAGATATGCATGTTTTTATGATCTATTCCTAAGTGATGCATATTGTTATGACATGATGTATGCCTAAGTGATGCATACTTTTATGATATGATGTATGCCTAAGTGATGCATACATTTATGACATGATGTATGCCTAAGTGATGCATACCTTTATGATATGATGTATGCCTAAGTGATGCATACTTTTATGACATGATGTATGCCTAAGTGATGCATACTTTTATGATGTGTGCCTAAGTGATGCATGCTTTTATGATACATGATATGTATGACATGTACTTTACTTTATGTGTGAGTGGCTTGTACCAAGGGTGGGCTCCATAAGCGCCTCGGGGACTAAGGACCTCGTTAGGGATGGGCTCCTAAGTGCCCCTAGGACTAAGGGCCTAGTATGTTTGCCTCGTAGGGTTCAAGACTTGCTACCTTGGACCTACAAGGTTGCGCGCAATATGTAAGTGGTACATAGCCGGGATCCCCCTTATGTTGAGATTATTTTCAAGTATATATACATATAAAAGAGAATGGTTTTAAAGATCATGAGACATACACATGTTTTTCGGATACATGTTTTCCAAAATCATATTGCATACACCTTTTGATTATGCTATGTTTCATGCTATGCTCTTGATTATGATATGCCATGATAAGGTATGTTTATGTTATGTTCATGCTATACCTTATAGACATGTTTCGGCCATGGATATGTTGATGCTTGATATATATAGATTTCGGCCATGGATTTGATGATGCCTTGATGTACATATTCGGCCATAGTTATGATGCTTTGATATACATGTTTCGGCCATGCTTTGATATACCATGATACTTGTTTGTTATGCTATGTCTAGCTATGTTTTATGCAATGCACTATGTATATGTTTCGGCCATGATGATGTTTGATATGCCATGACTAGTTGTGATTATATTATGATGCATGATAAGCTTGAATAGAATGCTATGTTATGCCATGATTAGCTGAGATTATGACTTGTTGATACATTCTTGATTATGTGCTGATTGTTGGCTTTAGTGAGTAGGAAAGGAACTTACTGAGCCATGAGTGCTCATAGCTAACTTTCCTTGTACCACAGATAAAGGAAAAAGCTGGATGAGTTAAAGGAGCAGCAGGAGGGGCAATAAAGATGTGTGTGGCGGTGGCTAGGCAACTAATTAAGAACCTGCTTTAAAATCTTTAAGAACTATGCTTTGGTTTTTTGAAATGTAATACAATATGAGTGACTTGATACTAAGTTTTTATTTATTTCGTTATCATGTTATGAAACCATGTTAGTGTAGTTCGGTTTTAATTAAGTTAAGAAAAATAAATTTTAAGTCTTCCGCTGTAGTACGTACGTAGAGTATCGTAGCCCCGTCCCTTAGGGTTAGCAGGGAGGGCGGGCGTTACAGGTTGGTATCAGAGCCAGGTTATTGCCAGCTCACTACACACACATCAAGCCTCCTACCTGCCGCTCCAAGTAAGAATGTGTATGCTAAATTTACTTGTTATATGCTTAAGTTTAATTTTCTTGTCATATGTTTATGCTTAATTTCTTGTCATATGCTTATGTTTAGTTTCATGTTATATAACTTATGCTTTATTTTTCTATCTTGTTATATTTCCTATGTTTTATTTCTTTACTACATTGCTTATGCTTTATATTCCTTATGTTACATTGGTTGTCATTATATTCCTTATTTTTCCTTATGTTGTTTATGCTTTAGATTCATGTTTTACTTGCTTATATTTGATGCTTTATTCTATGCTTTTAGTTATAAATTAGATTAGGAGTACATATTGGTAGGTTAGAAATAATACCATAACAAATAGATAGGAACAAACCAGTACGTTAGAATGGCTAAAATCGATAACCACTTACACTAGTCTATTTCTTTTAGATAAACATGGTTAGGACACGCAATGCTCCGACCCGAGATAGCTCTGAACGTAGCCGGCGGAGTTAATAGACCGCAGACTGCAGAGGAGCTGGTCAGCAGCGCCCTGATTACCGAGCACTATCAGGAAGCAATGAATAAGGGCAAGAACCAAGCACTGACCGGAGGACAAAAATCGCACAGTACCAGAACTGACTAGAAAGGAAACTCAAGTGGAAAGAGGAAATAGTGGAATAAAACAAAAGGTGGCCCAGCCAATAAGCAGACCAAGTACCCTCAGTGTGCCACATGTGGGAAGATGCATTCTGGAGTATGTCTTCTGAGCACCAAAAAGTGCTACAACTGCGGAGGGGAAGGTCATTTGGCGAGAAATTGCCCTACTCAGTCTCAGGCACTACCTTCGCAGAACTTCCAGAACAGGAGTGCCCCCGCACAGCTTCACCAGATGCAAGCTGCCATAGAAGGGACTTCAATCAGCCAAGGAAGATTGGAGGCCCCTCCCACTATGACCAATGCCAGAGTCTACTCTCTTACCAAGGAAGACGTGGCGAATGCTTCTACTGTTGTCACAGGTCAGCTACTTATTTACAATCAGTATGCTGTAGTATTATTTGATACCGGGGCAACACACTCGTTCATCTCAACGCCTTTTTATGAAGAAGCTAGATATACCACTCCGAACTCTAGAGGACACGTTCTTAACAACCTTACCATCCGGGAAGATTATGCCATCGGACTATATGCTGCAAGCAGTACTTATTCGGATCGCAAACAGAGAACTCTACTGCAATCTGATAGTACTTGATATGCAGGATTATGACATAATTTTGGGCATGGATTTCCTTAGTAAGTACGGCGCTTCAATCGAGTGCCGCAAAAGAAAAGTGATTTTCCGACCCGAAAATGAACCAGAGTTTGAATTTTACGGAGAGTCAAAAGGAACGGAGAAGCTATTGTCATCTATTAAAGCACAAAAGATGTTAGATAAAGGATGTATGGGGTTTCTAGCACACGTGGTTGATACCAATCAAGTCAAAGACCCGAAGTTAGAAGACGTCAGAGTAGTATGCAACTATCCAAAGGTATTTCCTGATGAACTACCAGGGTTGGCCCCTGACAGGGAGATAGAATTCGGAATCGAATTGATTCCTAGTACTCAGCCGATCTCGAAAGCACCTTATCGTATGGCTCCGGCTGAATTAAAGGAGCTTCAGGAACAGTTATCCGAATTACTCGGCAAGGGACTTATTCGTCCTAGTCACTCTCCATGGGGAGCTCCAGTGCTATTTGTAAAGAAGAAGAATGGGTCTATGCGAATGTGTATAGACTACCGAGCGCTGAATAATGTGACGATCAAGAATCGGTACCCACTCCCGCGGATCGATGATCTGTTCGATCAACTGAAGGGTGTGACTGTTTTCTCAAAGATAGATCTACGATCCGGATATCATCAAGTGAAAGTGAAACCAGATGATATACCAAAAACAGCATTTCGAACCCGATATGGACACTATGAGTTCATAGTTATGACTTTCGGAGTAACCAACGCTCCTGCAGTATTTATGGACCTGATGAATCGAGTATTTACGACATATCTTGATAAATTTGTGATCGTCTTCATTGATGATATACTTATCTACTCGAGAACTCCAGAAGAACATGCCGAACACCTGAATACTGTACTACAGATCCTTCAAGAGAAACAACTATATGCAAAATTCTCCAAATGCGAGTTTTGGCTTGACCGGGTAATATTTCTAGGTCATGTCATCTCCAAAGATGGAGTTATGGTGGATCCAAGTAAAATCGAAGCTGTAAATAACTGGAATCGACCAAAGAATGCCAGCGAAGTCAGGAGTTTTCTCGGACTAGCAGGTTATTACAGGAAATTCATAGAGAATTTCTCCAAAATCGCAGCTCCTATGACAGCCCTCACCAAGAAAAATACAAAGTATGAATGGACAGAAGCTTGCGAGAAGAGTTTCGCGGAATTAAAAAGGAGACTGACCAGTGCTCCGATTCTTACTCTTCCGGAAACCAACAGAGGCTTCGATATGTACAGCGATGCTTCCATCACAGGACTTGGAGCTGTACTCATGCAAGATGGCAAATTCATTGCCTACGCTTCTAGACAACTTAAAGAACATGAGAAGAATTATCCTATTCACGACTTAGAACTAGCAGCCGTGGTCTTCGCTCTAAAAATATGGAGACATTATCTATATGGATCTCAGTGTAAGATTTATACCGACCATCAGAGTCTGAAATATTTCTTCACGCAGAAAGACCTGAATATGAGGCAACGCCGATGGCTCGAATTAGTTAAAGATTATGACTGCGAGATCCTTTATCACCCAGGAAAGGCGAACAAAGTGGCTGATGCACTCAGCCGAAAGTTCAGTGTCACCTGAAGCAACTATTTTAAAGTTCGAGGACGAACTTTTTATGAGGTACGGGGTACTGTAACACCCACTAAGCTTTTAAGAATAAATATGAGAATGATGAATTTGTCTTAGAAAAATAATAAGAAGTGAGTTGAAGTAAAAAAAAAAAAAGAAATAAAATGAAATAAAAAGAAGTGATGGTCAAGGATTGAACCTTGAACCTCTTATATTATAATTCATTGAATTAATTAGTAGAAACCAATTGGGATAGAGAGATGATATTGATAGCAAAGGAGGGAAACTCATGATAAAGGTGAGAATAAAAGATAGCCAAAAGAAAACAAGAAAAGAGCAAGAGAAAGGCAACTTGACTTCCTCCCTTTCTCTCCCTCTTCCTCTTTGATCTTGCCAAAATTTTAAAGAGGAGTTAAGGGGATTCATTCCCCCTTATTTTATCATGAATGGTGAGAATAAATGGAAAATAAGATAAATAAAATAAAAATAGAGAAAAAGGCTAAGGGAGAAGGAAAGCAAAAATCAAGTTTGCTACCTCTTCCCCCTTAACATAAAAGGGAGCAAGAAAAGAGAAAATTATTTTTCTCTCATTTTCTTTCACTCATCCTCTCCCTCACCGAGAACACCACAGTTCCCTCTCCTCCATCTTCGGCCCCAAAGCCAAGTTTGTCCCTAAGAAAGCCTAAGATACAAGGAGGACTTAGCAAAGGAATCAAGGGAAAGGAACTAGAAGAAGAGACTATTTCTTCTTCACCATACCTTAGATCCACAAGTGAAAAGGATGTAAGCTCCCCCTCACCAGTGGTACAAGGCGTTTTATGTACTTTTCGGATTTTATGAGGATTTTAAAACCTAGAAACAAGTTTGAGAAAATTCGGCCAAGAAGAGCTTTCAAAATCTAATGATGTTTAACTAGTCTTCACTATATGATAGATTTTTCTATGCTATGTAGAGGGGTTTTTCTTCATGCTTTTATACCTATATGATGCTTGATCAGAGGAGTACTGAACCCTAGAATTTCGGCCAAAAATATTCTTAAGAGGCTAGGGAAATTTATTGTTTTACCCAACTAGTACAAGGTTCTCCCTATGAAATATTAAGGATTATGTATTGGTTTTTCTTCCTTAGAAAATATTTGAAACTAAAAGAAAACCCACTCATATGTTTCAGCCAAGGAAGGGTTTAGGATTAGGAAGGCCTTTAAATTTAAATAACCATGCTCATGCTATAGAATACAAAGATCTTAAAGGATTTCTATGCTTGAATATTGCTAGAATTTCATGAACTCCTTCTTAGGGTTTTTCGGCCATGATGAGATGGATAGCTTAGAAAGCTTAAACAAAATTTTAAAATGCTCAAGACCTCTGTGCTGTTTAGATATGAAAGTTGTTTAATGCCCTCATGCTTAATTAGGGTGTAGAAAAATTAGTAGCATAACATATATCATGTATGACCACAAGGGGTCCTAGTTTACTCATGAACCAATTTGTATATATGTTTCGTAGTAACTTTTGCCATGAAACTTACTTAGATTTTTCATGCTTTAGGTCACTTAAAAACCTAGATAAAGAATGGTAGGTTTCGGCCATGGGAAAAAAATAAAAGAAAAAGAGAAAAAGAAACCTAGAAAGCCTAAGACACAATTCATATGTATACTCATTAGGCTTGTCTTTACACATGCTATGAAACTCGTATGACTTCACATGTTTTTTTTATGTTATTGAAGCAAGTTTAAGCACTGATGAGTTTCAGCCAAGTAGGGTTTAAATGACCTAGAGGCCTTAGAATTTAAACCAAAGGTGTTAAAATGCTTCTTATGAAAATATGATAACCTATTGATTGTGTCACATGCTTGTATAATTTTCCATGATCTAAAAGGACTATTGTAAGTCTCGTCCATGGAGGGTTAGACACCCTAGGGACCCTAGGACTTAAATTAAATATGCTCATGTCACCCTACATGAAATGTGATAAGTAGAAAGCCAAGGTTCAATTGTTATATGTTGTTTTATGACCTAAAATGATGCTAGGGTATGTTTCGGCCATAACTATTGTATGATGCTTTGTATGAATTTATACATAATGTTAGTCCAAGTTCACATGCTTGTATGCTTGTTTGTAGCCCTAATGAGAACTTGTTAAATTTCGCCATGACATATGTTAAGGGCTTAAAGAACTTAGGAACTAATTCAAATATGTCAAATGTGTTTACCTTATTTCTTGGTAAAATGTTATAAATATGATTTCAAGTTGTCTATGTTTTTATGTCATATGGAACCTTGTTTCACACCTTAAGGTTTCGGCCACATGAAATTAGGGACTTGAAGAACTTAGAAACTAAGTTAATCATGTTTATAATGCTTCCTATGAAAATGTTATGATGATAATTTAGGTACCACATGCTTGGATGTTGTGTTTAGCCTAAATTGAGCTCTAAAGGGGTTTCGGCCACAAGGGTTTAGGAAGCTTAGAACCAAGATAAATATGATACCATGTTTCCTATGATAGGATAATCACAAGATACACCCTTATGCATAATATGTATGCTTGTGATTTATGACTTATGATATGATATGCATGCTTTTATGATATGATATGCTTTGTGCTTAAAATATACATGCTTTTATGATAAGCTATGTGGATAAAATATGCATGCTTGATGATATGCTTTATGCTTAAGATATGTATGTTTTTATGATCTATTCCTAAGTGATGCATATTGTTATGACATGATGTATGCCTAAGTGATGCATACTTTTATGATATGATGTATGCCTAAGTGATGCATACATTTATGACATGATGTATGCCTAAGTGATGCATACCTTTATGATATGATGTATGCCTAATGATGCATACTTTTATGACATGATGTATGCCTAAGTGATGCATACTTTTATGATGTGTGCCTAAGTGATGCATGCTTTTATGATACATGATATGTATGACATGTACTTTACTTTATGTGTGAGTGGCTTGTACCAAGGGTGGGCTCCATAAGCACCCCGGGGACTAAGGACCTCGTTAGGGATGGGCTCCTAAGTGCCCCTAGGACTAAGGGCCTAGTATGTTTGCCTCGTAGGGTTCAAGACTTGCTACCTTGGACCTACACGGTTGCGCGCAATATGTAAGTGGTATATAGCCGGGATCCCCCTTATGTTGAGATTATTTTCAAGTATATATACATATAAAAGAGAATGGTTTTAAAGATCATGAGACATACACATGTTTTTCGGATACATGTTTTCCAAAATCATATTGCATACACCTTTTGATTATGCTATGTTTCATGCTATGCTCTTGATTATGATATGCCATGATAAGGTATGTTTATGTTATGTTCATGCTATACCTTATAGACATGTTTCGGCCATGGATATGTTGATGCTTGATATATATAGATTTCAGCCATGGATTTGATGATGCCTTGATGTACATATTCGGCCATAGTTATGATGCTTTGATATACATGTTTCGGCCATGCTTTGATATACCATGATACTTGTTTGTTATGCTATGTCTAGCTATGTTTTATGCAATGCACTATGTATATGTTTCGGCCATGATGATGTTTGATATGCCATGACTAGTTGTGATTATATTATGATAAATGATAAGCTTGAATTGAATGCTATGTTATGCCATGATTAGCTGAGATTATGACTTGTTGATACATTCTTGATTATGTGCTGATTGTTGGCTTTAGTGAGTAGGAAAGGAACTTACTGAGCCATGAGTGCTCATAGCTTACTTTCCTTGTACCACAGATAAAGGAAAAAGCTGGATGAGTTAAAGGAGCAGCAGGAGGGGCAACAAAGATGTGTGTGGCGGTGGCTAGGCAACTAATTAAGAACCTGCTTTAAAATCTTTAAGAACTATGCTTTGGTTTTGTGAAATGTAATACAATATGAGTGACTTGATACTAAGTTTTTATTTATTTCGTTATCATTTTATGGAACCATGTTAGTGTAGTTCGGTTTTAATTAAGTTAAGAAAAATAAATTTTAAGTCTTCCGCTGTAGTACGTACGTAGAGTATCGTAGCCCCGTCCCTTAGGGTTAGCAGGGAGGGCGGGCGTTACACTCAATCTTAATCGAACGGTTCTAAATCGAATCATATCTCATTAATGGCAAATATTACTAGCGTACCAACTGAAACCTTTCATTAATGCTAATTGAATTAAATATTTAATCCTGAAGAATAGCACAAACTGTAATTACAAACTGTACATCCTTGTCTTTGTTGGAAGTATAGCAACAAACCTACAATAAATTGGAGACCGTCTAAAACATGATTTTGCAAAATAAAGGAGGAGAAAAAGAAGAAGAATAAGAAAAAGAAATCGAAGGAAAGAAACCTGGACCTCAGCCTTCCGCCAGCTCTGTCAAATTGAAAACATACAATATATCTCAAACACTTGCAACCTAAACCCTGAGTAAGAAAGTTCAAGTTGTCAAACCTTATTTTTGGCTGACTGCTGCAAACCTTCGTCTCTGTTGCCTAAGACTCCAAATCGGAAGCCCTAACGAGGGGGAATGGAGAGGACTGAAATGAAGGGGAAGGAAAAGGAGGTCCAACAACTCAATTTCGGAAGAGGAGCATCGGAAGGCCTAACCCAAGAAAACGAAAGGAAGTGGGGGGAAATAAAAGTGGTCAGAGTCTCTTTGTAAAAATAAAAGTTAACTCTTTGTACTATTACTTCGGAGTAAACACTAAAAAATGTATTCACGACGTTACTACTTCGGTATTTAACAAATTTCTGAAGTAATAGCTTATTTCAGTTTAAAGCGAAGCCCGTGTTTTTAAACCTGCGAAGTCTATATTTGTATATACTTCGTCGGTTTTTGCAGGGAAGTTGCTTATACACTTTTACTTCGTATATTTAAATTGACGAAGTAAATTGTGGTGAAGTAAAAAGTCATTTTTCACATAGTGCTTGGTACATCTTGGTGGAACCAGGATGCATTGCATAGGGTGTTCCATGGCCTTCATCTAGAATTTTCTTTTGTAGTTCTTCTTGATTAGGGACATAGAGGCGATGACCATAACATAGTAATCCACGGTCTGATACTCGGAACTCTCCATTTTCTCCTTCCTGTATTCCCTGTTTGATCTTCTGAATAGTAGGATCTTCCTCCTACCCTTTTTATATATCTTCAAGCAGGGTTGACACTAGTGTCAAGTTAGAAAGTTGCCCGATAACCATTTCAAGCCCAAAGTCTACTATTTATTTCTGTAGGGGACATGATATAGCCAATAAGGATAACGAAGTTGCGCAAGATTTCCTACTTAACACATCTGCCACTTTGTTTGCCTTCCCTGGATGGTAGAGGATTTCATAGTCATAGTGTTTGACTAGCTCAAGCCATCTCCGCTGTCTCATGTTCAGATCTTTCTGAGTGAAGAAATACTTCAGACTCTGGTGATCGGTATAAATCTTGCACTGAGCTCCGTATAAATAATGCCTCCAGATTTTGAGAGCGAAGACTACTGCTGCTAACTCAAGGTCATGAGTAGGATAGTTCTTCTCATAATCCTTGAGTTGTCTCGAGGCATAGGCAATGACTTTGTCATTTTGCATCAGTACAGCTCCGAGTCCCAATTTAAAGGCATCACTGTAAATATCGAAGCTCTCGTCATTCTCTGAAAGAGTCAGGATTGGAGCACTGGTCAATCTCTTTTTTAGTTCCATGAAACTCTTCTCACAATCCTCTATCCACTCAAATTTTCTATTCTTTCTGGTAAGTACTATCAATGGAGAGGTGATCCTTGAGAAGTTCTCTACAAATTTCCTATAGTAGCCTACTAGCCCAAGAAAACTTCTGATTTCACTAATATTCTTAGGTCTATTCCAGTTATTCACAACTTCTATTTTTGTCGGGTCTACCATAACCCTATCTTTCGAAATAATGTGACCTGGGAAGGACACTTGATCGAGCCAAAACTCGCACTTGGAGAACTTCGCGTACAACTGTCTTTGTTGAAGAATCTGTAACACTGTCTTCAGATGTTCAGCATGCTCTTCTTGAGTCCTAGAGTATATAAGGATATTGTCTATGAAGACGATCACAAACTTATCCAAATACGCTTTAAACACTCTGTTCATCAGGTCCATAAATGTAGCAGGAGCATTCGCCACTCCGAAAGGCATGACTACAAACTCTTAGTGTCCATACCTTGTCTGAAATGTCATCTTCGGTACATCATCCGCTTTCACTTTCACTTGATGATATCCAGACCGAAAGTCTATCTTGGAAAAGATTGTGGCTCCCTTTAACTGATCAAATAGATCATCAATTCTTGGCAGAGGATACTTATTCTTGATTGTTACTTTGTTCAGTGCTCGGTAGTCCATGCACATTCGCATGGACGCATCCTTCTTCTTTACGAACAACACCGGAGCTCCCCATGGTGAGTGACTAGGGCGAATGAAGCTCTTGTCGAGTAGCTCCTATAGCTATCCTTGAAGTTCTTTCAATTCTGTCGGCGCCATGCGGTAGGTGCTTTTGAGATTGGATGGGTACCAGGGATGAGTTCAATCTCAAATTCAATTTCCCTATCCGAAGCTAAGCCTGGCAATTCGTCCGGAAATACTTCTGGGTAGTCACATACAACTCTAACTTCCTCTAGCTTTTGGGCTCTCTCTTGTTGGGTGTTAACCACATGAGCTAGAAACCTAGCACATCCGTCAGCTAACATTTTCTGAGCCTTCATGGCCGATAAGAATTTCTAGGTTCTCTTCCTTGATTCTCCAATGAACTCAAATTTAGACTCTACCTCAGGTTGAAATAGAACTCTTCGCTTACGACACTCTATGGAAGCATCATACTTGCTTAGAAAGTCCATCCCAAAAATAACATTGTAATCAGACATGTTCAGCATTATCAGATCGTTGTACAGTTTTCTGTCTGAAATTTTGACTGGCACAGCTCATAGCCAGTGCGTAGATGTCATTATCTCTCCCGAGGGTAGTGTCGTCAAGAATTTTCCGCTTAGGACCTCCGGGGGTATACCTATTCTTTCCGTAAATACTATGGAGACAAACGAATGGGTTGCCCCAGTATCAAATAGCACAGTTGCATATTGATTAAAAATGCTTATCTAACTTATGACAATGGTGGAGCCATTTGCTACTTCCTCTCTTGTAAGGGAGAAAACTCGAGCATTTGTAGAACTTGGTGGAGCTTCCAGTCTACCTTGACTAATATGGGGACCCTCCAACGCAGCCTGCATCTGGTATAGTTGTCCCTGCTTTCCTCCATATTGCACAGGTTGTGCGGAAGGTAGTTTGATCTTGGTTGGGTAATTCTTGGCCATATACCCCTCTTGACCACATGTATAATAGCCACTCGTGCCCTTGCGACAGATCCTAGGATGCATCTTTCCACACATGGAACATGTAGTGTACTTAGGCTGCTTGCTTACGGATCCTCCCTTCTTACTACTCCATTGCTTCCTCTTGGAGCTCCCCTTCTAGGTTGACCCATGACTCTGGGGTTTCTGAGTGCCCAAACTCCCTTGAATTTTATTCTCCATTAGTACTGGCTTCTGCTGCTTGGTGTTGTTCATATAATGCTCCGTAATCAGGGCACCATTAATCAACTCTTCTGCAGCCTGCGGTCTATTAATTCCGCCAGCTACATTTAGAGCTATCTCTAGCATTAGCATCTTGAGCATTAGTCTTACCCTTTCCCGTTCTATGCTGACCAGTTCAGGGCATAGGCGAGCCAACCTATTGAATTTCTTCATAGCTTCGTCCACTGATAAATTTCCTTTTCGGAATTTCGTGAACTCATCGTAATGTTTGTTCGTGACTCGCATATGAAAGATTTCTTCGAAGAACTCCATCTCAAAATCAGACCAGGTCATTTGATCTACTCTTCATTTTACCTTGACTCGTTCCCACCACATTCTTGCATCACCAGTGAAACAGAAAGAGGCACACTTAATCTTTTCTACCTCCGGCCAGTCCAGTAGCTCCATTATACTCTCTAGGGTTTTGAACCAGGTTGAGCATCCCATGGTTCATTGGTGCCAGAGAAATTCTTCGGTTTCAATTTCTGCCACTGGATGAGGTATGCTTCTTGCCTCACTACCTTTGCTAGGGCTATAGGTGTAATGGATGGTACTTCAGCTATAGTAGGTGTCATCATATTGACTTCGGATGGAACCACACAGGGAGCTTGCTAGTTAGCAGTCAGGGCGGAAATAACCTACTGCTGTTCCGCCACTTGTCTCTGCAGTTGAGCTACTACTTCTAAAAGGTTGGGTTGTGGTGCAGACTCATTTTTCTCTGGTTGAGGTTCGATAACTCTCGGCTGTCTAGCCGACCGTCCTCTGGCCATCTACATATTCATAACCCAACCAATGAGACATACATCAACCCAACATCATTCTTACTTGTTGCACTTAATACTTTCATGTATAAGTATGCTTAATCTTACAAATATTTCCTACTAATCATAACATAAATAAAATGCATAAAAGTTATGAGAAGGTACTGTCTTACTTGGGAGCTGTAGGATCAATGCTTGATGTGTGTGTGGCGGAAGGGTGGAACTTGCTCTGATACCAATCTGTAATGACCGCCCTTCTTAACCCTAACTTAAGGCACGGACGTTACTCTTTTCATACCTTCTAAAGACTTAGTTATATGCACATTCCTTGAACCAATAATCTATTCTGAATTTGTTTCGACTGTTAAGTCATGTTTTGGAGCGAAGCAGAGCTGAGATAAAGTCTAGAGCTGCTAGAAGGTCTGGGTCGTGTGGCCCTGACCGACCGAGTATCCTTACCCGAGAGGGAGCTGGTCGGGGCCGTGTGGTGATGACCGGCCATGTACCATACCAGACCCAAGTCTAAGCATGGTCGTGGTTGGTACACGATCGTGTAAGGCCTTCCCAGCTGAAGCAGGGCACGACCGTGTGACTCCACTCAGCCGTGTCACCTTGATAGAGAGAGAGAGGGGCACAATCGTGTGGCTCACATGGCCATGTCACCTGAGCTGAGACGAAGGGGGAGTGTGGCCGTGTGAATCCACACAATCGTGTCATCTTGCCCGAGAAGAAGAGGTGCACGGTCGTGTGAGCCACACGGTCGTGTCACCTTGGCCGAGATGAAAAGGGTGCACGACCGTGTGAAACCACACAGTCATGTCACCTTGGCCATAAGGGAGAGGGTTGGGGCCGTGTGACTCCACATGACCATGTCACGGTCGTGCGGGGGTCACACACGGCTACACTAAAGTAGTGTTTCTCCCCTTTGTACTCCTCCTTGGCTTACCATTCTATCTCACTACTTTAGGGAGAGTCTTTGACACGTAATTTACTACCAAACTGTAAATTCATCATACATGACTTTTACTAATGCTCAGGTAAAGCTGAGATAAGAAAATACATTATCACAAATCCCATGATCTTCTTCCACTGTTTCGGCACACACACACACCCAGACACCGCTCCTGCTACCTCCTCTTACTCGAGCTTTCCTTTACCTTTATGTGCAGTATAAGGAATGCAATTCTGTAAGTGAATGCTTAGTAAGTACCATCTACACACAAAACAATGCATTAAAAAGGGAAAACATGCTTTGCAAAACTGCTTGAAGGAACACAAAACATACACTCAATAATTACTCATGCTAAAACTCATAATTTGGAAATATGTACATAGCATGTATTTTTAAATAGTCTCATCATGCAAACATCAACATTTTTAAATAGGACTATCATGAGACGTCAACATAAAACCATGCTTGTATTGAAAACAAGTAATGAAAACCATAAACCTTGTCATACAATAGAGTTCATCAAAACTGCACCTTATAGTCTCTAATTCCCAACTTAAGAATGCTTTCACTTAAATAAACAATGAACTAGGGAAAACTTCATATTACGTACTTGTGAAAATAATAATCAACTTGCTTTGGGCCCGGCATTATACTACTTTACGTGCATCCTTAATAAGATCTGAGGTAGCTAATCCCGAACCTATTAAGGTACTACTAGGCGATCTATGGGCCTAGGGGTGATCTAGGAGCCCACCCATGGACCTTGTGTCTAGTACAATGCCACATCAAAGTAAAATACTTTCTTTAAATATTTCTTTCTCATACTTTGCACTTACTTGTCATTTAAACAAGCACCTTATATGTGCTTAATCCCCCACACTTAAAGGGAAGCACTTTAAAGTACTTGAATATGCTTCTTAGCCCCAAAACTTTGGGGGTCTCTTACATATCATAGCACGTACATATCATAGCATCTATCTTCTTTAACATGTAATAAACATATCATAACTTGTATCTTCCTTAACATGCTTAATAACATATCATAACATGTAACATCGGAGTGACTCATACTGCAGGTGAGAGATACTTACATCCTTTCACTATTTCTTACTCTTACACCGTAAGGGTTAGGGAGAACGACCTCTCTTGTATGCCTCACCCTCCACCTTCCCACATGTACCACTTCCTTGGGAGAATCCTCCTCTCAGATTCTCCCCTTGAAAATCTTGAAAACGTGGAACCCTAGGTTTCTTGGCCGAAAATTGCAAAGGGAAGGAGAGGAAATTTGGCTAGGGAGGAAAGGAAGAGGAAGATGAAAAGTTAGGTTTTCATCTCTTCCTTTCCCTTTTATACCAAGTGGAAGTTGAAGCATCTCTTCACCCAAAATCTGCTTATAATCAATTGCTTCCTATTTCTAATATGATGCTTTACCACCACCTAATGGCTACTTAAACTAATTTCAAGTAAGAGGTCTAGGGTTCAATCCTAGCCTAGGCCATTTATGATTGTACTTTTATTTCTTTTTCTCTTCTTGTACTTCTTTTTGCTTTATTTAAATAGAGGAAATTTATGGGCGTTACATTAATTCTGACACATTAGAACAAAACGAATCTTTTTGATCAAATCTGACACAATAAAACTAATCTGGTCATATTTGATCAGCCCAACTTATGTAATCAAAACCACCCAACTAATTTACTAATAAACTGATCTGGTTAAACCAATAGATGATTTGAACTAGATCTAGGTATTATTGAATCAAACTGGTCTTCTTTAATCAACTAATGATTTAAACCAGACCTGGATTTGATTGGATAAGTTGGTCTAGTTCAATTTTCAATTAATTGAACCCTAAATTTAATCAAATATGTATTTATTAATTAATAATACATTTCTATATGTATTTAATTAATTAATAAATATATTTAATTAAATTTTAATCAAACATACAAATACTGTTTGTTTTTGACGTGTGTTGAGAAAAGTTTGTTCTTTTCCTATTTTTTTTATTTAATAAAATCAAAGATTTTCTCAACAAAATAGTATTTGACGGATGAACAGTATTTAATACTATTCAAGATTGATTAAAAATCTTTTTAATCGATTACATTGCTTGAATAGATTACACCAATTGATTATACAGATTCACTATGCTTCGTCAATTTAAATGATTACACAGATTTTAAATCGATTAAGATCTATTTTAATCGATTAGTTTAATCGATTAAACTTCTTCTTCTCTTCTCTGTCGTGACCGCGACACTCTCATCTTCTGCCACGATGAACACGGTTGTCGTGATTGTCAATTGTTAGCCTCTCAACGTGGTTGTTGGCACTCTCAGACCACAGAAGCCGATAGCTAGCAACCTCTCGGGGCTCGACAACGGTAGCAAATCATGACCTAGTCGCAATCTTGCATAGCGATGGCAGCGACAACAACAGAGACATTTTTCAGATGAAGAGACAAGTTTCATGCATTACGCATCGCTCTGATACCATTGTTGCCTATTATATCCATGAAACAAATAGGAATAAAACTGTAAACACTCACAGTGATCTCCCGAGAAGAAGTCGAAGAAGATGTCGATGAAGACGCTACTGTTATTGTCGAGAAGATCACCGTTTGGAACCTCCTTAGATTTGTCACGAACCAAATCTCGACCATAGTGTTGGTGCGGTTAGCACTGATGGTCTAACTCAGGTTTTGATAAATGATAAAATAGGTTAAGTTAGTTTCGTTGTGATCTAACATTTTGACGAAGTGTGCAGGAGAAGCCCAGCTAGGTCGACGGGCCGACCAGATAGCTTGCACGAAGCCCAAACAGGTCGACGGACTGACCGGATGTCTGGCATGAAGTCCAGCTAGGTCTACAGGTTGGCCTGATAGCTGGCATGAAGTCCAGACTGGTCGATGGGCTGACTAGATGTCTGGCATGAAGTCTAGCTAGGTTGACAAGCTGACCTGATAGCTAGCACAAAGTCCAGATGGGTCGACGAGTTAACCAAATGTCTGGCAGGTAAGTTAAGGTAAGTCACTAAAGGGGAGTAACTTGTGAGAGCACATTCCCAGTTAGGGAACTTAGGTGTCGATCCAACTTAGGTCCATTTCAAAAATCTAGGTTGAGATCGTGACTGGATTCCGATCTCAAGGAGACGGAATCTAATTACTACTCTGTTTGATTATAAATTATGCTAACATCTTGTTTTGCAGGGTAGTTTAACTTTTATTTTGCCTCGAACTAATATTTTCTTGCAGGAAAAGGAATTTTTAAAAAATGGTGGTCGGAGCGCCCGGAAGGGATCCGGACGCCCGGAGTTGGTCCGGGCAGCCGGAAGGCAAAAATTATCTCGTCGCGATATAGAGCATGCTGATTGGTCGGGCTTACGTCACGGTCTGGGCACCCAGAAGGGATCCAGGCACCTGGAGCACTCCTATATAAGAAGGTCTCCATGGAGCATCACAATAACAACTTCCTCTACAACTGCTCTATTGCACTCTGCCCCTGCGACGCTGCGAAGCTACTCCGACAACTTGCGGTTCAAGGTTTTTTTATTATTGTTGTCAGTATTTCATTTTAATAGTTCTTGTACCTATTGTTGTAATCTTGTTTGTGAACTATTAGTGATTGCCCAACGAAAGCACTCAATGAGTGCAGGCCTTGGAGCAGGAGTCGACGAAGGCTCCGAACCAAGTAAAACTGGTTCCTATCAGCGTTGTGATTTTTATTTTTCCGCTGCATACTCGTTTCAAATTTTTGATCGCTATTCAGCCCACCCCACCCCTCTCTAGCAACTTCCACGATACAACAAGTGGTATCAGACCAGGTACCATTCTGATTTGGTGCAACCACCAATCAGACAAAGGGGGTGAAATTTTTTTCTCTTTTCGATTTTAAATTTTACAATATAATCCAAACTGATATCATTATCTTTTTAGAGATTATTTTTTCGTAGCAATTAAGCTAAACTAGTGCAATACCAATTCAGTTTTATTTAATTTTTTTAATTTAATCCCACAGTATTAATCTAAGACCAAGTCTTGGGAATCATTTTTTCCTTTTTTTCTCCTTGTGTGCAAGATCAATGTCTCAAATAGAAGGTTTTAGCACAGTTCGTCCACCTCTATTCAACGGTGACTACTTCCCCTACTGGAAGAAACGTATGGAGGTCTACTTAAAGACCGACTTTGACTAGTGGTTCAGCGTCACCCGTGGCTACAAGGTGCCTGTCGACAACTCCAGAAATCTATTGGACTCGGAACAATGGACTGCAGACATGAAGAAGAAAGCCCAGACAGACTTTAAATCCCTCAACACACTGAAATGTGGGCTGACGAAGGAACAGCTGAACCAAGTAGGCCCACACCAAAATGCGAAGGAACTATGGGACAAGCTCGTCGAACTTCACGAGGGAACCAACAACGCCAAGGTAACCAAATGAAACCTTCTTTGAAATAAGTTATTTAATATTAAGATGAAGGAAGGAGAATCCACGAGTCAGGTCCACGTGAGGATCAAGGACATCCTCAATGAACTTCACGCTATTGACCACCAAATGGAGAACTGTGATTTGATCAGGTACGCTCTAAACATATTTCCTCTAAATGCATTTTGGGCATCCATCATGGATGCCTACAAGATTTTGAAGAATCTTTCTAAATTAAAGTTAGATGAGCTGTTTTGTGAACTTGAGCTTCATGAGCAAACTAACGCCTGAACCGAGAAAGGTATCGGTCTATTTGCAAGTTTCTCTAAGGAAAAGACAAAGACCAAGCCTGAACCTGAAGATGAGTTTGACCAAGATTCAGAAGATGAAGAGTACCTAGTGAACTTGGTAAGAAAGATGTTCAGCAGGAAAAAGAAGAACTTCAGCAGAAAGGACCTGTAAAAAATCAACTCCACAACTGAACCAAGAAACGTGACCTGCTTTGGATGCAACAAGAAGGGTCATTACAAGAACGAGTGCCCAAAATTGAAGAATGACAATTCAAATACAACAAAGAAGAAGGCACTTAAAGAAACATGGGATGATTCATCTTTAGAAGAATCAAAAGTTGAAGAGCAGAGGCATCAAAGCCACCTCACGCTGATGGCTCGTGAGTCAGAATTGAAGGACAAATCAGAAGATGTGTCCGAACCCGAATTGAGCCACAAGTCTGTTCTCATTTCTGAAGGTCCCGAGGAGATATACCTTAGTTTAAATAAAAAGTTTTTAAAAATTATTGCATGTTTTAACTACAATTGAAAATCAAAATAAAATGCTCCTTAAGGAGAACCAACACCTCAAGGAACAAATTACAAATTCTAATCCAAATCAAGTTTTAACACTTAAGGAGGAAAAGTCAACACTAAAAGTTGAAATTAATAAACTAACAGGGCTCTTAGAAAACTTTACAACTAGATCTAAAAATTTAGATCTGATCTTAAATAATCAAAAGACTATATACAATAAATCTGGACTTGGATACAAGGCAAACTCAAATAAATTGTTTATATTACTAATAACTCAAAACAAACTACAAACTAAAGCTTGGGTTCTGAAAGCGTATTTAACCACGCAAGTAGGAATTAATAAATATTATATACCTAAAAATGAAATATATTATGTAAAATCTAAAAATCCAATTCAGAATTCTAACTATAAAATTAAATCAACTAAACCAAAATCAAATAATAGAAATAACTATAAAACTAACTTAAACTAAGATTATAATCAAGTATATTATAATTATAAAAGTAATCGACATAAATCCAAAACTAAAACCTAAAACAGATCAATAATTCAGGGGGAGGCTCCAAACTAGTTGGCACCTCCAAAAATAACCTACCTGGTACGGTAATTAGGATTAGTTTAAAAAAGAGACTAAGTTTAACTTGACTACAGTACTGGTGAAGTTTTGGATGATAGTAAGTTAGGGAAGCTCAGTTTATGCATGTCTAGGAAGATATGACTTTGACCTCGTGTAGTTGGCTAAGTGGAACTAACTGAAGCTATCCCTTATGGGTCCTAACTAGTTAGACCAAGGTTTTGTACTAAGTTCAGTGGATAGGACTATTTGGAAAACCTCGAATGCATAGTTACTCTAATTATGTCTAGGTAACTCACCTTAGCCCAGAAGTTTATCCAAAGAATATCTGTTTGTTAAGCCCAAAGCTAAACTTGAATCTAACACAAACTTAAACCAAACCCTAAAAATTGAAGTTAACTTCATCTCACAAAAATTATAGGTTTCCCTAATTAAAAACATATATTGGGTGAGATAACTCAAGATTTCAAATCAAATCAAATCAAATCGAAAAGAATCGAATTAAATTAAATCAAATCAAATCAAATCAAGTTAACTCAAATTAAATTAAATCAAATTTAATTTAATTTAAAATTAAATTAAATTAAACTGAATTAAATTTACTTTAATTTAAAACTACACTGAAAATTCAATTTAAAATTAAATCTTAAAAATTAATTTAACTTTAAAATTATTGTAACTTTAAAATATTTTTAACTTTAAAAAATTATTTTAACTTTAAAAACTATTTTTTTAAAAAAAAATAACTTTAAAAAATTATTTTAAGTTTAAATATTATTTATTTAAAAAAATCTTTTTAACTTTAAAAAATTATTTTAAGTTTAAATATTATTTATTTAAAAAAATCTTTTTAACTTTAAAAAATTATTTTAACTTTCAAAGTTATTTTTTTTAAAAAAAATATTTTTAACTTTAAAGAATTATTTTAACTTTAAAAATTATTTTAATCTTTTTAACTTTAAAAATTATTTTTAAAAAATCAATTTAACTTTAAAAATTGTTTTTTTAAAAAAAAAAATCTTTTTAACTTTAAAAAATTATTTTAACTTAAAATTTTTTTTTTAAAAATCTTTTTAACTTTAAAAAATTATATTAACTTTAATTTTTTTTTAAAAAAAAAAATTTTAACTTTAAAACATTATATTAACTTTAAAAATTATTTTAATCTTTTTAACTTTAAAAAATTATTTTAACTTTAAAAATTATTTTAAAATTTTTTTTAACTTTAAAACATTATTTTAACGTTAAAAATTATTTTAAAAAAATATTTTTAACTTTAAAAATTATTTTTAAAAAAAATATTTTAACTTTAAAAATTATTTTTAAAAATCTTTTTAACTTTAAAAATTATTTTAAAAAAAATCTGTTTAACTTTAAAAAAAAAATTAATTTTAAAAATTATTTTTAAAAATCTTTTTAACTTTAAAAAATTATTTTAAATTTAAAAATTATTTAAAGAATATTTTTAACTTTAACTTTAAAATTAAAAATAAAAAAATCTGGTCAGAAATCAAGAGCGTCCGCCCATGGTATTGCCTTCCGGGCGCTTGGAAGGCAGTCCGGGCGTCCGAAGTGCCATATATAAGGGGCGGTAGTGTAACGACCCGACCCTTTGGCCTCTTTGGCGGCCCACTGTCGGCCCTTATATCGTCGGCCCATTTGGCAATCTCTAATGTCGTCGACCGACGACCCTTTGGCCGTGCCGTTACTTACTAGGACTTTCCACCCCTGGCAGTGGATTTCCATTGTAGCACCCCCAAATCCTTGCACCTCTCCTTTCCACTCTTGCAAAGGCTCTCATCAAATTTTAACGCAAGAGGGATTAAATTTATTTTTTTTTTTACTTCTTCCTCGGTTATTATGCTGCTGGGAATCAACTTAGGTCATCATTTCTAGTATTTTTTTCACGATGCATCGATAAATTTTCTTTCCTTTTTTAAATTTCCTTAAATAAGTGTTTTTCTATAATTTATTGCTTAGTTTAGCTTTTCTTTGATAAAGTAGGAAACATGCTAATACTGGTACTGGCCCCTCTACTGCTAGTACCAATCCTAGGTTTCCTACTGAAGATCTTAGGATTAGGTTTAACTCTATCATTTATATGCCTATATGGACTAGGTGTATAGATAGACCATTTTTTATGCGCTCTTGCATCCCAACTGTAGAGGTCATTAACTACTACAGCTTGCAGCGCCTTGTTTACTGTACAAATTCAGTTAACATAGGTTTATGTTCTGAATTGTACAACAACCTTGTTAGAGTAGATGACCTTCTATACACTACTAGGGTAGTTGGTATTGATATCACACTATCCCCTGTTGTCATCTAGACCTTTTTAGGTCTACAACCATCCACATGCAGTTTTCAGTGCTACCCTCCTAGGGATCTACCATTTGGTAATCTTTACTCGCATATCACTCTTGATACGATTTATTCATATTTTTTGGGGGGGGGAGCAAGTACCCATTGTTACACTATTTAGGTTTATCTCCCTTCGAGTCTAGGACTATGTCCTCTATAGGGTTTTAGTCTCCTGTATTTTCTCGTTGACTACTTGCGACGTCGCGATGATACGTCTATTTCACTCTTTTCTCCTTTATGCCCTTTTCCATAGCTTAGATATAGATATTAGCCAACATATCTTTCATGCCATTATCTACTCAGCCGAAGTCACCACCAGTGGACGGGTTCATATGTCGTACTGTCACATTTTGACAGCATATATTACCTCCTTAGATATTGTGTAACGACCCAACTCCTGGGTACTAGGCTGTGAGCCGGATCGCTACATTAACTATTGAAACTACTGTGCTGTACTGTGCGGAAACTGGGTAAAAATAAAATTTTACTAAACTATTGTAGTTGCCTCTGTTAACTCTGTGAGAATGAGATTTCATATCCAACTACCTTCTAGATGTTCATAGCTATACTGAGGAGGTGAAACTGGAGCTTTGGATCGATCCGTGGAACGATTCACTGGCACACACGCGAACACTGGCTGGATCGGTCTGCCGACCGATCCAGCTGCTCACTGATCGGTCGGCTGACCGATCAGTGGCTCACTGATCGGTCGGCTGACCGATCAGTGACCGCTGATTTCGTCCCGAACTCTCTTTTCGCGGATGGAACGATCGGCTGACCGATCCTGGGAGACATAGTAAGCTACTGTATCCATCTGGATCGGTCGGCTAACCGATCCAGGAGAAAGAAAAGCACTGGATCGGTCTGTTGACCGATCCAGGTTCTGCTAGTCTGATACGAAATCAGAATTTCTGATTTCCAGCACTGATTCGTGCCAAAAATCACCTACACAAGCTCTAGATACATGAAAAACACTCTAGCATGTAAATACTAACGTTCTAAACATGATAAACTAAAAAAGACATAGTTTACTAAGCTATAACAATTAGTAATAAGACTAAGTCATAAAACTAGACATGTTATGTACTAAAACTGAAATAAAAACGTATAGATCCCAAGGATCTTTATTCCAGACCCCCTGCACACACACATCATCGTAGCATCTTCCTCCAGCCTCCGCTAGTCCACTTTTCTTTTACCGGTATCTGCAGTATAAGAAAAGTAGCATCTGTAAGCTAAAGAGCTTAGTAAGAAACCATCTACCTCACAAAAACATGCAACGATGCGATTATGTTTTTAAAACATGCTGTTTGAAAACTGAACTGAGCATGGCAACATGGCATGGCATACAAACATGTACTGAACTGTTCATGGCATACAAACAAGCTGAGCATAGCACACTATATCTGAAACTAAGCATGAATACTGAACTGATCATGCATATACATCTAATAGGTCATGAACTCAAATCATGAAACTTAACTGAGATAATTAACTGAAACTGAACTAAGTTAGTGTTTCCATCACTGATTACATATTTGGAAAACTATATATAATAATAGATGAAAATACTAAACATGCTGCTGGGGCCCTGGCAACTGTACTTACTATGCGCGCATCCCTACGAGACCCGGGATTGCAAGTTCCGAATCCAGCAGGGTTACTAGGTTATCTGAACCTAGGGACGACTGTGGGAGTCCAGCCCATGGATATCTGATCCAAGTACAGTGCCAACTGAATAAAAGTAAAATACGGAATACTGTTTTATTTTACTTTACTGTTCTAGGTTATCTGAACCAAGAGCTAGGTTATCTGAACCTAGAGGCTACTGTGGGAGCCCACCCAATGGATATCTGATCCATATAGCTGTTATAACTGATAACAAGCTGAATAAAATGTTTCTAATACATTTTACATGCTGTTAGGACGCCTACTGGTGCATCCTTCTGAACTGGGCATTCTACCGAATGCTTGGTGTGCACTAAAAGCACACCCTAAAACTGAAAACTGTAGAACTACTGAACTAATGCTAAAACTAACAAGCGAGAGCAATTATACTGCAGGTGAGGGGTTTCTTACCTCCTATTCGTAATTTCTTACGATTCAAACCGCTGGTTTTCCGATGGAAACGGTCCTCTCGACGATCCACTTGCGTCTTCGCGTTCCTCTCGCGGAGAAGAACCTTTTTCGTGTTGGAGTCGTCGCCGGAAGAAGTTCCCTTGGCCCTTGGGGGCTTGGTGTGCCGTGAGAAGGAGGAGAGGGAGAGGCGGCGGTGAGGGTTTGAGAGGAGAAGGTGGCGTGAGGTTTTGTGAGGAGAGGGCTGCCGAACCAAATTAAACCAAACCCAACTTAAGTTCTTAATTTATATTAAGTGGATTATTAAACCCAACTCTAATATAAATGTAATTGGTTCCTCTTTCTTCCAGCACGGCCCTGCTGGGTTCAACCGGTTACTAACATTATCCCGAAACCATAGGTCTCGGGTTCGATTCCCGCCTAAGCTATTTTGCAGTTCTATTTATTTTTGCTGCTTCCGCTACTCGGAAAATTCCGGAAAAATATCTAAAAATTCCAGAAAAATCGTAGAATAATTCTAATGCAAGTTTGAGAATTTTCGGGCGTTACAATCCCCCATACCTTATAAAAAGTTCGTCCCCGAATTTAAAACAACTGGCTTCTGTCTCCCAGGTCGCCTCCTCTGCTGTGTGATTTTGCCACCGACTTTGACTAATGGTACTTCCTTGTTCCGTAATTTCTTCCGCTTGGTCTATTATCCGAATAGGCCGACTATCATAGCTGAGATCATCACGACCTGTACTAACCGGGGCTCAATCACCGGTGGCGCCTGAATATGCTTCTTCAAGATGGAGACATGAAATACGCCAGGACAAATGACATCTCCCGAGGTAGCTCTAGCTCATATGCTACCTTGCCCACTCTTCTGTGATAAGGTATGGTCCCACATATCCGGGACCTAGCTTGCCCTTCTTCCCAAAATGCATGACTCCCTTCATGGGAGCTACTCGAGGAAAACTGTATCCCCAACTGAAAACTCTAGGGGTCTGCGCCGTGTATCAAGATAGCTCTTCCGACGGCTCTGAGCTGTCTCTATCCTCTGGCAGATCTGCTGTATAGCTGCTGTGGTATCTGCAACTAGATCTGTCTGAAGCTCTAGTTCCTTCTGTTCACCACTCTCATACCAGCAGATTGGAGATCTACACCTCCGCCCATAGAGAGCCTCATAAGGTGTCATGCCGATAGTGCCCTGATAACTGTTGTTGTATGCAAATTTTGCTAAACTCAGATATTTGCACCAACTTCCCTTGAAGTCCAGGGCACACGCTCGGAGCATATCTTCGAGTACCTGATTTACCCGCTCCGTCTGACCATCTGTCTGAGGATGGAAAGCTGTGCTGAATTTTAACTTGGTGCCCAATGCTGACTGTACACACTCCCAGAAGTGTGATGTGAATCTACTGTCTCTGTCTGAAATGATGGTCCGTGGAACTCCATGCAGTCCCGACAATCTCCTTGAGATACAACCGAGCTAGCTGCTCCATGGAATAGGATATTCTGATAGCTAAGAAGTGGGCTGATTTAGTCAACCTGTCGACTATTACCCAGATGACATTAAAACCATTCGTGGTTCCGGGTAATCCCACTATGAAGTCCATAGAGATATCCTCCCACTTCCATTCTGGAATCTGGATCGGCTCAGAACTCCTCCTGGTCGCCGATGTTCCGCCTTAACCTCCGACAGTTAGACAGATGTTGACGATTCGGCGATATCTCGCTCATCCTGTGCCACCAAAATCGCTTTTTAGATCCCGATACATTTTGGTGGAACCAGATGCATCGCATAGGGAGTCCCGTGAGCCTCGCCTAGAATCTGTTGTTCCTCTTGATCTGGAACACAAAGTCTGCCACCACAAGACACTACCCCATCGTGACACTCAACTCTCCACTTTCGATTCTCGCTAACCTTGCTTGATTTTCCGATTTCAAGATCCCGCCTCGAGTTCGATATCATCAAGCAAGGTAGATGCTAAGGACATAGCGTAAAGCTGCCCGATTATAAGCTCGAGACTAAAAGATGTAATCTCCTTCCTTAGGGGTGGTGACATAGTGCTAAAGATAATAAGGTAGCACTGGACTTCCTGCTGAGTGCGTAGCTTTCCCTGGATGGTAGAGGATATCTATGTCATAATCCTTGACCAGCTCTAACCATCTGCACTGCCGCATATTCAGATCCTTCCGAGTAAAGAAATACTTCAGACTTTGATGATCCGATACACTCGCACCGAGCTCCATACAAATAATGTCTCCAAATCTTGAGAGCGAACACCATCACGCAAGCTCAAGGTCGTGAGTAGGATAGTTCCTCTCATAATCCTTGAGTTGTCCGGAGGCATAGGCGATCACCTTGCCCTGCCGCATCAAGCACGCTCCTAATCCCAATTTAGAGGCGCCACTGTAGATGTCGAAGGCCTGTGTTTTTTGGTATAGCTAAAATAGGAGCACCGGTCAATCTCCTTTAGTTCTCATAGTCCTCTGTCCATTGAAATTTCTTGTTCTTTCCGGTGAGAGTCGTTGGGGAGGCTATCCCGAGAAGTCCTCTACGAATTTCTGTAGTATCCTCGCTAATCCCGTAAAGCTTCGATTTCACTAGCGCCTCGGTCTCTTCCAGCTACTTACCGCTTCTATCTTGCTTGATCTACCATAACACCATCCTTGGAGATGATGTGACCTAGAAAGGCTACTTGGTCTAGCCAAAATTCACATTTCGTGAATTTGGCGACACCGGTTCTCATCAAGGATCCAAAACTGCCTTCGATGCTCGCATGGTCCTCCCGAGTGCTCGAATAGATAAGAATGTCATCAATGAATATGATGACAAACTTGTCTAAGTATTCTCTGAATACTCTGCTCATGAGGTCCATGAAAGTAACTGGAGCATTTGTCACACCGAAAGGCGTGACTACGAACTCATAATGTCCGTATTTGGTCCTGAAAGCTGTTTTAGGTATATCACCTTTCTTGACTCTAACCTGGTGATATCCTGATCTGAGGTTAATTTTAGAGAACACTGTGGCTCCCTTTAGCTGGTCAAACAGGTCATCTATCCCGGGAGAGGGTACTGCTTTTAATTGTGACCGGTTCAAGGCACGGTAATCTATGCATAAGCGCATGCTTCCATCCTTCTTCTTCACGAACAACACAGTGCTCCCCATGGTGAGTGACTAGGCGATGAAACCCTTGTCTAGAAGCTCCTGTAATTGCTCCTCAAGTTCTTTCTGCTGGAGCCATGCGGTACGGTGCCTTGGAAATTGGATTTGTGCCGGAATGAGCTCTATCTCAAATTCAATCTCCCGGTCTGTGCTAAGCTGGTAGCTCTTCGTGGAAGACTGGTAGTCACAAACGACTCGAACCTCGATAGCTGTGGTTCTTGCCCTGGCCGGTGTTGACTACATTTGCTAAAAATCCCATGCATCCCGAATCCAATAGCTGCTGTGCTTTCAATGCCGAGAGAAACTTCGGCTTTCTCTTTGGTTTTCCTATGAACTCAAATCGTACTCGCTTCAGGTTGAATATCTGTTTACGGCACTCTATAGAAGCGCCATATCTCGATCGTAAAATCCATTCCAAAGATGACATCGTAGTCATCATTTCTAGCACCATCGATCACCAAAAGTTCCCCGTCGCTATAATGACCGCACCGCCCGAGCCGCGTAGATGCCATAATGTCTCCCGAGGGTAGTGTTGTCGAAACCGATCGCTGAGTAACTCGAGGTGTTGCTAATTTCTCGCAAATGCCCCGATACATAAGAGTGGGTTGCCCCAAGATCGAATAAGACAGTTGCATTATGTCAGAAATCGATCCGACTGTGACAACCGCCGAGGCATTTTCACGCCCTCTCCGTTAGTGAGAAAACTCGCATTCGGATAGCCGTGGGGGCTTCTAATCGCCTGACCGATCTGTGGACCATCTAAGGCGACATACATCTGGTGTAGCTGCGCTGGCTGAGCTCCATATTGTATCGGCTGAGGCTGAGGAAGACTGTTCTTGTTCGGGCATTGCTTAGCCATGTGCCCTTCCTGTCCACATTCAAAACAACCTCGCGTACCCTTGCGGCAAACTCCTGGATGATGTTTCCCACAAGTAGCACACTTGGGATGTCTGGAATGTTTTCCAACTGGTCCTCCTTTTGTCACTGCTTGCCTTGTGTTTCCCTTCCAGCTGGAGCTATGTCCTGTTGTTTCGCTGAGTACCGAGCCACCTTGTCCTTGGGCTCGTGGAAATCGTCACCTGGGTGATGTTAGTCGATAGTGCTCGTGATCGAGCACTACCACTAGCTCCTCCGTGGTTTGTGGCCTATGAACGCCACCAACCACATTCATTGCGATCTCCGGTCCGAGCATCTTTAGCATCAAGCGTACTCGTTCCTTCTCTGAGACTAGTTCGGACATAGACGGGCAACTGTTGAATTTCTTCACGCCTCCCGAATCGATAGGTTACCCTGACGAAATTCTGAAACTCGTCATAGTGTCGGTTCATGATTTGCATGTGAAAGAATTCCTCAAGAATTCTTTCTCAAGTTGGCCCATTTCATCCGGCCCATCGCCACTTGGCTTAATCGCCCCACCACATGCGCATCTCCGTTAAATGTATGAGACACACTTCACCTTTTCGTGCTCGCCAATCTAGAAGCTCCATCGTGCTTTCCAGTGTTTTAAACCATGCCCGAGCATCCCATGGTTCACCGGTGCTTGAGAAGTTCTCGCTTAATTCTCCGCCACCGATAAGGTAAGCTTTCTTAGCCCCGCCATCGGGCCACTGGACCGCAGTCGAGCCGGTACAACCTCCGTGATTACCGGAGTCGTGAGGTTCATCGGAGTGACTGGGGAGTAGTCTGCTGGTTAGCCTTTAAGGAGGCTATCTCCTGCTGCTGCTGTTGTAGCTGAGCCACTAGTGCTGTAAGGTCTGGGGGAGGCACTGAACTACCTGCCTCATGCTGGGGCTCAGCCACTGATGCTTTCTTAGCTGGACGTCCTCGTACCATTTTCTAAATAGCAGAGAACACATATATATAACTAGGCTATCATGTTATAGTTAACTACTGGTAACATGTTAAATACTATCACTGTAAACATGAATTAATTAACTACTAACATGAGAGCAAACAGGAAAGCACATATAACTGATATGAAAGCTGAAAACAAACTGAGTGAGAGATATTCTTACTTGGAAGCTGTAGGCACAATGCTGATGTGTGTGTAGGAAGTAAGGAACTTGCTCTGATACCACTCTGTAATGACCCAACTCCTGGGTACTAGGCTGTGAGCCGGATCGCTACATTAACTATTGAAACTACTGTGCTGTACTGTGCGGAAACTAGGTAAAAATAAAATTTTACTAAACAATTATAGTTGCCTCTGTTAACTCTGTGAGAATGAGATTTCATATCCAACTACCTTCTAGATGTTCATAGCTATACTGAGGAGGTGAAACTGGAGCTTTGGATCGGTCCGTGGAACGATTCACTGGCACCCACGCGAACACTAGCTGGATCGGTCTGCCGACCGATCCAGCTGCTCACTGATCGGTCGGCTGACCGATCAGTGGCTCATTGATCGGTCGGCTGACCGATCAGTGACCACTGATTTCGTCCCGAACTCTCTGTTCGCGGATGGAACGATCGGCTGACTGATCCTGGGAGACACAGTAAGCTACTGTATCCATCTGGATCGGTCAGCTGACCGATCCAAGAGAAAGAAAAGCACTGGATCGGTCTGCTGACCGATCCAGGTTCTGCTAGTCTGATACGAAATCAGAATTTCTGATTTCCAGCACTGATTCGTGCCAAAAATCACCTACACAAGCTCTAGATACATGAAAAACACTCTAGCATGTAAATACTAACGTTCTAAACATGATAAACTAAACAAGACATAGTTTACTAAGCTATAACAACTAGTAATAAGACTAAGTCATAAAACTAGACATGTTATGTACTAAAACTGAAATAAAAACGTATAGATCCCAAGGATCTTTATTCCAGACCCCTTGCACACACACATCATCGTAGCATCGCCCTCCAGCCTCCGCTAGTCCACTTTTCTTTTACCGGTATCTGCAGTACAAGAAAAGTAGCATCTGTAAGCTAAAGAGCTTAGTAAGAAACCATCTACCTCACAAAAATATGCAACGATGCGATTATGTTTTTAAAACATGCTGTTTGAAAACTGAACTGAGCATGGCAACATGGCATGGCATACAAACATGTACTGAACTGTTCATGGCATACAAACAAGCTGAGCATAGCATACTATATCTGAAAATAAGCATGAATACTGAACTGATCATGTATATACATCTAACTGGTCATGAACTCAAATCATAAAACTTAACTGAGATAATTAACTGAAACTGAACTAAGTTAGTGTTTCCATCACTGATTACATATTTGGAAAACTATATATAATAATAGATGAAAATACTAAACATGCTGCTGGGGCCCTGGCAACTGTACTTACTGTGCGCGCATCCCTACGAGACCCGGGATTGCAAGTTCCAAATCCAGCAGGGTTACTAGGTTATCTGAACCTAGGGACGACTGTGGGAGTCCAGCCCATGGATATCTGATCCAAGTACAGTGCCAACTGAATAAAAGTAAAATACTGAATACTTTTTTATTTTACTTTGCTGTTCTAGGTTATCTGAACCTAGAGCTAGGTTATCTGAACCTAGAGGCTACTGTGGGAGCCCACCCAATGGATATCTGATCCATATAGCTGTTATAACTGATAACAAGCTGAATAAAATGTTTCTAATACATTTTACATGCTGTTAGGACGCCTACTGGTGCATCCTTCTGAACTGGGCATTCTACCGAATGCTTGGTGTGCACTAAAAGCACACCCTAAAACTGAAAACTGTAGAACTACTGAACTAATGCCAAAACTAATAAGCGAGAGCAATTATACTGCAGGTGAGGGGTTTCTTACCTCCTATTCGTAATTTCTTACGATTCAAACCGCTGGTTTTCCGATGGAAACGGTCCTCTCGACGATCCACTTGCGTCTTCGCGTTCCTCTCACGGAGAAGAACCTTTTTCGTGTTGGAGTCGTCGCCGGAAGAAGTTCCCTTGGCCCTTGGGGGCTTGGTGTGCCGTGAGAAGGAGGAGAGGGAGAGGCGGCGGTGAGGGTTTGAGAGGAGAAGGTGGCGTGAGGTTTTGTGAGGAGAGGGCTGCCGAACCAAATTAAACCAAACCCAACTTAAGTTCTTAATTTATATTAAGTGGATTATTAAACCCAACTCTAATATAAATGTAATTGGTTCCACTTTCTTCCAGCACGGCCCTGCTGGGTTCAACCGGTTACTAACATTATCCCGAAACCATAGGTCTCGGGTTCGATTCCCGCCTAAGCTATTTTGCGGTTCTATTTATTTTTACTGCTTCCGCTACTCGGAAAATTCCGGAAAAATATCTAAAAATTCCAGAAAAATCATAGAATAATTCTAATGCAAGTTTGAGAATTTTCGGGCGTTACATATTGACATCACTAGAGGTGATGTCCGAGTTCTGACTGAGTTTGACGTTGTAGGATCTAGGAACTTCTCTTTAGGTGGTATCCATACCGATGATGAGGGTGTCATATCTTGGCGGAGGGGGGCATAGCACCAGCCTGACCCAGATGTAGAGCCAGGTGTCTAAGAGGAGGAGGTAGGGCAGGATGAGTTTATGATCATACTATTCGACGAGGCCGCTCCTGCCCCAACACAATCTCTAGACCAAGCACCATGTCCCGCTCCTCGCACTCTAGGCGACCGAGTTATCGGACTAGAGATATCTATGATGAGTCTCCAACAAGAGATCTTCAATTTTCACTGAGGTATGCGTCAAGAGGTCTCCGACTTATGACGGGATATGCAATAGGAGGTCTCCAACTTGCGACGAGATATGTGGCAGGAGATCTTTTACCTTCGACGTGCCCTATCCAGCTCTCGAGAGGATGACCGGACTCGTCACTCTGAGTTGATAGATTTGTTACGCTCCTTGGGCTCCGGACCACCTCCTTTATCATCCCAGTAGTCTAGGCGTTATTATATTTTCATCATGACTATAGTATATTGACTGTAGTATATATTGAGTTATTGACTTTTACTTCATATATTGCCTTGTCATGAATAGACTAGGATTCTTAAATTACAAAATTATTTTCAAAAAATTGTCTTTAAAATTCTAGGATAAAACTTTTTATATATTTCTCAAAATTCCCTATTTTTAGAATTTTTGAAAATCAGTTTTAGCCTTAGATTAGATCAAACCCTTAGAAAGAATGCTCCTATAGATCTAAGGTTTGAGCATCTCACCAACACACTAGGACTACCTTCTTTGTGAATTACTAAACATAGAAAGGGATGAGATGTATAGGCATATTGGTTAGACTTAAAGATGTTTATATCAGTGCATCGGCATAAGTCTGGGCGTTAAAAACTAAACAAATATTAATCAGATTAAGTATTCCAGCTTAGTCAAACACTAATTATACACAATTAACTTAACTTGACTAACAAAGTGAAAGTTGTTGGATCAAAGCATTCGATAGATGGGGGTTAATATCGATTAAAAATTTAGAAAGAGTACACAGCGAAAAGAATAAACGAAAAGAAAAAACAACGCTAACAAAAGTCATTTTTTACTTGGTTCGGAGCCTGTGTCGACTCCTACTCCAAGGCCCACACACAAGGGTACTTTCAATGGACAATCCACTAGCAATTTGAAATAATTGTTTACAATTAAAGTACAAGAATGCTAATAGAAAAATAATATTGACAAAAAATGAAGAATTAAAAGAACAGTGCGTTGTCAGAGTATCTTTGCATCGTCGCAGGAGCACAAGAGAGCAAATCGTGAGTTGTTGTTATGACTCCAGCCTTTACCCTTCTTATATAGGAGGTTCGGGGCGCCTAGAACCTCCAGGATGCCCTGAATATGACGTAACCGAGCTAACCAGGGCGCTCCACGTGGCGGAATGACGTTGCGGATAAAATTTCACCTCCGGGCGCCCGGACCACTCTTTTGTAATGACCCAATTTTCCCTATTTCGAGTTCTAAATATCCGTAAAAATATTTGGAAATACTTTTAAAACATTCTAGAGATTTTTAGAGTATTTTTATGCAATATGGAGGTCGTTTGATATTTTTACTAAACGAAGGAAGTTTTGACAAAAAAATGTCCAAGCCGAGGTTCGAACCAGCGACCTTTGACTCGATCAAAACCCGGCTGACCAAGTGTGCTGGTGGTGGTTGCTGGTAAATTAGGAAGTGAAATATATTTAAACTATAGTTGATAACAGAAAATACCTAAGTTAAGAGAGGACTTAAGTTTCTCCCGTGACCTAAAACTCCCGAACCCCTCTTCTCCTCTCACGCTCGCAACGGCGCGTGACAGTCTCGGCGGAAACGAAGAAGCAGGCATTAGGGCTCGATCTCCAGTGTCGGCGAAGGGTTTTTCCGGCCAGTCTCCACCCGTGCGTGACCACCTCGACGAGGGGAGCTTGGAAACACCAAGAAGCCACCAAGATCTTCACCGTCTCCAAACCCTAGAACCCCTTTCCTTCTCGGTTGAATCCAAGAACACGCTGTAAGTTGCTACTCACCTGCAGTAGGATTGTTCTGAGATTTCCTTTACTTGCTACCATGAATTGAGGTTACAAATTCTTGCTTCCTTCTTGATTTCGTAGCATGCAGAATTTTTCCTACGGGTAACAAGTCAAGCGGATGTTTAAGCAATTTTATAATTACTCTGAACGGGTAATTACTTGTTGTTCCATGATATTTAGTTCGGAGAACCGAACTGTGCCCAGATAATTGGTCTACTATATTATCTATAGTATACCCTTGCAGTATACTGACAATTACTTAGACTTAGTAATTCTCTATAGGAATTTTTAGTTTATCTATAGTTGGGCATATGGTTTGGATTTCTACAGACTTCGGATTATGCTGTAAAGATTTGTTGATTGAAGCAGAGGCACTTTTCTGTGTTTTCCATTATAGCCATGGCACATAACAAGATGATTATTCATGTTTTAGTTCCTTTCAGTAGCAGTGCAGAAACTTAGATTTCCTTAAACATTTGATTCCTTTATTTCTAGTTTCCTTGCTATTAAAATGTGCACGAGCAGATTTCTAGATTTATTTGCTATTGGAATAATATGAGCAGCCTGTAGAAACAATGCAAATTTTCGAACTCTTTAAGCATGACATAGGTTTTATTTTAATATGAATTTATGACTTCTGGTATGTATAGCTTTAAGTCCATCATATTCATATACATGATTTACCTTAAGCTCTAACTGTTTATACCCAAGTTTAGTTCTAAGTTCATGTTGTTATTTGTATTTGTTGTAGCTATAAGTGTGGTCAAGATTTGTGAAGCTGTAGTAATTGTTTCCGTGAATGGTAATTTTACTGTCTTAAGGTCTTATGCTTTGGACTGTTGATATAAGGAATTATATGCCCTCTACGCACACATATTATGACTGAACCATGTTATTGTTGATCTACTTGTCTTAAATGTCTTGATTAAGTCATAATACAGAATGTTTATTGGATGCAAATGTTAAGTTATAGTACAGATTTCTTTAGAGTTTCAAGTGCAGTTTTGTTAGCAAAGTATGCAGAATTTAGATTAGCATGCTTAGAGAGTTCAAATTTGTTTTCCTTAGAGTTATGTTTATTGTAGCATGCTTAAAGAAGTCTCCTTTGCTTTATTTTTATAGCATGCTCATTTAGTTGCAATTCCCTACTTGTTAGATATACTTACAGTGTTCTAGGAAGCTCTCTTAGGGGATTATGAGAAGTTATGAGTAGAGAAAAGACCAAGGTCTTGATAGAATCCCTAAATTTTAAGTATTGGGATCAGCAGCACATCAAGTGCTCAAAGAAATGCCAAGGCATTTTATTATAAGAACATAAAAAGAAAATAAGTATTTTATTTAAAAGAAAGGCTAGTACCCGACTTCCAAGGTTGTCGTTAAACAAATCTAGGTGACCAATTCCAAGGTCTTGGCCTTGGTAAGACCAAGGTCTTTACCCTCGTAGGACTGATGACTAGCTACCACAGTCCCTATTAGGGAGCGCGCATTGGTACTAAGCCTGGGCCCAAGAAAGAAGTTGATTATTATTTTTAAGTATTAAAGTATAAGTTTTTAACCAAGAAGAACTTTATTATTGTTTTGAAGTAATAAAGTATAGGATTTGGAACAAATGAAACAAGTTTCACATATGCTTAGAATCAGTAAGTTTAGTTCTTTTGAATTCGAGCAAGCAGTATTAGTTTTAATTGTTTCCTGATTAGTTTATTGAGCATGATTAGCTTTATCTACCAGCATGCAGTTTTATCCTTGTATAGCATGATTAGCTATTAGAATTACATGAGTAGATCCCTTAGCTTTTCTTTGCTATTAGTTTGACATGAGCAGATATGTTTATGCTTTACTTTCTTTTAGAGCATATAGTTTCTAGTTCTTTCTGTATACATGCATATTCGTGTTTTTGTGAGTTAGATAGCGCTTACTAAGCAAATTTTGCTTATAGATTGCATTTCCTCTTACTGCAGATAAAGGAAAGGAAAAGATCTAGCAAGGAAGGTGACAAGGTGGTGCGGATGGTGTGTGATGCCAGGACTATGGAAGTCTTGGGACTAGAAAAAAGTTCTTTTAGTTTTCTTTCTTTATTACTAAGTTTTCCATGTTTTAGTGGACTGTAAACGTTTGAGATTGTACTTTATAGTTCATGTCATTTGAGTTCATCTTTGTTTTAGATTATTATTACTGCGTGGTTGTGAAATATATATACAAGCCGCATGTGGCTGATGGTTATTATTTGCATGTATTGATGAATTTGGTCACCGGTACAGGGGAGACTCTGCCGAAATTTTTCGATAGGGATTCCTAGTGGTTTCGATCACACCGGTTAAGTAGAGTTTATAGTTAAGTAACGGTCACCTTAGAGAGTAGTAGTAGTAAGAAGGGTGGTCGTTACATCTTCTCCGGAAAATTCTTCTCCTGCAAGAAAGAGTTAGTTTGAGGCAAAATGCAAATAATAGTATCCTATAAAACAAAGTGTTAGCATAGTTTAAAGTTAACAAATAGAGTATTAGCTAGATTTCGTCTCCTGGAGATTAGAATATAGTCACGATCTCAATTTAGAGATCCGAAATGGGTCTAAGTCGGATCGACGCCTAATGTTCCCTTCCTAGGAATGCGTTCTCACAATCACTTCCTTCAGTGACTTACCTTCACTTACCTGCCAGACGTCAAGGTCAGCCCTTCGACCCGTCTTGGCTTTGTGCCAGCTATCTGATCAGCCCGTCGACCTAGCTGAACTTCCCTGCAACATTGAGTTAGCACTGTATTAACAGAATGCAACGACCCGGCCCTTTGGCCTCTTGGGTGGCCCTTGCGGCAGCACACTCCTCCAGGCTTAAGTATTAAAGTTTATGAATCCTGGTAACCAAGTGAGATCATCTCACTTGGTTACCAGGATTAATAAACTTTAATACATAAGCCTGGAGGTTTAGAGTTTGAATCCTGGGGGAGGCAAAAATCCACTGCAAGGGGTGGAAAGTCCTAGTGAGTAACGGCACGGCCAAGGGTCGTCGGTCGACGACATGAGAGGTCGCCAAATGGGCCAACGACATAAGGGCCGCCAGTGTGCTGCCGCAAGGGCCACACAAGAGGCCAAAGGGCCGGGTCGTTACAATAAAAGGCGCCTTTTTATTGTAACGACCCGGCCCATTTGGCGACCCTCGGGTCGTCGACCGTCGATCGTCGGCCGTGCCGTTACTCACTAGGACTTTCCACCCCTGGCCAGTGGATTTTTGCCTCCCCCAGGATTCGAACTCTAAACCTCCAGACTTAAGTATTAAAGTTTATGAATCCTGGTAACCAAGTGAGATGATCTCACTTGGTTACCAAGATTCATAAACTTTAATACTTAAGCCTGGAGGTTTAGAGTTCGAATCCTGGGGGAGGCAAAACATCCATTGCCAGGGGTGGAAAGTCCTAGTGAGTAACGGCACGGCTAAAGGGTCGTCGGTCAACGACATGAGAGGTCGCCATATGGGCCGACGACATAAGGGTCGCCAGTGGGTCGCCGCAAGGGCCGCCCAAGAGGCCAAAGGGTCGGGTCGTTACAATAAAAAGGCGCATTTTTATTGTAACGACCCGGCCCTCTTGGCCCATTTGGCGGCCCGTTTGGTGACCCTCGGGTCGTCGACCGTCGGCCCTTATGTCGTCGGCCCATTTGGCGACCTCTGATAGTGGATTTTTGCCTCCCCTAGGATTCGAACTCTAAACCTCCAGGCTTAAGTATTAGAGTTTATGAATCCTGGTAACCAAGTGAGATCATCTCACTTGGTTACCAGGATTCATAAACTCTAATACTTAAGCCTGGAGGTTAAGAGTTCGAATCCTGGGGGAGGCAAAAATCCACTGTCAGGGGTGGAAAGTCCTAGTGAGTAACGGCACGGCCACGGGTCGTCGGTCGATGACATGAGAGGTCGCCAAATGGGCCGACGACATAAGGGCCGACGGTCGACGACCCGAGGGTCGCCAAATGGGCCGCCAAATAGGCCAAGAGGGCTGGGTCATTATACTACTTACTAGGGCTCTGATACCAACTGTAACGACCACCCTTCTTACTACTACTACTCTCTAAGGATGACCGTTACTTAACTACTAACTCTACTTAACCGGTATGATTAAAAATCACATGGAAACCCTACTAAAAAATTTCGGCAGAGTCTCCCCTGTACCAGTGACCATATTCAACAATACATGCAACATATACTCAGCCGCAAGCGATTGGAACACATATCAATCAACCACGCAGTATAATAAATCCAAAATAAAGAAAACAATACCACAACTCATCACACCATATCACAATTCATCTACTATGTCCTAATCACATCAAAATATCATGTACTATCTCAAATACTTCTAACATAGCAAAAGACAATAGAAACTAAAAGAAAACTTCTTTCTTAGTCCCAAGGCTTCCATAGTCCTGGCATCACACATCCTTCGAACACCTCCTTGTCGCCTTCCTTTCCATGTCTTTTCCTTTCCTGTATCTGCAGTAAGAGGAAATGCAATCTATATGCAAAATTCTTAGTAAGCGCTATCAACTCACAAAATCTCGATATGCATGAGAATATACTAAAAACTAAGACTGAATGCTTAAAAGGAAAACTACTCATGCTCATCTACTAGTAAAAGAAACAAACTGAGGCCTAAACATATAAAGCTAATCTATACAATCATGCTAGCATAGAAGAAAGCTAAACTTACTGAATTTTAAATTCATTCTGATTCTTATTACACTTGCTTAAAAACTTATTCTTTTATTTCACTTATTTAAAACTTATTCTTTAATACTTGTAAACTTTTGTAAACACATTGTTTTACTGGTTCAAAAACTTATACTTATAATACTTCAAAATAATAATCAACTTCTTCTTGGGCCCTGGCAACTGTACTTACTTTGCGCGCATCCCTAACTAGACCCGAGGTAGCTAGTCCCGAATCTAGTAGGGTATTCTAGGTTATCTGAACCTAGGGACGACTATGGGAGCCCAACCCAAGGACAACTGAGAGTCCACACAGTGTCACTGATAAAAGTAAAATACTTGTTATCTTTTAATACTTCTAATATATAATGTCTTGGCATTTTAAGAAGCACCTTGTGTGCCAAAATCCCTAAAGTCTTGACTTTGGGATATACTTAAGCCTTGGCCTTTTACTTCTTTTCTTTATCTTTCTTATACTTTTCTTAAACTCAAAATACTATTAGGGTTTTTTTAAATATGCATCTATAAGTGAAATCAACTAGGTAACACACAATCATGCATATTTAAACGAAATCTAAAGCCTTGTTCTACAATGCTTTCTATTAACTATCTGTGTTTTTAGAACAAAGACTACAGCTCTAGTTGTTCCATAATTCCAAGCCCCCTAAGCAGTTAGGTGAAACAAATACATTAAACCTCAATAGTGCAGTAACATTCAAATATCATAAAATTGATGATTCATAATTGCACAAATTCAGCTAACATAAGGTAAACTTCAACTCTACTCATTCTACAATCTTACTCCTTTAGTCATGATAAAGAGTTATCTAATCTAACCATTACCCTATCTAGAAGAAAGGTCTTGTCGTTAAACTAGTGTTGTACCAACATTTAGAGTCACCTAAAAAGAATAGAAATCATGCTCAGAATTATCTAACCTTTAAATCTCTTTTCTCATCTTCTAAACTAAACTTCTACTCTGAAGTTACTACTTGCATATCTAAATAAATCACATACTTCTCACCTGTTAAATTCATTACAACAATTCAAATCATCTTTTAGTCTTAATACGTGATACTCACCAAAACAACATATTTCATATTCTCATCTTCACTCCTTCATCCACACTTCTGCACTAAAGGGATTACACTACCTACTTCATCATAAATAAACCAAAATAACTGCCGGATCAACCTCCAATTTGCCTAATAAACCAATACTTAACCCAAGTCATTCTATGTTCATCGCCTAATAACAGAACCAAGGGAAACTAAAAGCTTAAAGATAAATCTAACTATATATATATATATATATATATATATATATATATATATATATATATATATATATATATACTTGGAATAAAAGGCAATTCGTGGCATAGCTATATATATATAAACTAAAACTGAAAATCTACTTCTGAAATGTTTTCATGAAATCTGAAACTAACATGCTAAGCTTAAAACTATAACTGCAGGTTAAAGGATCACTAACAAAGAATTTAGTAGCATGTTAAACAATTGATAACAAAAGGGTCTAAACTAGTTAGAACTTGAAGCTCTATAAAACTTATACTTCCTATACTTTAAAATATTTATCTTTTCTTCTTCAGACCTTGGTCTTTACTTTACTTATAACTTCTCATGAATCCCTAAAAGGATTAAATAGAACACTATATGTACATATAGATTCTAGAGTTGCTTAGAACGAGTTCAATTCGTTAAGACTTGCTGTGAACATAAGGAATTGCATCTAACTGTACATGCTGTTCAATAACAAGGAAATCAAAGATTTGCATACATTAAATTAGACCATTCAAGCTCACTGATTTGCAAGGGAAAACTAATCCTAGGTGCTTAGATTAAGGGTTGTACGTGCCACCTTATAGCACCAAAAGAACTGAACTTGTTGAAGCTTTAACTTCTATAAAACCTGCCCTTAGAGGTTCAATAATAATGGCTTTATAAAATCTATGTAAAACCTATGAAAACTTATTCCTTTAAAGAGCAATAAAAATCTTCAAGCATGTTACAACATGATCTAAACTGCAAAAGAACTAGATGCTAAAAGGGAACTAAAATTCTGCGCTGCTAAAAGAGATAAACTGCAAATTAATGCCTCATTCACTGAAATTGCATACATTACCATGTTGCGCATTACCTAGGTAGATGTTCATGACGACTTAAATTCCTTACATTTTCAACATCCAGTTAATATAAAGTTTGAAGGTCTTGAACCTAAGGTAAATTGGTTTTGACATACAAAATTAGAGTGGACTACTTGAGGAACAGATCTATGAGCTTAATGATAACAATCATCTCCATTTGTAAACAATTTCCTAAAAAAACTGATAATTATTCAGAAAAATATGCTTTGTATTCGTATTAACTAGTAATTAGATGTATATCCATATCCATTACATTTGTGCCAAGATGAGCTACAACTTAGCCTTATACTAAATAAACTATGCTGTTGTATCAATCAGGAGTCAAGGGACGCTGGGCACGTGGCGTTTCCTGCGGAATCCTCGAATGCTCCGGTGAACCTGCAACAAAACCGGGCCGGGAGGGGTGTCCCGGCGACGGCCCTCCGACGCTCAAGTCAGGCGAGGAATAACAAAAAGGTGGTTCCCAAATCAAGATTTTTCATACCTCCGGTGAAGAAATGGAGGCCTTATATAGACCTTTGGAGGAGACCCGAATGCCCCGGTCAAATCAACAACATGCCTTTGACCATGCTCAAGTATGGGTCTGTCAGAAGGGCCATGCCCAAATATGGATCTATCAGGAAGATGTTCATGAGACCATACTGCTACTGTACCGACCATTTCACGATGTGACGGCGAGATCCTCCATCGTGCGATTTTGTGTACGGCCTAATCATCAGACATGCTCCTGCTAACATCCTAGATCCAGGGCCGAGCGGATGAGCCGCTCGGCTACCTTTTACCCTCGCCCATATTTCTGCCGAGCGAACTCCCGCTCGGCCCTTATGCTTCTGCCGAGCGGACTACCGCTCGGCCCTTCGATCTCCCAGCCTTGACGTCGGAAACCCAAGCCCTTGGATGGGTTAACTCTAGCTCCGCTCGGACCTACCCCAGCTGCTCGGCTCGCTTAGTTAGCCTACCCTGGGTCTACTGCCGGATCAACATACAAAATTAGAGTGGACTACTTGAGGAACAGATCTATGAGCTTAATGATAACAATCATCTCCATTTGTAAACAATTTCCTAAAAAAACTGATAATTATTCAGAAAAATATGCTTTGTATTCGTATTAACTAGTAATTAGATGTATATCCATATCCATTACATTTGTGCCAAGATGAGCTACAACTTAGCCTTATACTAAATAAACTATGCTGTTGTATCCATAGTTTTGTACCACTCCGACTATCAGTTGATTAAACGAACACCAAAAGCAGCTTGATTGAAAATTTGGCTTTCTTAATGCGCAGGTTAGCAGTTGTCTTTCACTCTCCTGATCCGGCAGTAGACCCAGGGTAGGCTAACTAAGCGAGCCGAGCAGCTGGGGTAGGTCCGAGCGGAGCTAGAGTTAACCCATCCAAGGGCTTGGGTTTCCGACGTCAAGGCTGGGAGATCGAAGGGCCGAGCGGTAGTCCGCTCGGCAGAAGCATAAGGGCCGAGCGGGAGTTCGCTCGGCAGAAATATGGGCGAGGGTAAAAGGTAGCCGAGCGGCTCATCCGCTCGGCCCTGGATCTAGGATGTTAGCAGGAGCATGTCTGATGATTAGGCCGTACACAAAATCGCACGATGGAGGATCTCGCCGTCACATCGTGAAATGGTCGGTACAGTAGCAGTATGGTCTCATGAACATCTTCCTGATAGATCCATATTTGGGCATGGCCCTTCTGACAGACCCATACTTGAGCATGGTCAAAGGCATGTTGTTGATTTGACCGGGGCATTCGGGTCTCCTCCAAAGGTCTATATAAGGCCTCCATTTCTTCACCGGAGGTATGAAAAATCTTGATTTGGGAACCACCTTTTTGTTATTCCTCGCCTGACTTGAGCGTCGGAGGGCCGTCGCCGGGACACCCCTCCCGGCCCGGTTTTGTTGCAGGTTCACCGGAGCATTCGAGGATTCCGCAGGAAACGCCACGTGCCCAGCGTCCCTTGACTCCTGATTCGGACAGGATCAAATTGGCGCCGTCTGTGGGAACGCTCCTGCTTCCGATCGGAAACAATGGACGAGGCTGGACGACAGCACACGGTGACGCTTTCAAGGGAGGAACTCGACGCTCTGGTCGAGATAAGGGCCGCCAAACTCGTGGAGCAAAAACAAAAAGCATCCGCCGAGCGAGCGGAACAACAAGCGACATCTGCGTCTGGTGGCCGAGCGGAAGCACCTCAAGCCACCATCGCATTCCATCGGGCCCTATTTCGCACCCCTGAAGCAGCACCAGCTCGAAGAGATAGAGGCTCTTCCTCAGACGAAATGCCAAGACGGGATGACAGAAAAGGGAAAGCCCCCCGGACGGACTCATCTCCCGAGCGGACCAACCGCCAATTTTCGGAAGCCATTCTGCGAGATCCTTTGCCCAAGCACTACGTGCCCCCTACGATCGGCGAGTATAATGGAACAACGGACCCGGATGATCATTTGGGTAAGTTTGATAATACCGCCACGCTCCACCAATACACTGATGGAGTGAAGTGCCGAGTCTTCCTTACCACGCTCTCGGGATCGGCTCAGCGGTGGTTCCGTAGGCTGCCGGACGGATCCATCACAAGCTTCAAGGACTTCCGAACGGCCTTCCTCCACCACTTCGCCAGCAGTCGGCGTTATCGAAAAACAAGCGTCAGCGTGTTCGCCATCAAACAAGAGCCAAAGGAATCGCTTCGAACTTACATCCAGCGATTCAACCAAGTGGCGATGGACATCCCAACAGCCACATCGGAAACGATGATGAACGCCTTCACACAAGGCCTTGTTGATGGGGACTTCTTCAGATCGCTCATCCGAAAGCCGCCCCGAGACTATGATCACATGCTACATCGGGCTAACGAATACATAAACGTGGAAGAAGCACAAGCCGCTCGGAAAAAAGAAGCTCCAACCGAGCGTGCACTTGAAATAAGACCAGATCAGCAGCACTAGAAGACCCCAGGCCGCTCGGCCGGGCTGCGTATAGAACATAAGCATCGTCGCCTAGAAGACCCCAGGCCGCTCGGCCGGGCTGCGTATAGAACATAAGCATCGTCGCCTAGAAGACCCCAGGCCGCTCGGCCGGGCTGCGTATAGAACATAAGCATCGTCGCCTAGAAGACCCCAGGCCGCTCGGCCGGGCTGCGTATAGAACATAAGCATCGTCGCCTAGAAGACCCCAGGCCGCTCGGCCGGGCTGCATATAGAACATAAGCATCGTCGCCTAGAAGACCCCAGGCCGCTCGGCCGGGCTGCGTATAGAACATAAGCATCGTCGCCTAGAAGACCCCAGGCCGCTCGGCCGGGCTGCGTATAGAACATAAGCATCGTCGCCTAGAAGACCCCAGGCCGCTCGGCCGGGCTGCGTATAGAACATAAGCATCGTTGCCTTGTAGACCCCAGGCCGCTCGGCCGGGCTGCATACTATTATGGCAGGATGGGAAACTAAAACCCTGCGCTGTTCAGGGTGATAGAGGGAGGTTATTGCCTAGGAGCGAATGCCTGAGCCGCTCGGCAAGGTACATTATAGCCGAGACTACCTCGGGGAGGATTATATGCAAGCCCAGCGCTCGATGTGAAGGCCCGAGCCGTTCGGCCGGGTATATGGTATCACTTGAAGACCGACGAGCACCGTCGTTAAAAATCGAGAGTCGGACCGGCGACTATAAACCGCCGGGCGACCGACCAAGAGTCGGGACGCAGTCGGACCGGCGACTATAAACCGCCGGGCGACCGACCAAGAGTCGGACGCAATCGGACCGGGCGATTATAAATCACGGGCGATCACCAAGAGTCGGACGCAATGAACGGCGACTATAAATCACGGGCGATCACCAAGAGTCGGACGCAGCCGGACCGGCGACTATAAATCCGGGCGATCACCAAGAGTCGGACGCACGGACCGGGCGACTATAAATCACGGGCGATCACCAAGAGTCGGACGCAATGGACCGCGACTATAAATCACGGCGATCACCAAGAGTCGGACGCACGAGCGATTATAAATCACGGGCGATCGACCAAGAGTCGGACGCAATGGCGACTATAAATCACGGCGATCGACCAAGAGTCGGACGATCGGGCGATTATAAACCGGGCGATCGACCAAGAGTCGGACGCACCGGGCGACTATAAACCGCCGCGATCGACCAAGAGTCGGACGCAATGATCGGCGACTATAAACCGCCGGCGACCGACCAAGAGTCGGACGCACCGACCGGCGACTATAAACTGCCGCGACCGACCAAGAGTCGGACGCAGATCGGCGACTATAAATCACGGGCGACCGACCAAGAGTCGGGACGCCGGCGACTATAAACCGCCGGGCGATCGACCAAGAGTCGGACGCACCGGCGATTATAAATCACGGGCGATCACCAAGAGTCGGACGCGATCGGCGATTATAAACCGGGCGATCACCAAGAGTCGGACGCATCGACCGGCGATTATAAACCGCGGGCGAACCAAGAGTCGGACGCAATGGACCGGCGACTATAAACCGCCCGGTCGGAAGACCGTCGAGGGCCAGCGACTATAAACCGCCCGGGCGATCGACCAAGAGTCGGACGCGATCGGCGACTATAAATCACGGCGACCGACCAAGAGTCGACGCGGATCGGCGATTATAAACCACGGGCGATCACCAAGAGTCGGACGCAATGGACCGGCGATTATAAATCACGGCGATCACCAAGAGTCGGACGCACGGATCGGCGATTATAAATCACGGCGATCGACCAAGAGTCGGACGCAATGGACCGGCGACTATAAACCGCCGGGCGACCGACCAAGAGTCGGGACGCAGTCGGACCGGCCTATAAACCGCCGGGCGACCGACCAAGAGTCGGGACGCAGTCGGCGACTATAAACCGCCGGGCGATCGACCAAGAGTCGGACGCAATGATCGGCGACTATAAACCGCGGCGACCACCAAGAGTCGACGCAATGGCGATTATAAATCACGGCGATCACCAAGAGTCGGACGAGCGAATCGACCAAGAGTCGGACCGACCGGCGACTATAAATAGTCGACCAAGAGTCGCGATTATAAATCACGGCGACCAACCAAGAGTCGGACGCAATGAAGCGATTATAAACCACGGGCGACCACCAAGAGTCGGACGCAGCCGACCGGCGATTATAAACGGGCGATCACCAAGAGTCGGACGCATGACCGGCGACTATAAACCGCCGGGCGACCGACCAAGAGTCGGGACGCAGTCGGACCGGCGACTATAAACCTCCCGGGCTGGACCTCTGCACGGACCAGCATATCATATATTCTCTCCCCCGTTCGAGGTCGCGTTATCACCGAAGGCCCTCGAGCCGTTCGGCCGGGAGGATTATGTCCGAGCCACGGGCTCGATGCCGAAGACCCTCGAGCCGATCGGCCGGGAGGATTATGTCCGAGCCACGGGCTCGATGCCGAAGACCCCCGAGCCGATCGGCCGGGAGGATTATGTCCGAGCCACGGGCTCGATGCCGAAGACCCCCGAGCTGTTCGGCCGGGAGGATGTGGACCGAGCCAAACGCTCGATGGGAAGACCCCGTGCCGTCGGGAGTGTAGTCTCGAGACCGACAAACTGTCGTTAGACATCGAGAGCCTCACCGACCGGTTTTCAGTTTGCCAACACTTGGCATTTGCTGAATACAAGCAGTGTGAATCCTCTAAGCGATTTAAACGAATAGAGCTTAACTGACTCTACGAACGAGCACCAAGAATACAAAGGCAATGAAGGGTAAACAATTTTAACAAAGGCCGTTGCGCCGAGCGGCAATTACAAAAATTTAACATCCGCCCAGCGGATGAAATACAAAGAGTGCTTAAATGACGCACATCACTCCGGGTCCTCGAAATTAAAGAAAGCATCGGGGATATCATCAAGCAGGGCCGTCAGGTCGGAGGCGGGAATATGCATGCCTTCAGGAAGGTGGCCGCTCTTCTTCAGATACGCCACGGTGACCTTAACCGCCTCGGCGAAAGTAGAAGAGATGTGGCCCCCAAACTTTACGCCGAACCTCTCTGACTGAAGGTATTCTTGGCGCGCTGCAGCCAGGCGACTCGGTTCTTCCTCCTTATATTTTTTGAGGACCGCCCGGGAGCCAGTTAAAGAATCTTGGAGGGCCTTCAAGTTTGCTTCAGCCTTTGTGCGTTCGGCCGAACGGGCCTCCTGTTCGGCGTTCAGCTGGGCCTCCAGATCCTTGGATTGTTGACCTAGCGCACGGACCTCCACTTTCATTTTGTCCAGGTCAGCGATCGCCTGCCTCTTCCGGCTACCAGCGCGCTTCACCTCTTTGTCGCGCTTCTTCACCAAGGCCTCTAGCCTGGCCACCTCATTAGCCAGGTCGGCAGCCTTTTTCTGTTCGGCCTCGAGGATTCGTTTCTCCCGCTCGGCCGTGGAACCTTCCGACACTTGAAGTTTTTCCAGAAGGCCCTCTAACTCGGCCAGCCGACGGCTAGTGGCAATTTGTTCAGCCCAGCGCTGTAAGGGAAATAATAATATCAGGAATCAAACAATAGCATGACACGGGAATGAAGATGGGTTTACCTGCGTCGCCTGCTGCATATTATTATCGCCGAGCTGCTTGGGCGTCATCAGGGCCGCCTGAATCTGGGCGTCCTCGAAGAGCTTAGCGAGCGGACCCGTCAAGGTTATTTCGTGAACAGGGCTCGACGGCCGATCGGCGGATAGCAAATACTCCTCCGATGGGAATCGGAGGGTGGTCTTGATGGTTGGATGGCCGGACGCCGCTTCGGCAGCTGCGGTAGCCTGGCCCGAAGACTCCCCTATAGTGGAAGTTTCGCCGAACCGTCGCAGGCGACGACGAGTCCGGGGAGGAGAACCAGAAGGCTGTGCCGGTGGCGACGCCATAGGGGTCCCGATCTGTGATGGCGTGCGGTCGGGCGAAGTCACGCCGATCGGCGCTTGTAGTCCCTCCTCCTGGGTCGGCGGAGGGTTCAGGTCTCTTCGACGTTTCCGCCGCATCTCCAATGGGGGATCCTCGACATGCGGAACGCCCAACTCGGCGGGAGCCGAGGAAACAGGATCGATTTCCGCCTCAACCGCCGCAGAATCGGAAGAGGCAGCTTCTGTTTCAGGGGCGGACTGTGCCCCTCCCTCTCCTGTACCTGCCGGGCGGCTAGGGATAAGACCCCGCTCGGCGAGCTCCTTTTTGGTGGCCGCTTCAATCTCATTGGACTTCAGTTTCAAATGAGCAGTAGCCTTAGAGCGCCACATGACTTCAGCTGCAGGGGAAAAAATTAAAATCAGTTAGACAAAAAAAGCGAAGGGAATGAAGAATCCTTACCCATGCGGTATGGGAGATTGGCCCGAACGGGAGACAACCCAAAAATGTACAAGACCCCTTTGAGCAGCAGCTGGTCAATTTTGTACCGCTGACCAGATAACCAGTTGGCCGCATGAAGGTAGGCCGGGTTGCTTCTGAATTTGCCGAGCTCCGGCTGGGTCGGCACAGCAGTTTGCCATTTAGTTCGGAATGCTGGCCGATCGGGGAGTCGAATGTAAAAGAAGAACTCCTTCCAATGCTTGTTGGAGGTCGGCATGTTATCAAAAAACTTGAAGCCTATTCTGCTTTGGAAGATAAAAGTGCCCGGTTCTGATTGTTTGGGGTAGAAGAAGAAATGGAATATCTTAGGGTCGAGAGGAATGCTGTGCAACTTAAAGAGGACGACCATCCCGCTCAGCAACCTAAAGGAATTCGGCACAAGCTGGCCGAGCGGGATGCGGAAGTAGTTGCAAACTTCCAAAATAAAAGAATGAGTGGGAAATCTGAGGCCGCCCTGGAATTGGTCTAAAAAGAGACAAATAGAGCCGGTCGGCGGGTCATGTGGCCGATCGGTCGCGTCGGCTAGGATTATTTCGTGGTCATCAGGAAGCTCATATGTCCGGATGAGGCGCCGGGCGTGCTCCTCATCGAATCGGCTCTCCATGGTCAAGTACCAAGGGCCCAGAGCGCTACCAGCGGGTGCGGAGGAGCTTGCCATCTCAGAAAAGCGGAAGAATGGCGAGAAATTGAAGAAAGGGGAAGGAAAGGGGCGAAAGGAGCAGGAAAAACCTAATAAGTGAAGGCAGAGGACTCACGGGGAAGGAAAGAGGTCGGAAGAATCACCGATGAGGGGATCGCCGCCTAAACCCAGACACTAGATCACCGGAGGCCGCAGCAATGGAATGGAACAGAAGGCAACACGCAAACAAGCGTGCGGCGAAGGAAGGAGAGGAAGACTTTATACTGCAGAGGCAGGTCAGCCTCCACCGTCCGATCCAGGGCACGAGAAACAAGGACGCCATCGGGCCGTCCATTTCAAACGGGCGCATCCCCTCGTAAGTGACGTCGCCGCCACACCAGGATCGACACGTGGCGCTCTGTCACCGAGTGCAATTAATGCGCGTCATACCGCGCATGCTGTGATTTAATGAGAAAGATTTTGCGCGATTTTCGGGAAATGCAGGCGAATAAACATTTATCTGGAACGACAAGGCATCCCAATTGAATAGCCGAACGGCCTAACCTGATGTAAGGACCGAACGGCTCAAAGAATATTATAGGCGACGACTACCCGCTCGGACACGCAGTCCAGTCAGTCGGACTTACTGCCTCCTTCGACTAGACTTGAAGGGAAGGCAAGTGATCCGGCAGTAGACCCAGGGTAGGCTAACTAAGCGAGCCGAGCAGCTGGGGTAGGTCCGAGCGGAGCTAGAGTTAACCCATCCAAGGGCTTGGGTTTCCGACGTCAAGGCTGGGAGATCGAAGGGCCGAGCGGTAGTCCGCTCGGCAGAAGCATAAGGGCCGAGCGGGAGTTCGCTCGGCAGAAATATGGGCGAGGGTAAAAGGTAGCCGAGCGGCTCATCCGCTCGGCCCTGGATCTAGGATGTTAGCAGGAGCATGTCTGATGATTAGGCCGTACACAAAATCGCACGATGGAGGATCTCGCCGTCACATCGTGAAATGGTCGGTACAGTAGCAGTATGGTCTCATGAACATCTTCCTGATAGATCCATATTTGGGCATGGCCCTTCTGACAGACCCATACTTGAGCATGGTCAAAGGCATGTTGTTGATTTGACCGGGGCATTCGGGTCTCCTCCAAAGGTCTATATAAGGCCTCCATTTCTTCACCGGAGGTATGAAAAATCTTGATTTGGGAACCACCTTTTTGTTATTCCTCGCCTGACTTGAGCGTCGGAGGGCCGTCGCCGGGACACCCCTCCCGGCCCGGTTTTGTTGCAGGTTCACCGGAGCATTCGAGGATTCCGCAGGAAACGCCACGTGCCCAGCGTCCCTTGACTCCTGATTCGGACAGGATCAAATCTCCTATTTAAATGCAGCTCAAATACTTAGTTTCTTTGTTTTTGGTATCACCTCAAACCTTATAATTTGAATCAGCCACTAAAGCATCATAATCAACTCACATTAACATTATCCCATGGGCAAATAGTTAAACACAGCAAATCAAACCATATTCATAATATCTTGTAACAGTTTCAAAACTATTCCAATAACAAGAGCATATAAGAACTTAAATCCTATTGCTTCCCATGAAGAACTAGAGCATTCTAATCAACAAACACATCAAGAATATGAATCTGAAACTCGATTCCTCAAGAAAACTCGAATAAAAACCAGATCACATCAAGACTTAAAACCCGTCACCATAGTCTATGCTTCATCAAAAATGATTCGTAACCTCTCTTGTCTTTAGTAGGACATTCAATCAACTTAGAATCCCAAATCCATCAATAATCTGGAGGGCTCAATGAAACATAGAATATTATCAAACCCAACTAAATTCTCTAATCTGTCGGGAAAACAAAAATGAAAACCAACATTATCATAAAGAAGGGAAACACCATTCTCCCAAATCCAATTGAAAAATTGCAGAAACATCTCAAGGGAAAACAGAACATCATAAAGAATTCGAATCGAAACCTATCTAGCTGGTCGCACATCTTAGACAAGCATTTTGAATACCCTAGTTACCAACTCCTTTACCTCATAGCTCTCCTACCATAACTCAAATTGAATTCGGAAACAAGGAAGAAACAAGAACTCGGAGCTACTCTACTGCAGGTGAGGAAGCTACTTACTAGGGTTCTTGGATTCAAACTGAAGAGAAAGGACCTTTAGGGTTTCGGAGGCCCGGCCACCTTTCTTACTACTACTCTCTAAGGGCGACCGTTACCTAACTACTACTCTACTTACTAGTGTCACTGACGCTATTATTAGCATCAGTTAGATTTATCACGGTCCAGAGGAATTCCTGCCGAAAAATTTCGGCAGAGTCTCCCCTGTACCGGTGACCAAATCCATAATACAAAAGATATATACGCAGCCACAGGCGGCTAGAACACATTTTTCACAACCACGCAGTTATAAACAACGGAAAAAAGAAAGAACTGCTCTAGCAAAAACAACCAACTACATCACTCCACAAATAATGAAAGTGACCAATTACATATGCGGAAATAAACTCAACTACAATCCCAAATTTAATATAACATTAGAAGAAAACTAAAAGCAGAGTCTTGACAATTTTTGCCAGCTAATTCTGGATCTCTCCACAGTCCAGACATCACACACCTTCATCACCACCACCATCCTGTCGCCTCTCCTTCATATCTTAGCTTTTCCTTTATCTGCAGTAGGAGGAAAGAAAACAAAACTATAAGCGAAAACGCTTAGTAAGTACTAATCTATCTCACAAAAACTCGAAGTGCATAAAAGTAATGCAATAATACTGAAACTGAAGTGCTAAAGCAAAGCTACATGTACTCATGGTATACAGAAATAAAATTGAATACTAAACATGCTCACTAACTGACAGGAAAATAAGGAAACTACTACTGTAGGCTTAGAATTAAAGAACTAAATTTTATTGATTCTAAGCATAAAACTTGTTTCCTTTTCTTATATCCTTATGCTAGAAATTAATCTTTTAATTTCTCTTTCACTTTCTTCTTCTTTTTCTTTTCTTTCTTCTTTTTCTTTGGGCCCAGGCTTAGTACCATCTTTATTTTGCGCGCTCTCTAATAGTGACTGAGGTAGCGAGCCTCTAGTCCTATGAGGTAAAGACCTTGGTCTTACCAGGGCCAAGACCTTGGAATTGATCACCTAGATTTATTTAACGACAACCTTGGAAATCGGGTACTAGCCTCTTACTTTAAATTACTTATTATCTTTTTTTAACTAGACTTTAGTCTTTTTCTTTACTCATGCTTCTTATAATCCTTTATTGGGGCCTATTAGAATCCTATAGATATATCTAACAAGTATAGGATTACAACTAACCAAGCAAGCTATATAAAAATAACACAAAGGAGAACAAATCTGAACTCTCTAAGCATGATATAAAATAAAGCAAAGGAAAGCAAATCTGAACTTACTAATCATGCTATAAAATAGAGCAAAAGAAAACAAATTTGAACTTACTAATCATGCTATAAAATAGAGCAAAAGAAAGCAAATTTGAACTTACAATAAAAAGGCGCCTTTTATTGTAACGACCCGGCCCTTTTGGCCTCTTGGGCGGCCCTTGTGGCGACCCAACTGGCGGCTCTTATGTCGTCGACACATTTGGCGACCTCTCATGTTGTCGACCGACGACCCTTGGCCGTGCTGTTACTCACTAGAACTTTCCACCCCTGGCAGTGGATTTTTGCCTCCCAAGTGAGATGATCTCACTTGGTTATTAGGATTCATAAACTCTAATACTTAAGCCTGGAGGTTTAGAGTTCGAATCCTGGGGGAGGCAAAAATCCACTGCCAGGGGTGGAAAGTCCTAGTGAGTAACGGCACGGCCAAGGGTCGTCGGTCGACAACATGAGAGGTCGCCAAATGGGCCGACGACATAAGGGTCGACAGTCGACGACCCGAGGGTTTTATTGTAATGACCCGGCCCTTTGGCCTCTTGGGTGGCCCTTGCGGCAGCACACTGGTGGCCAAGTGAGATCATCTCACTTAGTTACCAAGATTCATAAACTTTAATACTTAAGCCTAGAGGTTTAGAGTTCGAATCCTGGGGGAGGCAAAAATCCACTGCCAGGGGTGGAAAGTCCTAGTGAGTAATGGCACGGCCAAGGGTCGTCGGTCGACGACATGAGAGGTCGCCAAATGGGCTGACGACATAAGGGCCGCCAGTGTGCTGCCGCAAGGGCCACCCAAGAGGCCAAAGGGTCGGGTCGTTACAATAAAAAGGCGCCTTTTTATTATAACGACCCGGCCCTCTTGGCCCATTTGGCGGCCCTCAGGTCGTCGACCGTCGGCCCTTATGTCATCGACCCATTTGGCGACCTCTAATGTCGTCGACCGACGACCCTTGTGTAACGACCCGGCCCTTTGGCCTCTTGGGTGGCCCTTGCGGTAGCACATTGGCGGCCCTTATGTCGTCAGCCCATTTGGCGACCTCTCATGTCGTCGACCGACGACCCTTGGCCGTGCCGTTACTCACTAGGACTTTCCACCCCTGGCAGTGGATTTTTACCTCCCCTAGGATTCGAACTCTAAACCTCCAGGCTTAAGTATTAAAGTTTATGAATCCTGGTAACCAAGTGAGATCATCTCACTTGGTTAGCAGGATTCATAAACTTTAATACTTAAGCCTGGAGGTTTAGAGTTCGAATCCTGGGGGAGGTAAAAATCCACTGCAGGGGTGGAAAGTCCTAGTGAGTAACGGCACGGCCAAGGGTCGTCGGTCGACGACATGAGAGGTCGCCAAATGGGCCGACGACATAAGGGCCGCCAGTGTGCTGCCGCAAGGGCCACCCAAGAGGCCAAAGGGCAGGGTCGTTACAATAAAAAGGCGCTTTTTTATTGTAACGACCCGACCCTCTTGGCCCATTTCGCAGCCCATTTGGCGGCCCATTTGGCGACCCTCGGGTCGTTCGCCGTTGGCCCCTATGTCGTCGGCCCATTCCAGGGGTGGAAAGTCCTACTGAGTAATGGCACGGCCAAGGGTCGTCGGTCGACGACATTAGAGGTCGCCAAATGGGCCGACGACATAAGGGCCGACGGTCGACGACCCGAGGGTCTCCAAATGGGCCGCCAAATGGGCCAAGAGGGTCGGGTCGTTACAATAAAAATCTCACTTGGTTACCAGGATTCATAAACTCTAATACTTAAGCCTGGAGGTTTAGAGTTCGAATACTGGGGGAGGCAAAAATCCACTGCCAAGTGTGGAAAGTCCTAGTGAGAGGTCGAACGGTCGACGACATAGGTCGCCACAGGTCACAGAGCCAAATGGGCCGACGACATAAGGGCCGATAGTCGACGACCCAAGGGTCGCCAAATGGTCCAAGAGGGTCGGGCCGTTACAATAAAAAGGTGCCTTTTATTGTAACGACCCGACCCATTTGGCGGCCCATTTGGCGGTCCATTTGGCGACACTCACTAGGACTTTCCACCCCTGGCAGTGGATTTTTGCCTCCCCCAGGATTCGAACTCTAAACCTCCAGGCTTAAGTATTAAAGTTTATGAATCCTGGTAACCAAGTGAGATCAGGATTCGAACTCTAAACCTCCAGGCTTAAGTATTAGAGTTTATGAATCCTGGTAACCAAGTGAGATCATCTCACTTGGTTACCAGGATTCATAAACTCTAATTCTTAAGCCTGGAGGTTTAGAGTTCGAATCCTGGGGGAGGCAAAAATCCACTGCCAGGGGTGGAAAGTCCTAGTGAGTAATGGCAAGGCCAAAGGGTCGTCGGTCCACGACATGAGAGGTCACCAAATGGGCCGATGACATATGGGTCGCCTGTGGGCCGCCGCAAGGGCCGCCCAAGAGGCCAAAGGGTCGGGTCGTTACACCTTGGTCGTGCCGTTACTCACTAGGACTTTCCACCCCTGGCAGTGGATTTTTGCCTTCCCCAGGATTCGAACTCTAAACCTCCAGGCTTAAGTATTAGAGTTTATGAATCCTGGTAACCAAGTGAGATCATATCACTTGGTTACCTGGATTCATAAACTCTAATACTTAAGCCTGGAGGTTTAGAGTTCGAATCCTGGGGAAGGCAAAATTCCACTGCCAGGGGTGGAAAGTCCTAGTGAGTAACGGGACGGCCAAGGGTCGTCGGTCGATGACATTAGAGGTCGCCAAATGGGCCGACGACATAAGGGCCGACGGTCGACGACCCGAGGGTCGCCAAATGGGCCGCCAAGGCGCCTTTTTATTGTAACGACCCGGCCCTTTGGCCTCTTGGGTGGCCCTTGCGACAGCACACTGGCGGTCCTTATGTCGTCGGCCCATTTGACGACCTCTCATGTCGTCGACCGACGACCCTTGGCCGTGCCATTACTCACTAGGACTTTCCACCCCTGGCAGTGGATTTTTGCCTCCTCCAGGATTCGAACTCTAAACCTTCGGGCTTAAGTATTAAAGTTTATAAATCCTGGTATTATCAACTATAGCTTATATATTTGTCGCTGCCTATCTAATTAGCACCGACCGCTAGCCCAGTTGGTCGGCCGGCTTTTAACCGAATCAAAGGGTCTCGGCTTCAATCCCTCAGCCGCGCCCTTTTTATTTCGATTTATTTTAATTGTTCCTAACTACTGCTTATATACATTTCGCTCCATATTCTTTAACAAAACATTTGTGGAGCAGTTGGTTAGCCGGATTCGGTTAAGTCTCGGTTCAGGTCCGAGGTCCACGGTTCGAATCTCGACTTGAATATTTTTTTGTCGAAACTTCCTTCGTTTAGTTAAAATTCCAAACGACCTCTAAAAATTACATAAAAATACTCTAAAAATTTCTAAAAATCTCTAGAATATTTTAAAAGCATTTTCAAATATTTTTAAGGACATTTAGAACTCGGAATAGGGAAAATTGGGTTGTTACAATTCCCCATACCTTATAAAAAGTTCATCCTCGAACTTAGAATAGTTCTGGATATTTCTGCCTCACACTGTCCTCACGTTCCCAAGTGACTTCCTCGTGTTTCTGATTCTGCAAGATAACCTTCACTAGTGGTACTTATTTATTTCTTAGTCTCTTAACTTCCCTGTCCACTATCTGTGTAGGTCTGCTCTCACAGCTAAGATCCTCCTGGATCTGTATTGACTGAGGCTGAATCACTTGGCTAGGGTCGAGGAGGCACTTCTTGTAACACCCCTAGAAGGCCTAGATAAGAAAGTGAGGATAATGAGAGTACGAATGAAAAGAAGGTGTAAATATTCTAAGTTAAATATTAAGATGGATTTAGATGATTAAAACTTTATGAAAGAAAAATAAAGTTGAGAATATAAATCATCTATGCATGATTTAAAAGGTATGAAATTAATATGGACAAAAGAAAGAAGTATGAGATAATATATATATGTATGAAATATTTATGCATAATATAGTAATATACGAATTATTATGTACAAAAGAAAATAAAATGTTAGAAGAGAGATTGAACCTTGGATCTCTTGTAAGGAACATGTATAGGATACCAAAGGGGATAGGAGAATTATTGATAAGGAGAGAAAGGACTAAGTAGTTAAGAATAAGAAAGGATTCTTTTTACTTAAAAGAAAAGGAAGTAAAAAGAAGTAAAAATATGCATAACCAAGTTTTGAACCTTGGTTCTCTTGTGGATGCATGCATGTGTTAACCAAGTGGGATAGAAGAGGATATTGTAAGAGGAGAGATAGAAAATTTTATTAAAGGAGAGAAAAGAGAGAAATTAAGGGAAAGAAAAGAGAGAACTCAAAAGGCATCTCTCTAGAATATTCTTGTCATTTAAGGGGAGAAATGAATAGGGAGGATGAATCAAGTCAAGTTTCCTCCCCTCATCTTAGTATAAATAGGCATGGAGGGGGGACTTCAACTTCATCCTCAACCCACTCATCCTCCTCTCCTCCCTTTTGTGCCGAGACTCACCTCTCCCTCTCTCTTCTTCTTCTTGTTGCCGAGCAACACAAGAGGAAGAACCTCTTCTTCCTCTTCACTCTCTCCCTCTTTCTCTCTTGTTGTTGCCGAGCAACACAAGAGGAAAGAAAAGCCTCTTCTTCCTCCTCCTCTCCACCAAAAGACCTAGCCACTCTTCTCCTCCATTGGTGCCGAGCAAGCAAGCAAGGAAGAAAGGTCCCCAAGCAAGTTCTCAAATCTAGGAAACTTAAGCGAAGAAGGTAAGCTTCCCCTCACCTGTGGTACAAGGCTTTTATGTAATTTTCGGATTTATAAGGATTAGAAAACCTAGGAAAGAATTTAAGAAAAATTCGGCTAAAGAAAAGGTTTTCAAATCTAGGATGATTTAAACAAGACCTCATTTTATGATAAGATTTTCTATGCTATGTAGAAGGATTCCTTTCCATGATTTTATATTGATATGATGTATGATCAGAGGAGTATCTAACCTTAGGATTTCAACCAAAAATATTTTAAAGAGGTGAGTAAGATTACTGTCTAACCGAACTAGTGCAAAGGTTCCTTCTATGAAATGCTATACATAATGTTATGTAATATGCCATGATATGTGATAGCATAGGAAATGCTAAACATAATGAGGAGAAAATGAAATTATGTTATATGCCATGATATGTGATAGCATAGGAAATGCTATACATAATGTTATGTTATATGCCATGATATGTTATAGCATAGGAAATGCTATACATAATGAGAAGAAATGAAATTATGTTATGTAATATGCTATGATATGTTATAGCATAGGAAATGCTATACATAATGAGAAGAAATGAAATTATGTTATGTAATATGCCATGATATGTTATAGCATAGGAAATGCTATACATAATGAGAAGAAATGAAATTATGTTATATGCCATGATATGTTATAGCATAGGAAATGCTATACATAATGAGAAGAAATGAAATTATGTTATATGTCATGATATGTTATAGCATAGGAAATGCTATACATAATGAGAAGAAATGAAATTATGTTATGTAATATGCTATGATATGTTATAGCATAGGAAATGCTATACATAATGAGAAGAAATGAAATTATGTTACGTAACATGCCATGATATGTTATAGCATAGGAAATGCTATACATAATGAGAAGAAATGAAATTATGTTACGTAACATGCCATGATATGTTATAGCATAGGAAATGCTATACATAATGAGAAGAAATGAAATTATATTATGTAATATGCCATGATATGTTATAGCATAGGAAATGCTATACATAATGAAAAGAAATGAAAAAGGAAATGCATGAAAGATTGTTAGGGACATGATATGATAGTTATGCATGATAAGTTATTTTTGTATGGTTTGTACCAAGGGTGGGCTCCGTAAACGCCCCGGGGTCGATGGAGTAAGACTCGGGCCTCGTCAGTAATGGGCCTCTGAGTGCCCTAGGTCGATGGAGTAAGACTCGGGCCTCGTCAGTAATGGGCCTCTGAGTGCCCTAGGTCGATGGAGTAAGACTCGAGCCTAGTATGTATGCATGGTAGGGTTCAAGACTTGCTACCTTGGACCTACCTATGAAGCGCGCGCATTATGTATGTGGTACAAACCGGGATCCCCTCTAATGATGATATGAATTTCAAGTACTTATAAGTATAAGTTTTCAAATTCATGATGCATTGCCTACATATGTGCTTGAATTATCTGATGATTAGATATTATGTCACGTGATATTATGATATGACTATGAATATGATACCCTTGTATGTCGTATGCTTATGATACCTCGCATGATATTGATATGCAATGATATGAATTCGGTTTTAGTGAGTAGGAAAGGAACTTACTGAGCCATGAGTGCTCATAGCTTACTTTCCTTGTACCGCAGATAAAGAAGCTGGATGAGCTAGAGGAGCAATAGGAGGAGCAGATAGTGATGTGTGTGGTGGTGGCTCGGCAAAGAACGATCCGGACAAATTAATATGATTAGTTATAGAATCAACATATGCACATTTATGTGATATTATGATTAATAAATTAAATTCTTTAAAGTTTTTATTCTTCCGCTGTTATAACTAAAGCATGTACGTAAGTAGTATAAGAACGTAGCGCCACCCTTGGTTGGGTAAGAAGGGCGGGCGTTACAGGTGGTATCAGAGCGAAGTTTTGCCAGCTGACTACACACACATCAAGCTCCTTCCTGCCGCTCCAAGTAAGTACAGTTGCATAATTTATTTGTATGCAAAATAGTATGATACTCTAAGATACATGAATGGTAGCCTAGGAAGGATACCTTAAGCTATACCCTAGAGAATGGTGCATGATGATAAGTAGGATGCATGAATGGTAGCCTAGATACAAGAACCTTAGGCTATAACATAAGAGGAATAATGAATCTTTAAAATCTTGTAGAAATGAACTATATCCCGTTCGAATACGATCCCGAGGATGTGGAATATTCTGGCGAATACCTCGAGTTCGCGGATGAACCCGATATGCTGGAATACTTCAACAACTATGTGAGCGACTCGGAACCTCCGGAACACGGCGAGTTCGGAGAGGAAGATCTCGAGGAAATAGAGGAATGGAATTTGGACGATAATGAAGATGAAGATGCAGAAATTATGGAATATTATGAAGGAGAGAATGAGTTTCCTGAGATGGTCGAGGATGAATTTAACCTTGCTGAATACATGGAAATGGGTTTCAACCCCAATGATATAATAGACTTCGAGTGGGGACTGAACAACCTCGAGGGGGAACTAAATGAAGACCCGATGGAACCAGACGAACATGTTGAAGAAGACGAGGGAATGGATGAAGAGACAATAATCGACCCGGAAGAGGCATCGGAGATTCAACCTCCGATAATGCCTGATCCATCCCAGGATAATCTGGGCAAGTCGATACAGGTTGGGTTGATAATGACTACTGCTCTCATGTCCTTTATGGCAGGAGTAGTCGCAACCTACCTGGCCTTTTAAGAGAAGAAGTTATGTAATAAAAGCTTTTGATGAATAAAAAGAGTAGAAATGGTATCAATTTAAGCATAAGAATGATAATACCATCGGCTAGATCTTGACGCGTATGAATGGTAAGGTAACCTAAAAATGATATGACAACCTAAGAAAGAATACCTCAAACTCAAACATGGCATGAAACCTAGATAGGATATGTTAGGATATTCATGCATAAATGATAACTTAGATTAATCTTGTTATCATTTAGGTAAATAAGTATGACTAGAAGACGAAATGCCAGAACGGAGGAGACCGTACCTCCACCTGATTGGGCACAAGTAGTTACTGAGCTACAACGACAGCTTACGGAACAGCAACAGATGATTGCTGCCATGATGAATCAACAAGGGAATCCTGCTACCCCAAATCAGAATAATACGACAACCATACCAGTAGTTGAACCGGAGCCGGTAGCAGCACCGGTACCATCAGTGAATCTGGCACCGGTAGTTCGTCAAGAAGCGTATCTGATCCAGTGGCAAAGACTGAGGCCAGAGAAATTCTCTGGAAATTGTGAAGCATGGGACGCACAAGCTTGGTTTAAGACAATGGAGAGCATGATAGAACTATTGGACTGGCCTGAGCATGAAAAGGTCAAATGCGTATCCTTCTGTCTCACAGGAGACGCCCGAATATGGTGGGACAGAGTGAAAGTGAAAAGACCAGTGAACCAAATGAGTTGGGCAGATTTTGAGACGGAATTCTTCGAAGAATTCTTCCACACTCGGGTGACAAGTAGGCACTATGATGAATTCACCGAATTTCGGCAAGGTGACCTAACGGTGGAAGAAGCGATGAAAAGATTCAACCGCCTGGCACGACTATGCCCGGAATTAGTTAGGACGGAGGGAGAAAGGGTCAGGCTTATGCTAAAGATGCTCAGACCCGAGATAGCACTTAATGTGGCCGGCGGAGTTAACAGACCGCGGACCACAGAAGAGTTAATTAGCAGTGCCCTGAATACTGAACACTACCTAAAGGCGCTAGGCAAGGACAAGAAGCAAGCTCAGATGGAAGAACTGGAAAATGTTAAGGCCAACTGGAAAGGGAACCAAGGTGGAAAGGGAAAATGACGGAATGACACTGAGATTGGTCCGTCCAACAAGCAGCTCAAGTTTTCTCAGTGCAATACATGTGGGAAGAAACATCCAGGGACATGTCGTACGGGCACTAATAGGTGCTACAACTGTGGGATAGAGGGTCATAAAGCAAAAGACTGTCGTAAGGGCAAAATTAAATGCTACGACTGTGGACTGGAAGGACATCTATCTAGAGACTGCCCTACCAAAACTAAAGCACCACAGTATGTTCCGAATCAAGGCGGTCCCGCAAGGTTACACCAACTGCAGACTTCTATTGAGGGACCTTCAATGAGTCAAGGGAGATTAGAAGCTCCACCAACGTCTAAGGGAATCTGAGCAGAAATTGTCATTCTAAGTTCGGGGACGAACTTTCAATAAGTAGGGGAGATTGTAACACCCCTAGAAAGCCTAGATAAGAAAGTGAGGATAATGAGAGTACGAATGAAAAGAAGGTGTAAATATTCTAAGTTAAATATTAAGATGGATTTAGATGATTAAAACTTTATGAAAGAAAAATAAAGTTGAGAATATAAATCATCTATGCATGATTTAAAAGGTATGAAATTAATATGGACAAAAGAAAGAAGTATGAGATAATATATATATGTATGAAATATTTATGCATAATATAGTAATATACGAATTATTATGTACAAAAGAAAATAAAATGTTAGAAGAGAGATTGAACCTTGGATCTCTTGTAAGGAACATGTATAGGATACCAAAGGGGATAGGAGAATTATTGATAAGGAGAGAAAGGACTAAGTAGTTAAGAATAAGAAAGGATTCTTTTTACTTAAAAGAAAAGGAAGTAAAAAGAAGTAAAAATATGCATAACCAAGTTTTGATCCTTGGTTCTCTTGTGGATGCATGCATGTGTTAACCAAGTGGGATAGAAGAGGATATTGTAAGAGGAGAGATAGAAAATTTTATTAAAGGAGAGAAAAGAGAGAAATTAAGGGAAAGAAAAGAGAGAACTCAAAAGGCATCTCTCTAGAATATTCTTGTCATTTAAGGGGAGAAATGAATAGGGAGGATGAATCAAGTCAAGTTTCCTCCCCTCATCTTAGTATAAATAGGCATGGAGGGGGGACTTCAACTTCATCCTCAACCCACTCATCCTCCTCTCCTCCCTTTTGTGCCGAGACTCACCTCTCCCTCTCTCTTCTTCTTCTTGTTGCCGAGCAACACAAGAGGAAGAACCTCTTCTTCCTCTTCACTCTCTCCCTCTTTCTCTCTTGTTGTTGCCGAGCAACACAAGAGGAAAGAAAAGCCTCTTCTTCCTCCTCCTCTCCACCAAAAGACCTAGCCACTCTTCTCCTCCATTGGTGCCGAGCAAGCAAGCAAGGAAGAAAGGTCCCCAAGCAAGTTCTCAAATCTAGGAAACTTAAGCGAAGAAGGTAAGCTTCCCCTCACCTGTGGTACAAGGCTTTTATGTGATTTTCGGATTTATAAGGATTAGAAAACCTAGGAAAGAATTTAAGAAAAATTCGGCTAAAGAAAAGGTTTTCAAATCTAGGATGATTTAAACAAGACCTTATTTTATGATAAGATTTTCTATGCTATGTAGAAGGATTCCTTTCCATGATTTTATATTGATATGATGTATGATCAGAGGAGTATCTAACCTTAGGATTTCAACCAAAAATATTTTAAAGAGGTGAGTAAGATTACTGTCTAACCGAACTAGTGCAAAGGTTCCTTCTATGAAATGCTATACATAATGTTATGTAATATGTCATGATATGTGATAGCATAGGAAATGCTAAACATAATGAGGAGAAAATGAAATTATGTTATATGCCATGATATGTGATAGCATAGGAAATGCTATACATAATGTTATGTTATATGCCATGATATGTTATAGCATAGGAAATGCTATACATAATGAGAAGAAATGAAATTATGTTATGTAATATGCTATGATATGTTATAGCATAGGAAATGCTATACATAATGAGAAGAAATGAAATTATGTTATGTAATATGCCATGATATGTTATAGCATAGGAAATGCTATACATAATGAGAAGAAATGAAATTATGTTATATGCCATGATATGTTATAGCATAGGAAATGCTATACATAATGAGAAGAAATGAAATTATGTTATATGTCATGATATGTTATAGCATAGGAAATGCTATACATAATGAGAAGAAATGAAATTATGTTATGTAATATGCTATGATATGTTATAGCATAGGAAATGCTATACATAATGAGAAGAAATGAAATTATGTTACGTAATATGCCATGATATGTTATAGCATAGGAAATGCTATACATAATGAGAAGAAATGAAATTATGTTACGTAACATGCCATGATATGTTATAGCATAGGAAATGCTATACATAATGAGAAGAAATGAAATTATATTATGTAATATGCCATGATATGTTATAGCATAAGGAAATGCTATACATAATGAAAAGAAATGAAAAAGGAAATGTATGAAAGATTGTTAAGGACATGATATGATAGTTATGCATGATATGTTATTTTGTATGGTTTGTACCAAGGGTGGGCTCCGTAAACGCCCCGGGGTCGATGGAATAAGACTCGGGCCTCGTCAGTAATGGGCCTCTGAGTGCCCTAGGTCGATGGAGTAAGACTCGGGCCTCGTCAGTAATGGGCCTCTGAGTGCCCTAGGTCGATCGAGTAAGACTCGGGCCTAGTATGTATGTATGGTAGGGTTCAAGACTTGCTACCTTGGACCTACTTAAGAAGCGCGCGCATGATGTATGTGGTACAAACCGGGATCCCCTCTAATGATGATATGAATTTCAAGTACTTATAAGTATAAGTTTTCAAATTCATGATGCATTGCCTACATATGTGCTTGAATTATCTGATGATTAGATATTATGTCACGTGATATTATGATATGACTATGAATATGATAATCTTGTATGTCGTATGCTTATGATACCTCGCATGATATTGATATGCAATGATATGAATTCGGTTTTAGTGAGTAGGAAAGGAACTTACTGAGCCATGAGTGCTCATAGCTTACTTTCCTTGTACCGCAGATAAAGAAGCTGGATGAGCTAGAGGAGCAATAGGAGGAGCAGATAGTGATGTGTGTGGTGGTGGCTCGGCAAAGAACGATCCGGACAAATTAATATGATTAGTTATAGAATCAACATATGCACATTTATGTGATATTATGCTTAATAAATTAAATTCTTTAAAGTTTTTATTCTTCCGCTGTTATAACTAAAGCATGTACGTAAGTAGTATAAGAACGTAGCGCCACCTTTGGTTGGGTAAGAAGGGTGGGCGTTACACTTCTTTAGCATGGAGACATGAAATACATTATGCATTGCTGCATGTCTTGTGGTAAGTCCAGCTTGTAAGCTACTTTCCCAATCCTCTCTATGATCAGGTAAAGTCCTACGTAGCGAGGACTTAATTTGCCCTTCTTGCCAAATCTCATCACTCCCTTCATAGGAGCAACCTTGAGAAAGACTGAATCCTCTGCTTGGACTTCAAGTGGCTTACGGCGTGTGTCAGCGTAACTCTTCTGTCTACTCTGGGCAGTCTCAATTCTCTGTCTGATCTTCTGAATAGCCTGAGTAGTCTCATCTATCAGCTCCGCCTGAATGCCCAGCTCTAATTCTATTTCTCTTCTATCACCTGCTTCTTGCCAGCAAATGGGTGATCTGCACTTCTTACCATACAGCGCCTCATAAGGTACCATCTTGATGGTGGCCTGATAGCTATTGTTTTAGGCAAACTCAGCTAAGCATAGATACTTGCACCAACTTCCCTTGAAATCTAGTGCATAAGTTCTGAGCATATCTTCTAGAATCTGATTTACTTGCTCTGTCTGTCCATCAGTCTAAGGATGGA